>NC_073625.1:42128125-42780000 GCF_029407905.1 Bubalus kerabau
TAATGCTTTACCCATTCTGCCCTTCTCTTTCACTCAGTGACTTACATCCACTTACATGTGAAATGTTACTGAAAGTGCAGGTCTTCTGCCATCTCGCCCTTCTCTTTCTCTATGCTGTGTGTCCCTTGGTTACCCACAACTGCTCTATTTTCATGCGAGATGTTTTTCTAGTGCACCATTTTGATTCCTTCCTAATTTCTTTGCCTGTGAATATTTTTAGTTCTTTTCTTAATGGTTACTATGGTAATTGCAGTAAAATCCAAAATTATACCAATCTTGTTTAAATTAGTACCAACTTAGAGTCAATAAAATACATTAACTCTGTTCTTTTATAACTTTGCATGCCTCCTTTATGTGATTATTATTAAAATTTACATCTTTGTATGTTATGTACCATTAACATTGATTTATAATTCATGTTTGATGCATTTGCATTCTTAAATCATATTGAAGACAGAAAGAGGAGTTTCACAATAATGTTACAATAAATATGGCCTTTTTAATTTATCCATGTGCTTACCTGTCCCAGAGAGCTTCACTTTTTCATGTGGCTTTATGTTAATATCAGACATCTTTTTCTTTCAAACTATAGAACTTTCTTTAGCATTCCTTTTCAGGGCTGTTCTACTAGTAATGGAATCCCTCAGCTTTTATTTATTTATTTTTTAATGTGGGAATGTCTTAATTTTTCCTTCATTTTGGAAGGAACATTTACGTGTTCTGTTATGATTGCTAAGGCAGTGATATTTATCACATTGCATTATTATAATGCAGTATTGCTGTCATATTCATTATACTGTGCATTAGATCTCTGCAGCTTAGTCATTACTCATTGTAGGCTTGTACACTTAAACAACATCAGTCCTACTCCCACATTCCATGCAGTCCCTGGTCACCATCATTTAGCCCTCTGTTTTTAAGTTTGTCATTTTTAGATTCCATATATGTGATATCATAAAGTACTTGGGTTTCCCTGACATCTCATTTAAGCATAAGGTGCTCAAGGTTCATCCATGTGGTTGTAAAAGGCAGGATATCCTTTCTCATGTCAGAATAATATTCCATTGTGTATACATATCACATATCTTTTTAAATTTATTTATTCTTAATTGAAAAATAATTCCTTTACATTATTGTGTTGGTTTTGACCAAATATCAACATGAATCAGCCATAGGTTTACCCGTGTCCCCTCCCTCTTGAACATCCCTCCCATATCTCTCCCCATCCCACCCTTCTAGGTTGTTACCAAAGCCCCAGTTTGAGCTCCCTGAGTCATGCATCTAATTATCATTGGCTATCTATTTTACATATGGTAGTGCATGTTTACACATTACTCTCTCCATACATCTCACCCTCTCCCTCCTCCCCTCTCCAGCTGTGTCCATAAGTGTGTTCTCGACATCCGTGTCTCCACTGCTGCTCTGAAAATACATTCATCAGTACCATCTTTCTAGATTCCATATATATGTGTAAGGACAGAATATTTGTTTTTCTCTTTCTGACTTACTTCACTCTGTATGATAGGCTCTAGGTTCATCCACCTCCTTAAGACTGATTCAGATATGTTCTTTTTATGTCTGAGTAATATTCCATTGTGAATATGTACCACTGCTTCTTTATCCATTCATCTGTTGATAGACATCTATGTTGCTTCCACGTCCTGCTGCTGCTGCTAAGTCACTTCAGTCGTGTCCGACTCTGTGCGACCCCAGAGATGGCAGCCCACCAGGCTCCACCATCCCTGGGATTCTCCAGACAAGAACACTGGAGTGGGTTGCCATTTCCTTCTCCAATGCATAAAAGTGAAAAGTGAAAGTGAAGTCACTCAGTCATGTCTGACTCGTTGCGACCCTATGGACTGCAGCCTACCAGGTTCCTCTGTCCATGGGATTTTCCAGGCAAAAGTACTGGAGTGGGTTGCCATTGCCTTCTCCTTCCATGTCCTAGCTATTGTAAATAGAACTGCAATGAACTTTAGGATACATGTGTCTTTTTCAGTTTTGTTTTCCTCAGGGTATAGGCCTAGTAGTGGGATTTTTGTGTTATATGGTAGCCTTATTCTTAGATTTTTTTAAAATTTAAATTCATTTATTTTAATTGGAGGCTAATTACTTTACAATATTGTATTCTTAGATTTTTAAGGAATCCCCATACTGTTCTCCTTAGTAGCTGTATCAATTTACGTTCCCACCAACAGTGCAAAAGGGTTCCCTATTTTCCAGCATTTATTGTTTGTATATATATTTTTATTATTATTATGGCCATTCTGATGAGTATAAGGTGATATTTCATTGAAGTTTTGATTTGCATTTCTCTAATAATGAGTGATGTTGAGCATCTTTTCATGTGTTTATTAGCCATCTGTATGTCTTTTTTGCCCACTTTTTGATTGGGTTATTTGTTTTTCTGGCATTGAGTTATATAAACTGCTTGTATATTTTTGAAATTAATCCTTTGTCAGTTGTTTCATTTGCTATTATTTTTTTCTCTTTCTGAGGGTTTTCTTTTAACCTTGTTTATAGTTTCCTTTGGTGTGCAACAGCTTCTAAGTTTTATAAGGTCCCATTTGTTTATTTTTGTTTTTATTTCTGTTACTATAGAATATGGGTCATAGAGGATCTTGCTGTGATTTATGTCATTGAGTGTTCTGCCTATGTTTTCCTCTAAGAGTTTTATAGAGTTTGGTCTTACATTTAGGTCTTTAATCCATTTTGAGTTTATCTTTGTGTATGGCATCAGGAAGTGTTCTAATTTCATTCTTTTACACATAGCTGTTCATTTTTCCCTGTAGAACTTATTTAAGATGCTTTTTTTGCCCCATTGTATATTCTTAACTCCCTTGTCAAAAATAAGGTATCCATAGGTGTGTGGGTTTATCTCTGGGCTTTCTGTCTTGTTCCATTGGTCTATATTTCTGTGTTTGTGCCAGTACCATACTGTCTTGATGACTATAACTTTGTAGTATACCCTGAAGTCAGAAAGGTTGATTCCTCCAGCTCCATTCTTCTTTCTTAGGATTGCTTTAGCTATCTAGGGTCTTTTGCATTTCCATACAAATTGTAAGACTTTTTGTTCTAATTCTATGAAAAATGCCTATGGTAATTGGAGAAGGATTACAGTAAATCTGTAGATTACATTGGTAGTATAGTCATTTTCACAGTACTGATTCTCCCAACCTAGAAACATGGAATATCTCTCCATCTGTGTATGTTGTCTTTGATTCCTTTCATCGGTGTTTTATAGTTTTCTGTATAAAGCTCTTTGGTATCCTTAGGTAGGCTTATTCCTAGGTATTTTATCCTTTTTGTTACAGTGACAAATGGGATTGATTCCTTAATTTCTTTTTCTCATATTTCATTGTTAGTGTATAGGAATGCAAGTGATTTCTGTGTTTTGATTTTGTTTCCTGCAACTTTGCTAAATTCACTGATTAGCTCTAGTAATTTTTTGATGGAATATTTAGGGTTTTGTATTTCTAGTGTCATGTTATCTGCAAACAGTGAGAGTTTTACTTCTTTTCCTATCTGGGTCCCTTTTATTTCTTTTTCTTCTCTGATTGCCATAGCTAAGACTTCTAAAACTATGCTGAATAATAATAGTGATGAGAGTGGGCACCCTGTATCTATTCATTTGTTTTGGGGCTTTTAGTTTGTTTATGTATCTTAGCAATTGTAAAGAATGTTGCAGTGAACTCAGGAGGGCAGATATCTCTTTGAGATCCTGTCTTTATTTCCTTTGGGTACATACCCAGCAGTGAAATTTCTGCACTGAATTTTAGATCTGTTTTTAATTTTTAAAGAATCTATTTATTGTTTTCCAAAGTGAAAAGGGAAAACTTATACCTGTTGGTGGGAATATAAACTGGCCTAACCTTTTCATCACATCTTGCCAACACCTGCTGTATCACTTTCTTGATGAAAGACCTTCTAACAGGTATGACGTGACATCTCATGATTTTGATTTTCATTTCTGACTATTTGTGATGTTTGGCATCTTTTCATATGTGTGTTGGCTACTCTGATGTCCTTTGGAAAAAGAAAATGTCTATTTAGTTCTGTGCATTTTTTAATCATTTTTTTAAGTTGTAGAAGTTCAAAATATATTTTGGATGTGAATCCTTATATTTATGGGTTAATAATAATGCATGGTTTGCAAGAAAATTTCTCCCACTCTGCAGGCTGTCTTTTCATTTTGTTAACTGTCTCTTATGTGGCTCAGACAGTTAAGAATCCACCTGTAGTGTGGGAGATCTGGGTTTGATCCCTGGGTTGGGAAGATACCCGGGGGGAGGACATGGGCAACCCACTCCAGTGTTCTTGCCCAGAGAATCCCCATGGACAGAGGAGCCTGGCAGCCTTACAGACTGTGAGAGTCACAGAGAGTTGGACACAACTGAGCAACTAAGCACACAGCCCATGCTGTGCAGAAGCTTTTGTGTTTGATGGAGTCCCATTTGTTGATTTGTGCTTTCGGTGTCATTTCCAAAAACACGTTGCCAAGACTGTTATCAGGGAACTTCTTCCCCATGATTTCTTCTAGAAGCATGTTTTATAGTTAAGTCTTTGGTCTGTTTTAAGTTCATTTGTTGTGAGTAATGTGAAACAGGGTTCCAATTTCATTGTTCTGCATGTTTTTTCTTCACTTTTTCCAGCACTGTTTGGGGAAAGGACTAGTTTTCCCCCCCTTGTCAAATAAGAGTTGACCAAAGATGCCAGGATTTAATTCTAGAATTTCTATTCTTATTGTTGTCTATGGTTGTGCCAGCACCATACTGTTTTTATCATCCTGAATTTGTAGTGTGAAATCAGAAACCTGATACATTTGTTCTTTTTTCTCAGGATAGCTTAACTTTGGCTTTTCTTTTGTGGTTGCTTCAGTCCATGTGGTCACAGAGTCAGACATAATTTAGTGACTTAACAGAAACAAAAATACATTTTAGAGTTGATTCTTTTATTTCTAATGCTTTTTGGTATTTTGAGGGTGATTGAGTTGTAACTGTAGATGAGTTTGCATGGTGTGGATGTTTTAGCAATAGTAAATCTTCCAGTTCTTAAACATTGAAAGGCTTTTCATTTGTTGTGTGTCTTTTAGATTCTTTCAACAAAGTCTTGTAGTTTTCATTGTACAGACTTTTCACTTCCTTGCATAAATCCATTCTTAAATATTATTGATACTGTTGTGAATGGGATGTGCATGTTAAGTCACTTCAGTCATGTCCGACTCTGAGACACTGTGTACCTGAGCCCACCAGGTTCATCTGTCCATGGAATTCTCCAGGCCAGAATACTAGAGTGTGTAACCATGCTCTCCTCCAGGGGATCTTCCTGACCCAGGGATCAAACCCACGTCTTTTATGTCTCTTGCATTGGTGGGTGGGTTCTTTGCCACTAGTGCCACCTGAACGGGATAGTTTTCATTATTTTTCAAATGTTTCACCATTAGTGAAGAAGAATGCAGCCCATTTCTGTATGTTGATTTTGTACCCTGCCATTTAACTGAAACTGTGGATCAGTCCCAACAGTGTGGTTGACTCTCTGGGATCTTATATATATTATATATCTAAATGTCATCATATATTTCTGTAGGATCAATTGTAATGGTTTTTTTATTATAATTTTGAATCCACTCTGGCTCAGCTAAAGATTTGTAAAGTTTACCTTACCAAAGAATTCCATTCCTCCTTCCTACACTTATGGTCACTTTATTTGTTCTGATCGTTATTATTTCTTTAACTCTGTTAACTTTATACTTTAGTTTTTTTTTTTTTTTTTTTTTTTTTTTTTTTTGTATTTCCTTGAGGTAGGGAGTTAGGCTGTTTGAGATCTCGTTTCTTAACTCATTTGTTTATTACTATAAACTTTCCTCCAAACTAATTTTGCTGTATCCCACAAGAGTTAATATATTTCCTTTTTTGCTTTTTCTCTGAACTATTGGATGTTTAGAAGTATGTTGCTTACACATGTTTGTAGATCTCACTTTCCTCTTGTTAATTTCTAGTTTCATATCATTGTGGTCAGGAAAAAAAAATAGCTGGAACAACTTCAATTTTCTTGAATTTGCTCAGGTTTGCTTTCTATCCTTTCATATGATCCTAGGGACTATGATGTTGCTCTTGAGTGGAATATTCTGTATGTCTGTTAACTCCTTTTGTCCTAAAATACAGTTTAAGGCCATCATTTCCATGCTGACTTTCTGTCCGGACAGCCTATTCACTTCTGACAGTGAGGTACTGAAGTCTCCTACTGTTATATTGCTCTCAGTTTCTCCCTTGAGATCTCTTATTACTTTCTTGATGTATTTCCATGCTCTGGTGTTGGAGATATATACATATATATATATAATCTTCTTGATGTACTGACCCTGTTATCAGTATACACTGCCTTTGTCTATTGTTCATGTTTTCACTGTCACAAGCTATCTCTTTATGCTCTGAATTTGTTACGCAACTGTAGTATAGTCATTTTTAATGTTCTTTCCCTATAATGTTTAACACACTATTCAAAAATTTTGACAACTCATCACCTTAATCAGAGTTTTGTGTATTTTTGACTTTTTCACCTTGAAGAGCTCCTCTCACCCTTTCTTTACAGTAGATCGGGCCGGGGAGGGGGAGGGGCGCAATAACCTCCCTCAGCTTCTTTGCCTAGGAAAGCCTTCGCTTCTCCATATCGGGAAGATAATGTTGCCGGGTATAATATTCTTGGATGGCAAATGCTATCACTTAATACTCTGAATATATTATTCTACTCTCTCCTGGCTTATACAGTTTCTGCTGAGAGCCTAGTTGGAGGTAGCTTCCTTGTAAGGTACTTTCTCATTTTTCCTGACTGCCTTTTAAATCCCTTATCATTGACTTTCCAGACTTTCATTTTAATGTGTCTGGGAGAAGGTGTTCTTTTGTCATTGAGATAAGGTGTGTTATTAGCTTTTTTGATGTCTACATCCAGGTCTTACTCTGCATTTTGAAAGTTCTAAGCTATTACTTTTTTAAATAAACTTTCTGCCCTCCCCAACTCCCTCCATTCTGGAATACCTACCCTTATTCTTGCTTTCTTAATAGACTCTAATAACTCTCACAGAGTTTCTTCACTTTTTAAAAATCTCTCATTTTCTACCAGAATCATTTCTAAATTCCCATCTTCCAAATCACTTATTCTCTCTTCCATCTTATCTGCCTAATTTCCAATGCTTTCTTATGCATTCTTCACTTCATTTTTGAGTTCTTTAGGTATAGCATTTGTTTGGTCCCTTTTTATAATTGTAATGTCTTTAATAAAGTACTTATTTTGTTCATCATTGTTATTTCTGAGATTGAGTTATCTTTGTGTTTTCTATTAGCTCGCTGCATTTCTTCACAACAGCTGTTTTGAGTTCTTTGTCTATTAGAGGACACTATTCAAGTCTCCAAGCTCACACGCTGGAGAATCATCATTTTCTCTCTGTGACACCGTGGTACCATGATTTTTCCTGATCTTTGCTGATCTGTCCCTCTGCTGCTGCATCTGACGAAGTCATCACCTTCCTATTTAGGTGAGACTGTGTGTACTTTGGCTCTAAGAGATTCGAGATTAGAAAGCTTTCTTTTGTTTTCCAGAAGGTGGCGAGATAGCACAAGTTTTGGGATTCTCTCACCAAAGCTGAGGTTGGGAGGCCTGTCACAAAACCAAACTAAACAAAAGGGGCTCAGGGCGTAGATAAGGAGGTGTGTACTTGGCACTTGGGGATTATATGTGCCTACAGCCCCACAGAGAGCGGGTGTGGGAGATGGTGGTGATCCCCCCCTGCTAAAATCCTGGGGCTGAGAGCAGGAAACATGTTCCTTCAGTTTTCTTTGTTTAATTTCTTACCTTTCCTGTCCCTCTTCCAAGAAACGTTGGCATTGGAGAGGAGCAGCAGGGCCCCTCTGCCTGTGCAGCCATCCTACATTCTATATTAGATATATGTACATACATACACACATTATATATATGCACATACACGTGTACACACACATTATATATATGTATATGCACATACACACACACACACAGTTTTTTCCCCTCAAACATTTTTTCAACTGTTTCCTAGTGTAGTTGTATCACCCTGCATGTTTTGCATGATTATTCTATCTTTGGTTATAAATTTAGACAACTTATCATTTTTCATATGCTTATTCTAGGAGTCACAGAAAAGGGTGGAGGAAAGGGTGCATTCAACAGACTCAATAGCCTTCAACCAGCCCCTGCTGCCCTCCCATTCATTCAGTTAAGATGCCCATGCTGCATTTTTACCATCATTATGACCCTGGGCATGCACTTCAGAAGGAAGCCTGCCTTCCTGGACTGGGAAGGAACCAGGACTATATCCACTGAAACCTCTGTTGCTCTCCCATTCATTCAGTTAAGATGCCCACGCTGTATTCATACCCTCTTCATGGCCCTGGGCGTGCACTTCAGAAGGAAGCGTGCCTTCCTGGACTGGGAAAGAACCAGGAGGATGTCCACTGAAACCACTGAATGTTCTTTCAGGCCCAACCAACCACTCATCAAATAGTAGGGTTTGCTTCAAACAGTAGAATTTCAGCTTTAAACTTGTGTCTTCTTAAGACAAGCAGCTTTGAGACTCTCCCTTCTTTTTGTTGTTCAGTCACTAAGTTGTGCCCAACTCTTTATGACCCCATGGACTGCAGCATCCCAGGCTTCCCGCTCCTTCACTATCTCCTGGAGGTTGCTCAAACTCATGTCCATTGAGTTGGTAATGCTTTATAATCAACTCGTCCTCTGCCCATAGATTTAGAAATATGCTTTAATTTAAAAATAGGAAATTATAAGTATTATTTTCAAATACTTATCATGTTTTAAAAGTCTCACTATAAGTCAAAACTAAGGCTTAATTGACTAATACTCTTGCTGTGATTGTTCTGTGATCCAAAGAAGAAATCATTGTGGGATTTTTGGCTATCAGTTCAGCATCTACTCAGAGAAGGCAATGGCACCCCACTCCAGTACTCTTGCCTGGAAAATCCATGGATGGAGGAGCCTGGTAGGCTGCAGTCCAAGGGGTCGCTAAGAGTTGGACACGACTGAGTGACTTCACTTTCACTTTTTACTTTAATGCATTGGAGAAGGAAATGGCAACCCACTCCAGTATTCTTGCCTGGAGAATCCCAGGGACAGAGGAGCCTAATGGGCTGCTGTCTATGGGGTCGCACAGAGTCGGACACAACTGAAGCGACTTAGCATCAGCATCAGCATCTACTGTGAATATTAGATTGCTTTTGTTTTATTGTTTTTATTTGTTTCTAGAAGAGTAATGAAAAATAATCTTTTAAAGGAATATCCTATATTTCATGATTATTAAAGCTATTATGATTGATGGAAGAATTTATCTCTACTGGGTACTGCTTGTTAGTGGGGAGTAAAAAATAAAGTATTGAAATGTTAATTACATACAGAGGAAGGAACATTATGGAGTGCTCAGTAATGCATTATTAAAGTGGTGGAGAAACATTAACTTTTTAACCATGACAGAGGGAAAGATCAGACGTTTCCCTGCAGAGTCACAACCTAATGGTTCAATATTTCATGCAGTATTGCTACAGGCAAGCGACATGCTTGTACTGAAATCCTGTCATGCTGGGAGCACACAGAACTGAAGGCACAGGCTTTGTTTAGACACCGGCAGCCAAATCGTTGACTCCTCAGGGAGAGAAGACTCCCTTCTTGCTTCTTACCTTGATCCTGAGGCAGCTTGTTCTCTGCTGGAGAGTCTCCCATCCTTGGCTGGACTTCTCAGCCTTTGTGCAGACTAGCTAAGGCCAGGTGGTTTTATAATTGGAAACCAGAATTGGGGATCAATTCTTCTAGTTTTATCATTGTTGCTCAACATCAAGCTACAAATTCATCAACTTAATTCTTAGACTGCATAATGAGTGACTTTATAGTCAATATTTTGTTGTGACCTGGAAGGACTTCTAGAGATCTTTCTTCTCTAAGCAGTCTTACATATAAATGAAGGTCAATTTTAGGTTCTGATTACTATTAGAGTCACGTTAAATGAAGCTTCCTATCCATTTCCCAGCAACTGTCTTTTATTTAGCCTGACAGCAGAAGTATCTAGTGCCCACAGAAAAGCCTCCAGGGAAGTCATGGTGGGCAGTTCCCTGCAAACTCAGAGTCACCCACTCTGCCAGCAACCCACTTGAGTAAAAACCATGTGTCCCAGGTCTGTACTGGGGGCAGTGGTGGAGGGGGAAAATTCAATAAGAGCCTCACCTCTCCATCTGCTGGGGGCATAATCAATAAGAGTGGCATTTTGGACACTTCTCAGAAGTTCCAGTGGAATCAAGCCTCACTGCCTACAGCACAGACCATCAAACCCTGTGAGAAGACCTTCCTCCCTTCTCCTTGTTCTCATCTCTGTGCACAAAAGGACCTAACAAACCATCCTTCTCCCACTCCATTCTTAAATCAAGTTCTCAGCACTAGGGGACCCAAAATAGAAAGCCAAGTCACTATTAATAACTTTTCTCTTTGTTCACAAGAAAATGATATTAGCCTTTTAATTTGTATAATATTAATGCTTAATATTTATCCTCTACTCTAAATATTAAGAGCATCTATGTCATAATTTAAAAGCCAGTACTAGTAAACTCATTTTCCAAATTAGGAAATTATATTTCAGATTTAATTATTATACAATTTCTCACCCTAGTGGTCCTTCATCAATTATCCTACTCTTTATTTTATACCAGTCAGTTCCCTGGAAATTCCTCTTTGTTCATTTCTTAACAATGATGACATGAAAAATTAGAGCATTCCATGAAAGGAGAAATGACTCAGGAAACTGACAACTGGATACAAAACTCAGATTTGTGTTGTACAAGTTGTATTGATGAAATCCACATATGTTCCACCTAATGAACTATCATATATCATTGCTTTATTTGTGATTAAGTTGATAGAATAGAATGGAACTGATCAGTCCTTCTCTTATTTCTATAGGAATGTTATATTGCCTTTTAAAAGTATTCAGCAATTGATGCATGAAACCAATAATCCAACAGTGTTTCCTGAAGCAGGGCTACATCAAAAAGTCTCTGTCCAGCATTCAAATTTAAGTAAAAAGCAAGAAAAATGTTTAAAATAATTTCTTGAGAAAATTCCCCTTCCCCAGCAGGAAGGATTGCATTCTAAATGTATAGCAGAACCTAACACCTTTCCCTTATTTCCAGGGCCCTTTAGCTCTGTCTCTCCCATAACATCTTACATTGATCCATCCCTGCAGGCTCTGAGAAACTGTTAGGTCGTCCTGTTTTGTGCTTTGCCTTCCCCCCTCTGGCTTTCCTCCTCTCTTCCATTTTGTCCTCATTGATCAGTTCAACGAGGGCATACAACTGGCATGCAACTTAATTGTCATGATTAGCACGCCCTCTCCCACAATTCTACTGTCCATAATCATTTTACCTCTTCCCCAGAAGTTACCAATATATTTCTTATTGTCCTGTTCACAAAGCATAGAGAAAAAGAAAAACAAACCAAAACACAAGTGAGAAGGAACATTTGTTGGCTTGTGGGACAAATTCAAGTCACCTAATATATATGTATAGATTTGTAAGCCACAGAAAAAGAAATATTTCAGTACTGGCTGAAATTTTTCCATAATTGATACAAAGTGTAAACCTAAAGATCCGAGAAGCAAAATCAACACCAAACTGAATAAACATAAAGAAAACCACAGCAAGTCAATCTGAAGTCGCATTCTTGAAAATCCAGTGAGATCAGATCAGATCAGTCGCTCAGTCGTATCCGACTCTTTGCGACCCCATGAATCACAGCACGCCAGGCCTCCCTGTCCATCACCAACTCCCGGAGTTCACTCAGACTCACGTCCATCGAGTCAGTGATGCCATCCGGCCATCTCATCCTCTGTTCTCCCCTTCTCCCCCTGCCCCCAATCCCTCCCAGCATCAGAGTCTTTTCCAATGAGTCAACCAGACAAAACACATACAGTGTGCACAAACATGGACATAATACCTGATTTGCTCTCAGGAGACTAGCGGTACAGTCCAGAGGACAACAGAGCCAGATCTTCAGAGTACAAAAAGGGGAAAGAATAGCTGTCAATTTCATACCCAGTGAGAATATCTTTCAAAAAAGTTAAGATTCTATTCCCAGTCTTTTAAGGAACTCCCATACTGTTTTCCACAGTTTCTGTACTGACTTACATTCCCTCCAACAAGATGGAAAGGTTTCTTTTCTCTGCAGCCTCTCCAGAATTTATTGTTTATAGACTTTGTGATGATGGCCATTCTGACCAGTGTGAGATAGTACCTCATTGTGCTTCTGATTTGCATTTCTCTATTAACGAGTGATGCTGAGCATCTTTTCATGTGCATATTGACCATCTGTATGTCTTCTTTAGAGAAATGTCAATTTAGGCTCTCTGCCCATGTTTTGATTGGGTTGTTTGCTTTTTAATACTGAGCTGCATGAGCTGTTTGTCTATTTTAGAGATTAATCCCTTTTCAGTTGCTTCCTTTGCAAATATTTTCTCCTATTCCATGGGATGTCTTTTCATCTTGTTTATGGTTCCCTTTGCTGTGCAAAAACTTTTGTTTACTTTTATTCTCATTAGTCTAGAAAATGAGTCAAAGAAAACCTTACTGTGATTTAGTCAAAGAGTATTCTGACTATATTTTCCTCTAACAATATCTGACCTTACATTTATGTGACCCAGCAATCCTGCTCCTGGGCACATACCCAGAGAAAACCATAATTCAAAAGGATACATGCACCCCAATGTTCACTGCTGCACTCTTTACACTAGCGAGGACATGGAAACAACCTGAATGTCCATCAACAGAGGAGTGGATAAAGATCTGGTACATACATATGATTGAATTTTACTCAGCCCTAAAAAGGATTTAAATTGGGTAATTTGAAGAGATGTGGATGAACCTAGAGACTGTATAGCGTGAAGTAAGTCAGAAAGAGAAAAACAAATACTATATATTAAGTCATTTATGTGGAATATGGAAAAAATGATATAGACAGTCTTATTTACAGAGCAGAAATAGAGACACAGATGTAGAAAACAAATGTATGGACACCAAGGAGGGATAGGGGAAGTAGGATTAATTGGGAGATTGGTGTTGGCATATAGACAGACTACCCTGTATAAAGGAGATAACTAATGAGAGCTTGTTCTACAACACAGGGACCTGTACTCAGTGCTCTGTGGTGACCTAAATGGGGAGGAAATCCAAAAAAGAGGGGGTTTATGTATAGGAAAGCTGATTCATTTTGTTGTAAATAGAAACTAACACAACATTGTAAAACAACTACATTCCAATACATTTTAAAGCAAATTACAATTCCTTTCCAGCAGATGAAAACAGTATGTGGCTGCTACTGCTGCTGCTAAGTCGCTTCAGTCGTGTCTGACTCTGTGTGACCCCATAGACAGCAGCCCACCAGGCTTCACTGTCCCTGGGATTCTCCAGGCAAGAACACTGGAGTGGGTTGCTATTTCCTTCTCCAATGCATGAAAGTGAAAAGTGAAAGTGAAGTCGCTCAGTCATGTCCGACTCTTAGCGACCCCATGGACTGCAGCTTACCAGGCTCCTCCATCCATTGGGATTTTCCAGGCAAAAGTGCTGGAGTGGGTTGCCATTGCCTTCGCCAGAAAACAGTATAAGAAGTATTAAAAAAAAAACAAAAAACAAAAAAAAAACTGTCTAGGTAATACAAGAATACTGAATGCAAATTTACAAGGACGCCAGTGCTTTTTCTCAAAATGGTAAATATGTGACTAAATGTGAATATATTTTTTCCTTTTAACCCCTTCAACAGTTAATTGACTATGCAATAATTGTTTAAACCAAAAATAATATATTTTAGTGTTTACAACATAGATACCACAAAGTTCATGACAATAGAAACACAAAAGAGGAGAAGGGACAGGAAAATATACCTTGTGTTAGTCACTAAAATATAGCATTAGAAGAGTAAGATTTAGGTAATAATTGAATAATAGAGTAGGATTGTTAAAAATGCATTAACCTATAAGAAGGTGACAAGAAGAAAAACAGCACTGAGTACAAATAGAGGGAAACATGAAAAAAAACCAGTCTATTTAAACCTAACTGTATTCATTTTATAAAGATTAAGTGGTATCAAATCCCCAACCAAAAGGGAAAACTACCATTTGTAAGAAAGCCTAACTATATGCACTCTATTAGAAAATCTACATTAATGTAAAGATACAGGAAAGGTAGAAATAAAAAGGCTACATACTGCAAAGACTAATCTAAGAAGGTTGGGGCTGTCATATGGTGGTGGTGGTGTGGTCACTCAGTCGTGTTCGACTCTTTGCGATCCATGGACTGTAGCCCATCAGGCTCCTCTGTCTATGGAATTTCCCAGTCAGGAATACTGGAGAGAGTGGCCATTTCCTTCTCCAGGAGATCTTTCTGACTCAGGGACCGAGCCTGGGTCTCCTATCTTGCAGCCAGTTTCTTACTGACTGAGCCACCAGGGAAGCCCACTGTTATATGAGTATCAGACAGAAAAGATTTTAGAACAAGGGATATTTTATAAATAAAGTTGAATAATACATAACAAAAAGGTCAGTTGAATAGAACAGTCCTCAATGCATGTGTACTTAATAACAGAGTTTCAAGATAAATGAAGCCCCCAAATTGATAGATTTGAAAACTTAAATAGATAAATCTGTAATTATAGTTAGAGATATCATCAACCCTCCTCAATAACTGATAAAACAAGTAGACATAAATTAATAAGAAAATGGAAATTTCATCAACCCTATTAACTAAAGTGACCTAATTGCTCTTTTTAAAATGTGCCTCTGTGGACAGCAGAATACACATTCATTTCAAGTGCATGTGGAATATTCAGCCAAGACAGAGAATATTCTGGGTCATTGAAAAACAGATTAATAAACCAAAATGTTTGAAGTCATGAAAAATATATTCCCTGGCCACCACAGAATCAGATTAAAAATGAGTAAAAACGTGTATAGAAAATACTGAAATACTTGAAAAGTAAACAGTAAGTTTCTAAGTAACCCAAGGGTCAAAGTTAGTTACCACAAGGAACCTAAGAAAACAGTTTGCACGCAATGAAAATGCAAGCACTAAACACTTTAGAAAATTTTGGTAAATCAAATCCAGCAATTTATATCAATAAAAAAAGATAACATATCATGACCAAGTGGGCCCTATCCCAGAAGACTGGCTTAACATCTGAAAACCAATGTCATTCACAGTCAACAGGCTAAAAATGAAAACAAATTCATGATCATATCAATAGATGCACATAAGGCTTTTGACAAAAATTAACACCCATTTATGGTACAGATTCTCAGCTAGCTATATACTAAAGGAAACTTCTTCAACCCAGTAAAGGCATCTACAGAAAATTTATAGCTCATTTTTCCCTGATGAAAGCCTGAATGGATTCCTCATAAGATCAGAACCCAGGGAGAAAATACCTAGGTTTACAAGTTCTATTCAAATTCCTAGCCAGTGCTATGAAACAAGGAAAAAATCTAGAGACCAGAAATAAATAAAAATATTTTTATTTATATGATGTTATCAGCATGGCAAAGTGCAAAGCCAGTGGAACTAATAAGAAAGGTAAAGATGTTGCCTGATACAAGGACACAATTTAAATCAGTGTCAGCAATGAATGATTGGAATATTACATTTTTAAAATTGTCCTATTTATACTGGCATAAAAATTTGAAATACCTAGGAATAAATTTAATAAAATATGTGCAAGACTATGTGCTGAGACTATAAGACATAGCTGAGAAGTTATAAACACCTAAACAGAAGGAGGGGCAGAGATGAGATCATGGGTCAGAACTCAGTGGTATTTTAGGTTTGTAAAACTGTTTCTGTTTTATTTTCTTCTTTTTTTTTTTAAATTTTATTTTATTTAACTTTTCAATATTGTATTGGTTTTGCCATATATCAAAGTGAATCTGCCACAGGTATACATGTGTTCCCTATCCTGAACCCTCCTCCCTCCTCCCTCCCCATACCATCCCTCTGAGTCATCCCATTGCCCCAGCCCCAAGCATCCAGTATCATGCATCGAACCTAGACTGGCGACTCGTTTCATATATGACATACATATTTCAATGCCATTCTCCCAAATCATCCCACCCTCTCCCTCTCCCACAGAGTCCAAAAGACTGTTCTATACATCATTGTCTCTTTTGCTGTCTTGTATACAGGGTTATTGTTACCATCTTTCTAAATTCCATATATACTGTATTGGTGCTTTTCTTTCTGGCTTACTTCACTCTGTACAATAGGCTCCAGTTTCATCCACCTCATTAGAAGTGATTCAAATGTATTCTTTTCAATGGCTGAGTAATACTCCATTGTGTATATGTACCACAGCTTTCTTATCCATTCATCTGCTGATGGACATCTAGGTTGCTTCCATGTCCTGGCTATTATAAACAGTGCTGCGATGAACATTGGGGTACACGTGTCTCTTTCCCTTCTGGTTTCCTCAGTGTGTATGCCCAGCAGTGGGATTGCTGGGTCATAAGGCAGTTCTATTTCCAGTTTTTTAAGGAATCTCCACACTGTTCTCCATAGTGGCTGTACTAGTTTGCATTCCCACCAACAGTGTAAGAGGGTTCCCTAAAGCTGAGAGAATTCTCTCTTCTTTATTAAACTTCTATTTTACATTGGAGTATAGCCAATTTACAGTGTTGTGATGGTTTCAGGTGGACAGCAAAGGGACTCAGCCATACCTGTGCATGTGTCCATTCTCCCCCAAACCCCTCCTCCCCCCCAGACTGCCACATCACACTGAGCAGAGTTCCCTGTGCTGTGCAGTAGGTCTTTGTTCATTATCTGTTTTAAATATAGCAGTGTGTATGTGTCCGTCCCAAACTCTCTAAGTCTGTGAGTCTGTTTCTGATTTGTAAATAAGTTCATTTGTATCATGTTTTTAAATTTCCACATATAAGTTTTTATATGTTTTAAATTTCCACATCGCATACGCTGTTTCTCAGAAGACAGTATTTTGAAGATGTAGATTATCTTACCTGTAGATAGTCTATTGAAGGAATGCAGTTTCAATCACAAGTCCAAGAAGCTAACCGGTTTTACTTTTTTTTTTTTTTTACCTTCTTCCTTTTTTTTTTTTGGTGTCTGTAGAAATTGATATACTGGTTCTAAAATTTATGTGAAATGGCAGAGGGTCTATAATAGCTGACATTATTTTTAAAAGGAAGAACAAAGTTGGAGAATTTATACATGTTTCAAAAACACACCATTGAGCTAAAGGAAATAAAGTGGTGTGAAACTGGTGAAAGGATAGAGGAGTAGTCCAGTGGACAGAAGAGAAAGTCCAGAGATGGGCCGGCACATAGAATATAAAATGAACTTTGACAAAACCATGAGATAATTGAGTGAGAAAAGAGAGAATCCCATCAGCATCCACACAGAAGGGACGAGACCCTTCAACTGCGCTCTTGACCATGAACATTGCAAGGTACCTGATGACTCACCATGGTCGTGACTGGCACCCAGATGCGTTTAGAAAAACTGCCAAATCTCTCACATGTATTCTCTGTTAGAATTCTGTTTCAAAGAGTTCTGCTGGGATGCATTAAGATAATGGCCTGTGAGCACTTAGTACTTGCTGTGGTCTGCCACAGATTGTAATCAATTTTGGCATTAGTACTGAAACAAAGGTGAGAAGAGTGCCTACATCATAGCACTTCATGAGCAAAAGGGCTATAAAGTGTCTGCAACACAGTGGTCTTTCAACACAGTTATTAGTAAAAGTGATCGTCGGAGCTGTAGTAGGAGCTATAACTTGTGTGGCCATTCTTATGTTTAGCAGCAGTATTTCTGAAATAGCTATTGATTAAATCAATATTTACCTTTTCTACTTCACATGGATATTGGCTGGTGAAGATGAAAATTACTCCTTAAGTACTTTGTGTCTCCCATTCCAAACCATTTCTTGTTTCTTCGTCCCTTAGAAGGATAGGAAATCAGCAATGAGTGCTGATAAGAGATGGGGCTTCTGGTCATTTCACCCAAGTAAGGTAATATATCAGGCCTTGTTAATACAGTGCATCAGCTGGTGTATTAGTTTGCCTAATGGTGACATTCATTTTTAATTCTTTGAAGAGTTGTCTTGTCTTATAACTTGCCTTACCTCTCAAAGTTCTGCGATCACTGGCTTTTGCTATCATTGAAGTCTGAAGTACAGATAGTGTGTAGAAGATATAGACTATGAAAATAATTGAAAATATTCAGCTTTTAGAATAAAAGTCATTCAGAATATATCACTTCTACTAAAGAAAGTGTCTTTAATTTACACTGCTTGGATTTGTAAACATTAACATGAATATACTGGGTTTTTTTAATTGTACATTTTATTTTATTTTTTTAATTTAAATTTATTTATTTTAATTGGAGGATAATTACTTTACAATATTGTATTGGTTTTGCCATACATCAACATGAATCCACCATGGGTATACACATGTTCCCCATCCTGAACCCCTCTCAAACCTCCCTCCCCATACCATCCCTCTGGGTCATCCCAGTGCACCAGCCCCAAGCATCCTGTATCCTGCATCGGACCTGGACTGCTGATACATTTCTTATATGATATTATGCATGTTTCAATGCCATTCTCCCAAATCATCCCCCTCCTCCCTCTCCCACAGAGTCTAAAAGACTTTTCTATACATCTGTGTCTCTTTTGCTCTCTCACATACAGGGTTATCATTACCTTCTTTCTAAATTCCATATATATGCATTAGTATACTGTATTGGTGTTTTTCTTTCTGGCTTACTTCACTCTGTATAATAGGCTAAAGTTTCATCCACCTCATTAGAACTGATTCAAATGTATTCTTTTTAATGGCTGAGTAATACTCCATTGTGTATATGTACCACAGCTTTCTTATACTGTTTTTAAGTGTAGTTAACTTCTTAGGGACCTAGAAATCATTTCTATTTACCCATATGATACAGAGGTTGTTTTTCTGATTATGGGCTTCCCAGGTGGCTCAGTGACAAAGAATCTGCCTGCCAGTGCAGGAGACACAGAAAGGCAGGTTCTATTCCTGGGTCAGGAACATCTGCTGGAGTAGGAAATGGCCTCCCACTCCAGTATTCTTGCCTGGAAAATCCCATGAAGAGAGGAGCCTGGTGGTCTACGGTTCATCCGGTTGCAAAGAGTCAGACACAACTTAGCAACTGAGCACACACACATTTCTGATTATATTCATCTTTTATCAGTAAACGAAATTCCCTAAACCAAGTAGTTAGCTTTTGGCCTTTTATCATAGTCAGATTAGTGAAGATTTTTCTTCACATTGGCTATCATTTGTAAACATTTAGTTTGGTTTGTTTAAACAAGCTGCTTCGTGTTTTCTGAGTCTCAAATTAGACACTTGGTGATGAGGGAGTGTGGAGCTTTCATATATCCTGGGAGGTTCACCCTTCAGATGTGATCTGTGTGTAAAGGTGTTACTAGAATTATTATGCTTTTTTTTGTTAGCATTATAATGTTGCGAAATCAGAAAGTGAAAATCAGGGTGTGGGGAAAACTGAATCCAGACCAACTGTCAAAGACGTAGACAATGTGGAGAAAGTTGTTTTTAATGAAACTTGGGGGAAAAAATCAACAGTAAACAGAGTATATCATCTTGATATTGCATCTCAGATACAAATGCCCTAATGCATTTTAAACATAGATTTATTTAACACTCCCTCCAAAAACCCACCAGTTTTATAGGAAAAATCTCAGTGAATCTGTTGACATTCATGGGAATTCACACACAAAATATTTTAAAATTTGCACGTTTTCACTTGCTTGAATATATGTGTTCTGATTAAAATTCAGACTCTGCCTAATATAAAAGTGAAAGTGATCTGACAATAGTGTAAGTTACCAGGGGTGGTATTAAAAAAAAAAAAAAAAAAAAACAAACTCAGAAAACAGAAAGGCTTTTGCATCCATTGACTACAGAGCAGGATCCCTCACTCAGCTGTCAATCTGCAGACAGAAACATTGAGGTGGCCAAGAAGTTCTTTTTGGGTTTTTCTGTACCATCTTACAGGACAAACTTCTTGCCCAACCCGACATCCAATCCTGTTTGTTACAGAAGCCATGCTGCTGCTGCTAAGTCACTTCAGTCGTGTCCGACTCTGTGCGACCCCATAGACGGCAGCCCACCAGGCTCCACCGTCCCTGGGATTCTCCAGGCAAGAACACTGGAGTGGGTTGCCATTTCCTTCTCCAATGCATGAAAAGTGAAAAGTGAAAGTGAAGTCCCTCAGTCGTGTCTGACTCCTAGCAACCCTACGGACTACAGCCCACCAGGCTCCTCCGTCCATGGGATTTTCCAGGCAAGAGTACTGGAGTGGGGTGCCATTGCCTTCTCCGTACAGAAGCCATACTTCAACAAAAAAGGCAGTCTACATACAAAAGTTAACTATCCAGGGCACAGATTTGATTTTTCCCCATTTGCCTTGTCTCTGAAAGAAAGAGTAACAACAACTACAACTATAGAGCAATTTGATGCACATTTTCATCTTGAAATTATTTCAGACTTACAAGTGTTGCATATGTCCATGTATCCTTCACCAAGATTGACCAAGTAATGTTTTATCAAATTTAGTTAATCATTTTTTCTATTTTCCTGAAATGTTAAAGAGAGAAAACAAGGATTTGTATTTCATAACCACCATCTAATTAATTATTTATATCAGGATATTAACACTGATTCAGTTCTATTACCCACTTTACAGACCTAATTCAGAATTTTCCAATCATCTCACAGATGTCATTCATTTTTCTCCAGAATCCAGGTCAGCGTTACACATTTAGCTTGGTTTCCATCTTCTTCATGTCCCTTCATAGGAGACAGTCTTTCTGTCTCTTTCATGTGAAGATTAAAGACCAGTTATTTTTATAGACTGTGACTGAGTTAGGGTTTGTCTGGTTACATCCGTAGCTAACTGGGGGCTGGGAAGTGCCGAAACGCTCAGCGCTGATGCCACCGTCCTACTCGGCCCATCACTGCAGGAAGCACTGGATTTCTCACCTGTGGGAATAACTCTGAACTTTGCATTTCAACTGAAAAGCTGCTTATTTGCCTTTCCATAACTAATAAGTAATCTGTTGAGATTTTGAGTCTACATAAATATTCCTCTTCCCATAATATCTTCACCGACATACACTTTTAGCACCCACTGATAATTTGCCAAAAGCCATTAGCGGGGAACTGCCAAGACACATGGAGTTTTTCAGTTCCCAGAGTACTTTATCTAATTTAGTTCTGCAGTTATCAAAAAAATAAAATAGTCTGCCATATAATTTATAAAGCAGGAGCAAGTATTAAAATCCTCTAAATTACTTTTAGTGCAGAACTTAGATGTAAATGTTTTTTTTTAAAGTAAATTAGTAATCTTTATCTAAATGTTTTTATGCATTTAGCATCAATGTTTTAATATGCATTCTTACCCAAAATCCAAATGGAGCAGGTCTGTTTCCAGGCAGATGGCAGCCAAGACAAGAGACTCTTGCCTTCCTGTAGACAACAGAAACATTTTTGCAAAAAGAGAGACTACAGATATAAAGTCCTTGTTATTAAATTTGAAAACTACCACTCAAAGATAAACAGCATATTACAAATATACTCAGTCCTTCAAGTGGTCCAGTCAGTCAGCTTTCACTAGGTGAGTATACACACCCTGGCTAGCAGTGGAGTATTAGGGACCATAACCTTTGACCTAGAGACACATAGTATATGCAAACTTAAAATGGTGTTCAAATCTATCTGATGGTGAGGTGGCTATGCTTGTTACCCCTCATGCAACATTAATCTGACTGTCCTTCTTATTGACTAGATCAGTTTAACTTTTTCCACTGCATGTCTTGCAGGTCCCCTTTTAATTCTTATGGTCTTAAAACAATGCATATGCCAAATTTCAATGCCTGCCTGATATCCTGTGTTTATTGTTCAAACACTAAGTGAGATTTGAGATGCATTTGGGGGAATTGATGACAGTAAGGGCATTGCTTAGCTACAGTAAAAATAATATCCTACAAATGGATGTGACTGTTTAAGAAAACCAAACCAGATTATCATTCTGGTATAGTTTCAGTCTTTTAATTAGAAATACCACTGTTATTGCTTCTTGGCCTTTGGCTAAGATCAAGTGTAGAAATACCACTGTCAAGGACAACTGAAGTCAATATATTATGATGATTTTACTGTCATTTGACTAAGGATATGTCTAAACTGTTAAGTTCATTTTGGTACACAACCAAGTCATAGTTTGGAGAGGCTGCTGCTGCTGCTAAGTCGCTTCAGTCGTGTCCGACTCTGTGAGATCCCATAGATGGCAGCCGACCAGGCTCTGCCGTCCCTGGGATTCTCCAGGCAAGAACACTGGAGTGGGTTGCCATTTCCTTCTCCAATGCATGAAAGTGAAAAGTGAAAGTGAAGTCGCTCAGTCGTGTCTGACCCTCAGCGACCCCATGGACTGCAGCCTTCCAGGCCTCCATCCATGGGATTTTCCAGGCAAGAGGACTGGAGTGGGGTGCTATTGCCTTCTCCGTTTGAGAGGCTAGGGGAAGACAAATGTAATCAATTCCTCTATTACTCAAAATTATGGGTGATTTCACTTTGAATTTCATTGTCTCATTAAACAACTTGAATGCATTGCTTAGAAAAATTATTAGAACAAATGAGAAAATAACATGTTTGAGGTTACCTGGTGCCATTCTATCATTAGCAGCTTTTGGCCTTTGCATTTGCTCTATTGCTCTGTGCAAAACATGTTTTGTTTAGAGTTTGGTTAAACTTACCCTTTTCTTTGTTTATAAGATTCCCTTTCTATGAGTTTCAACTCAGAATTGTGTACATGCATGCTGCTGTACAAAAGATTTAGGTATGCCATAGAAAAAACAATATTTGGGAAAAAGATCTTATTAAGTTCTAAGCCAGATCTTCATGTTTGCTATTCAAGGGTTTAGATTTTTCTTTTTAATTGTCTTTTCTTTATGCATTGCCAAATACTTTTTATACTAATAAACAGAATTTAGTAGCCAATAAAAATATACATGGAAGCCCACTGCTTGGAGGGAGAGCACATTAAAATCATGTACATTTAAATCAAATCTCCTTTCTATCAGATATTTAAATTACACATTTGCTAGGAAATAAAACAATTTTTATAATTTTATGGGCAGAAATATTCATATATTTTAAACGTTTTAATATTACTTGACAACAGTTATCAATATTCATTACACAAGATGGCAGAAGAATTATAGATGAAGTGGGGCAGAGGATGAGATGGTTGGATGGCATCACCGACTCAATGGACATGAGTCTGAGTAAGCTCCAGGAGTTGGTGATGGACAGGGAAGCCTGGCGTGCTGTAGTCCATGGGATCGCAAAGAAGTTGGACATGACTGAGGGACTGGATTGAACTGAACTGAGGACATTTTCATCGGCTCTAATTAAAATAATCTGGGGACTTAGTAATTTAGCAAGACAGTTTCATTCTCAATGTTTAACTAAACTATATAATGCTTTAAAACTATGTCAATGGCATTTATATTATAAAAGTAATATTAGAGATTCTTTGAAACAACTGGAAACACAAAGAAAAAAATTAAAATTACGCCTTGATTGGCAGTATTGTGATCTATGTTTTTGTTTCCTTTTTTCCATTTTTATACATATATACTCACAAATAAGCATAAACACCATCCTTTCTCACCCCTGCCCGGCACACCTGCAAACACCGGAACAAAATTGAAATCTTACGGAATATATGGAATATTTTGTTTTACAATGTGCTTTTTTACCCCGTTTGTCATATACATATTATGTCTTCTTATCATTTGTCAAAATAGTTTTTTTCTTATACAATTGCTAAAGCATAATTGCTCACATTGAAAAATACTTTCAAAAGCATTAAAATTACATCATCATTCTGAAAGGGCTATCAATATTTAAGAGTCTGCTTTCTGTTGTTTTCTTCTATATGTATAATTGCATTCATTTTATTGTCTGCTGATTTAAATGACTGGTGGTAGAACTCTTTGAAGTTTAAAACAATTTAAAATTTAAAATAGCTTGTAAACCAATATTTTATAAAGAAAACCAGATACAGCTTAGCTGCATTTATATGTTATTTATACATCCACATGTCTCCAGTTTTTTGTCTAGAACAAAGATTTAAGAATGTTTTTTTCCAAAAAAGCAAAACATTTCCATCAAAACAGTACTTTTTGTATTGGGTTCCTGTATACCGTCTGTCGCTCACAAACTAATTGGGTTGGTTTATTCTCCCAAAGATAACTATTTCTCAGTGAATCAATAAGCTCTCAACAATTTATGCATCTTAGGAGATTAATTTACTCTGTCAGAATGTTGGTTCAATATTTATTACACCAGAATAAAAATAATTTCATCATTTATGGAAAATTCCATTCCAGCTTATTCTATACTCTTATACTCCCTGGACAAGAATACTACTTTTATGAAGCAAGAAAAATATTACTCTGTTAGAGAATGGTAGAATATTAAATATGCAGATATACTGTTGTCACATTTAATAATGCACTTCTCTCCTGAGGAATCTTACTTTATGTAAAAAGAAAGATGTATTGGGTAACTCTCTGACTCATGAAGACACCTGGATGTACCCGCAGTGTCCTGTTGGTAGCAAGGGCAGTTCCCTTGGACTTTGTGATCCAAGCAGACTATTGAGGTGGAAATGATAACAAACGTTTAAACCTCTAATTGTTGTTAAGTGTCAGCTCCTGCCTTGACTCAAAAAGAACCACCCCACCCCCAGCTCCTGCCATTCCAGATAATCAAAGGAAGCCGCCTGCACAGAACCCACAGCTTAGAACCCACAAACTGACCCCAGCACTGGGGGTCCAGGCCTAGACTGGCTCCAGTTCATGCCTCAAGGGAAGAGACAAGTCAGTAGCAGCAACTCTGCTTATTCCTCACCAGACCCTCCCCCTTTCTGCAACCAAACCCTCCTGGTCCCCTCACTTAGTATTCCCACCTCTGGGCCAGGGCACAGGGGTCTTTAAGGTCCTCAAATCAAAGCCAATCTCCTGCCCATATCATTTCACAGACTCAGTTTTGACTACATTGCTTTATGTAAACCTTTGTATAAATTGTGTGCTTTCTTCCCACAAACATCAATGATTTAAGGAAGTTTAGCACACCTTTTTTCTCTTGAGCTAGGAAGGAAAGTTATGTGTTCTGTAATTAAAATTTCCCCAGGAAGTAAAACTCTGTAGACATGCATTCATTGACTGGATGGCTCAACTGTTTTGGATGGAAGTCAAGACACATTTAGAATTTTACTTTTACTAACCCACTGTTACCAGGAATCACTAACTAGGTTTCATTAAACATTTCATACACTTGACACTTTGGAAAATTTTCCATATGAGATCTTGTGGAATGCTCGGAATATATTTGGAGTTCACTGGAGAAGGCTCTTAGCAACTGTTTTATAATTAACACCTGGGTTTTACAGTTGGCAGTTTTAAAATTGGGACAATGTGAAATATGAAGGTGACTAAGTTAATATATGAATAGTGACCAACACTGATATTAACTGAAGTTTTCCAGCTCTTTAAATCACAGGTCATGAAGCTTCCTATGCAAGTTAGAATTCAGGCAATATTCTCTGGGTGTCTCCACTGTACAAGATAATAGTCATATCTCACATGATGATTTAGTAAAGAAAAAAGAGTAAATATAGGAGAAATGTCTGCAGTTATTTGTACATATGAACATATATCAAATTAAATAACCTATAACTACTAATATAACTCATGTTTTATGCTAATTTGGAATATACTAGAATACAGTACCTCTGATGACCTTCCCTGTAATAATTATGTTACTCTACTTACTCTGTTTCATTTATTCTATTAGAGATATTATACTTTAGAGAAAAATAAAGGTTATATTCTACTTAGATTCTTTATTCTGACATATAGAGAAAATGCATTTCTGTTATTTTAAGTGTTGGATATAAGCAGACTAGAATTATTAAGTCAGTGCGATAAAAACATGAATGAGGCTCGGTGCTAGAGTTTAAACCTGGATTCCACTTGATTGTATGCATCACTGAGCTTCAGTCTGGATGCCTGGTAAATGTTTGGTAAATATGACTCCCCTCTTCTTCCACTCGCCTAATAATACCATTCTTCTTGGAAAACCCAAACAAATGTATCCTACCTGGAGTCCTTTGCAGAGACCAAGTTTGGGAGTTCGCAGGGCTCCAGGCTGGCACCACCCCATGGGCGCTGCAGTGAAGGCATCACTGATCTAGCCTGGTGTCATCAGCTGCCCTTCAATTTATAGACATTTGAGAGAAAATACTCATTTTGAAAACTGTAGAAACTGTCTCTCAGTAACCACTCTGTCCATTACTGGTTTCAGTGGACACATAGAGATGAGCACAGGATGAAACATGCATCTGTCCAGCCTTCTCTCTATCCCGCTTCTAGGCACTGAGGCTCAGGTTCAGTCAGTGAAGGACAGCTGATGTCCTGAGTGGGCATATCAGTCGGCTCTTTCTCATTGATTAGCTTGGGTTCTAATAGGATAAACATCCCAGTTTAGCCAGGATTCTATTTGTTTCCAAGGTCATCTTCGTTGTTAAGTCTGTAATCATTTTAAATCTGGGTTTTCAGTTTTCAAAAATACTCTTACAAAGTAAAACTAATTTTGGACACAGTGTCTGTTTAGATTGTGATGAGAGCAAGGCAGCCTCCTGTTCTTTGTGACTTTGTGGATTGTGGTCAGTATTTTTCCTCCAGTAGCCCAGGTTCCTTACACCTGGACCATACCTCATTTTTATTTGAATTTTTCCCTTGCGCACACCAGGTGGCCTAGCAGAAGTGCTAAGTAAAGCTTTCTCAAATGAGACAAATTGGGTCAGGACACAACAGTAAACAGATCTAAACCCATTTAGAACTAATTGGTTCTAAGTGAGAGATCTAAATTATAAAAGTAAAATTAATGTTAGAAGAAAAATATAAAACTTGAATAAATTTGACCTTCTTTTTCCTTACCCTAGGACTTAGTCAGCACAAAAGAAGTGTGTACAAAAGAAGCACAAATTGGATGCCAAACATTTTCAGAAGTAATTACCTTTTATTGCTGAAATCTCCTGTGTGGGAAATGCCAGTCTCTTACCAATAGCAGCATATATTAAAAATTGTACATACATGTATATTTTCTGAAGTATCATATACTGTAGACACTTTAATCCCCTCTGCTCGCACAGCCTCCAGAACTGTTTTTCCTCTAAAAAGACTGTGCTGAGGTTATGAGGGGATGGCGGGGTGAGAGGAAATGCAGCTAAAACCTCTTTTTTCCTCTGCTCCACACCCCCTCCAGTGTGATGCATTAATTTTACGTGTTTTAGTAAGAACCAAACTAAAATGATAACCATTTAATATGGTTCAGGCTATTTAGTAGTACCTTCAGTTTGTAAATAAGTGTTTTAAAAGTTACGTTTTTCACATTAATCAGTATGACATACACTAAATCTTGTTTCATCTCTTTTTCTGTTCAGATAGCAGAAGAGGCAGATAACTGAGGTCTTTACCTACTGTACAGGTGTCTTTTAGACAAATTCATTATTATACTTTGTAATAATCATGAAAATCCAAAAGTATGAGTCTAATGACTAGGAGGAAAATAATGCTGTTTTTTTCCTCTTTCTCACAAGACACTTTACTACAAATTTTTAAGAGAAAATATTTATCCCACTCTATGCATACAGAATATTTACACAATGGTCCAGGACATCAGAAAGCAGAAAGTAAAATATGCATGTACTTTTAAAAAATATTTTTTTTCTTCCTAGTTAGAGGTATGTTCTCATTGGAATAGGAAATTCAAAAGCAGTTTTCAATTTCACAAAATAGTGAATTCTGGTAACAATGGTGTAGAAAATATGAAATAAATTATGTCTGCACTTAAAGTTACAACCGAACATCTACAACCTTTATAACTTATTAGTTCATCATGTTCTACTTTCTTTAAAAAAGCAATTAACATTAAAGTCCTCCAAATATGAGTAACGTTCTTCTAAGTTTGTTGGGCAGGCTTTTTGAGGACTCCATAAGAACGTGTAAAATGTCAGTATAAATGTTTGGTGGAATATGATCTAGTTTGTAGGCTCTTAACTAGCCACAATACTCATTAAACTGCAATAAGCTGAACTGTAATTGTGAGGCCTGGTTGATTTAATAAGGTTCACATCTGCCACTGTCCCTCAACTTAGTATTAAGACCCTACATAACAAGGTCTTATTACGCAGTGAATACAAACCAAATACCTTTAGAAATGTCAGTTCAGGGAGGCAGAGCAGGACGCTCATGTGTCTACGTTTGTTCCTCTTGTAGTAAAACAGCTGCGAAGTTGCATCTGTAGAGCTCATGTGCACATTTGCCTGAGCAACAGAACTTGAGAATCCCAGAGATGCTCTTCCTTGGGGTAAGGTTTTCTGTCCTGTTTTCCATCCTTTGCTACAAAACAAGAGGAGACCAAGGCACAGATGAACCAGTGTCTACAGCTGTCTGTGTCTGAGACTCTTCCTAGTGCTCTCCTCAGTACACCAGCCATAAAATGACCCTTATTTCAAAGATGTTATCCTGGATTTCAGCATTGAGACAGACTTATTGACAGTGAACCTCACTGACAAGGCCAGGGCTGTGGGAGTGAAACAGTATGTAGGGCTCTTCTCATCACCAGCCCCCACTTCTACATCCAAACCTTCCTCATTTCAACCTCTTAATTCTTTTTGTGTTCTGTAGCTATAGTTGGATTCTGTGGTTCCCTTTGTTTCCATTTTCCTTTCCCTAAGATCTTTGAAAATCAAAACCATATCTTCCTTTGCATTAAAAAGGAAGCAAAAGAAAATAGGAGATTGTCTTAAAGATAACCCTGCCTTCCGCTTGGGTGGGAACCTCACACCCTCTGTTTTAGATCAGGAGCTGAGCCCCGCCTCTACTTCACTACCATTCATTCCAAATGGATACACACGAAAGCTTTCTGGCATCTCACCTTTTCATTCTGCAGTTCCTAAAGAAAAGAAAATCATCTGTCCAAGATAAAAAAGACTGGCTGTAGCACCTTTTCTGGGGGTGTGTCTTACATGTGGGACAGTAGGTTAAGCCAATTCATGGCATGACTGTTCTTGAACTTCCCCCCAAAAAGTTTGTTAAACAAGTTAATTCTGGTTCATAAGAATGGAGTCAGGCATGGATAGCTTTAATTTTTAAAAGGGCCACAATCTAATGAGTGGTCAGGTTTGAAAATATGGATTTAAACAAATACTTCTGCAGAATATCTTAAATGAGTAAAGTGGTAAGTCTGACATTTTAGGAAAGAGCCAAAGAAATGAGAGGGGCTTGTCCTCTGCTTATTCCTACATTTTTAAAACCTTTGACATTTAAGAGAACTGTTTATTTAAAACTCAAACTGCAAAATGTACCTAGAGCCTAGAATTCATTATGAAAATCTCAACTTCGTTAATGTCTTCTTAAATAAATATGAGTGAGTGATGCTTTGAAAGGGACAAAGAGGTTTAGCTAAAATTAGTGGTAAACCTTCCTTAGGTTTCTAGGCTTTCATAATATATCTAAGGAGAGGTGACAGAGAGGAAAACTTTATTCTAGCAATCATATAACAAGTAAGATTTTCCTTTTGTAAATTAGCACTATGGTTAGTTAACACCTATAAGTAATATAATATTGTGCTGGAAATTTTTGTCAGTACATTTTAGGCTATTAATAAACCTACTAAGAAGTGAACCAGTTTACTTGTATGCATTTAAATTTATTTTCTTCTGAATTTAATTAGGTTGTAAATATATATTAAACCTTAAAATAACATATTGCTTCTCTTAGGCACAAGTTTATATCAAATCTTGGCCCTTTCTTTGAAACCATCATCTCATAGAACATGTACAACTTGCTATCCTCACTAGCATAGCAGTGACTTTTTAATGCTCCATCACTGCCTTTGTAGATATGTTTAGTATCTACAATACCCCCCAGAAACTGACCCCAAACAAAATTTTCTCAGAGCTGACTGCCAACAAACCAGTGTAAGAAAGCTTTGCTCTAATTGTAAATAAAATAAATAAAAGCATTCAACAAAATATACTCTAATAGGGAAGTTATATGTTTTAGTTACACAAACTGTGTTCAAATAAGATACCCTTCCTTTTAAAGACAAAATAACACACTATTTTTTTCCATTTTCTTATGTTGAGACCAAAAAATCAGAGGGTCTTCTCTTTTGGCTCAGATGGTAAAGAATCTGCCTTTAATGCAGGAGTGAAGTTGTTCAGTCATATCCGATTCTTTGCGACCCCACGGACTATAGCCTATTAGGCTCCTCCATCCATGGGATTTTCCAAGCAAGAGTGCTGGAGTGGATTGCCATTTCCTCTCCAGGGGATCTTCCCAACCCAGGAATTGAACCCGGGTCTCCCGCATTGCAGGCAGACGCTTTATTGTCTGAGCCACCAGGGAAGCCTCAATGCAGGAGACCTGGGTTCAATCCCTGGGTTGGAAAGATCCCCTGGAGGAGGGCATGGCAACCCACTCCAGTGTACTTGCCTGAATAATCCCCATGGACAGAGGAGCTTGGTGGGCTATAGTCCATGGGGTTGCAAAGAGTCGGATATGACTAAGCAACTAATCACACAATACATAGGAACAGACAGACTGCCCAGTCCCTGCCAATTGACATCAACTGTGAGTCTCAGCACTTGGTTTGCAGGGTCCTGCTTGGAAAAATACCCGTGATTGATCTCTCTTCTGCCCCCTGCCCTCCAGGAGATGCTCTGGTGAGAAAAGAAGGGAAGGGTTGGGTGTCAGACCGGACTGCAGAGGTTAAGACTCTACTGAGTGTTCATGACAGTGACACAGGAAGGTCCTGAGCTCACCTCCTCCAGTAGATGCGGCAAACATACAGCTACCTAGGGGACAGTTTTCTCAGGCAGAGCTAAACTGTCCATGCATCCCAAAGCAATTAGTGAGTTCAGTACAACTCCTGTCAAAAGTTCAATGGTGTTTTTTTTACAGAAATAGAATAAACAATTCTAAAATGTTATGCAACCACAAAAGACCCCAAATAGCCAAAGCAATATTGAAAAAGAAGGATAAAGCTAGAGGTCCCATGCCCCCTGATTTCAAACTGTAGTATAAAGCTGAAGTAGTCAAAAAAAGGCACATAGATCAATGGCATAAGATACAGAGCCCAGAAATAAACTGATGCATATATGGTCAATTAGTTTATGACAGGAGACTCAAGAATATACAGGGAGGAAAGAATGACCTCTTCAATAAATGGTGCTGGGAAAATAAGACAGCTGTGTACAAAGAATAAAATTAGACTCCCATTTTATACTAGACACAACAATTAACTCAAAAATAGATTAAAGACTTGAATGGAGAGACAGACATAGAAAACAGACTTATGGACATGGGGAAAGGGGAGGAGAGGGTAAGATGTATGGAGAGAGTAACATGGAAACTTACATAGCCATATGTAAAATAGGTAGCCAGTGGGAATTTGTTGTATGTCTCAGGGAACTCAAACAGGGGTGGGATAGGGAGGGGGATGGAAGGGAGGTTCAAGAGAGAGGAAACATATGTACACCTATGGATGATTTATGTTAAGGTTTGACAGAAAGCAAAAAATTCTGTAAAACAATTACCCTTCAATTAAAAAATAAATAACTTTTTCAAAAAGCCACCTGAAACACTAAAATTCATAGAAGAAAACAGATGGTCAGTTCCTTGGCATTAGTCATGGGGATGACTTTGTGGATCTGACACCAAATCAAAGGCAAGAAAAGCAAAAACAATCAATAGGACTATATCAAATTAAAAAGAAAATCTTCTGGACAGAAAAGGAAACCATTAACAAAATGAACAAGCAACCTACTGAACTGGGAAAATGTTTGCAAATCATATCGCTGATAGGGGCTAATATCTAAAATATAGAAATAATTCATAGAGCTCAATAGCAGGAAAACAATCCAATTAAAAAATACAGAATCTGAATAAATATTTTCTCAAAGAAGACATGCTCAACATCCCTAATCATTAGGGAAATGCAAACCAAAACCACAAAGAGAAATCACCCCATACCTGTGATACTGGTTGTTGAAAGGTAAGAAATAAAAAACACTGTTGAGAATGTGGAAGAAAGGCAAACTTTGTGCCCTGTTTGTGTAAATATAAGTTGGTGCAGCTGCTATGGAAAACACGATGATGGTTCCTCAAAAAATTAAAATAGAGTTATCATATGGACCCAGCAATTCCACTTATGGGTATTTATCTGAAGGGGAAAAAAAAAAAAAAAACAACAACTAATCCCAAAACCTACATACACCCTCATGTTCATCGCAGCATTATTTACAATAGCCAAGATGTGGAAACAACCTAAGTGCCATCAATGCATGAATGGATAAAAATGTGACACATACATGCACACAATGGAATATTACCTTGACATAAAAAATGAAGTCTTGCCATTTACAACAACGTGGATGGACCTCAGGGGCATTGTGACACGTGAAATAAGTCAGAAAGAGAAAGACAAATACCATATGATATCACTTAAGTGTGGAATCTTAAACAACAAAGTCAGACAGAGAACAGACTGGTGGTTGCCAGAGAGGAGGGTAGGGAAAATGGGTAAAGGGTGTCAAAAGGTATTAACTTCCAGTTACAAGCAAACCATGGGGATGTGATATACAACACACTATAGTTAATGCCACTGTATTCTATAATAGAAATTAGGTCTGAAGAGTCCTCATCTCGTGAAAAAATGGTCTTTACTTACATATGGTGATGGGTGTTAGCTAGACTTACTGTGGTGGTCAGGTCACAGCATATATAAATATTGACTCGTCATACTCTACACATGAAACTAGTATCATATATGTCAATTGTATGTCATTTTAAAAAAGGTTTTTTCCTATCAATCCAGAGTTAAATATATGTTTTTCTTTTTTTGCACTGTTTTGTTTATTATTTATTTAAATTTATTTATTTTAATTAGAGGCTAATTACTTTACAATATTGTATTGGTTTTGCCATACATTATCATGAATCCGCCACGGGTGTACACGTGTTTCCAATCCTGAACCCCTCTCCCACCTCCCTCCCCATACCATCCCTCTGGGTCAAAAAAGGTTTTTTTTTTTTTTTTTCTATCAACCCAGAGTTAAAAATACACACAAGCACACACATACTTTCCGCTTAGATGATTTCTGTTTTAACATCTGTCCTCTTAATAGAGAATTTTAGAGGGAAACAGTCATTCTGTCTGTGTTTGTGCACAGACAGATACCTCTTTTATTAAAGAGGCCATTGCTCATCAAGGGACACAGTTAAGCAAGATGAGTACTTTGTGGAGCTGTCTGTTCAGGACTGTGACCACAGTTAACAACACTTTATTGTATATACAAAAGTCACTAAAAGCATATATCTTTTATAGAAGTGGCAGGCAAATGAGGTCATGCTCAGTTCTAGGACCTTTTAAAAACTATTCCATTTTAATAAAAGCAACAAAAACCCAAAGAACAAGAACATTTTTAAAAAGTATAGCTTCTTTCAACATGCTTTAATTACCACTTTTAACCTTGCTATTTCCTTATTTCAATATCATCCATTTATATTGATAGATGATGAAATGGATGAGAGAACTTTCCATAGAGGATGTGCCTACACACAAACCAGAAAAATATTCAGATGCAGGTGAATAATGGAATCCAGCTCCACGTAACATATGGTTTTAATGAAAGGATACAATTAATTCAGCAGTTCTTAGTTTTTACAGTTAGGGCTGCTGATGTGGATGCCTACAGACACCTACATGCTTCATGCTACACTTTTCATGGGGAAAAAGCCCAGAGCATTCAGAGAAAAAGCATTACAGGACCAGGAACATTATGGTGGCCTGTGCATCAGAGCTTCTGTGGTGCCAGGCTGTGTTATCTGTAACTAATAACTTGATTTTCTTTTCCAGTTTACTAGATTAGCATTGTTTCCATATTCTTTTCTCAGTAGCTTAACTGAAATATAATTTAAAATATGCAATGCAATCTATAAATACTTTACCTTTTTCTATGTTTCTAACCACAGAGAATGAAATAGGCAAGTTTAGAAAAAAAAAATACTGGATGCTGTAATTATTCAATCAAAACAGGTAATTTTGAAGAATTTGGATTTTTAAAAGTTATGTTAAACTAAAAAAAATCAGTGGATGGTATAACAGAACTGACAGTACATATTAAAGACATTTTAAGGTAAACTTTAAATATCATAATAAAGAAATATTATACCTATAGAATTATTTTGTAAACTTTTTTTTTGTCACCCACACGTCCCATCATTAGAAACATGTTAATTTCTAACTATACTTATATCCACACCCATGCAGTGTTATTCTAACACATAAACATAAAACAAATATTTAACATATCATATATATATATATATACATACATATATATATATATATATATATATAATACCATGAGAAACACTGGGCTGGAGGAAGCACAAGCTGGAATCAAGATTACTGGGAGAAATATCAATAACCTCAGATATGCAGATGACACCATCCTTATGGCAGAAAGTGAAGACAAACTAAAGAGCCTCTTGATGAAAGTGAAAGTGGAGAGTAAAAAGTTGGCTTAAAGCTCAACATTCAGAAAATGAAGATCATGGCATCCAGTCCCATCACTTCATGGGAAATAGATGGGGAAACAGTGGAAACAGTGTCAGACTTTATTTTTCTGGGCTCCAAAATCACTGCAGATGGTGACTGCAGTCATGAAATTAAAAGACACTTATTCCTTGGAAGGAAAGTTATGACCAACCTAGATAGCATATTCAAAAGCAGAGACATTACTTTGCCAACAAAGGTCCGTCTAGTCAAGGCTATGGTTTTTCCTGTGGTCATGTATGGATGTGAGAGTTGGACTGTGAAGAAAGCTGAACACGGAAGAATTGATGCTTTTGAATGGTGGTGTTGGAGAAGATTCTTGTGAGTCCCTTGGGCTGCAAGGAGATCCAACCAGTGCATCCTAAAGGATATCAGTCCTGGGTGTTCATTGGAAGGACTGATTTTGAAGCTGAAACTCCAATACTTTGGCCACCTGATGCAAAGAGCTGACTCATTTGAAAAGACCCTGATGCTGGGAAACATTGAGGGCAGGAAGAGAAGGTGACGACAGAGGATGAGAGGGTTGGATGGTATCACCAACTCAATGGACATGGGTTTGGGTGGACTCTGGGAGTTGGTGATGGATAGGGAGGCCTGGTATGCTGTGGTTCATGGGGTCTCAAAGAGTTGGACGACTGAGTGACTGAACTGAACTGAACTGATACATATGTATTATATATATAATATCATACACACACACACACACATACACACACAAACACACTGGTCTCAAGACCAATTTTCTTTCTGATTAGTAATGGTGAATTTTTATTTAGTCTGTTAAATTTAAGCACAATTTTTGATAGTTTTTTGATATTATTCTTGGTGTTCTGACTCTACAAGATTAAATGAGAATTTTCTGTTTTTCTTGTTAGCTGAGGATAAAAAAATATCTGTACTAAACAGCAATGCCCTTTCCTTTGCCATAGAATATCTGGATTGTTTTGTCCTAAATATGGCCAGCATGATTTGCTTTGTTACTCTGTGACATACCGCTTCCATTTATTTACACCTATTAGACTTATAAAAAGAAGAATCAACTTTTAACTATTAGAGACTGATGAAAATGAACATTTTAATGAATTTTAGCTTCGCAATATTATAATAACCTCATCTTTTATTTGTAATGATTTCCACTGCCAATTTAAAAGCTGTAAAACTGAAACAAAATGGCCAGTGCTAAATTCTCTTATAAAAATAAAGCAAAGCAAATGTAAAGTACTTTAAAAGAGCTTAATTTATATTGACATTAATTGCATTTATATGTTTTTCTTTAATGCATTTCACCTACAAGTACAGGTCAATTAATTCCAGTTATTTACATTATAGAAAATCAAGTGCTTTAAATCATTAACAAAATTATTTGGAAATAACCATGTTAGAACATGCATCAAAATATGAAACTAGAAGAAGAAAAGCAATCTGCCCACTAATGTAAAATGTAATCAATATCTGAAGTATAATGTTTATTCATTCAACAGATATTTATAGCAGACACTATACTAGGTATATAATAATAAATAAAACACAAAGGAAGACTCTACTCTCATAGAACTTCATTCTATCAAGGAAACAGAAATTAATACAAGTAAAGGACATACATTATGATGAATGTCAATGAGAATTATATAGCAAGAGAGAAAATAGGAAGCATTCATTGGGCAAGGGAACAGAGGTTGCAGTTTTAGTGTTAAAGCATAGAAAGGGAAATACATCATTGTATATCAGATCAGATCAGTCACTCAGTCGTGTCCAACTCTTTGCAACCCCAAGAATCGCAGCACGCCAGGCCTCCCTGTCCCTCACCAACTCCCGGAGTTCACTCAGACTCACGTCCATTGAGTCAGTGATACCATCCAGCCATCTCATCCTCTGTCGTTCCCTTCTCCTTCTGCCCCCAATCCCTCCCAGCATCAGAGTCTTTTCCAAGGTGCTAAAAGCTTGTGTATGTAGAATATGATTAAGGAAAAAAGATATAAACATACTCCTTAAGGAATACACACACAAAATACATGTGGATCATTGGTTTCATGCGGAGGTAACCTGAGTTACAGGGGTCAGAGGTGAGAGAGAAAGTTCTAACAGTATGTGGAAATGCTATATCTCTGAAATTCTGCAGGTTGTGCAGGTAACATATATCTCAAAAATGAATAAAATTTAAATAAGAATCTATTAATGCAGGTGCCTACCTATCCTGTAGGAGCTTGGCTCTACCATGTTGAACATGCTCTTTTGACCCATATTTCAACTCCAAATGGATAGTTTCAATATAAATTCCCTTATATATATTCATATACTGCTGCTGCTGCTGCTAAGTCGCTTCAGTCATGTCCGACTCTGTGCGACCCCATAGACGGCAGCCCACCAGGCTCCCCAGTCCCTAGGATTCTCCAGGCAAGAACACTGAAGTGGGTTTCCATTTCCTTCTCCAATGCATGAAAGTGAAAAGTGAAAGTGAAGTCGCTCAGTCGTGTCTGACCCTCAGCAACCCCATGGACTGCAGCCTTCCAGGCTCCTCCTTCCATGGGATTTTCTAGGCAAGAGTACTGGAGTGGGGTGCCATTGCCTTCTCTGATATTCATACACACACACACCTAATATTGGATTGCCTGTCATTTGACTCCAATCAAAATAAAATAGCATATACTGCACACACACACAAGGTCTTTTGCTTTGTAACCTGAGCTCTTGGGTCACTGTAGCAAAAGCTGAGTCAACATTCCCACTTACTTATCTATTGCTGTGAAACGATACCACCCCCAAAGTAGCAGCTTGAAACCACATACATTTGTTATCTCAGAGTTTCTGAGGGTCAGTAATCGGGAAGTGGCTAACCTGATTTTGCCTCAGGCCATGTCACCAGGCCACAGAGAAAGGGTCAGCAGGGGCTGAGGCCTCCCCAGGCTTGACCAGGGGGGGACTCTCTCCCATACGCTGTCATTTGGGCCCTATGCACAGGGCCTCCTCGTACTGTGGAAACTGGCTCCGCCTAGGGGAGTGACCCCAGACAGGGGGGGAGACAGAAAGAGGCTTGTGTGCATGTGGGACACTGGGGTTTTATAAGCTGGTCTCTCAGAAGTGATGTCCCACCATTTCTGCTGTTCCCTGTGACTTAGCAAGTCCAGTCCACACTCACAGGAAGAAGATGGCGGGAGGTGTGGATACAGGAAGCAGGGGTCAGAATGTCTGTCTTCCCCGCTGCCTAGCCAGCCAGGTGCCTCTGCCCTCTTCTCCGGGGTTACTGCCCCTCCTGTCTTTTCATGCGGTTGGATTTCTCAGCATTTAAACTTGGTCTGGGTATCTTTTGCCTTGGGGCCCCATCTTACCTCATCCTTCTTTGTGTGGATTCAAGAAGGAACACCTGGGAAGTCCCTGGTGGTCCAGTGGCTAAGACTCCATGCTCTCAGTGCAGGGGGCCCGGGTTCAACCCCTGGTCATGAAACAGAGCCCACATGCCACAACTAAGAGTTTGTAAGCCACAACTAAACAGTCTACATGCGTCAACAGAGACTGAGGATCCTGCCTGCTGCCAACTAAGGCCCGGAGCAGCCAAATGAGTAATTAAAAGAAGGAACACCTTTATTATATATATATATAATATATATATTATATATATATTATAAAGAAGCCAAACACTCGATCTTAAATCATTCCAAGTTCTTCTCCGGTGAAAGCAGTTGTGATAAAAAAAGGATTAATCACTAATTAGTCTGTTTCCCTCTTAATGTATATTGTTTAAGACTATTTCAGCTGTGCCGGTGACCATATATAAGTGTCCCTGTTATATTAGCCTGTGGGGCACCAGTGTCTGGAACCATGTAAATGGCCCAAGCTCTGCAGCTGCTCAGCCTGGACTTGAACTCTGAGTTCATTGCCTCCATCATTACTTAACCACTTGCAATGTCAGCCTCCCTGTGAAGCCAGCAAGATGTCTTGGGGTTGCGGTTGGGACCACAAGGGACAGCACACGTGAAGCACGGAGCTCACAGCTGTTGGGGGCAGATACACAGGGAACGCATGGGGCCCTTGCTGCCTGTGGGTGAAAGGTCACTGTTCTCTCAGAAAGCATTTTTATTGAGAAACCTCTAATATTCTGAGGAACTGCCCAGTTTCTAAGGAAAGCTATCAGAACATGAGAAGACAGGGAGAAAATAAAATTCACTTCATTACTAACATGAGTTAACAGGAATTGGAGTTTCACCACTTTGCCCCAGTAGATAATGAAATCTTCACTATCCTTATTTTTCGTATTCCTCAGTTCCCCTTCATGACAGGCTGTGTGCCTTCCTCCAGTGTAGGGCTCTTCTTCCCTCCCTTGTCTATTCCACCAAGCTTATAACTCCCCAGAATACCCTGTACCCTATGTTTGAAAATTAAGGTGAAACGAGTTACTCCTGCTTTTCTGATCCTTATGATGACTCTTAAAATGAAACCCTGATTACCATCAACAAGTGAATGTGGCAGGTTAGGGTCTATAGGTGCAAATGTATTAACAAATTTCTTGGTCATCTGCTAACGATACTAGTAGGTACATTCAATATTTCATACATAACTGGACATTGAATGTTTTTAACCTATGCACATCCCTAAGCAGGAGTTTAATCTTCCTTAATAGAAAATTTAGAGGAAATGAGGCTTTATATAGAGATAAACATAATTAATATTAATATCTTATTAGAGTAATTTTGGACATAAATATAATAAATATAATGATTAACATTATAGGAATAGTTTTATATCTACACAAAGTGAAAGTGTTAGTCACTCACGAAATCTGCGCGAGAATGTTAATTGCAGCTTTATTTGTAACTGCCAAAACCTGGAAGCAACAGAGATTGTCCTTCAGTTGATGAATTGACAAATAGACTATAGCATACCAGATAATAGCATATTATTCATCACTTAAAAAAAAATGAGCTATCAAGCCATGAAAAGACATGGAGGAATCTTAAATGGATACTCTTTTAGGCAGCTATTTTTGAGAGAGAAGAGTGTTTCTAATGAATGGATGTGTCCAAACTGTCAGGTGCAGAGAGCAACAGATAGCACCTGTCATCAGAGCTCACAGGATAGATGGTCAGAAATATCCTTCAGTTATAGACAAAAGGCATGCAATTCCTTTGGGTTATAAATGCTCCACGGAAACCAGGATTGCTTCTAATATGATTCATCACTGCCTAGAAATTAATTTCATAAAGTCTGCTTGATGACCAACATCGTACCTCTGAAATGTGGTTTATGACAAACATATTCTTCCGAATCATTTCTTATATTTTAGGAATATTTAAATACATTTGGAAAGGAAAGCAAAAAATACTTTATAGGTCTCTAATTTTCTCCAAACTGTATACTATAAAGTAGCTTTAATTAGTAAACATGAATTGATGTGCTTGAATTTGAGCAAAATTTCATAGGACAATGTACACTAAAATGTGGTAAACTAAATTCAGGACAAAAAAAAAAAATCTATGGAAAAGTCCTTAAGTGTGGGTGTTTCATTTCTCTGGGTGTTTCTTATAACCTCACAGCTCTGAGATATTTTGTAGCAGGTGTTGTGTTTTTTTTATTTTTTTATTTCTTAATCTGCTCAAATAGCATTTACTGGGTAGGGGCTAAGATTAAACAGACAAGCAAATACATGAACAAAATGAATGTTTTAGAGACTATAAATGTGATGAAGAAAACAAAACAGAATGACATGATACAAAGTACCTACAGCTACCGTGGTCGATATTTTTACTCATTTGCCTAATCCTATAATATACATGAAATAGTTTGGAATTACTTCGCCAATAGTACTGTCAACAAACCTCCTAAATAAAGTTCAAGATTTTTTTCCACCAACTTTCGATTTGGCAAGTTTTCAGTTCTACAGAAAATTGCACAAATAGTGAACACATGTATTCTTCACTGATAATCACCAGTTGTTTACATTTTGCCACATTTACTTGGTATGTAGAAACTACCAATTTTCTCTCTACTTTGAATCATTTGAAAATTAGTTGCAGACATCATGACACTTCACCCATAAGCATTTCAGCATTTCATAAGAACAAAAGCATTCTTGTACACACAATGTAATTGCCACATTTAAGAGGCTTAACGATGACACGATATTATCTAATATGGATTTTGAGATGTTCATTTTAAAATTCTCCATTATTATTTGTAGGAAAGTTTTTAGGTTACTTGGTTAAAAACGTGTACATAAAGAGTGCCTGCTTAGAGAGTAGCACATTTTTAACAGCCTAAGCTAAAGCTGCCATACAGATAGAAACGGAGAATTTTAGAATGAACTTCTCAGAATCCTTGTGGGCTTATTAGCTCTCACACGTAGCTCCACTTTTGTGTTCTTCTCTGATTTCTAATTCCTTTGTTTAGTTGTGATTTCCTTAAAGTAGCCTAGCTTGCACACTGGGGCATTTTAATCCAAGCTTTTGGATCTCTTCCTGAATAGCTTCTTCAGGAGGAAACGGGAAAAAGCTGGAACACAGGATTTTTAGGGCAGGGAGACTACACTGTGTGACACCATAACAATCCATACACACCGTTATACATGGGTCACACTCACAGGATGCACGGCACCTGGGGTAGACCCTTTGGAACAGGACGGAATGTGGGTGACGGTGACGTGTCAGTATAGGTCCATCAGTTTAACACACATACTATCAGGTGGGGGTGTGGATAATGGGGAAGGCTCTGCATGAGTGCGGGTAGGGCGTTATGGGAGACTTCTGTACCTTCCCCTCCATTTTGCTGTGAACCCCAAACTGCTTTTGAAAAATAAAATCATGAAAAAAAGTGAATATCTTCCTAAGTAGATACTATGATCCTATAAGATTAATTAGCACTCACCATGAATAATTCCTGAATCTATATCATTATTATGAACAACTGCCTGCTGTCTGAACAAATGAACAACTGCACTAAGTTAGAACAGAAGGCGTTACATTCTCCTTAAAAGGTAAAAGGCATTCTTGCAGACTTTTGCTTATTGTCAATTGCATCACAACTGATCTTTAGAAAATACTCCGCTTCTATTATCTCTCGTCTGCCTTTCAAATAACTTTCATAGCAAGCATAACAGCCAGTAGGCTACCCATCAGTTGTCACTTTACAGAATAGAAAACTGCCACCCTCAATCAATAAACCTTTTCTGAAATTGACACAGCTAAGTGACAGAGAAGATCTGGACAGAATGCACATTTTTGGATTTTCCAAGTCAGTGCTTTTCATGCTACCCCTCAGAATTTAAGACTCACTCTGGCAAATACTGCTTTGGCCAAAAAGCTTGTCCAGGTTTTCTTATGGGAAAGCTCCAACGAACTTTTGGTCAACCCAACAGAAAGGAATGTTTCTCATATTTATTTGATCTGCAGCATGGGATGAAATTCCCAATCTCCTCAAACATTTCCCTGAGACTTTACTATTAAATCTTATCCCCTTTTCTGTGATGACTTAGAGGGGTGGGATGACAGGGTGGTGGGAGGGAGATTCAAAGGGAGGGTATATGTATATATAATTATGAGTGATTTGCATTATTATATGGCAGAAAGCAACACAACATTGAAAAATAATTATCCTCCAATTAAAAAAAAAGTTAGCAGTTTGGGATTAGCAGATGCAAACTACTATATATAAATAGATAAACAACAAGGCATTACTGTATAGCACAGGGAATTCTATTCAATATCCTATAATTATCCATAGTGGGAACAAGCATGAAAAAAATATATATATCAGATTCACTTCACTGTATGCCAAAACCTAACACAACATTGTAATTCAGCTATAGTCTAATAAAATAAAATTAGAGATGTAAACAAAAACAAAGTCTTATTACCATGGTGCTTTCCTGCCAGTAACTGTTACTCTGAAGAGGCCTAAAATCATCCTTTCTGTGTCACATGTGGGTCATCTTTTCACTCTTTGACAGAGGCACTGAGGAAAAGAGTGGTAAAGATGGAAGAAAGTGCCTCAAGAGAGTGGAAAAGAACACCTGAACAGACCCCTGTAGCCCACCCCTTCCTCTTCACCTGGGGCCCAGGGACGTTGGCACTTCCCACTGAGCCAAGTTTCTCTGAGCCTCTGAGCCCCACGCCCTCCATCAGCAGTCTCAAGTCACTGTGGCGGCCTCGCGGGCTGTTCTTCTATTTTTAGACTTTTCCTTCCAATCTATTTCATCCAGCTCCAGTGTCCATGACTGTCATTTAAATCATATCATTTTCTTTCACTGTTCAGAAACCCACAACTTTCTTTCTTATCCATTTTCAAGAAGGTTGCTACTGTCTCTGTATTAGCTTTCATCTCGGATCACGCCCACCAAGTTGCACCTTCAGACAAGCCACGGCTCCCGTCTCTCCTAACTGTTTTCCTTTGATCCCTCCTCTGGATGTTCACAGAGGACACCTACTTCTTCATGGCTTATCAGCTACCTCCCACATATTTAAAGTGCAGCTCTAGTATTAAACCTTCTCAAATGTCACTCAGAGGCGTCCACCTCAATTGCCCTGGTGATCCCTAGCATTTGTAAACCATTTATGATTTAGGGAAGTTTAGTATGTTTATTCGGTTTTTTAAATTGGTGGTGGTGTGTATTTTTTATGTTTGTCAAATCATCTCTCTGGAAGCAGAGAAACTTAAGGACAGACACCATGACTTTTGCCTCCTCTGTTCTTGCCCGGGGCAATGAATGTCAGGATCCACATACAGACACCACTCCATCAATACCAACGGAGTGACAGTGATGGGCCGCTTTAAACTGCAAACTGTCTGGGCTTTGGAAGAGCTGTTACCCTCCCGATCTTCTCCCCAGACCTGGGTAAATCAGACCATGTGCACAGGCCTCCCGTCCCCCTCCAGACTCCCTGCCCATCCCAGGCAGAGCAAGGTCTGAAGACTCGCTATTCAATGGGGCCCTGCCTCACCAGCATCAACCTCACCGATGGCTTGTTAAAAATGCAGAATCCCACACCCACATCACCCCTAGAGAACTGGTACTGGTGTTTTCACATGATCCCTACCAGACAATTTTCTGGACTTTAAAGCCTGAAAAGCCTAAAAGTTTCAAGGGAACGATTTTCTTCTCTTCTGGAAAATCCTGTCCTGTGTAACTGGGGTGATCATAGCCTGCAGCAGTTTCCTTTCATATCCTGAATAGCAAAGATTTAAACCATTGTGCCTGGTCAAATGTTAAACCGAATAAGTATATGTCAACTAAATAAAGTTCTTCTTGATCTCGAAGTTTCACCCATGCAGTTTCCTGAGTCACCTGATAGTCTGTACCTGTGCTCTCTGCACTGAGCCCTGGATCAGAATTTATAACCATTAAATCAATAAAGAGCTTTTCATCAGCTATTCTGTGTTTTGTGTTGTATTGTGTATTATGGGATTAAGATAAGTATTCCATAGTCCTTCCCTGTTTGCAAAGGGCTTGCAACCAATTGGTTTATTTATTTATTTGTCCTGCTATAATAGCAAATGCCCTTTTCCCCATTTCCAAATGTGATTATTTCCATGACTATTTACAATATTCATCCTACAAGGAAAGGCTTTCTTGGATGTAAAGCTAGCAGTCCTCTCCCTTATTTGATGAGTGCATCCTCCAAGAACCAGCTGGTCACCCCCAAATCCAAGTAATAAATCTCTGCAGACACAACCGACTTGTCAATAATTGTTCATTCTGAAGGTGAAATTATCAATGATGCCCATTATTTTCTTAGTTTCTTTCAACCCTGCTTCTTTTCCACAGATATCCTGAGTCAGTTTACCAACCAACTCTTACTTACTATTATAATAACCTCCTACCTCTTCTCATCTCTCCTTATGTTCTGCAAGAAATGAAACCTTGTAATACTGCTACTGCTAAGTTGCTTCAGTTGTGTCCGACTCTGTGCGACCCCATAGACGACAGCCCACCAGGCTCCCCTGTCCCTGGGACTCTCCAGGCAAGAACACTGGAGTGGGTTGCCATTTCCTTCTCCAGTGCAGGAAAGTGAAAATTGAAAGTGAAGTCGTTCAGTCATGTCTGACTTTTAGCAACCCCATGGACTGCACCCGACCTGGCTCCTCCATCCATGGGATTTTCCAGACAAGAGTACTGGAGTGGGGTGCCATTACCTTCTCCGGAAAACTTGTAATAGGTGGTTACAACTATATAAGGCATTATGCTCTTCATAGTTTTGAAATTTCTTTCCATTTACCTTCATGGAATCAATGAAACATGTCATCTTGAACCCTATGACTCTGGGAACATTCTATTGCTTTTTCTATACAAAAATGGCAGTACTTCAGTGTTCAAATGAATACCTATTTCAATTTCAGAAACTGAAAATGAAGATATTATTTTGGTTAATATGTAAAGAAGGTAAACTGTAATAATTCCCCACAGCTAAAAATGTTGCTCATTCAAGCTAGCATTGAAATGTAACATTATGAAATTGACAAACAGTTGCTATGAATTAACACATATTTTATGGAACAATTTGTCCCTTATTAGAAAAGAAGGCTAACTGAATAAGGGATGATTTGAAACAAAACTAGAATGAATAGTTAGTGAAACATACTAATAGATCACAAATACATTTGAAATTCAATAGCAATTCAACCTAAAATGCCCATGGATTCCAACCTTCCTTTCCAGGTTCAAAACCCAAGTTGCTATAAAATAGTTATTTTTAAAATTGAGGTAGTATATATTTACAGTGAAATGCATGTATCTTAATTGTATAGTTCACTTATTTTGAAGAAATAGTTCATGCCAACAGATGTAGCCAACACACTGGACAAAAGCATACATCATTTCCATACCACATCGTTACTTTTTGCACCTTATATTCAGTTCTTACCCCCTCCCTCCATAGGCAACTTTTCTGACTTTTATTATAAATTGACTTCATCTGGTCTTTCTGTAAATACAACTATACATACACCTCTTATGTCTGGTGTCTGTCTCCCCATATAATGTCTTAATGATTCATTACTGTGTTGAACATATTAGTAACTCATTTTTATTGCTGGGTAGTATTCTACTGTATGAATATATCAACATATGTTTATCCGCTTTTCCATTGAGGGACATTTGGGTTGTTTCAGTTTCAGGCTATATGAACAAGTTTATAATTCTTGTACAAAATGTTGTTTGGACTTTTGTTTTCACTGCTGCTGCTGCTAAGTCACTTCAGTTTTCACTACACATGGGGAAACAGCAAAGAGTGGAATTCCTAGGTAATAAGGTACATATATGTTTAACAACTGTTTATATTAAGGAACATTTTCCAAATGAAAGAACAAGATAAAAAATCAGAAAAAGAAGCTTAATAAAACAGAAATAAGTAATTTGCCTGATAAGATTAAAAATAAGTGTCATAAAATGATAATACAATTTGGCAGAAACATTGATTAATAGTTAAAAATTTAACAAAGAGATATATCAATAAAATATCAGAATACATTTGAATCAGTTCTAATGAGCTGGATGAAACTGGAGTTGATTATACAGAGTGAAGTAAGCCAAAAAGAAAAACACCAGTACAGTATACTAATGCATATATATGGAATTTAGAAAGATGGTAATGATAACCCTGTATGTGAGACAGCAAAAGACACACAGATGTATAGAACAGTCTTTTGGACTCTGTGGGAGAGGGAGGGGGCCATGATTTGGGAGCATTGCCAGTCCAGGTTTGATGCAGGATACAGGAAGCTTGGGGCTGGTGCACTGGGATGACCCAGAGGGATGGTATGGGGAGGGAGGTGGGAGCGGGGTTCAGGATTGGGAACACGTGTACACCCGTGGTGAATTCATGTTGATGTATGGCAAAACCAATACAATATTGTAAAGTAATTAGCCTCTAATTAAAATAAATAAATTTAAATTAAAAAAGAAAAAAGATCACTGAATAATTGAGTAACTAAACTGAAAAATACACAGGAGGGGTTCAACAGCACCCTAAATGAAGCAGAAGAAAGGGTCAGTGATCTGGAAGACAGGGCAGTGGAAATGACCCAAATAGAAAAGCAAAGAGAAAAAAACTTTAAAAAGCGTTCATAGCTTAAGGGACTTTTGGTACAGCATCAAGCAAACTAAAATTCAGAGTTAGGAGTCCAAAATGGAGAAAAGGATATGAAAGCAGCAGGAAACATATGTAAATAAACAGTGGCTGAAAATTTTCCTAAACTGGGAAAGAAACAAATGTACAGATTCAGGGAACGCAAGGAGTTCCAAATAAAACGAACCCCAAGAGACATGTACTGAGACATAATTAAGCTGTCAAAGGCAAATGACAAATCTTAAAAGCAGCAAGAGAAAAATAACACATCACATACAAGGTAACCCCCAGAAGACTATAAGCAGATTTTCAACAGGGTATCTGAGACTAAAAGGGTGTGACATGATATATTCAAAGTACTAAAAGGAAACAAACAATAAAACTTCCGACCAATAATAATCTACTTGGCCAAGTTATTATTCAGGATTGTAGAAAGAAAGACTTTTTCCAGACAGCCAAAACTAAAAGAGTTCATCACCACTGAACTGCTTTAAGACACATGTTAAAAAGACTTCCTTAAGCTGAAAAGGGTACTAATTAGTAACAAGAGAACATATAAAGATATAAACCTCACTGGTGAAGGTTACTATAAAAACAGTGGATTAAACACCTATAAAGCTAGTGTGAAGTTCAGTTCAGTTCAGTTCAGTCACTCAGTCGTGTCCGACTCTTTGCGACCCCATGAATCACAGCACGCCAAGCCTCCCTGTCCATCACCAACTCCTGGAGTTCACTGAGACTCACGTCCATCGAGTCAGTGATGCCATCCAGCCATCTCATCTTCTGTCGTCCCCTTCTCCTCCTGCCCCCAATCCCTCCCAGCATCAGAGTCTTTTCCAATGAGTCAACTCTTCGCATGAGGTGGCCAAAGTACTGGAGTTCCAGCTTTAGCATCAGTCCTTCCAAAGAAATCCCAGGGCTGATCTCCTTTAGGATGGACTGGTCAGAGGACACTGAAAAAAGTAGTATAAGTAACGATAATGATTAGTAAACATATCAATGATAAAAAGATGTAAAATATTATATCAAAAACAAAGTGTAGGAAGGGCAGGATAAAAGTGTAGAGATCTAGAATATGTTCAAGTTAAGTTGTTATCTATTTAAAATTGACTGCTATAAACTATAAGCACAGATTGTTGTGTGTAAGCCTCATGGGAAATACCAAGCAGAAACTTACAGTAGATACACAAAATATAATGAGAAAAAAATCTAAGCAAACCATTATAGAAACTCTTCAGACCACAAAGGTAGAAAGCAAGAGAAGAATGTAACAGAGGAACGACAAAGCCACCAAAAAACAATTAGCAAAATGACAGTAAGTACATACCTATCAATAATTTAAATACAAATCGACTAAATTTTCCAATCAAAAGATACAGGGTGGCTGAATGGATTATTTTTTTTAAAGACCCCTCTATATGCTGCCTACAAGAGAACCACATCAGATGTAAGGACATACCCAGGCTGAAAGTGTAGCAATGAAAAAATATATTTTATGAAAATAACAGCCAAAATAAAGTTGGAGAATCTGTATTTTTATCAAGCAAAGTGAAAAAGAAAGTCACTCAGTCATGTCCGACTATTTGTGACCCCATGGACCTCCAGGAAAGATTACTGAAGTGGGTAGCCTTTCCCTTCTCCAGAGGATCTTCGCAACCCAGGAATTAAACCCAGGTCTCCTGCATTGCAGGCTGATTCTTTACCAGATGAGCCACAATGGAAGCCCAAAAATACTGGAGTGGTTAGCCTATCCCTTCTCCAGTGAATCCTCCTGACCCAGGGATTAAACTGGGGTCTCTTGAATTGCAGGCAGATTCTTTACCTACTTAGGTATCAGGGAAGCCCTTTATTAAACAAAATAGATTTAAAAATAAAAACTATAATAAGAGACAAAGAAAAGTGCTACATAATGATAAAGGACACGGTCCAAAAGAAGATATAATCTGTGTAAATATTTATGTTCCCAGCATAGGAATAAAACCAGTCAATCCTAAAGGAAATCAACCTTGAATATTCATTGGAAGGACTAATGCTAAAACTGAAGCTCTAATACTTTGGCCACCTGGGTGAAGAACCTACTCATTAGAAAAGACCCTGATGCTGGGAAAGTTTGAAGGCAAAAGGAGAAGGGGGTGGAAGAGAATGAGATGGTTAGATACCATCACTGATTCAATGAACATGAATTTGAGCAAACTCTGGGAGATAGACGAGGACACAGGAGCCCGGTATGCTGCAGTCCATGGGTCACAAAGAGCCAGACACAACTTAGCAAATGAACAACAGCAAGCATAGAAATACATAAATACACAGTGCAAATATTTAAAAACTTAAAGGGAGAAATAGACAATAATACAATAATTGTCAGGGACTTTAATACCCCACTTATATCAATAGACAGATCATCCAGACAGAATAATAATTAAATACTGGCCTTAAATAACACACTAAATTGTATGGTATTAGCAGACATATACATAACAGTCCATCCAAAAGCAATACACATTGCTTTTGGACTGTGTGTATTGGACACACAGTTATGTGTGTTGGATGGACTGTTATGTATATATGCAATACACACTCCTCAAATGCACATGGAGAATTCTCTAGGACAGATCTCATGTTAGACCATGTGCAAATCTTAACAGACTTATGAAAACTGAAATCATATCAGGAATCTTTTCTCACTGGAAATAATACACGTTAATCAATTACAAGGAAACAGTTCACAAATATACACACACTAAACAACATGTTGCCCAACAAATGGTCAATGAAGAAATCAAAAGAGAAATTAATACCTTGAGGTATTCTAAGAGACAAATTCATAGTGAGAAATCCCTCTCTCAAGAAAGAAGAAAAATCTAAAATAAACAAGTTAACTTTACAATTCAAAGACTAGAAAAAAGAAGAACTAATGAAGGGTGGTTTGTAGAAAAGAAGTAACAAAGATCAGTAGAAATAAATAAAATAGACAATGGAAAAGATCAATAAAACCAAAGCTAGTTCTAAAAAAAAAAAAAAAAAAAAAACTGACAAGTATTAACCTAGAATCACCAAGAAAAAATGCATAAATAAACAAAAATTAAAGAGATGTTATAATTGATACCACAGAATCCATGGATCATAACAGATTAACTACAATATACTTGAATAATTTGAACAACATGAAATCAATACATTACTAGAAATGAGCAACTTTCCATGACTGAATCATGAAGAAACAGAAACTTTGAATAGACCAGTTACTAGTAGGGAGAGTCAATCAGTAATCAAAAACCTCCTGACAAAAATCCAGAAGCAAAGACTTCACTGGTGATTTCTACCAAACATTCAAAGAAGCATTAATATCAGTCCTTCTCAAACTCTTCCAAAATGCAGAAAAAGAGAGAACACTTTCAAATTCATTTTATGATGCCAGCATTTCCTTGGTACCAAAAGCAAAGACATCACAAGGAAAAAAAAATTGCATGTCAGTACTCCTGATGAACATAGATACAAGTTACCTTAACAAAATATTAGAAAACCAAATTCAACAATACATCAGAGGATCATGCACTTGATACAGTGGAACTTGTCTCTGGGATGAAAAGATGGTTCAACATTTGCAGATCAATCAACATGATAAAAAAGATTTAACTAAATGAAGGATAAAAATCATACTGTCTCAATAGATGAAGTAAAAGCATTTAACAAAATTCAACAATCATTTATGATAGAAAAACTCAGGAACATTAATATGGGGGAATGTACTTGAACCAAATAAAGGCCATATATGATAACCCCACAGTTAACCTTATACGCACTGTGAAAAACTCTGCAACCCAGAAGAATAAAATAATGCTTATTATCACCATTTTAACACAATATAGTCTTGGAATTCATAGCTACAGCAATTAAGGGAAAAATAAAAAGTCATCCTGATTGGAAAGGAAAAAGTAACACTTTGATTATTTGCATGTGACGTGATTTTATACACATAAAACATAAACACTCCACCAAAGTCCATCAGACTAATAAATAAGTTCTATAAAATTACTGGATACAAACTCAATATGAAAAATCTGTTGCATTTCTATACACTAATTATAAAGTATGAGAAATTAAGAAAACAATTTAATTCATAAATATATCAAAAGAATAGTGAAACTGGGAATAAATTTAACAAAGAAGGTAGAATACCTGTACATGAAAACTACATAGATTTAAGAAATTGAAGATAATGCGAATAAGTGGAACCATATCCCACAATCATGGACTGGGTGAATTAATATTGTAAAATGTCTGTACTATCATAAAAAATCTGCAGTTTCAATACAATCCATATCAAAATGTCATTTTTCACAAAAGTAGAGAAAACATAAAATTATTATGGAACCATAAAAGACCCAGAATCACCAAAGCAATCGAGAAAAAAGAACAAACCTAGAGGCTTACCCTCCTGGATTTCTGACTCTATTGCAAAGCTATAATAATCAAAACAGTATGGTATTGGCATAAAAACAGGCATATAAATCAGTGGAACCTAACAAAGAGCCCAGCAATAAACCTGTGCAAACATGGTAAATTAATTTAGGAAAAGGAGCCACAAATATAAAATGAGGGAAGGATAGTCTCTTAATCAGTGTTTGTTAGGAAAAGAGGAGAGCTGCATACAAAAGATTAAAACTAGACTCATACACCATACACAAAAATTAACTCCAAATGAATTAAAGATCTGAATGTAAGACTTGAAACCATAAACCTCTTAGGAGAATACAGGGGGAAAGCTCCTTGAAATTGGTCGTGAGGTTGAATTTTTAGATCTGACTTCAAAAGCAAAGGAAACAAAAGTCAAAGTAAACAAATGTGACTACATCAAACTAGAGAAGTTTCTTCACACTGAAGGAAATTATCAACAACAGGAAAATACATCCTACTGAATGGAGACAATATTTGCCAAACATGTATCTGATAAGGGATTAATATCCACACACACACACATAGCTCAATAATGAAAATAAAAATAATCTAAATAGAAACTGATCAGGAGACCTGAATAGACATTTATCCAAAAATGCATACAGATGGCCAACAGGTCTGTGAAAAGATGCTCAACATCCTTATTCATCAGGGAAAGGAAATTGAACCACAATGAGATGACATCCTGCCCCCATCTTTTAGAACAGCTATTCCCAGAAAACAAGAGATAACAAGTGTTGGCGAGCATGTGGAGAAAAGGGAATTTTCTGTGCTTTCTTGGTAGAAATAGCCATTATGGAAAGTAGTATAAAGATTCATTTTCAAATTAAAAATAGAATTACCATATGATACAGTAATCCCACTTCTGGGTATTTATCTGAAGAAAATAAAACATCAATTCAAAAACATATATGCACCCCCAGGTCACTGCATCATTATTTTTAGCAGCCAAGTTATAGATGCAACCTGTGGGTCCACTGATGAATAAATCGATAAGGAAGAAGTGACACACACACACACACACACGCACACACACACACACACACACGCATGCCCATATGCTCTCACTCATGTGAGAAATTAAAAAAAAAAAACCAGCAACAAAAAGCCAAACTCCTAGATACAGAGAAGAGGTTGATGGTTGCAAGAGATAAGGTATGGGAGAAATGAAGAGGGCCATAAGCTACAAATTTTAATTATCAAATAAATGATATAATGCACAGCATGATGAGTACAGTTAATAATATTTCTGTCACAGTAGATCTTAGAAGTCCTCACTTAAAAGTATTGTGATGGACATCAACTTATTTTAATGATCATATTGCAATATAAAAATATGTGTTATATGCCAATTATATTTCAATAAAAAAGAAATATTGGGCAAATTATTTAACCTCAATTTCATACGAGGTCAAAATATCAATGTTCTAGAGCTTTTCTGAGAAACAAAGACATCCTACAGAAGAAATTTGTCAGAAGTATTAACATATAATCACTCAAAAAATTCTCATTCTACCAAACAGTGCTGTGAAAATTGGATATCCACATGCAAGTAATGAATTTGGATTTCTGCCTCACAGACAGAAAAATTATCTCAGTAGACCACAGACATGAATGTAACAGCTAAAGTTACAGAATCTTGGAAGAAAACAGAGAAGCAGATTATTTGCGATCTTAAGTTAGCTATGATTTCTTGGATATGACACCAAAAGCAGAAGCAATAAAAAGGGACTAAATTGTTGGGTTTCACGAAAATTGAAAGATTTTTGGCTGCAAAGGATGCTACTGAGAAAATGAAAACACAAACCACAGAATGGGATAAAATATCTGCAGTTGATAAATCTACTAAGTGTATAATATCCAGAGTATACAGGATCCTTATAGCTCAACCACAACAAAACATAATTAAAAAGTGGGCAAAGCATACAAAGAGACATTTTTCCAAAGAAGATAGATGAATGGCCAATAAGCACATGAAAATATGCTCAGTACTGCTTGGGAAAAGAATTTAACAACCGCAATGAGATAGAAGTTCCTACCCTCTATGAGGGCTGTACCCAGAGATGATAACAGGTGTTGGCAACTGTGTAGAGAGATTGGAAACTTTATACATTGCTGGTGGGAATGTAAAATGGGACAGAAGATTTGGAATATATTTTTGGCAGTTCTTCAGATGGTTAAAACAGTTTTACCATATGATCCAGCAATTTCATCCCTAGGTTTTTATACTCAAGAGACCTGGAAACATATATATACACACAAAACTAGTAAACTCTTCTATTCATAGCAGAGTTATTCGAAACACTCAAAATGTAAAATAGTTCAAGAGTCTGCCAACTGATGCTTGCATAAGCAAAATGTGTCAAACACATTCAATGAAATATTATTGGTCAATTAAAAGGAAAGGTGTAGAGATACAGGCTAAGACAATGACAGACCTCAGAATCATTCTACTGAGTGAAGGAACTGGGACAAAAGACTACACACTGTCTGATTTAATCTATTAATATTGAAGATGTAAGGGGAGGGGCAGATAAAAAGTAGCTAAGGAGAACAGATTTCTTTGTGGGCTGATGAAAACACTAGAATTAGGTTATGGTGATGGGTGTATAATGCTCTCAGTATATTAAAGTCCATCATTTGCATACTTTAAGTGGACAGAATTTAAAATATGTAAATTGTATGTCAATAAATCTGTTTTTAAAAGGCATAAATGAAAATATCCTTCAATGGTGCAGCACTCCAAAATGGTGACCCTGATAACTGAGGAAGGCATTACAAGTTGACTTATGCTAACCTCACAATATCTAGTTGATCCTGAAAGATATACAGCTTGGAGATATAAAATAAGCCTGGAGAAACTTATATAACAAGACTTCTAAAAAGCTTTCTACTTTAAAAAGCCAGTGCCATTTTTTCTAAAAAGCCAGTGCCATTTTTTCTAACAACCCCCATTGTATATCTCTGTTTATGTGTGCATATGTATGTTATTAAGATTTAGTACTGCATTTGAAAATCTTCGTATTATTACGTGTTAAATCTTTTTTTTTTCCTATGGAAATTGGCGGCCTTATGCACAAGCATCTGCATTATCCACATGAAATTGATGTGAGGTCACTAGCTAGGCTCTGTGGGGGGCATATTTAGCGGAATAAGTCTGCTACCTGTTTAAGGAGCGAAATACCTACTCACTGCAGGATGTATTCACTAACTGTTTACATAATTGTAAGCTCTTAGTAATAAAGCAGTCATGAATCTGGCATTTGACTGCTTTAACCATGACACTTCAGAACTAGAAATCCTGCTCTTAAAAACTTCCTTTAATTTATTTTAATTAAAAGATATCCCAAGAGGGCAGTACAAATGCTTGAAAGTTTAAAGCTTTGTTCCCTTTGCTACAACTAAAGACATGTTCTCTTCCCTTCTCTATCAAGTGAAGTGCACTTCTGAGATTCACAGTAGTAATTATGTGAGGTAGTCTTTTAAAAGAGGAGTTTGATACAACCAAACAGAGCAGGAGTTCTGGAAAGACTCACCAAAGATTTGAATATATATATATATACACATACATACATACATATACATACATACATACATATATCAGAGAAGGCGATGGCACCCCACTCGAGTACTCTTGCCTAGAAAATCCCATGGATGGAGGAGCCTGGTAGGCTGTAGTCCATGGGGTTGCTAAGAGTCGGACACAACTGAGTGACTTCACTTTCACTTTTCACTTTCATGCATTGAAGGAAATGGCAACCCACTCCAGTGTTCTTGCCTGGAGAATCCCAGGGATGGGGGAGCCTGGTGGGCTGCCATCTATGGGGTCACACAGAGTAGGACACAACTGAAGTGACTTAGTATATATATATATATATATATATATATATATATATATATATATATATAAATGATAATCTTCTAATGTGAAGTTTGTTATCATTTATTTTTGTAATAATGGAAAAATTCATAATAATTCTTTTTAAAAGTTTAAGATGAAGAAAAATAGTATAAGCAGCATTTGAATCCATTTCTAACACAGTGCAATATTCATTCAAAATGCTGCCTCCTTATAGATTAACTCGGTTGAAAATACTTCAGTTCAGTTCAGTTCAGTTCATTTCAGTCGCTCAGTTGTGTCCAACTCTGCGACCCATGAATCGCAGCACGCCAGGCCTCCCTGTCCATCACCAACTCCCAGAGTTCACTCAGACTCACGTCCATCGAGTCAGTGATGCCATCCAGCCATCTCATCTTCTGTCCTCCCCTTCTCCTCCTGCCCCCAATCCCTCCCAGCATCAGAGTCTTTTCCAATGAGTCAACTCTTCATATGAGGTGGCCAAAGTACTGGAGTTTCAGCTTTAGCATTATTCCTTCCAAAGAAATCCCAGGGCTGATCTCCTTCACAATGGACTGGTTGGATCTCCTTGCAGTCCAAGGGACCCTCAAGAGTCTTCTCCAACACCACAGTTCAAAAGCATCAATTCTTCGGCGCTCAGCTTTCTTCATAGTCCAACTCTCACATCCATACATGACCACTGGAAAAACCATAGCCTTGACTAGACGGACGTTTGTTGGCAAAGGAATGTCTCTGCTTTTGAATATGCTATCTAGGTTGGTCATAACTTTTCTTCCAAGGAGTAAGCATCTTTTAATTTCATGGCTGCAGTCACCATCTGCAGTGATTTTGGAGCCCAAAAAAATAAAGTCTGACACTGTTTCCACTGTTTCCCCATCTATTTCTCATAAAGTGATGGGACCAGATGCCATGATCTTCGTTTTCTGAATGTTGAGCTTTAAGCCAACTTTTTCACTCTCCACTTTCACCTTCATCAAGAAGCTTTTTAGTTCCTCTTCACTTTCTGCCATAAGGGTGGTGTCATCCGCATATCTGAGGTTATTGATATTTCTCCCAGCAATCTTGATTCCAGCTTGTGCTTCTTCCAGCCCAGCATTTCTCATGATGTACTCTGCATATAAGTTAACTAAGCAGGGTGACAATATACAGCCTTTTCCTATTTGGGACCAGTCTGTTGTTCCATGTCCAGTTCTAACTGTTGCTTCCTGACCTGCATACAGATTAGGCTGCAGTATTGCCTAGGCAGTGCATGATCATCTGTTGATCATGGCTCAAACCCCAAACCTTCATCTGAGAAGCTGACCTGGGAGAGGGCAGAGGAGGACACTCAGGGCTAGTGAGGAGCCCTGCGTGGGGAAGGCTTACATTAGTCACAGAATGAGAAGGGACTCAGAGGATGTACACTTGGACCACATGGGTTTAGAGGGAGACCAGCATGGAGTCACTGAGTTTTGTTAGTCAGAGTACAGATGTTGGATTTTTTTCATCTTGAGACTTGAATCCTCTGATGAGTTTTGATGGGGTGGGACAGAATCTGATTTGTAATTGAAAACCACCCTACTTCTGCTCTGCTGAAAACAGATCTCAGTGAGGGGCCACAGTGAATGTGGCCACAGGTTAGGATGCTATAGTGGATGTGGGCCGGGTCTGAGCACCCGCAGTGAGAATGAGGACTAATTAAGGATGCTCTGTGTTCTAAGTTACTCAGTCGTGTCAACCAGACTCCTCTGTCCATGGGACTCTCCAGGTAAGAATACTGAAGTAGATTGCCATGCCCTTCTCCAGGGGTTCTTCCCAACCCTGGGATCTAAACTGCATCTCTTACATCTCCTGCACTGTCAGGCCAGTTCTTTACCACTAGTGCCATCTGGGAAACCAGAAAACATTTACATTCTCCCACCACCTGAAATGCCCCCCTGATGGCTCAGATGTTAAAGAATCTTCCTGCAATGCAGGAGACCCAGGTTCAATCCTTGGGTTGGGAAGATCCCTGCATCCCCTGGAGAAGGGAATGGCATCCCACTCCACTATTCTTCCTTGGAAGAGCCCATGGACAGAGGAGCCTGAGGGACTACAGTCCCTGGGGTTGCAAAGAGTCAGATATGACTGAGCGAATAACACTTTCACTATCTAAAATATAAACTCAAAACATTTATATAACAGATTTACAATGCTAAAATAAACTATTTTGCATTCTGAACGTACCAGAAATTCTAATGTATCACCAAAGAAACAATATCGAAAATACACAGTATGAATTAACTGGCTCCAATTAAAGAAACAGGAAGGCATAAATTGAGTTTTCCAGAAAAATAAAAGTTTGTTTGTTTGTTTTCCTTAAACCTAGATGCCAAAATATAATGGACTATGGAATAATGGGTTTGATCACTTTATTAATTCCAATGGTTATAAGTTAATTATTTATAATACCATTTGCTGATGAAGGCGGAGAAGGCAATGACACCCCACTCCAGTACTCTTGCCTGGAAAATCCCATGGACAGAGGGGCCTGGTGGGCTGCAGTCCATGGGGTCGCTAAGAGTCGGACACAACTGAGCGACTTCACTTTCACTTTTAACTTTCATGCATTGGAGAAGGAAATGGCAATCCACTCCAGTGTTCTTGCCTGGAGAATCCCAGGGACGGGGGAGCCTGGTGGGCTGCCGTCTATGGGGTTGCACAGAGTCAGACACGACTGAAGTGACTTAGCAGCAGCAGCAGCAGCAGCAGCTGATGAAGGAGATGAACAAAATGCAGCCAAAGGTCTAATTTCTCTTTTTAATGAAAATTCTATCATCTTCTTTTCATTAAAAGTGTCACTTTATAGTAGAGTCACATATTATTCAAAATATAAATTAAAGAAAATAAAGAGGAATGTGATTAGAAAGGGAAATATATGCAAGTATTTCTAAAAATTCTTTACTGCAATGGGCCATTGAACTTAACTTTGACTGTAACAGCCAAGAAACAAAGAATATTTGTCTGGCCACGTAATTCTTACTCTGATATTACTAATCAAGACCATCAGATTTATAAAGAAAGGGTGGATTTATCTTCCTCACATAATATTGTGGAAGAGTGGCATAGATTAATCAAAAATGATGACTTAAAGTTTCTGTCTGGAAGTGAAGAAATGATTATTTTTTCATCTCTGTGCCTGAGGCTCCAACAGACCTCAGAGATACTACGGTTTTGGTTTCAGACCCTGAGATAAAATGAGTATCACAATAAAGTGAGTCACACAAAAACTTCTGGTTTCCAAGTGCACATAAATTAATAATAAAAAGAAAAAAAACTAAAAAAGAAAGTTATGTTTTTTCCACACTATGGTCTATTAAGTATATAATATTCATTATGGCTAACAAAAAATGTATGTGTGTATATATATATATATATATACACACACACATTAAGTAAAAGTACTCCATTGCTAAAAAATACTAGCCATCATCTGAGCCTTCAGCAAGTCCTAGTAGTATTATCAAAGATCCTACATCCCAGATCACCATAATAGATATAATAATAATAAAAATGTTTGAAATGTGAGAATTACCTAAATGTAATGCAGGGACATGAAGGGAACAAATGCTGCTGGAATAAATGGCACTGATAGACTTGCTCTATGCAGGGTTGCTTCAGACCTTCAATTTGAAAAGCATAAGCAGCATCTTCAAGGAGCAATGAAGTGAAACCCAATAAGACAAGGTGCCTGTTCAGTCATCTCCCCACACATGTCCTTGGTGTGGCCAGAACCGTTGTTGCAGAGAGCAGTTGCGTGGTGGATATCATGGAGACAGCACAGTAGCTTTGATGGGTGGAAATGGGGCTGGAATTACCAGAATTTCCCCTAAGAAGCCAGAACCCCAAGGAAGAAGCCAGGACAATCCCCAGAACACTGTTATCACAAAGGAAAGAAACACTTTCTCACAGGACACCATCATCACAATTGAAGAAACCACCACCTCCCTTAGGACATCATCACCACCATCACAAGGAAAAGAGACACCATCTTCCTTGGGACACCAACATCACAGTGGTTAATGGGGGCAGTTTCCTCCAGAACATCTTTGCCTGAAGGGAAACAGCCACCCTTTTCCCTAGGACCCCATCATCACAGGGGAAAAGCCCCAGTTACCCCCGAGACTCCATCATGACAAGGCAAGCAGTGGTGCCCTCCTGTCAGCCCTGAGGGGAGGCGTGATGTCCACCTCCTCCCTGTGTGGCTTCCACCCCAGCTCCCCGCAGACTTCTGAGACAGCTCTCACTTTCAGAACACACTCCCTTCTACAGAGTAAGGCTATTTCTTTTCATTTTTGAGAAACAAGTGAGTCCTTTCTGAAGAGAGTGCTGGGGTTTTCAAAGCAACCATCTCATCTTGGGGTGGAGTGGGAGAGAAGTCAGCTATTTGTACCAGAGTATCGCTGCATTTGCTTCTTTCTTCTTTTCTTTTTTTTTTTTTTTTTAATTTATGAGTCTCATTTATTTGTGCTACAGTTTGAATCCCTGTCTGCAGACAGGAATGGCAACCCACTCCAGTATTCTTTCCTGGAGAATCCCATGGATAGAGGAGCCTGGTGGGCTACAGTCCATGTGGTCATAGTCAGACACACTCAGGATTTGCGATTGATCTCAATCACTGTGTTGGGGAAACACTTGACCTTGGTCAGCTCCTTTCTGCCTAAATTTCTTCCAGCCTCAGTGTCCCATGTTGCTTGTCTGATCCCTGCAGGTGGGCTTGTCCCCCAGCCAACAACCAGTGTCTATTGCAGAAATCTTCCCTCTCCCTTCCTCAGATCCTGGGCAGGACTTTTGCTCAGACAGGTTGGGCATGAAACATCTTTATTGCACACAAATTGGCTCAATAGTTACTAACTTGAATTGGGAAAAAATAAAATCAAGTGGTTTGGACGTTTCCAGTGTCCCTTTTGGTTTTAATACTTATTTATGAAGGCATTAAAACAACACAGCTTTACCCAATACATTCAATTACCTAAGAAGACTTGGGCCTACATGCTATAACAGACCACTTCAGATTTTTCTCCCTTCAGACCCTGGAGTAAATACAGGTTGTTTGAATTGAGGGTCAGAGGGTCCGGTTTCCATCCTTTCTGACCTACCACTCAGCTTAGGTCCTTGGGGAATAGCTTTTCTGCACACAAGTTTGAAAACAAAAATTAGCTGACTAACGCGGTCCTGAGACCATGGAACACCAAAACCTCGTGTGAAATGTAGGACATCTGAGTATAGCCACGGCTCCAGTCACTGATGTAAAGATGCCAGCTCCCACACCAGCTGCACCAAGGGAACCAACACACATCCTGTGTTCTGTATTCACACACGCATGTCAGAGAGACGTACACCTGTGCTAAACACCTCCTAATAATGGGAAAAGCGATACCAACCTTAATGGTTAAACTTGATTTAGTGTCATGTGTGTCAGTAATCTAGGCACTTTAATGAACTTATTTAATCTTCAAGACAGTTCAGAGATAGACAATGTTACTATTCCTATTTTTGAGGTGGAGAAATTGAAGTTTAGGTATGAAGTTAAGTACTTAGCAAAATGTTATTTTAGAAATCTTAATTTCTAAACACTAGGTAAAACAGAGATTATCTAACCACACAATCCACTGGAAACCTCTTAATCTAGTAGCAGATTAATAGTTGTTACTTAGCCTAACTTAATCCAATAGTAGTGAGATACTTAACCCAGTTACCAGACAGGATAATAATCTTAACTACTTAATCAGTTGATATCATCTGACTGCTAGAGACCAGATAGAACATACCAGAGGATCAGGAAGTTTGTTACCCAGGCAGCCTGAGTCCAGATCCCAGTAGCTTAACCATTACTCTGATGGCCTTGCTTACACACTTCAGAAAGGTTAAATCAAGGAGAAAGAGTATAATCCCTATGGGAGGGCTTAACCTTTATTCGCAACCTATAATTTTCTCCTGTGACATTCTACACTGGAAATTTTCGTGAAAAAGCCAGGACACTGATAAACCCGCATTTCAATACCTAGTCATTTTCCTTTATCGGTCAACAGAAAACTTAAGGAATTTATCCAGCATGACAGAAAAATAATATTTAAGTTTTACTTGACAAAAAGAAAAGTAGTAGGAAATGATTCAGCTGGGAATATGACCAAGCCCTTCAGAGTAATTCAATACTGTGGTTAGCGGAGGATGTTTTCTTTCTTTGTTTTCTTTTATTTTTATGTGTAATGAAAGGCAAAGATCATTAAAGCAGAAATGTCAAGTTATCTTTGAAACATGAGCATGGTGTTACCAGTGCGAAGCTTAAATAGATACTAATGATATGTTAATTGGTTAATTACACATTTTAATAACATACTTGCAAAGCCACCATTTCTTTATGTTTAAATGACATAATTGTGTGTCAGTTTTGTTTTCAGTAAACACGGAGATGCTTTCATTCACCTACACGTCTCTATATAATTGAGTTTGGCTTTTCTCCCTGAGCTACAATTGATCCTAATGTCTTTATTAAACAGGAAACATCTTCAGTAGTCTACTTTTAGCCCCCTCTCTGAGATAGCCAAATTACCAATCAGGTTTTCAGAAAGGCGGACAGATCCTGTCTGGGGTGCCGGTCCATTTACAAATGGCATTACTGTCCTCTCTGGCATCACAAAATCCAAAAGCAATCCCCCTTTTGCCAAGTAATCACACAGAAGAAAATCAGCTATAATTCTTGGTCCAACAAGATACGCAGCCCTATCCCCCTGTCATTTAAAATGCTTTACAGTCATCTCAAACTCAGGTTCTTTTTTAAAATTGCCTTTTCTACAGAAGTTACAGCAGTTGGAGAAAATGGTTTGATTACCTGTTAGCTTTCAGTCATATCACTCTTGAATATGTCTCCCTGAAATCATCTAAATCCTCTTCAAAAATTAAAAAAAAAAGTGACCTATAAAAGTTGTTTTTTCAGGACATGTTCACCATGAAATATACCAAGGGATACATGATGCACAAAAGCTTTTATGATCACACACTAGGGGAAATGACCATGCTCTCTTTTTAAAAAATTCTTATTCTTATATTGCTTAAAACCTCTTAAGACAAATTTGGGGAGTCTGTGGACTTTGGATATAATCAGAAGGTTCACTGAAATATGAAACTATTATGAAAAGCAACTGTTATATATTCAACAAAAACTTATGACTCTTTAAAAACCTGTTTCTCTCTTAAAAAGTTGACAGTGATAAGTTCTCTTCATTACAGACAAGGATTAATAATATACAGCATCGGTTAATTTACACTCTGGGAACATCTCAATTGCCAGCACAGGCAGGATCCTTGTGGTTGGCAATAGAGGTACCACCCACTCACTATTCTCTTATTAAATTCTACTGTTATCTATTCTCTTATTAAATTCCATTGCAACAGAGATAATTTTGAAGCTAAGGAGATTTAGATCTATTTAATGAAAGAATCTTTCTGGTATTTAGCACTTCCTCTTTTGTTTAAATATCCTACTCTCTTAATACCCTAGAACTGGATGGTAAGATTTTGAGAGCTGGTGTTCTGTAATTTATAATTCGTCTCAGAATGGGAAATTTGTGGGAGGATCACGTTGCATTAGAGCAAGCCTACTTATTTCCAAACAAAATATCCAGGCCTAATGCCCCAATGAGAAATCTGAAGTAACATTGGAGATGACAGATTTCCAGTTCCCTGGGGCAAGCTCCCATGCCAGGGCTATGGAAGAGTCATTCTATGGAGAATGTTTGCCTCCAAGAATAGAGGATTCAGTGCTTAAGCAGGTGCAGGTTAGATGATCAGGAGGTGTACAAAGGACAATGGGATATGCCTGGCCTTCAAACAGCCCCCGAAGAAATAGACAGCATATATGATGTGTGACAGCCTGCCTCTGGGCGTGCTGTGTGCTCTCCTCAGCAAGGTGGATTCACTGTATCTTCGTTTGACTCAACCTCTATGTGCCCTGAGACTTCTGGGTAAGAGAAGTAAGTGATCACAAAGGGTACAGCTGGTATCATCATGTCAGCTGCTCCCACCTTGTAGCCCCTGAAACATGTATAAATGGTTGGAGGTTGAATTCTATAGGGACGCTCTGAAAAAGCGAGATGAGTCCCTGAAGGTCTGTGTAAGGCAGGTGAGGGCCTCTCCTAACTTGAATGGGATGAAGCACAGTATGGTGGTGTAGAGATGCCCTGGCCACAGGACTACTGAAAGTGATAAACATGACACTGCCCATGCTCTCCTCTCTGGGTCCAGGATGGCTTAGCCCTGAGGTTCTCTCTGCCCTAAAGGAGGTAGTGGTTAGAGTCCAATCTGAGCACCAAAGACTTGATGTTTTGAACTGTGGTGCTAGAGAAGGCTCTTCAGAGTCCCTTGGACAGCAAGAAGATCAAACCAGTTAATCCTAAAGGAAATCAACCCTGAATATTCATTTGAAGGATGGATGCTGAAGCTCCAGTACTTTGGCCATCTGATGCAAAGAGTTGACTCATTGGAAAATACCTTGGTGCAGAGAAAAATTGAGGGCAAGAGAAGAAGGAGGTGACAGAGAATGAGATGGTTGGATGAAATCACTGACTCAGTGGACGTAAGTTTGAGCAAACTTCTAGAGATTGTGAAGGACAGGGAAGCCTGGTGTGCTGCAGTCCATGGGGTCCCAAGTTGGACACAACTGAGTGATTGAATGACAACTTTGGAAGTACTTGGGGTTGAGTCCTGCCTCTTTGCTCACTGGAGCCTGTGATATGCAATTCATGGGAACTCTCTTCATCTCAGTTTACTCATCCATGCTCTGTGGAAGAGCAAGCCTAAGTCTGATCTGTGTCTGCTCTAAAGCAGGGCTTTCCAGAGCTCTCCTACATGACAGCACATGAAATGAAATGCCGACTGGACGGCACACTGGGACACACAGAGGAGCTTCTGAGGCTGGGACCGAGGAGAACCGAGCTGTTTCAGGCCACCCCTAGCTGCCCAAAGGCTTGAGGGTGTCAGCCTCTGAGATTCGCAAACAAGGCTGTGAATTCTCAAGTACCATGGCTCATCCACACACACACATGCACATGTGTAAATGCAGACACACTGGTTAGAGCTCTTACTCAGATAATTATTTATGTAATTAGAGACCTCCGTCTTACTTGACTCTCTTTTGTGGAGTCAGGTACTGTGACTCTTTGTCCATCTCTACACGGAAAGCAAATGATTGTACAGATTCCTAGACATTTTACTTGGAAAGTTAGAGTATTGGGTTATGTGGTCTATATATGTCTCTATAAGGTTTACGAGGTGTCCTTCAATGGCATCATCCCAGAAATGAGTGGTTTTCAAACTTCCGCTACATCAGAATGGCCACATCGTAACCACTGGGGTAAGGCATGTATTACTGGGGCCAAAATGGCTGGTTCTGTCAGTCTTAGATAGTACTCCAAATTCTAACATGTTTCTGGGTGGTTCTGATACTGCTGGTCTGGGGACTGCACTTTGAGAAGGCCATGATAAATCCAAGGGTTTCTACATAGGGTGGACTTTATAAGAGGAGTAGTGAGAAAACAGGAAAGACTTGGGACTCTGAGGTGCTGGGTAAGGGTGAGAAAATGCTGTTCCCACTTTGCCAACAAAGATCTGTATAGTCAACGCTATGGTTTTTCTAGTATTCATGCACGGATGTGAGAGCTGAACCATAAAGAAGGCTGAGCACCAAAGAATTGATGCTTTTGAACTTGAACTGGAAAAGACTCCTGAGAGTCCCTTGGACAGCAAGGAGATCCAACCAGTCAATCCTAAAGTAAATCATCCCTGAATATTCACTGGAAGGACTGATGCTGAAGCTGAAACTGAAGCTCCAATAGTTTGGCCACCTGATGCAATGAGCCAGCTCATTGGAAAAGACCCTGATGCTGGGAAAGATTGATGGCAGAAGGAGAAGGGGCCAATAGAGGATGAGATGGTTTTACTGACTCAATGGACATGAGTTTAAGCAAGCTCCGGGAGATAGTTAAGGACAGGGAAGCCTGGTGTGCTGCAGTCCATGGGGCTGGAAAGAGTTGGGCATGACTGAGCAACTGAGCAACAAAGGTTTTCAAACTCCACCTGTACCTATGATTCTTATTTGTTGAAATCCAAAGACCATCTTAGTGAACACTTTACTTCACTCTGGACTCATCTGCAGGGGGGCATCTGGTTTTCTCTTTGGAGGAGGCCATGCTCACACACCCCTCTCCCCACAGGCAAGTGTCTGACGATGCTCTAGTCAGCAGTTCTCGGACTTTGCTTTGAGAACAGTCCTCTCAGTCGGTCCCTTCAGACTGCACCCAGGTCCAGGCTAAGGGGAGACAATACCTGGACCACATCACACAATCCCGACTGTGACACCGGGTGCAGGAGCCCAGCAAGACCATTCACTGCCATCATTGGCACCAAGAAATCAAGAGCAGGTGTTTGTTTCCTTAGGACAACAAGGAAACATTTGAAAGAGAGCAGGTACTAGGTTTGGTGTTGCATGAGGAGGAGAGAAGGAAACTTTTGAATAAAAGCTGAGCCAAAAAATGAAGAAGAAAAGCTGGGACAGCATTGCTTGATCAACCATAAAGAAACCCTGTTAGCTCAGATGGTAAAGAACCTGCCTGCAATGCAGAAGACCCAGCTTCGATTTGGGGTAGGGGAGATCCCCTTGTGGAGAAGGCAATGACACCCCACTCCAGTACTCTTGCCTGGAAAATTCCATGGGCAGAGGAGCCGTAGGCTGCAGTCCATGGGGTAACTAAAAGTCAGACATGACTGAGCGACTTCACTTTCACTTTTCACTTTCATGCATTGGAGAAGGAAATGGCAACCCACTCCAGTGTTCTTGCCTGGAGAATCCCAGGGATGGGGGAGCCTGCTGGGCTGCTGTCTATGGGGTCGCACAGAGTCAGACATGACTGAAGCGACTTAGCAGCAGCAGCAGCAGATCCCCTTGAGAAGGGAATGGCAATCCACTCCAGTATTCTTGCCTGGAAAAGTCCACATACAGAGGGCACTGGTGGGCTTCAGTCCATGGGGTTGCAAAATGTCACACACAGCTGAAGCGACTAACTCTTGCTTACTTAAAGAAACACCCAAGTATGGCCCTCTTCCTAGTATTTCCTGTTAACCATTCCACACATTGTAAAGTTTTACTTAATCCAGGGTGGGGAGAGATTTTGATCATTTGAAGCCTAAACATTCTGAAAAAAAGACAAAAGAGTCAAGGAAAATGATCTCAGAGTTTGAGACCCTTGGACCTTAATCCTAAGTCTCCAATCGATATCATTTTAGTAGATTGTTATGCTTAGTGGGGGGAAATTTTTCCATGAAACAATTTCAAGGTTTTTCAGTCACTAGGGTGAATTAGTGAAAACTTTGAATGATAATTTCTTTAAAAAATACAACCAGAATGTTTATACTTCTGTTCATATTCATTTGCTATTTATGTCGTTCAAGTAGTGGATCATTTGGATACAAAGAGACAACACACACATAGTATTTGTCTTCTACATAGAAAATATAAGAAAAAGAAGTTCACAGAAGAAATGAAATAATACGTTCTTGTTGTCTTTGGAGGGAGCATAATCTCATAGGAGCATAATCTCATAGCAGAGCTCATAATTTCTGAGCTTTGCATGCAGTAAGCACTGTGTGTTAGGCTGTTTTCTTAACCAATATGTGTGCCAGATGGTATGATACCTAAAGGAAAAAGTAAGGAGTTGTCACACTTAAATATTAACTAAACTAAAATGCATCTTAGTGATGGGATGGGATTACAGTGTGATGTGTTCTCTTCATCACGGCTCATGGGTTTTCAGATCACTGAAATATCGATATTTGGAAAACAGTTCAGAAGTTAAGCTGAGACTCAACTATACTTGAAATCTTGCTTATGAGGGAATAAATATTTACTCTGTAAAGGGCCTGAATGGGAAATGCATTAACTAACCAATCTGTGTACCAGCCAGAGTGGAAAGGCAATAAAGGAAGACGGTGGAGACTGCAGAGGACATGAGATTCAGGGCCCCCATGGACCCCAGGAAACACCCCCTCCTTCTTCTTGCCTGTTTTAATTAACCGAGGGTCAATCAATAGTAGCCATGGAATTAACTGTCTTTCCTTTGAGGTTGCAAAGAGTTTTGAAGCATTCATTCAATCAGTTCCCCAATTAGTCAACGAGGACCAATTTAATGACATGCTGGCTCTTCTGAGGCCATGATAATGTGTTTTGTCCTTTTTGATAATGTCAGGTATCTATCATGGTAAAGGGAAGAGGCAGTGCAATTTCTTGGGAGGAAATCTGGAGTTAACTCTTAGGTTACTTAAGGGAGTATAGTCACACCATTTAAAAATCAAGTTTTGCACAAAGCCTGGTATCAAAATAAAAACCTACTTTAACCTCAGTTTTGTTTTATTGACTAGACACTTTCAAATGTGTTCCCACTAAGATTCTAACACAATACATCTCCGGAATTCATGACATTTTAAAATCAATTTAATGTAATAACTAAAAAAAGGGCAGGGGGAGAAACCGTGATGTCATCGTTAATACAACATGGAAAAGTTTAAATATCTGTAAATGTGCAAATACGTTTAATGACACAAGGGTGTAAGGTTATGTGATAAGACGACTAGGATCAGATATCTCTGTATCTCAGCTGCCTTTGGTTATGCAAATGTTTAAAGTACATACATGCTTTGAGCACTGAAGGAGGTGATATTTTCCTGAGTTCCATAGAGGCATTATTTAAATTCATCCTATGATCACTGTGTTCAGTCACCTTGTGTCTTTTGCAATTTTGTTCTAAATTTTGAACTTAGAGGGGCCAATGTAAATGCAAAGATGGAACCTGTAACTTAATGAGGATCAGTCAGTGCATTAGGTTGAGAGAACACCCCAGTATCACAGAACAGTACAGTGACTAGAACTTGGTTTAATAATTTCAAGATAGTTTTCAGAAATTATTCTTCTAAATGTCTGTGTCCTACAGGGAAAATGACATATTACTTAAAAACAATTTTCCTAATGGTTTACAAGTCTAGTGTTTGCCAATATTAAAAAAAAAATTTAATAAATGGTCCATTTGGGGGTGGTTAGAGAGAGGAAGGGCTTCCCAGGTGGTACTAGTGCTAAAGAACCTGCCTGCCAGTGCAGGAAACACAAGAGATGCAGGTTGGATCCCTGGGTCAGAAAGATCCCCTGGAGAAGGAAATGGCAGCCCACTCCAGTATTCTTGCCTGAATAATTCCATGAACAGGGGAGCCAGGTGGGCTACAATCCATGGGGTCGCAGAAGAGTTGGACAGGGCTAAGCAACTGAGCATCTGAGCGTGCATGTACACATTTGCATATATACATATTATATAGACATTTACATGTTATATATAAAATATATAAAATACAAAATATAAAATATGTCCATTATACATACATGTGTATACATATAGTGTGTGTGTGTGTGTGTGTGTGTGTGTGTCTATATATTTCCTTCTTGGTGGTATTTCTATTTCCAGAGATGGGAATGATCTACCAGCCACTGAGCTAACTGACTGTTTTACATAAAACATAAATAATTATTTCCACCTTTCTCTTGAAGTTGTATTTTGCAAATCAGAAAAAAAACCATTTAGCTTCCTGTGGTACTGGACACTTGCTTTATATGAAAAAGTTTCAAACATCATGGTACATCTCATATTTTTGCCTAAAGCCCCCTTTCTTTAACCTTTTAAACTGAGCATAACCTTGTTTTTTATTCCCACCATTGGATAAAATTTGTCAATAGCTTCTTTCTAGAATTTACAGCAAGCTCACTAAAGTATTAAGCTTGCCTATCTAATATTTCATGAAAACTTGCTACATGTTCCACATGATGAATCTAGACCAAGTAGTAGTTGACTTAGGTATGTGTTGGCATTTTGAATGTATCTCAAATTTCTGTGTCATGGTTTTTTCTAGCAACAGTTAATTTTATTTGAAGCAGATTCATGTTGCAATGTAATATTATGCCATGTTTTTTTTTTTTTTCCCCAAAATCAACAAAATTAACAATTTCCAATTTATTTAGAATAACAACCATCATCTATAGAATGGTGTGCTGGGGGTATAGGAGGAATTCCTGAAGCTCTGAAGTTAGCACTGTGGTCAGGAGAGAGAGGGGGTCTAGGTCTGTCCACCACATCTCACTGCTCAGGGTTTGGGGAACCAGACAAGAGCATTCCAGACAGAACCATCCACTTAAGGAACAGATTTGAAAAAATATGTATATAAAACATCTTTGGGGCTCACTAACCATATTTGTAATTCAGCACATTGCAAACAAGGAACTAAATAGTGAAAGGCTGTTGCTGAGCCATGAAAGACACCGGGATTCTTGGCCTCCAGAGGAGAGGAGTTCAATCCGGGGCCAATGACAAGGCTTGATCGCTCAGAGCTTTTGTGTAATAAAGTTTTATTAAAGTATAAAAGAGAAAGCTTCTGACATAGATGTCAGAAAGGGGCAGATAGAGTGCCCCCCTGCTAGCCTTTAGCAGTACATTATATACCCATCAGCAAGCTGTTAATTAGAGAAAGGAGATGTGTCAAACCTCAGAGTGGCACCAGGCCCCTCACCCACAACATGCATTTGAGATAACATTGGCACCAGGTGAGTCATCCCGCACTGTGAAAGGATTAACATGAATCTTGAAGAAAGGAAGTTTTCCAAGTAAATATATAGCTCCATTAACATAGATTAGGAGAACAATGAATGAGTAAAAAATATTGGTTTATTGAGCCCTTATTGTTCTGAGTCTTAAGTGGAACCAACTTGAAGAACTAGGGTAAATACGTGTTTCATTAACATAGCTTAAGAAAAATATTTCCAAAATAATAATAATAATAATAAAAGAGAGGAAAAAAAGAAAAGAAAGTAGATAATTTACTATCTTAAAAAAAAAAAAAAAGAATTCAACTAAGAAGCTGGTTTTGATAGTAAAGGAGAAGTGTACTGCTCTTGGTACCCAAGAGTATGGAATCCATTCTAATGACAAATGTCATTCAGCATGATTGTATTGGCGATTCCATCAGTGAACTGGAAGGGTCATTAAGTATTTGAATGCAGTAGCAACTATGCTTCTACCAATGTGTTTGCTGATTCCATTATTCTAGAGATTTTTGACAATTAACTTCTTAAAAAAAAAAGAAAGAAAAACACATTGGTTAACTCAAGGTTTGAGAAAAGTTAAGTTCAGGTGAACCAGGTGTCATCATGGCAACACAGAATTTTAAAAGAAACCTCTTTCTAAATCTGTATAGAGAAAGTAAAGAAATATGACACCTGAAGCTTGTTTCCTCCTGCTGCTTAAGAGAGGGATAAAAAGTTGTTGAATATTTGCAGCCTATTTCCTCCTTTTGGAGACCCCTAGCTTTCCTGCCTGTTAACTCTCAATAGTGAGAGATAAGATGGTTGGTGATTAAATTTGGTCCAAAGTCAAGAGAAAACCTTGCTCAGACCCACACATCTGAGCTTTATTGACTAGAGAGGAAGCCTTTGAAGAGGTCTGGATGAGGATGAGGATGCCGCACAGTCCCAATCCAGCTGTGAGGTGACTGACCATATTATCCATGTGCACATGAGCATGGATGAAATGGAGGTCACTGAGTCAGATTCTCAAGATGTGGTCCTCCCTCCAGCAGCCTGAGCACCACCTGGGAGCCCATTGGAAACTCTCATCCTCAGCTGGACTGAGTCAGAATGTCTGGGGCTTGGGGTTCTGGCTCTGTGCTTTAACAAGTCCTCCTAGGAAGCCTGAAGAAGGCTGAGCACCGAGTATCCCTGGACCACAGATGCAGTGTGTCTTGTTTAGGGGAGGTACAGATGTCCTCCTAGCCTCTGGTGGGCATCCTGTCCCACTGCAGCGACTTGAAGCAATTGTCTGCTTAGCGAAGCCACACCTCTGCTTACGTTAAACTGAAAATCTCTAGAGACCTTTGCCAGGTCATCAATACTATTTGTTATGTTGGATTTAAACTCATATGGTCAGATGTTTCTAGTCTTCTTTCTGCCTGGAGTGGACCTGTTCCCCTCATTGTGTATAAAAAAATACAATCTAAATACATATTTCTGAAAATGACTATATATATATAATATAATAATAGTTATATATATACATATAATCACTTTGCTTAACATCAGAATCTAACACAACATTGTAAGCCAGCTATACTTCAACTAACAAATATAGTTGGTTTATAATGTGTTGGTTTCTGATGTAGAGCAAACTGATTTTATATATATACATGTATATATATATGATTTTATATATATACATACATTCCTGTGAGTGAAAAAATACATGTTATGGAGAAGGATAAGGCTGGGTTGTCCTTCATATGAAAATACTGGTGATATGCTTACCTATTATTAATAATTATTTAAAAAGAAGGACTCTTTCTTAATCTCTTACAAAATGTCAAGGAAGTGGCTCTGGCTCCCTCACAGAGATTTAGGAGGATAGAGGCTAGTGGAAAAGTAAATGCAAAGAAAGTCAGTCTCCAGTACAAATGTTAGTTTAAGAATATTCTATATATGCATCTGGTTACTTTTTTCATTGATGTAAAAGGTCAAGCATTAAAAACATATTTTGAGGTGATTTAAGTCCTAGTTCTTCCAAGCGTGGTTCATAAAGGCAGTGTTAGCAACACCAGCCAGCTTCTTACAAATGCTGAATAAGCCCCCCCCCCAAATCTGCATTTTAATTAAGTCATGGGACATTGTTAGACACTTTCAAGTTTGAAAAGCACTAGTGTATGCGCATTGTAATAACAAAAAATTAGCAGGTCTCCACACCACATCTTTTGTTTTATTAGAACTCAATTTGATGACACTGTGCTATAATGGAAGGGAGTCCCTTCCCAAAACTTGGAATCTCTTTGGCAAGGAAAGATGATGCAGATCTACATCAAAATTCAGCTCCTGTTACACACTTGGTGCTCTGATGGGAGACTTAACTCTGGTTGTTGAGAAATGCGTGGGTATGTGTGTGTGTGTGTGTGTGTGTGTGTGTATGTTATTTACTCAGTTGTGTCTGACTCGTTGTGACCCCATGGACTGTAACCTGTCAGGCTCCTCTGTCCATGAAATTCTCCAGGAAGACTACTGGAGTGGTTTGCTATTTTCTTCTCCAGGGGATCTTCCTGACCCAGGAATCAAACTTGGGTCTCCTGCATTGCAGGTAGATTCAAAGTAATAATAAAGTTGAAAGTCAGAAACAGGATAAAACACTGGCAAATAGTGAATCTGGATATGAAAACCATACTTCTCTGATAACAATAACATCATTTAAGGGTTTCTTGATAATATAATATGTGACTTACATGGTAATATCTTATTAATTGGAATACTATGGCCTGGAAAAGTTTATAATAATGGTATAATAATTATGTAATGGTCATTTTGGTAAACCCTGTGGCTTGAGCAGTCATTTCTGAACTTGACAGGTTATTTTTATCTTGAATATTGCAAAAACATGAGGCTGAACAAAGCAGGAAATCTGTTACTGACCGGCTATAATGGGGGCCTGGGAGTGACTCTCAGAGGACCAGAGGCCCCGAGTCACACTGACAATAAGCAGATGGCCCAGGGCGCGACCTCGGAACAGTATGAGGAGCTCACATGGATGTCCCCAGAACAGCTGTAAGAGGCCCTCGGCCCAGTTAAGCAGACCAGCCGCCACAGCCCTGATAGTTGGCAATGACCAAACCCAGGTAGTGAATGAAATGCCATGCTGGTAAAGGCAGAACTGTGTTCATTGCAAATCTAGTGAGAATAAGGTGGTGAACATTCACATGGTGAAAATCTACCATCATTCAGGGCTGGCTTCCAGCTCCGGTGGAAAACCCAGGGTACAGTAGATTGAGACAAGATTGATCAGTGCATGGGTGGATGGAGGAAGTCTGAATATGGCTACTATGTATTCACTATCCAAGATGGGCCAGGCATTATATAATTTAAAATGCATAGAATCTTGCAAAGTGGATAGTTTGATAGGAAAATTGTGCCTTAGAGATACTGAATAATTTGATTATGCATTTTTGCAAATAGGAAAGCCAAGATTCAACCCTGAACCTCTTTCCTGAGTAGTGATTTGAGTAACAGAAATTGATAGTAAGGTCAGGGAGAGAGGTGTGAGTAAACGGGTGGACTCTATAAAAAGCCACGTTGAACCCTGGAATCAAAGAGGTTGACAATTTCCTGGAAAAGACAATAAAACTGTAAATACTGATTAATAGTAATACTGATATAGGGCTTCCCAGTGGCTTAATGGTAAAGATTCCTCCTGCCAATGTAGGAGACGCATGTTTGATCCCTGGTTTGGGAAGATTCCCTAGAGAAGGAAATGGCAACTCACTCCGGTATTCTTGCCTGGGAAATTCCATGGACAAAGGAGCCTGTGGGGCTACAGTCCATTGGGTCGCAGAGAAGTTGGACATGACTTAGTGACTAAAACTACAACAAACAATACTGCTACAGCCACTGAGTCATACTAACATTTTAACAGTGAGCTCAGGCTGCTTTCAGGACACAAAGAGACAGGAGTGTGACAATCCTACGGCTTGTACCAACTGCTGGGAGAGAAGAAGCACACAATATAATAAATGCAGCACAGCGAGAGGTGACAGAATGGAGGAGCGGCCACTGAAAAGCAACATGAGGCTTTGAAACGCATGCACCATCCCATTGCTTGTAGTCACAGATCATCACGGGGCGTCTAAAACAATCTAATGGAAAAACCAGCCGAGAAGAGAAGAAGAAAGCCACAGGAATATTAGGACACAACAAGGAATACTTGGGAACATCTGGAGAACATGATATAGTCCAATGAGATGCCAGATAAGATGTTGGTTTGTCCACACCCTAGATCATCAGGCCTTGGCAAGGACAGTTGTTCAATTCTTTGTCATTTCAAAATCCAATAAATTCAGTGAATGCCATCACATTCTACTTACCTAAATGAGAAACGTCAGATACTGTTTCATTTCAGTTGTTTCCATGAAATTATCAAAGGATCTTCCCCAGTGCTCACTAAAAAGGCACCACGTTGAATGAGCGAGTGTAACCGACAAGATTCTGTACATTTTCCAAAGGCTGATTTTCTTGATTTAGAATTGACAATGCTCTACGAGATGTAGCTAGTGAAAAACAATTTAAAGTTTTTATTTTTTTTAATTTTATTTTATTTTTAAACTTTACATAATTGTATTAGTTTTGCCAAATATCAAAATGAATCCGCCACAGGTATACATGTTAGAATGAGATCAAACACAGACTCTAGAAATGGTGAAGGACTGGTGAAGAATTTCCATCCTCACTTACAGTTAAGACACTTTGAGAAAATGAAGGTTCCTCAAAGCTGATGAGGGATTTGAGATAACATATGATGTTAATGATGTTCCCTGGCTTCCCTAGTGGCTCAGACAGTAGAGAATCTGCCTGTAATGCCAGAGACCCAGGTTCGATACCTGCGTCGTGAAGATCCCCTGGAAAAGGAAATGGTGACCTGCTCCAGTATTCTTGCCTGGAGAATTCCATGAACAGAGAAGCCTGGTGGGCTACAGTCCATGGAGTCACAGAGTCAGACATGACTGAGTGATGTTACCAGTGCAGCAAAGAAGAGGAAATGTCAAAGAAATCTTACTGATACTGGAAAAGAACATTGCTGAGCTTTTAAAATAAAAATGTTATTGGGCAAGAAATGAGTAACCATCTTGCTGCTGCTGCATGGGGAGGATATATTGATATAATTCTCAGCACATTCACAACTCTCCATAAAAGTGTATATACTTTAAGCTTGGACTCTGGGTTAGAATTTATCTTTTTCCCCAAAAGTGGTTCTTAAAATTCTTCTCATTAAGAAAATAACAACAATAATGAAATTATATTAACAACAGTTACCAATCTCCTGATAGCCCTTCTCTCCTGAGAAGTTTGCCCTGCAATCTCCATCACCAGGTTCCCCTCCAGGCTGCCTCTCAGCCCAACTTTCACAAAGCTTTGTACATCCTCTGCTAGTTGTTTACCTGACTTCCACCCTACACTGTAAACCTTTCACAGGTGGGAATCTTTATATCCCCAATGCATAATAACGTATCTGTTATTGTTGTCGTTCAGTCACTAAGTTGGGTCCGACTCTTCCCTGTCCTTCACTATCTCCTAGAGTTTGCTCAAACTCATGTCCATTGAGTTGGTGATGCCATCCAACTATCTCATCCTCTGTAGCCTCCTTCTCCTGCCCTCAATCTTTCCCAACATCAGGGTCTTTTCCAGTGACTTGGTTCTTCGCATCAGGTGGTCAGAGTATTGGAGCTTCAGCTTCAACATCAATCCTTCCAAAGTATATTCAGGATTGATTTACTTTAAAATTGACCGGTGTGATCTCCTTGGTGTCTAACAACTCTCAAGAGTCTTTTCCAACACCACGGTTCAAAAGCATCAATTCTTCAGTGCTTAGCCTTCTTTATGGTCCAAATCTCACATCCATTAATGACTATAAGAAAAGCCATAGCTTTGACTATATGGACCTTTGTCATCAAAGTAATGTCTCTATTACTAGGTTTGTCTAGGTTTGTCATAACTTTCCTTCCAAGGAGCATGAGTCTTTGAATTTCATGGCTGCAGTCACCATCCATGGTGATTTTGGTGCCCCCCAAATAAAATCTCTCACTGCTTCCCCTTTTTCCCCTCTATTTGCCATGAAATAATGGGACTGGATGCCACAATCTCAGTTTTTTAGAATTTGCCAGACAGTATTTATTTTAAAGCAAAGATTGACCCCTCTCAGTTGAGTCTAGCTTTTACTGGCCTTTATCATTTTCTCTTCCTAAGGTTCCCCAACATTTACACCTTCCATCCACACATATAAGTCCTGACAGGTTCTGTTTGGTTCTGTCTGTTTGAATTTTCATGTGAAGACCTCAGGGGCTGGTGTTCTAGAATAGCCAGGGAAGCTTCCATCACTGGATTCCTGGAGGGAGCCCAACAGAGTATCGATCCATCAGCCCCACCCTGAGTGAAAAATAAATGCTTGATGATCTGTTGATTAAATTTAGACATTGTGTTAATGTCTCAGGGAAAGATTTCTTTTTTTTTTTTTTGTATTTTTTTTAATTTTATTTTATTTTTAAACTTTACATAACTGTATTAGTTTTGCCAAATATCAAAATGAATCCACCACAGGTATACATGTGTTCCCCATCCTGAACCCTCCTCCCTCCTCCCTCCCCATTCCATCCCTCTGGGTCGTCCCAGTGCACCAGCCCCAAGCATCCAGTATCGTGCATCGAACCTGGACTGGCAACTCATTTCATACATGATATTTTACATGTTTCAATGCCATTCTCCCAAATCTTCCCACCCTCTCCCTCTCCCACAGAGTCCATAAGACTGTTCTATATATCAGTGTCTCTTTTGCTGTCTCGTACACAGGGTTATTGTTACCATCTTTCTAAATTCCATATATATGCGTTAGTATAATAGCCAGGACATGGAAGCAACCTAGATGTCCATCAGCAGATGAATGGATAAGAAAGCTGTGGCACATATACACAATGGAGTATTATTCAGCCATTAAAAAGATTTCTTTTTAATTTTGATGTCATGGTTTGATTTCAGCAAAGGATTCAGGTTGTTCTGCCCAAGATTTCACACCCTATTTATTCTGAACTCTGAAGCAGAGACAAATCAACAAGTAACCAAAAAACACATGTGAATTCACAATGATGTCTTGATGCAGCTTTGAATTTATAAACATTCAAGTTTATGCAATTTTTTTATTTCTTTGTATTTTAGTTCAGTAAAGATTTATGTTTATTTCAATAACCTAGAGACATCACAGACCCAGAAATACTCTCTGGAACATTATACTTAATACAGTTATAATGCTAAACTAAGGCATAATTATTCAAATTAGGTCCCAAATTAGGCATGCTATACATTTTAACTCATTATGTTGATCTTTGGTTATTGGCCCATCTTATTGTAAATAACAGACTATGGCACATAACAGATATTTAATTTACATGCATTAAATAACATCTGATTGTTTTTGCACTTCTGTTTCTTAAGAGATGGATTATCATTTGTTCTCATGACTCTGTGGCCTTTTTAACTGAACTGTCTTCAATGTACAGGGCTTCCCAGGTGACTCAATAGTGAAAAATCCACTTGCAATGCAGGAGATGCAGTTTCAATCCCCAGATCAGGCAGATCCTTTGGAGAAGGAAAGGGCTACCCACTCCAGTATTCTTGCCTGGGAAATGCTATAGACAGAGAAGCCTGGTGAGCTATAGTCCATAGGGTCACAAAAGAGTCAGACACGACTGAGCAACTGAACACACACACATCTTCAATATACAGTAGTCGTTTTCCATGTTTATAGGCTGGAGGCTGGGTGGTTTGGAGGGGGTTGACTTATGGCTGATCCTGTTCTGTCCCACCTGGTAGAAACTCTGCTACCCTGTGAGCAACCGGGGGTCAGGATGACTGTGTTGTACTTCTCTATAGACGTTGCTTGTGAGCGCCACTTAAATGGTGAGAAGAGCATTCTTGAAATGGGCTCTGAAGACCTCCTGGGGGCCTCTGGTTCTCTGCAACTAGATTTTAATTTTGTGTTTTCATTTTATGATTATGTAACTCTCTGTGACCATATACTGGATTATCAGCATGACTGCCTTATTTGCACTGTGTTTAAGATTCCATAAGCTAGAAGCAGACTCCTTCAATATCCTCAGGCTAATGAGTAAAAGATGCACATGAACTAGCAGTGTGAATGACAGGTCTGGGCAAAGGAAGGCACATGATACCAAGAGTGCTCCATATGAAAGAGATTTTTGTTGTAATTTTAGTAGAGCTTCATCAGAATATTATGGCCTAGTGAAAAATATTGATAGTAGTAGTAATAATCATTACTGTATTATTATTGGTGATCTTGATTTGTGTGAGAAAAGTTTTGAGTAGCAATTTATTGTTACTAAAAAATCAGAATAGCAATTAATGTTTATAAAGATTTTTATTAAAATCTTATTTTTAAGAAAAAGAAATAGTTTTGTGTGCATTTGTTTTATATATATAGTCATATGCAACCTATAAGCATTCCTAGTTTTACATTTACATGATTAAAAAGATGGTAACTTTTTAAGACTTTTTAAATTGAAATGTAGTTGATTTACAATATCATGTAAGTTTCAGGTGTACATCACAGTGATTCATTTATATATATATATATATTTTTTTTTTCAGATTCTTTTCCCTTATAGCTTATTACATAATTCTGAGTATAATTTCCTGTGCTATAGAGTAGGTCATAGAAAAAGCAAGAGAGTTCCAGAAAAACATCTATTTCTGCTTTATTGACTATGCCAAAGCATTTGACTGTGTGGATCACAATAAGCTGTGAAAAATTCTTCAAGAGATGGGAATACCAGAACACCTGATCTGCCTCTTGAGAAATTTGTATGCAGGTCAGGAAGCAACAGTTAGAACTGGACATGGAACAACAGACTGGTTACAAAGACGAAAAGGAGTTTGTCAAAGCCTTGTACTGTCACCCTGTTTATTTAACTTATATGCAGGGTACATCATGAGAAGCGCTGGATTGGAAGAAACACAAGCTGGAATCAAGATTGCCGGGAGAAATATCAATAACCTCAGATACGCAGATGACACCACCCTTAGGGCAGAAAGTGAAGAGGAACTCAAAAGCCTCTTGATGAAAGTGAAAGTGGAGAGTGAAAAAGTTGGCTTAAAGCTCAACATTCAGAAAACTAAGATCATGGCATCCGGTCCCATCACTTCACGGGAAATAGATGGGGAAACAGTGGAAACAGTGTCAGGCTTTATTTTTCTGGGCTCCAAAATCACTGCAGATGGTGACTGCAGCCATGAAATTAAAAGAGGCTTACTCCTTGGAAGGAAAGTTATGACCAACCTAGATAGCATATTCAAAAGCAGAGACATTACTTTGCCAACAAAGGTTCATCTAGTCAAGGCTATGGTTTTTGCTGTGGTCATGTATGGATGTGAGAGTTGGACTGTGAAGAAGGCTAAGCACCAAAGAATTGATGCTTTTGAAGCATGGTGGTGTTGGAGAAGACTCTTGAGAGCCCCTTGGACTGCAAGGAGATCCAACCAGTCCATTCTGAAGATCAGCCCCGGGATTTCTTTGGAAGGAATGATGCTAAAGCTGAAACTCCAGTACTTTGGCCACCTCATGCAAAGAGTTGACTGATTGGAAAAGACTCTGATGCTGGGAGGGATTGGGGGCAGGAGGAGAAGTGGACGACAGAGGAAGAGATGGCTGGATGGCATCACTGACTCGATGGATGTGAGTCTGAGTGAACTCCGGGAGTTGGTGATGGACAGGGAGGCCTGGCGTGCTATGATTCATGGGGTCGCAAAGAATCGGACATGACTGAGCGATTGATCTGATCTGATCTGATCTGATAGAGTCGGTCCTAGTTGATTATCTATTTTTACATATAGCAGTGTGTATATGTTAATCCCAGACTCCTAAATTATCCCTCCCCACTTTCATCTTTGGAATCTATAAGGTTGTTTGCTATCTCTGAGGGTCTATTTCTGTTTTGGAAATAAGTTCATTTTTTTAATGATTCCACATATAAGTGATAACAATATTTGTCTTTGTCTAACTTACTTCATTTAATGTGATAATGTCTAGGTCCATCTGAGTCACTGCAAATCCCATTATTTCATTATTTTTATGGCCAAATAATATTCCATTCCATTCCGTATATATGGAATATATATATATATATATATATATATATATATATATATAATCCTATGACATATATTTGGAGAAGACAATGGCACCCCACTCCAGTACTCTTGCCTGGAAAATCCCATGGACAGAGGAGCCTGGTAGGCTGCAGTCCATGAGGTTGCTAAGAGTCAGACACAACTAAGCGACTTCCCTTTCACTTTTCACTTTCATGCATTGGAGAAGGAAATGGCAACCCACTCCAGTGTTCTTGCCTGGAGAATCCCAGGGACAGTGGAGCTTGATGGGCTGCCGTCTATGGGGTCGCACAGAGTCGGACACGACTGAAGTGACTTAGCAGCAGCAGCATGACATATATTAGGATCATAATTTGAATGAAACCTAATCATTACAGGGACCCTTGTGAAATGTTTTGTTTTAGAAGAGGCTCGTAGGTATCAAATTTATGAAACCCTTGTTAGAAGTGACTGGTTATAAGAGAAACCCAACCCGAGTATCTGACTGTCCCCACACACAGTTCTTACAAAGCCAAGGTAATGAAAATTGCTAGTTGTGTTGTGACTATTGCCTCCATAGAAAAGAATGACTATGGCATTTGAACTCTGTTTTGGAAACTTCCTGTACCAGCTTGCACTAATCTTCGTCTCCCTGAAATTTAGACCCCTGCTTTAAAAATACTGGCTGTCTTATCAGATCTCGGCACTTTTGATGCTCTCATGAGTACACACAACATGGAAAGGTGCATTAGAAAAAATTTTCAGTGTGCTGCTTCAGTTTAACAAATGAGGAAAATTAGATCCAGAGAGAGACTAAGTTGCTTGAGATCAGTGGGCACCTAGAACCTCTGTCAGGGTATAAAGCTGTCATTAGTAATATGGATGAAGTTATTTATGAGAAAGCAGTTGGCTTCCCTAATGGCTTAGTGGTGAAGAATCTGCCTGCAATGCAGGAGATGTGGGTTTGCTTCCTGGGTCAGTAAGATCCCCTGGAGGAGGAAATAGCTACTCTTTCCAGTATTCTTGCCTGGGAAACCCCATGACAGAGAAGCCTGGTGGGCTACAGTCCATGGGGTTGCAAAAGAGTCAGACAGAATTTCAAAACTAAGCAACAACAACAGTTACATTAGAGAACCCAACATCAAAATGAATTTACTGCCACAGGTTCTTAGACCATCGGTTTGTTTTCTCCATCTATGTATTTCTGTGCTTTTTAGTTTCTGGGTCTAGTTCTTTAAACTAGAAAATCTGGGTTCTAGATGATCTAGAACTTCAGACATTGTTTGATAATTTTTTATTAAATTTGCCTGCTGTTCTGTGTTCAATGTTTCAGAATCTTTACCTGAGGGGGTCTCTCCTATGTAAAGAGATCACTTCCTTTAATATTTCTTTGGACTGTTAATTCTCAATGCATTGCTAATTCTGCAAAGAGGGTATATGAACTCCTGGAAATCAGTTTATCTGTTTATCCTGAGGATAGTTTAACTCATGGGCAGGTATGTTTGGAAACAACTGGTTCAAGAATCTTTGCTAACATCAAGAAGGCTGTAGAATTCAAAGAATTTTTCTCACAGATTTCAAGATAAGCTTTTACTTGTTTCTTAAGTATGTTATGCTTAGTCGCTCAGCTGTGTCCAGTTCTTTGCAATGCCATTGACTGTAGCCCTCCAGGTTCCTCTGTCCATGGGATTTTTCAGGCAAGAACACTGGAGTGGATTGCCATTTCCTTTTCCACAGGATCTTCCTGATGTACAAATCGAACCTGTGTCTTTTGTGTCTCCTGCACTGCAGGCAGGATTCTTTACCCGCTGAGCTATCAAGAAAGCCCCTTCTTAAGTATGGCACTGACAAAATTAAATTGGGCTAAATCAAACAAGCAAGCCAACTTCTGTGGTGCTGGTGATGGTGAGCCAGGCAGCCCTGAACTGTAGCACGTCTGTCTACCTATCACCAGTCAGTCCACTGAGCTCTGGTAGTTTGTATGTTTTTCTGGGACCAGGTGCCCAGCTTTAAATGAGACATGAAAATTCAGGAGGATGAGCTGCTCATCTTCCAGGGGTGTGACCTGACGTCCTGGACTCCCAAGTTGCTTCTCTATCAGGAAAGCTGAGCAGTCAGGGATACTGTGAAACTACAGGTTCTGGCTCAGCCCGTCTGGGGGACATCTGAGACTCCAAGTTCCTGATGTGGGGCTACTCTGCCCCTTCCACTAGAGTGTGAGTATTTATGACTGTGGAAAGTAATTGTTGAAGAGTGGGTGGTGAAGGAGTAAATAAGTGAAAGAACAAACAAAAACTGAACAAGTTAGGAACCAAATGCAAAGTTGTAACCTATAATAGGTGTATAAGACAGAGCGATTTTTAAATTTCATGTAGAATTCTTCCCATTTTTGAGAATTTAACAGGACAGTGTCTAAAAGTGAGATAAATTTGGGCATTAGAAATGTAAGTCTCTGTGTACATAACAAATGTATTTATGTCCTTTTAGGAACATCTATGTTTCACAAGGATAAGTTCACTTAAATTGATTATAGGACTAATGATACCGATTTTGTATTTCTGTTTGATAAGATGTAAATTTTGGGTGTCTATAATACTATGTGGGATTAACAAGAACAAAAGTAAACGGACTGATGCACTTTTCCATTTGGTATAAAATAAGGCATTCCCCTTGTGCTATAAAGCTTCTCGGCTAGAGTTTTAAGCATAAATCTACATTAATAAAGCAGAGCATGGGTTTATTTGATCAAACATAACTTAAATAGCACACAGCAGACATTCTGACTATGTGCTGTAGTCAGCCACAAGTGTGAGGGGAAAAAAATCAATTATTTTAATTAAAGCCCATTTTCTTAATATATAGGACATATTTATCGATGTCTTTAAGTTTGTGATTTTTGAAGTGAAGCCAGTATCTAGGTGATCCGTGAATTACATCTAATCAATTAGTGAGGAAGGCGTTGAATATTTAATTATGATGACCATTGGTTGTACTTTGCCTGAACAGCATTCAGCCTGTAAAATCCTCACAAATTGCCTCTGATAGGCTGGTTTCAGGCCAAATGGGCATTTCATGATTGACTTTTTAATGATGCTCTTCATCATATTGGGAATTAAATCATCTGTATAGTAGAGGCTTGAAATCCACTAACTCCAGCATGATTTTTTTAGGCCTTATATGACAGGTGTGAAAATGAAAGAGGAGAGTGAAAAAGTTTGCTTAAATCTCAACATTCAGAAAACTAAGATCATGGCATCCGGTCCCATCACTTAATGGGAAATAGATGGGGAAACAGTGGCTGACTTTATTTTTCTGGGCTCCAAAATCACTGCAGATGATGACTGCAGCCATGAAATAAAAAGATGCTTACTCCTTGGGAGGAAAGTTATGACCAACCTAGAAGCATATTCAAAAGCAGAGACATTACTTTGCCAACAAAGGTCCGTCTAATCAAGCCTATGGTCATGTATGGATGTGAGAGTTGGACTATAAAGAAAGCTGAGCACTAAAGAATGGATGCTTTTGAACTGTGGTGTTGGAGAAGACACTTGAGAGTCTCATGGACTGCAAGGAGATCCAACCAGTCCATCCTAAAGGAGATCAGTCCTGAGTGTTCATTGGAAGGACTGATGTTGAAGCTGAAACTCCAATACTTTGGCCACCTGATGCGAAGAGATGACTCACTGGAAAAGACCCTGATGCTGGAAGGGATTTAGGGCAGGAGGAGAAGGGGACGACAGAGGATGAGATGGTTGGATGGCATCACCGACTCGATGGACATGGGTTTGGATGGACTCCAGGAATTGGTGATGGACAGGGAGGCCTGGCATGCTGCAATTCATGGGATCACAGAGAGTCAGACACGACTGAGCGACTGAACTGAACTGAACTGACAGGTGTGAAGATAACACTCTTTAACATAAGTACAGGAAAATGTTGTCATTGGATCCAAGTCAGGGCACCTACCTATTTCAAAGCCATGTGCACCTCCGGCGGGTGTTTGGAAGTCAATTTCCTGGGTGATTCTAGTTAATCAAGTACAACATTCCTATGATTGGAGGCAGGAAGAAGGATTTATACAGAGTCTTTTCAGTTAGACTCTCTTGTCAGTATTATCTCTGGACTCTTACTGAGACCTCAGTACTGACCATCTGTTTTTCTCTAAATAGCCCAATGCAGACAGCAAACCGACAGAAAGTGGGAAGAATATTTTAAGTGCGTATTTTGGGAAAAAATGTCCTAGAATTATATTTTTATTATATTATATATTTTTGAACTAGGTAAATGGTAAAGCTAGCTGCATTTCTATCATGGAAGGCTCATGTGGTGCAAAGTTGTTTCCTTTTAATTGGATAAACTTAAATATCTACTGATCTTTATGAATGTCAAAACCACGAGAGACATCTCTCCTATGACACTGTGATAGCCAGTTGCCACCAGAAGTGGAGAAAACCCAGAGTGAAACTTACAGAGGGTGGACCCAGGAAGGAAGCAAGATGGAATGCATTTGATTTCATAATATTCTTGAAGTTTTCTTGTAATAGAAGGACTGTATTCTTTGGAACATGATAGCAAAATGTTCTAATAGTTTTCAGAGGATGATCTAGGTTTTGGCAAGCCTAAGGGTAATAATCTGGGGTCTCACCAATAAAAAGAGATGCATTGTATTGAACATATAATGGTTATATATGACCATTATAATAAGTTTGAAAGTAAGTATTTTCTTTAAAATAAGACAGCTCTACAATTTATATATATTTAGAAAGATAAAAAATACTATAATCATCAGAAATGTAAAAAAAAAATCTGAAAAAAAATTCCTAGTCATTTTACCCCCTGCACACCTATGTATTCTCCTACAGCTTTGGGGAAATATTTAGTGGTTACCTTTCCCTGTGAGCATATGATTTTGTACTTTTTTTGTATAGAGAGAATAGAAAGGTCATCTGGGCTTTTATTAGTCAAATACTTTTTTAAACATGTTTTAAAAAATAGCACTACTTTCATGGGAAATAGATGGGGAAACAGTGGAAACAGTGTCAGACTTTATTTTTCTGGGCTCCAAAATCACTGCAGATGCTGACTGCAGCCATGAAATTAAAAGACACTTACTCCTTGGAAGGAAAGTTATGACCAACCTAGATAGCATATTCAAAAGCAGAGACATTACTTTGCCAACAAAGGTTCGTCTAGTCAAGGCTATGGTTTTTCCTGTGGTCGTGTATGGATGTGAGAGTTGGACTGTGAAGAAGGCTGAGCGCTGAAGAATTGATGCTTTTGAACCGTGGTGTTGAAGACTCTTGAGAGTCCCTTGGACTGCAAAGAGATCCAACCAGTCCATCCTGAAGGAGATCAGCCCTGGGATTTCTTTGGAAGGAATGATGCTAAAGCTGAAACTCCAGTACTTTGGCCACCACATGCAAAGAGTTGACTCATTGGAAAAGACTCTGATGCTGGGAGGGATTGGGGGCAGGAGGAGAAGTGAACGACAGAGGATGAGATGGCTGGATGGCATCACTGACTTGATGGAGGTGAGTCTGAGTGAACTCCGGGAGTTGGTAATGAACAGGGAGGCCTGGCGTGCTGCAATTCATGGGGTCGCAAAGAGTCAGACACAACTGAGCGACTGATCTGATCTGATCTGATCTGATGGATGACTTGTATGCTGAAGTGAGGATTCATTTTGATTTCTCGTATATTTTTAGCATTGTGGTCTAACTTGAGAAAACTTCTGTCAAGCATCTAGAGTCTAACTTTGTCCTTATCCACCAAACCTTGTCCCACTTCCACCACCTACCCCTTTCCAGGGCTGGCACTTAGAACATGGTCCATAACACCCTTGTCTCAGCATCCAGTACTGTGGCCCATGCTGTGTTCACAGAGCCAACCACACACATTGCTTTGGAATGATGATTGATAATTAGTTATAAATAAACGTGATGGAAACTGTATAAATAGGCTGACATAAGTGACCTTAAATTTCCCTTTAGACTGATCCCAAAAGCCCTACAGCATGCCCAGCACCAGTGCTGAAATATCCAGAAGGAGAATAGAGAAGAGAGAGAATGGCCTTACCCAGTTGAACTTTAAATTATTATTGTTGCAAGATTCCCCAATCAGAGGATTCTAGGCATATTCTAGGTCAGTTTCCAGAACCTCGATGCGCCTGCATGAAGGACAGGCTCTGAAGTTCAAACTTCATTAGTTTCAGGGAAATAATCCTCTCCTAATCTGTGCAGGTGAATGCTAAGATATAAAAAGCATAGAATTTCCTCCTACACGTCTTCTTGAAAAGGGAGACTGAAGACAGGTTTCCTTTTTAGCAATTATAGGTGAGTAATGTGGAGCTGATGTGCTGGCTTATTGAATGTTCAGGTGTCTGAGTAAATGCTTGACCTCGACTATTTGGTTTAACCTTATAAAACGTGGCCGCACATTTGAAGCAGGCTAGAGGCATCATATATTTTGGACTGTTACCTTTCACTCACTAATATTATCTTTGAATACACACACACACACACACACACACACACACACACGTATTGCCTTCATGCAAAGAAGGATTTCAGCACATATGCAATGAAATGTTGCACAAACTTGACCTCCATTACTATTTTTTGCTGCTCCCATGTTATTAATATTTGTTGTTAACCAATTGCTAAGTCATGTCTGACTCTTGCAACCCCATAGACTATAGCATGCCAGGTTTCCCTGTCCTTCACTATCTTCTGGAGTTTTCTCAAACTCATGACCACTGAGTCAGTGATGCCATCCAACCATCTCATCCTCTGTCATCCCCTCTCCTCCTGCCTTCAATCTTTCCCAGCATCAGGGTCTTTTCCAATGAGTCAGCTCTTTGAACCAGGTGGCCAATGTATTGGAGCTTCAGCCTCAGTATCAGTCTTTCCAATGAATATTCAAGGAGGATTTCCTTTAGGATTGACTGGTTTGGTCTCCTTGCAGTCCAAGCTTTAGGAAACTAATTGGATATGTTCAACTACTTCTTAAGAATTTGGTATTCTGATAATTTTGTAAATCATATACAGGAATAATAAGCATATCAATAGCCAGCCTTTATTGTGCACCTTGAACTAGGTTTACAGATGAGGGAAGCAAGGTTCATATGTATCGCCTGCATCTCCTTTCCTCACCCGGGCCCCAGCAGCGTCCATGGTCACTGCCTTTGGCCTTGGAAGCCTCTCGCTCATTAGAGACACGTGTCTCCAAGGCGGGGTTGAGGAGGGGGCTCCTTGAAGCCCAGGTGGATATTCCCTTTATATTTGTTTTCCAATTCCTAGCTGACAGTCTGCTCAAAAGTAAATGCTCAAGGAGAGTCTGTTAATGAATGAGCACAATTCTCCATTATTATAAAAACTTTCCCCAGTAAATTAAACTTAACAACCAGTAAGTAAACTGTCCAGTTTCTTTGCACATTCGGTCCATAATAACAAGGTCACCTGTCTTTTTTTTTAATTTATTTATTTTAATTAGAAGCTAATTACTTTACAATATTGTATTGGTTTTGCCATACATCAACATGAATCCGCCACGGGTGTACACATGTTCCCAATCCTGAACCCTCCTCCCACCTGTCTTTTATTAAAAGTATATCTTTCTTAGGGAATGTGTGATGTCATAGTTCTCAAAACGCTCCAAAAGAAAGTATGATCCATGTACCCAATAATAAGCTATACAAGTAGATGGTCACATTCCCCAATTCACCCTGAAACCAGGCCACACAAACTGCAGTGATGATTTAGTGACTTGGAAAGAATTTTTGAAATTTTGGTGCCTTTGAGCTTTGACTTTATGAGCATAATAAGATAGTCAACAGAGAAATAAAGATTTCACAACAGAAGACCACCCACACCTTTATTTATCTTATTCATATGCTTAGAATGATACCACTGTGGGTAGTGGAACTGTGATCAACAGCCCATCAGTCAGTTTTATGGGAAGTCAGTCTTGTTCTGACGTGGTGGTTCCACATTATAAGCAGCATCCAGTCCCTTTGCAGACTTTCCATTGTGTGAATTTATGGTCTAAAAGTGAATTTTTTGATACTATTAAGGCTAGGAGTATCATCTATTGGGAACATTCTACAATATGCTATTTTTTTAGCTAAGTAGTACTAGGGCTTCCATGGTAGTTCAGGTGGTAAAGAATGTGCCTGCAATGCAGGAGATTCAGTTTGATTCCTAGGTCAGGAAGATCCACTGGAAAAGGAAACAGGTACTCACTCCAGCATTCTGGCCTGGAGAATCCCATGGAATTTGTCCATGGGAAGTAAGACTAACATTTTTAATAGCGTAAAACTTGGCAGGTATTTTTCTTAAAACCTTGAAATTAAGGACAATGTCTTTCTATAAAATCAACATTTACAATAAGAAACCTCTGGTGAATTCATTGTTCAACTGAATTGTTATGGTTTGTTGTTTTTGTTTATTTTTATGGTGGTTTCTAAACCAGTCTTGAAGAAATCTGAAACCTTAATATCAGTCTTCATTTTATTCTTCAGACCTTGAGGTTTGTTTCATGAAATATTAGAAATCAACCTTCTAATTTATAGAATCCAATACATTGGTGATCAGGAGATAAAACATAGTCTATTAAGCACCTTTTACAATTGTTTTATAGGATTACATTAAGTGTGGCAGTTGTATGGGTTTATAAGAAAGTTTGGTCATAAGAGAACTCGCAAGAATGCAATTAACGGCGCTGAATTTATAAATATAAAAATAAATGCACGATACAAATCATTGGTTGAACACTGAATAGTGAAATGGATGTGCACAGGCCTTATTTCTAGAACAGTCTTTCTCAGCTGTGTTTAGAAGTGCTATTCATCTCCCTCTCGAAGTCGCGCTCACCATCCTGGGGGCTGGCTCCAGCCAGTACTGACGTCCCTCAGCCCCTTTCTCTCTCGGTGCACAATGAGATTAATGCGCTGCGTGATAGAGCACTTGACCTTGCTTGTATCACAAAGATCTCGTTAGACTATGCAGCTGGGCCATTATTAGCTCAGTTTTCTCCAGCTGGGCACTTGATACAACAAGAGTCCTGGCAAGGTCACCGGGGGGATGTGAGCAGCACGCAGCATGCTTTATTCAAACTCGCTGATAATCATCTCCTGAATGACACTCCTTTTTAATTATGCATTTTGCACATGAACTTTGCATAAAGGTGAAAAAAGTGTGGAATGAAATAAGCTTCGCTATCAGATTGTTGACAGTTCACCCAACTGAATAGTCACCATCCTTTGAATCGAGATAGAAATCTTTACCTGGGAGCCCAGGTTGCCAGGCTCCTACTAACAAGGACTCAGGTGTATGGGGCTGGTCATCACATCTTTCCACCCTAAATAAATGTTTAGGCTTTGAAGATTTTAGGTTAGATGTGGTAACATTTTTACAACATGGTAAATGTACAAGTAACATAATTTATCCACGTCACCCCATTCAGATAAAAGACCATTTATTTTTAATTTCATAGTATCAGAAAATAATAACTATACCCTATTTTCCAATTTCTTTCAGCTCTCAATTTTGCTGCCAGAAATTAGGCTTATTTGATAATCAGATAATAATCTTAACAAGCATTGTATGTATATATCAGATCAGATTAGTCACTTAGTTGTATCTGACTCCTTGCGACCCCATGAATCGCAGCACGCCAGGCCTCCCTGTCCATCACCAACTCCCGGAGTTCACTCAGACTCACCTCCATCAAGTCAGTGATGCCATCCAGCCATCTCATCCTCTGTCGTCCCCTTCTCCTCCTGCCTTCAATCCCTCCCAGCATCAGAGTCTTTTCCAATGAGTCAGCTCTTCGCATGAGATGGCCAAAGTACTGGAGTTTCAGCTTTAGCATCATTCCTTCCAAAGAAATCCCAGAGCTGATCTCCTTCAGAATGGACTGGTTGGATCTCCTTGCAGTCCAAGGGACTCTCAAGAGTCTTCTCCAACACCACAGTTCAAAAGCATCAATTCTTCAGCGCTCAGCCTTCTTCACAGTCCAACTCTCACATCCATACATGACCACAGGAAAAACCATAGCCTTGACTAGGCGGACCTTTGTTGGCAAAGTAATGTCTCTGCTTTTGAATATGCTATCTAGGTTGGTCATAACTTTTCTTCCAAGGAGCAAGCATCTCCTAATTTCATGGCTGTAGTCATCATCTGTAGTGATTTTGAAGCCCAGAAAAATAAAGTCTGCCACTGTTTCCCCATCTATTGCCCATGAAGTGGTGGGACCAGATGCCATGATCTTCATTTTCTGAATGTTGAGCTTTAAGCCAACTTTTTCACTCTCCACTTTCAGTTTCATCAAGAGGCTTTTGAGTTCCTCTTCACTTTCTGCCATAAGAGTGGTGTCATCTGAATATCTGAAGTTATTGATATTTCTCCTGGCAATCTTGATTCCAGCTTGTGCTTCTTCCAGTCCAGCGTTTCTCATGATGTACTCTGCATTTAAGTTAAATAAACAGGGTGACAATATACAGCCTTGACGAACTCCTTTTCGTCTTTGTAACCAGTCTGTTGTTCCATGTCCAGTTCTAACTGTTGCTTCCTGACCCGCACACAAATTTCTCAAGAGGCAGATCAGGTGTTCTGGTATTCCCATTTCTTTCAGAATTTTCCACAGTTTATTGTGATGCACACAGTCAAAAGCTTTGGCATAGTCAATAAAGCAGAAATAGATGTTTTTCTGGAACTCTCTTGCTTTTTCCATGATCCAGTTTGATTGACAATTTGATCTCTGGTTCCTCTGCCTTTTCTAAAACCAGCTTGAACATCAGGAAGTTCACGGTTCACATATTTCTGAAGCCTGGCTCGGAGAATTTTGAGCATTACAGCACTATTTTCATAATTTGTAATTTTTACCAAGTGGGTTCTCTTTATTTCTCTCATCTTGCATAGAAGCACGAGAGAGAGCTCATCTTTCTAATCCTTTTGTGCACATGAAGAGTCCAAGGCACATAGAACCAAAATGCCTTTTCTAACAATACACAGACATGTGTCCACTGACAGGTGACATAAATCCCAGTCTTTCCATCTCAGATCAAAACTGAGGGTCTGAAACAGTGTTCTTAACTCTATATTTATGTTAGAATTACCTGGAAAGGTTAAAAAACACAATCCCTTTGCCCAGTTCTACAGAGATTCTGGTCTGATAGGCTTGGTGGGGAGTCTGGGCATCAAGGTCGGTAACACAGTGCCAGGTGTTTCTGATGTGCAGCCAGGCAGGAGAGACACGGGTGAGAACAGAGTCCACCCCAGCTCCGTGCATACACAGCAGGCACGTAGGTTCAAGACCGAGTAGACGCTGCCGTATCCCTGGGCACATCCAGAAAGAACCTGTGCTTTGTCTTCTGTGTTTGTCTGTAAATGTCCTCAGGGAAGAGTCAGCTGGCCGTGGAAAGAGGTGTCCTGTGGCCCCTGGGGTGCTGTCTTCACTCTGCAGGGGAAGGACACTGATCCCCAGCAGCTCTTCCAAGTGGATTACACCACCTCTAGGAGCGTGAACACTTTCAGTAGCTAAAAGTCTCTCCACGAATGCCATCAGTTTCACCCACTTGGCATAGTTTTGGTAAAAACCTCGAATTAAGATATTTGGCCCGAGTGGAATTTTGTCTTAAACTAAGGTCATGATGGACGTGAGTTTCAGTGAACTCCGGGAGTTGGTGATGGACAGGGAGGCCTGGCGTGCTGCAATTCATGGGGTCGCAAAGAGTGGGACACGACTGAGTGACTGAACTGAACTGAAGGTGATGATTTGTGTAGGGTAGAGGTTGAAAGCTTCCTAAGTGTTCCGGAATGTTCTGTGCTTATTTATTTAGCCCTGTTGTTACTTAATAGCTTAAATTATAATTAATGGCTGATTGATAGAGAAGCAACAAGCCTCATTCATGTTTATTTAATTATTTTAAATTTTATTGGAGTATAGTTGCTTTGCAATGTTGTGTTTCTACTGTACACCAAAGTGAATCAGCCATATGTATACAGATATACCCTCCTTTTTTGGATTTCCTTCACATTTCAGTCACCAGAGATCATTAAGCAGACTTCCCTGTGCTATGTGCTATGCAGTAGGGCCTCATTAGTTATCCATTGTATATGTAGTATCAATAGTGTAAATGTAAGTCTCCAAATTCATTCATATTTAGAAAAGTTCAAGTGAAAGAACAAATTGTCCCATAACGACATTGGCCAGGTCAGGAATACTTTTATTCTGTTATTGATTGCAGAGAACCAGCTTTCAGCCATAGATAAGGTTTATTAATGTATGGGGATTTCTGTCATGTGCAGGCAGATTCATGAACTCACATATGTATTTCTATGAATTTAGGGAAGAAGGGGCAAGGAAGTCTAGAGAACAGAAAACAAAGGAAAAGGTAATTAGCAGGTGGACTGAATGACAATGGAGCAACTGATCGTTGTGGCCAGTTCAGATGCTGGATATGAGTCTATGCAGTTACAGTTCATAGGCGGAGTCACAACCTTTTCTCCTTCATCTGATGAGACAGCAGGCAAAGTAGAGAGTTTGCAGGAATTTATTTTCATCTTTGAACAGTAGAAATTTGCACTTCTGCTTTGCTCAAGTGATTTATAGCATCCTGTGATCGGATATTGTCCTTATAATGATTCCATTGGCAGCTTCAAGCTCTTATATTTTCATTTAACAATATAAATGTCACTAAGTGTGCCAATAAATACTGACAAAACCCCCTAAAAGGTCAGATTGATTCTATAACTCACACACCTGTCTGATTCTAATGGTTCTTCAGGATTTCCTGTGAACGCTATAAAATAAACAGTCTCATGTAGGGACGCATCCTTTTCTCCTGCCTGTGACTACTTCCTAATAAAGCTCAGTACTTCTGTTAGTTGTATGCAAGAAACTCTTTGCTTTAGGAACTTGATGGATTCTTGGAAACCACACGTTTCCTAGCTTCCCTTAGGAGATTATAAGGTTACGTTTTGTCTGCTGTTTTTAAAGTAAGCTTTATCTATGGGCATTTGTTAAATGCTCTTTTCTGAACAAATGTAATCCATTATCTGTTTCCCCAAAGGTGCTGGTCCCACAATAGCATCTGTTCCTACCAACCTCACTGGAAATCTAGTTTTCTTCTCTTCCCCTGGGGCACCCTTTACAGATGTTTTCTGAAACTCAGAACCTGGCACATCACATAGCAGGCTCTTTGCCCCCAACAGCCCTGGCCCTCAACGTGGGCTCTTCACTCCCTGTTTGTTCTGGTTCACTTGCCCACAGAGTAATTTCTTGCCTCCCTCTCGTCCTTCTCCATGGCCACTCTCCAGGACCGGGCTTGAGACCCTGATGTGATAGTTCTGGCCATAGTGCTTGTTTGCTCCAAGGCCTTCACCCACCCCCTTTTTTAGCTCTAGGGGTTCCAATCCTGGCATTGAGCCTCCTACACCTGGTCTGTTTTCACTTTCCTAGGTTGATTGTTCAGTTATCTTTATGGAAAGTATGCCAGGCCTTCAGAACTACCTTCTGCTGATATCCAAACTTATTTCCTCTATAGTATTTTCCTACCCCTTCACAATACCGTCTCCATTCTTGAGGTCCTAAACCTTGTAGGTGCTCACCCTCCCAAGATGGAATGACATTTTATTTCCAAATTGTAGTGGCATTTATCCCACTGCATTGTAACTGCCCACTTTCTTGCTTATACTGTTCATCAGAAGGACAAGTCCAATTTCTATACTGTCCACCTCTGTATTCTCAGGGTCTAAGTGGTATCTAGCACATACCAGATATCCAATACCTTGCTGAATGAATGCCAGCATCCTTGGAACTGCAAGATAGGCAAGAGTTCTCCTCCAGGGACACCACACACGACTAGCTCTCTGCACATGGGGTCCACCGCTCAGCATCCACTGCTCAGGGAGCACCTTCTGTTTACATTTCCAACATGTCCTCATTTAATTTAACTAGTACTGGACCACAAAGTCAAAGCTGATTGGTCTTATATATATATATATATATTTGACTCCATGAAGTTCTCATAGAAGCAAAACAATATTCTCAAGATCAAAGTTTATTGGTTATAAATAGAACTTCAGTAGAGTAACTTCATGACTTATTACTTTAGTAACGAGGTAGTCATCAAAAATCATCATGTATGCACCTTCAGCAAGCACCAGGCAGATTTTCATGTTGCAAGTTTCCTGGCCTTGGCATTGTGATGTATACAAATGAGGGCAAGGCAGAGGACTTGATCTATATTTATGCACAAAAAGAATGTTAGTGGAACTGGAATTATTATTTACTCACAGATTTTATACAAGTTAAAGCCAAACATTGCAGACATTTTCCCAGATGAGTTGGAATGTGTGCAAGTTATAATTTAAATAAGAATATTCATAATGTGCTGGTCAACATTAAAGAACGCTTCTGTTTAACCAAGTCAGAATGAATTGATTGTCTTTTTGTGCTATGTGAGCACAGACTCCCAGGACCATGTGTATCAGGGGATCTTGACTAGTGTCCGGGTATGTGAGAGACACAGTCAAGTGTGAAGCCATGCTAATGCACGGCCCTCAGCGGCGATGGCTCTGCTTGTGTTCTCTGGGATCCTGTCACGTCCACGGAGCCCAAGGCCTGTGGGAGGCATGCCACTTGGAAAGCAGTGATGCATTTAACAGTTTTACAGGGAAAGACTTGACATAGGTTTCCATAATGCAGGTCGTATCTTTTATGTAACAAATGGAAAAGGTGATGTTACATGGTAAATAGAAAGGAGTTTAGGCTCCTTACATCAGAGGGATGTAAAAGAAAAACTGACGGCTTGTTCAATAAACTTATCTATTAAAAAAGCTAATTTTAAACCACCTGAGTTTATATATAATTTATATAAATATATTATATATATATATAAATTATATAAATTTATTTATATAAATCATATAAATAATTTCTTAGGGAAGCAGCAAAAACATTAAATTGACTTTGTTTTTTTTTTTTCATTTTATTTTATTTTTAAACTTTACAATATTGTATTGGTTTTGCCAAATTTTTTTCATTTTCCTATTGACTTTTATTTGAAAAGTCAGTAAATTCTGACATTTCAATGGGACTATTTCACACTGATATATCAGTATATATGTATATGCATATATGGGCTTCCCTAGTAGCTAAGCTGGTAAAGAATCTGCCTGCAATGAAGGAGACCCCAATTTGATTCCTGGATCAGGAAGATTCCCTGGAGAAGGGATAGACTACCCACTCCAGTATTCTTGGCTTTCCCTGGTGGCTCAGCTGGTAAAGAATCTGCCTGCAATGCAGAAGACCTGAGTTCAATCCCTGGGTTGCGAAGACACCCTGGAGGAGGGCATGGCAACCCCTCCAGTATTCTTGCCTGGAGAATCTCCAAGGACAGAGGAGCCTGGCAGGCTACAGTCCATGGGGTCATAAAGATTTGGACATGACTGAGTGACTAAGCACAGCACAGCACATACATATATATATACATGTTTTTGTGTGTCTATATATATGTGTGTGTGTGTGTGTGTGTGTGTATTTCAATACATTTATACTTTACAATGGGCTTCCCTGGTGGCTTAACAGTGAAGAGCCTACTGCCAAGCAGGGAATGAGGGTTCAATCTTTGGGTCAGGAAGATCTCCTGGAGAAGGAAATGGCTACCCACCCCAGTATTCTTCCCTGGGAAATCCCATGGACAGAGGAGCCTGGTGGGCTACAGCCCATGGGGTCACAAAAAGTTGAACACGGCTTAGTGCCTAATGAACCCACTGCAGTGTTCTTGCCTGGAGAATCCCAGGGACGGGAAGCCTGGTGGGCTGCCATCTATGGGGTCGCACAGAGTCGGACACGACTGAAGCGACACAGCAGTAGTGCCTAATGACGACAACAACAACAGGCTTTACAAGGGGCTTCCGTGGTGGCTCAGCAGTAAAAAGTCTGTCTGCAACTCAGGAGAAGCAGGAGATGCTGGTTTGATCCTTGGACTGGGAAGGTCCCCTGGAGGAGGGCATGGCAACCCACTCCACTATTCTTTCCTTGAGAATCCCATGGACAGAGGAGCCTGGCGGGCTACAGTTCATGGGGTCCCAAAGAGTTGGACACAACTGAGCAACTGAACACAGCACAGCAACATACTCTACAATATATATATATATATATATATTTATATTTTTAATATATATAAATATTTTTATGTAGAGGCCATTTGTTTCTTCTTTTCTGATCTAATTATTGAAATTTATTTGTTCTGAGCAATACTTATAAAGGGAACTGTATAACCTAATCTAAAAATGACTGCTTCCCTATGGATTTACAAGGATTGGTTTCAGTTGATCATTTCCAAATCATAAGAGATCAACCATATCATGATACACAGTACTTGACTGATAAACATCTGTGTGAACAAATGATTCACAATAAATCATCAATGACTTGGGCTTTTTGGAGACTTTTCCTTTAAAGCATTGGTTCAGTGTGATACAATGATGAAAAGGCATATTAATCCTCAGGATTAAATTATAATGGTAGTGGAAATGATTATAATTTTATAGAAACCATATATATGCTGCTAAGTCACTTCAGTCGTGTCCGACTCTGTGCAACCCCATAGACGGCAGCCTACAAGGCTCCCCCGTCCCTGAGATTCTCCAGGCAAGAACACTGGAGTGGGTTGCCATTTCCTTCTCCCATGCATGAAAGTGAAAAGTGAAAGTGAAGTCACTCAGTCGTGTCCGACTCTTAGCAATCCCATGGACTGCAGCCCACCAGGCTGCTCCATCCATGGGATTTTCCAGGCAAGAGTACTGGAGTAGGTTGCCATTGCTTTCTCCAACCACATATATACATATGAAGAAACTGCACACATACGCATACACACACACTGCATATAAAACTGCTGTGTAACAGTACCTGGGGTATCACAAGATTATTGACCTATTAAATGTTTTGGACACTGAATCTCTCTGTTATCCATTCCGTGCTTACAAAAAAGTTTACAAGGCAAAAATTTACAATGTATTTCCATTTAGAATGGAAATAATTTATTTCCATTTGTACTATGAGAAAAACTAGAGTGGTTACATAAATCACTCAGTCATCTAGTAAGCCCCAGTTCCTGGATTTGAATCCAGAAATTTGACTCTGACGACTGAGTTTTTAACAGTGCCACTGTATTAGTTTCAATTCTTTATAACCTATATTAAGAATTTAGAGAATTTCTTACAGAAGCAACATTATCAGCTATTCTCAGATGTTTTCAGGCTTTCAATCAGTTCTGCAAAATAAGACATGTGTACAAAAATGCATACATGCTGTAGGCTTACAGTTCAAAGTTTTCAGAAACTTAGAAATGTGTGGAACTTCAGCTCAGGGTCAAATAGCAACATTTCCCCCTAGGAGACCTTCATGAGCTCTTCTTTGAGTCTTAAATAGCAACTCAAAAGTAAACATTCTCCTGCCTCGAAAGCAATGGCAACCCACTACAGTACTCTTGCCTGGAAAATCCCATGGACGGAGGAGCCTGGTAGGCTGCAGTCCATGGCATCGCTAAGAGTCAGGCACGACTGTGCGACTTCACTTTCACTTTTCACTTTCATGCATTGGAGAAGGAAATGGCAACCTACTCCAGTGTTCTTGCCTGGAGAATCCCAGGGACAGGGGAGCCTGGTGGGCTGCCGTCTATGGGGTCGCACAGAGTCAGACACGACTGAAGTGACTTAGCAGCAGCCTCCTAGCTGCACTGGTTAACCTGGCCTGTTTTGGCACATCATACACATGGTGAAACATAGATTTTGTGCTTGTGTTTCTGGGCCCTTCCACTCAAGGTTGTGTTGGTGTTGTGTACATGTGTTCACTGTCATTCACTCAAAACTGTGTAGATGTTGTATGAACAGGTATTCATTGCCATTCACTCAAGGTTGTGCTGGTGTTGCGTGTACATGTGTTCATTGTCATGGCAGTAGGGTATTCTGGTTTGTGACTATGCCATAATTTATGCATCTCTTCTGATGGACATCAGTGTAATTTCTTGTCTCTGATAGTTATGAACTGTGTCATTTTGGACCTTCTAGTACATGTCTTTGGAGAAGGCAATGGCACCCCACTCCAGTACTTTTGCCTGGAAAATCCCATGGATGGAGGAGCCTGGTAGGCTGCAGTCCATGGAGTCGCTAAGAGTCGGACACGACTGAGTGACTTCACTTTCACTTTTCACTTTCATGCATTGGAGAAGGAAATGGCAACCCACTCCAGTGTTCTTGCCTGGAGAATCCCAGGGACGGGGGAGCCTGGTGGGCTGCCGTCTATGGGGTCGCACAGAGTCGGACATGACTGAAGTGACTTAGCATAGCATAGTACATGTCTTCGGTGAAGAAATGGACATGCACTCATTGAACATTGGCCAAGGAATAATGTGAATTCCATACATTCAGAGAATGAGTGTGTTCAGCTTACAGTCTGACAGTTGTAGAAAAAAGCCCTCATTATAGTTCTGAGCAGTGACGAGGGGTCCCAGACTACCCAGTGTTTGCTGCATTCCATCTTTTTAAGTCATTCTGGTCTGGCTGTGGAGCTGTCTCCTCACTGAGGCTTTCCTTGTCCTTTCTTTGACTCACAGTTTCGATCACTTTTCATATTTGTTGTTTTGGCTCATCTAAAATCTTTCTCTGAGAAGTGTCCGCTTAAGCTAATGACCATTTTTTACCCCTGTGGGTTGTTCTTTTCTTTCTGAGAGCCTTCTTTATACTTTCTGTAAGTAAATCTTTGATGATGTGATGATCATCTTTTCTCACCCTGGACAGTAACATCTTTTGATGAATAGAGTTTCTCAAATTTGATATAACCTAACCTATTGCCTTTTCTTTTACTACTAATGCCTTTTATGTTTGAAAAACCTTTGCCTCCTCAGAGGTTATGAATGAGTTCCCTGGTGTGTGACTTCAGCACACTCCATTTTGTGTCTAGATCTGCAGTCTCTCTGAAGCTGTAAAGGGTCCTAACTGCACAAGTTGCATCTGAATTTAAATTGGTCCCCCACACTCACGTTTTAATACGTAGTCACCGTAACAGTCTTGAGAGCTGGCAGTGTAAGACCCTGAGCTCTGCTCCTCAGAGTAAATCTTTATATACTTTGTGTTTTTGTTCAGTTGCTCAGTCGCCTCTGACTTTTTGTGACCCCATGGACTGCAGCACACCAGCCTTCCCTGTCCTTCACCATCTCCTGAAGTTTACTCAAACTCATGTCCATTGAGTCTGTGATGCCATGCACTCATCTCATCCTCTGTCATCCCCTTTTCCTCCTGCCTTCAATCTTTCCCAGCATCAGGGTCTTTTCCAAAGTGCTGGCTCTTTGCATCAAGTGGTCAAATATTGGAGCTTCCACTTCAGCATCAATCCTTCCAGTAAATATTCAGGGTTAATTTCCTTTAAGATTGACTGGTTTGATCTCCTTTCTGCCCAAGGGACTCTCAACAGTCTTCTCCAACACCACAGTTCAAAAGCATCAATTCTTCCGTGCTCAGCCATCTTTTATGGTCCAACTCTCACATCTGTACATAACTACTGGAAAAACTATAGCTTTGACTAGATGGATGTTTGTTGGCAAAGTGGTGTCTTTACTTTTTAATATGCTGTTTAGGTTTGTCATAGCTTTTCTTTCAAGGAGCAAGTAACTTCTGATTTCATGGCTGAAGTCACTATCTGAAGTGATTTCTGGAGCCCAAGAAAATAAAATCTATCACTGCTTCCACTTTTTCCTCTTTGATTTGCCATGAAGTGATGGGACCAGATGCCATGATCTTACTTTTTTGGATGTTGAGTTTAAACCTAGCTTTTTCATTCTCCTCTTTCTTCTTCATCAAGAGGCTCTTTAGTTGCTCTTTGCTTTCTGCCATTATGGTGGTGTTATCTGCATTTCTGAGGTTTATTGATATTTCTACTGGCAATCTTAATTTCAGCTTGGGCTTCATCTAGCCTGGCATTTCACATGATGTACTCTGCATATGTTAAATAAGCAGAGTGACAATATACAGTCTTGTCATATTTCTTTCACAATTTGGAACCAGTCTGTTTTTCCATGTCAGTTCTAACTGTTGCTTCTTGACCCACATACAGGTTTCTCAGGAGACAGATCTTTAAGAATTTTCAAAAGATTTTTGTGAACCACACAGTCAAAAGCTTAGCATAATCAATGAAGCAGAAGTAGATTTTATTTTTTTTTCTGAAATTCTCTTTCTTTCTCCATAATCCAACAAATGTTAGCAGTTTTATCTCTGGTTCCTCTGCCTTTTCTGAATCCAGCTTGTACATCTGGAAGTTTTCAGTTCATGCACTGTGGAACCTAGCTTGAAGGATTTTGAGCGTTACCTTGCTAGCATGTGAAATGAGTGCAATTGTGTGGTAGTTTGAGCATTCTTTGGCATTGCGCTTTTTTGGGATTGGAATGAAACTGACCTTTTCCAGTCCTGTGGCCACTGCTGAGTTTTCGAAATTTGCTGACATATTGAGTGCAACACTTTCACAGCTTCATCTTTTAGGATTTGACAAAGGTCAACTGGAATTCCATCACCTCCACTAGCTTTGTGCATAGCAATGCCACTTGACTTTCTACTCCAGAATGTCTGGCTCTAGGTGAGTGACCACACCATCATGGTTATCTGGGTACCTTTTTGGTACAGTTCTTTTGTGTATCTTGCCACCTCTTCTTAATCTCTTCTGCTTCTGTTAGGTCCTTATTGTTTCTGCCCTTTATTGTGTCCATCCTTGAATGAAACATGCCCTTGATATTTCCAGTTTTCTTGAAGAAATCTCAAGTCTTTCCCATTCTATTGTTTCTTAGCTCTTGTTGCTATTCTCTGGAATGCTGCATTCAGTTGGGTATATCTTTTCCTTTCTCCCTTGCCTTTATATATTTAGACTTCCACATTCCTGTATAAATTTCAGAATTGGCTTGTCAGTTTGTTACAAGAAAGAAATCCTGCTGATATTGGGCTAAGATTGGATTCAGCCCATTGATTTGTAGAGAATTGCTAGATTCAGAGACCAAATTGTGTTTTTCTGTAGATGAACATGATGTCCATCTACGCATCTTAGGTCTTCTTTAATCTCACTCAGTAATGTTCTAATGAGTCATTTCTTAAATTTACTCATAGAGATTTGAGATTATGCTGAGGTTTTTGGCACTGTTGAAAATTCCATTTTTCTGTTGCTAGTATTTAAGAATACAAATGATTTTTGTTTGTTGGCTTTGTATCCAATGTGAATATTTGCTAAATAAAATGGCATTTGCATTTAATGAGACACAAAGGACTGGAAAATTTGTTAGAAATACAGAGATATGGAAACACATACTAGTCATTAGAAGAATTATTCTGCTTATAATCAACCATCTAAGGATACCATTTTTCCTAAGGTTTTATTTTAGGATAAAGTGTCTTCAAGAAGTGCTGTTTTCCGACTTACATTGGTATCTGGAGCTGAGGATTTGTGAGTCAAATCTTTGTGTGCAAAGCCTTCTTCCTCCTTGGGTTTTATATGACAGGTTAAGAAGTGCACATGTTGTAGGCTTGTAAGGCGAGATCTCAAAATATAGTACCTTTTGGGATGATAACTGGCTATATAAGGCCCTACTCAGAAATATTGAATGAAATCAGCTTGCCTGTGTAGCTCTGCATAATCAAGGTTCATCCATAACTATAAGGAAAGTCAGCTAAATAGTGAGATATCTGGAAAATTTACATAGAAAACAATACTCATACTGCAAACCTATACTTCTTTGATCATATGGTAGTTCATTTACATAGTAATTTGGAATATTTTCACTTAACTAACACTTAATAAAGAACTAAGGCTCAGTATTTTTGGAAGAGTTTGAAAGCTGAAACCTAATGTCTATACATAGGGCAAGCGAATTTGAGCTCTAATGCGTGCAAAGAGAAGGCAGTTCATATAGAACTGCACTTAAATTACATTGTTTCCCTTGACTGCTCCTCTTGGTCTCTTAAATCCAATTTCCTCTGTACCTTGATCAAATGCATTAAAAGTCGTAGTTGAAATGCATGGCAGTAAATGAATTCAATAAGCTTGTTAGGTTATAGATATGCAGATGTAGAGAATGGGTGTGTGGACATGATGGGGGCTGGGTGAACTAGGAAATTAGGATTGACGTTCATACACTACCATGTGTAAAACAGAGCTGGTGGGAGTCTGCCATATACTCAACAGCACATGGAGCTCAGCATGGTGCTCTGCGGTGACCTAGAGGGATGAAATAGGGGGTAGGACGAAGGTCCAAAAGGGAGGGGATGTGTGTATACACAGAGCTGATCTACTAACCTCTTTGTAAGGAGGAACTAGCACAACCTTGTAAAGCAATTCAGTTCAGTTCAGTTCGGTGGCTCAGTCGTGTCTGACTCATTGTGACCCCATGAATCACAGCACGCCAGGCCTCCATGTCCATCACCAACTCCCGGAATTCACCCAGACTCATGTGCATCAAGTCAGTGATGCCATCCAGCATCTCATCCTCTGTTGTCCCCTTCTCCTCCTGCCCACAATCCCTCCCAACATCAGGGTCTTTTCCAGTGAGTCAACTCTTCACATCAGGTGGCCAAAGTATTAGAGTCTCAACCTCAGCATCAGTCCTTCCAATGAACACCCAGGACTGGTCTCCTTTAGGATGGACTGGTTGGATCTCCTTGCAGTCCAAGGGACTCTCAAGAGTCTTCTCCAGCACCACAGTTCAAAAGCATCCATTCTTCCGTGTTCAGCTCTCTTCACAGTCCAACTCTCACATCCATACGTGACCACTGGAAAAACCATAGCCTTGACTAGATGGACCTTTGTTGGCAAAGTAATGTCTCTGCTTTTTAATATGCTATCTAGGTTGGTCATAACTTTCCTTCCAAGGAGTAAGCATCTTTTAATTTCATGACTGAAATCACCATCTGCAGTGATTTTGGAGCCCCCAAAAATAAAGTCTGACACTGTTTCCACTGTTTCCCCATCTATTTGCCATGAAGTGATGGGACCAGATGTCATGATCTTAGTTTATCGAATGTTGAGCTTTAAGCCAATTTTTCACTCTCCTCATCCACTTCCATGAAGAGGCTTTTTAGTTCCTCTTCACTTTCTGCCATAAGGGTGGTGTCATCTGCATATCTGAGGTTACTGATATTTCTCCCAGCAATCTTGATTCCAGCTTGTGCTTCTTCCAGCCCAGCGTTTCTCATGATGTACTCTGCATATACATTAAATAAGCAGGGTGACAACATACAGCCTTGACTCACTCCTTTTCCTATTAGAGCCAGACATCCTGAAATGTTTAGTCAGGTGGGCCTTAGAAAGCATCACTACAAACAAAGCTTGTGGAGGTGATGGAATTCCAGTTGAGCTGTTTCAAATCCTGAAAGATGATGCTGTGAAAGTGCTGCACTCAATATGCCAGCAAATTTGGAAAACTCAGCAGGGGCCACAGGACTGGAAAAGGTCCGTTTTCATTCCAATCCCAAAGAAAGGCAATGCCAAAGAATGCTCAAACTACCACACAGTTGCACTCATCTCACACGCTAGTAAAGTCTTGCTCAAAATTCTCTAAGCCAGGCTTCAGCAATACGTGAACCGTGAACTTCCAGATGTTCAAGCTGGTTTTAGAAAAGGCAGAGGAACCAGAGATCAAATTGCCAACATCCACTGGATCATGGAAAAAGCAAGAGAGTTCCAGACAAACATCTATTTCTGCTTTATTGACTATGCCAAAGCCTTTGACTGTGTGGATCACAATCAACTGTGGAAAATTCTGAAAGAGATGGGAATACCAGACCACCTGATCTGCCTCTTGAGAAACCTATATGCAGGTCAGGAAGCAACAGTTAGAACTGGACATGGAACAACAGACTGGTTCCAAATAGGAAAAGGAATATGTCAAGGCTGTAAAGCAGTTATACCCCAATAAAAAATCTTATAATCTTACATATATCACACATTACAGTGGTCAGTGATTTTAATATAGAATCAACCTACCCATCCATCTTCAGTAAAAATCTAATTCATTGAACAAATACATTAAGTTGTACCATGTACCTAGCACTATGTCACTGATAAGGATATGAAGGCAAATAGACCACTGCCTGCCATGAGATTCTCACCCTCACCTCTAACAAAATAAGCCATAAATATCTGAATTTGAAGGCAGGGCTAATTCAGAGTAAAATGTGCCCTGTTCCATAGGCTACATTTTTTTCTTTGTAGCATAGGAATTGGCCATTCATAACCTCCTACAATCCATGTGATCTCTAAAAATTTGGATTTCTACATAGAAAGTCTGTGTTTTGTCACTCATGAAACCAGTGGTTGGAAATGAATACATTTCTAATGCCTATGTGATTTTTAAAGGGGCATCAATGGAAAATAACAAAACAGACCGTAGATGGGGGGGCAGCTTCTTCCTCATCCTTACCTATCCTGCTCTGTCACTTGAATACATGCAGAGTCTACCTGGAAAACTGCCCTCAGTGACACAGTAACCAATTTCTTCCACATGTGTGGGCATTTGCTCCAATGGATGGATGCTTTGTATATATACAGACTATAGTTAGTTTATCCTAACACATCTGAATGCATCTCAATTTAGATTCGACCACACAGTACCTTTTTTGAAGTGGTCAGTAAGATATTCATTTCATAATAAAGAATCTCATCTTTGGTCATAATAGTGGATTGTCCCAGAAGCTGACTTTTTTTAAATTTATTTTTAATTGAAGGATAATTGCTTAACCATAATTTTGTTGGTTTCTGCAAACATCAACATGAATCAGCCATAGGTATACATATATCCCCTCCCCTTTGAAACTTCCTCCTGTCTCCCTCCCCACCTCACCCCTCTAGGTTGATACAGAGCCCCTGTTTGAGTCCCTTGAGTCATACCACAAATTCCCATTGGCTCTCTACTTTACATGTGGTAATGTAAATTTCTACAATAAAGCATCTGTCTACAATGTGAGAGACCTGGGTTTGATCCCTGGTTTGGGAAGATTCTCTGGAGAAGGAAATGGCAACCCACTCCAGTACTCTTGCCTTGAAAATCCCATGGATGGAGGAGCTTGGTGCAGGCTACTATCCATGGGCTTGCAAAGAGTCGAGCATGACTGAGCGACTTCACTTTCACTCCATATACCACACCCTCTCCTCCCCCCAACTATGGCCATAAGTCTCTTCTCTATGTCTGTGACTACACAGTATTTTTGACACATTGACAAAAAAATATACAATATGCATGTAACACACATGTACACAGGTGCATATATGCATTTTTCCATGCAAACAGAATTATAATTTTGCCACCGGGAAGACATTAAGTAACTTATTAAACAGTAAATCATAACCTACAGCACCTCTATATCAAGAACACAACTAAATGCTGAGATATTCAAGGATCAGAAAAGATAATATTCCCATGGCTGGAGAGCTAGTAAAGGTAGCATTCTAGAAAAAGAATGGCACAAAAGTATATATAATTTCCAGGACAGGTACACAGTATCCCCACATTATACTAGTCAAGCAGATTTAAAAAAAAAAAAATTGGAGTTGATTTCCAATGTTGTGTTAGTTTCTGCTGTACAGAAAAACGAATCAGTTATACATACACATATATCCCCTCTTTTTTTTTTTCCTCACTACAGAGTATTACAGAGTATTGAGTAGAGTTCTCTGTACTATACAGTAGGGAGCTCTACTCAATATTCTATAATGACCTATATGAGGAAAGAATCTTAAAAAATAAAATAAAAAAGAAGGGATATATGTGTATATATAACTGATTCACTTTCCTGTACTATATTATTCACTTTTCCTGGACTATAGAGTAAAAGGATTCCCTGGTGGCCCAGACAAAAAAGCATCTGCCTGCAGTGATGATGATCCTATATGCAAGGCAGCAAAAGAGACACAGATGTAAAGAACAGACTTTTGGACTCTGTGGGAGAAGGCAAAGGTGGGATGATTTGAGAGAACAGCATTAAACATGTAAAATAGATGACCAATGCAAGTTTGATGCATGAAGCAGGGCACTCAAAGCCAGTGCCCTGGGACAACCCAGAGGGAGGGGGTGAGGAGGGAGCTGGGGGAGCGGTTCAGGATGGGGGACCCATGATGTGCAGCCATGGCTGATTCATGTTGAGGTATGGCAAAAAATCATCTCAATATTGTAAAGTAATTATCCTCCAATTAAAGTAAATTACTTAAAAAAGAAGAAGAAGAAGAAGAAAAAAGCTATCCTAAAAAAATAAGAATCTGTCTGCAATACAAGAGAACTGGGTTCAATCCCTGGGTTGTTAAGATCCCCTGGAGAAGGGAATGGTCACCCTCTCCACTATTCTTGCCTAGAGAATTCCATGGACAGAGGAACCTGGCAGGGCTTCCCTGGAGGCTCAGATAGTAAAGAATCCACCTGCAATGTGGGAGACCTGGGTTCGATCCCTGAGTCGGGAAGATCCCCTTGAAGAATGCATGGCAACCCACTCCAGTATTCTTGCCTGGAGAATCCCATGGAGAGAGGAGCCTGGTGGGCTATACAGTCCCTGGGGTCTCAAAGAGTCTGACATGACTGAGCAACTAAGCGTGCATGCACGCACACACACACACACGCACACACACACACACACACACACACAGAGTAGGCCCTTGCTCATTATCTGTTTTATATATAATAGTGTGTATATGTCAGTCCCAATCTCCAACTTATCCCTCCCCACTCTTTCCCCTGCTAACCATCAGTTTGTTTTATACATCCATGACTCTATTTCTGTTTCGTAAATAAATTCATTTGTACCATTTTTTCAGATTCCACTTATAAGCAATATAGTAGGGTATTTGCTTTCTCTTTCTTTCTTTTTTAAATTTTATTTTATTTTTAAATTTTACATAATTGTATTAGTTTTGCCAAATATCAAAATGAATCCGCCACAGGTATACATGTGTTCCCCATCCTGACTTACTTCACTTAGTATGACAGTCTCTAGGTTCATCCATGTTGCTGCAAATGGCATTATTTCATTTTTTAATGGCTGAGTAATATTCCACTTTATGTAAGTACCACAACTTCTTCATCCATTCAACTGTCAATAGACAAATAGGTTGCTTCAGTGTCTTGGCTATTGTAAACAGAGCTTCAGTGAACATTGGGGTGCATATATCCTTTTGAATTATGTTTTTCTCCAAATATACGCCCAGGAGTGGGATTGCTGGATCATATATTAGCTTTGTATTCAGTTTTTTTTTTTTTAATGCAGCTTCCATGCTGTTCTTCATTATGAATCATTTTTAAAACCATAGATGAAGTTATTTTCCTTTTAGATCCTCTCTCTCTGATCTGATAGCCCTTCTGATATCAGGGATGAATTAAGTTCAGGTAACTTATCATCCTTTGTGTTCTGGCCACAAGTAACAAAACATGAAAAAGGGAATTTGTGGCAGTGACTATATCAATGTCAGCTCAAAGTTGGAAGGGAGATGAACACCTAAACCACACGAGCCACTCCATATAACAACTCGGACCCACTGAACCTGGGTCTTTTAAACGTTTTGCTCAGTAGGAATTATAGAGATATGGATATTTGAACAAATTCAAACATCGATTACATATTTTCTTGCTTATTTCATTTTCCATTTTTTATAAAGTAAACCAAGCTAAAAGAAAATAATCTCATGTTTTACTTAGCTTATATTTAAGTTTCTATTTGTCTTTCTGAGGTGTGGATAAGACTGGCATTTTTCTTGTTGCTACATTGATAGAGTTCCCATTTGTGGGGAAACTTATAGAAGCAATACAGGGTTTTCTCTGTATCAAATGGAGAATATACACATGCAGGAAAGTGAAGAAGTAGTGTGTAGTACATTGCATGCCTTGGGGAAGGTATAGAGTCTTCTTTTACTCCCATTCCTGGCAATTATGTGTAAGCTAAGAAATCATCATCTCCCTATTTCACCACCTGGTATTTGTTCTATGTTTGAACTCACCAATCTGGCGTTGTCTACTTGAATCTTCCAAGCAAAGAATATCCAGGGGCAAAGGGAGTGTGAACAGTGAGGGGAGAGAAGAGATTAGTCGAGAGGTAACCATGCGTGCTTCAGACACAGCAATCCAGTGTGAATTAACTGTTACATACAATATGAATCATCATCTCTGATAGAGGTTATCATTTGCCTTCAGTTTAACTTGAAGACTTTTATCAGATATGATGTAGTTTAAGCTTTAGATCCTATCCAGGTTCTATAGCATTATTTTTTTGCTTCTAATATTTTCCTTATGAATAATTTAATTATGCATATTTGTGGTTATTAGACAAAATTGAAATATTTCCTATGACTATACACTCTCTGTGTGTTCTTGGTTACTTTAACATATCATGTTAAATCTAAGTCTCAAACTGAGTTATTAACAGTCAGACTGACTAAGTCTTTGCATCACTAGATGTGAAAGTTATATAAAATATACAAACGTGTACTTGGAGCCCTTGTCAAGAGACAAGAGAGGCTCCCTTTTGGGGGCATATGAACTAGAGCGGAAGACATGGGCTCTCATCCTGGATGTAAGAGTGGAACCCCAAGGAACTTGCTTTATATCTCTAGGTGGAGGGCTAGAGGTACTCAGCAGGTAAAGAGACCACCTTCTGCTGCAATGCAGCAGACCCGGGTTTGACCCCTGGGGTTGGGAAGATCGCCTGGAGGAGGAAATGGCAACCCACTCCAGTGCTCTTGTCAGGAGAATCCCTTGGACAGAGGAGCCTGGTGGGCTAAAGTCCATGGGGTCAGAAGAGCTGGACATCCATTTTTAGGTGAAGTCCGAACTTCTGAAGTCTGAAATGGGGAGTATTGAGGGTTGAGCTCATCTACAAATAAACCTCTCTTTTCTATCCCAGTTACAACACATAAAAAGAAAAGTAGGGTCCGCAGTGTTGCTATAACCCACCTTGAATACCATCTCCTTTGATGCTTACAGCTGGGGTGTGTGTTGGGTCTGCAGCTAACATGACTGTGTTGCCATGACAGACCCCTTGTCACCCCATCTCTGACACAACTGGGCGTGCACAGGACTCCCCACACGGGGCAGGAGCCTGTGGCCATTCGGAAAGGGCGCAGTAGATCATCCACTCCCACAGGCAGGCCGATCCCAAGCAGGCGAAGGAGGCGCTGAGGGTGCACCCAGCTCTTGCGTCCAAATGTCGCCTTTCCTCCCACAGGGAAGAAGGAAGGAGGGAGGGAGGTGGGTTTAACGAGCTCTCTTCACAGGGAACTGAGTTGCATGGGGCTAAAGACCCCTTCAGAGGACCCCAAGACTTTTAGGAGAGGAAAGGATGCTATTTTAATTAACATGTCAAATAGAAGTGCTCACATTTCACAGGAAATTATGCTATTGATTAAGACCCATGTTATGAATTATGAATTGTTTGTTATACTTCTAATAACTTGTGGGGTAAAAAAAAAATGGCCATATTTAAAACATATTGCCTCTTTTTGGAATTAGTATTTTTCTAGGAATAAGCAAAAGGGTAATTGTTTGGTGAATTAAATTGTACCAATGATTAAATTATATAAATGATTAAATTATATCAATGTTTATATACTCCATAAATTCTGTTAGAGCCCTCCAGCAAGACATAGTAATAAAGAGTGATGTCTTTAAGCCTTTAAGTACAAAATTTCTTATCACCAAAAAAAAAAAAAAATGTAATGGATACCCAAGGACAATGATAAACAAAAGTAATAGAACAGTCATGTTGGGCTTTGAAATATGCCTCACTTTTTCCCAGGTTACTTCAGAAAATTCAAAGGGAATAAAATACTCCCTGAATGGATTTGATTTATAGCAAGTGTGACTTATGTGGTGTGAGATCAGGGCTTGGAAAAGATCTTCCCCTCCTTTGTTCAAATGTGGCTCTCACGAAAAAAAGCTGCCACTGGTTTTCCAGTGGGGAACTGCTGTTTTCTTGGAACTATTAAATATTCTCTCAAGGAATAAAGTAAAGGTATAGAAGATAGCAAGATATAAAATTAAAATTCAAGGTCAAGGATTAAAAGAAAAAAAACAACTAAAAGTAGAGCTATAGTTTGGGGGTGAAGGTATGACATTCAGCCCTTCATGCTTTCATGACTAAACCAAACATTTGCTTCTGAGTCTTGTGTTCCATGCACTCAGGAAAAGAAACGCGCCCGTTTGCTTGGTCACCCCGATAGTGCCGGGCACGCCTGGCCAGTCTGTAGAGACCCGCCTCTTTGATCTCCGCACGCCCTCCTGCCGCCTCTTCTTTGTCCTGAACCCTTTCCCGGAAGCGTGTCCTGCACTGTGCTGTCCTCACTTCCTCGGCCCGTTTCCCCCTCGGTCCCTCCATCAAGCTCCGGTCCCAGGAGCCTGGCTGGGCCCACCCTTCCCAGTCCTGGGCGTTAACTCCTGCAGCCGAGGCCCTGTCCCCTGGCCTTGCCACTCTCAGAGCCAGGCTGACCCCTCCTGAAACAAGCGTCTCTCGCAGGCCTTGCTCCGCACGTGGGCTGCTTCTCCTCTGCTCGGCCTCCCACCGAGCCTCGGCGCTCAGTTCTGGACTCTCCGCCCTGCCCCTCTCCCTCACGGCCTCCAGGTGGCCTTGTCCAGAGACCTCCCATCTTCAGAGGACCCCCAGTGTCCCTGGGACCTGGTTCTCAGCCCCTCATCCAGGGTAACAGGGGGTCCAGTGAGCCCTGAATCCCGAGTACAGGACAACCGTCCATCTCCTCCACCCAGCTCTCTTCCGTATCCAAACCACCGGGATGCCCGCTCAGCCGCAGTCCTTTCCCCAGGGCTGGGCACCAGCCTAGCACAATCCTCACACCCCTCACTGTGGGCTGGAAGTCACTACAGGATTTGGTCTCTATGAACTTCTCTGTCCTCCACACTTGGCTTTCAGGTGGCCCAGGCTCGCATCAGACTCCATTCATTCCCCTGCACAGTTCCTCAGGCCGCGATGCTCTGGAGACAGCTCTTCTCCTGTGGCTCCTCACGGTGGAAACTCTTGACTTAAATTTCCCTTCCCTGGGTCCTCATGCCCAAGTCCCATCAAAACCATTGGTACCACCACCTCTCTGTCATTTTCTTAATGGTTTTGTTCATTGTGAAATGATCACTTTCTTTGATTTCTTTTTTTTTTTTTTTTTGGTTTTTATATCTTTATTATTTTTTTTATTTTATTTTTAAACTTTACATAATTGTATTAGTTTTTGTCAACATCCCCACCAAAACCTCTCATTCACAAAAGCAGACAAGCTGTTCTAACTTCTATCATCAGGGACCATGCCTGGTGCTTGCTTGCTGGGGACTGAGTAACATTTGTTGTGTGAAGAAATGGCACAATGCTTGTTATCTACAGGGAGAAATATGGTTCTTTTGGAAACCTAATTTATTTATTTTTTTTTTCTGAGCTAAGCTGGTAATAAATTGCACAAGTGGGAATTCTGGAGCAGATGTCATGGCGACTTCATAATGCGCTGCTTGTCCCTGCTCAGTGGAGGTGGGAGCAGGTGCTCTGGGAAACCTTGGACAGGAAAGTGCATGAGACCAGGCGGCAGGGGCTGAGCTCTCTGGGGTCCCATCGCTCTGCCTGATGTGAGGGAGACGCCTAGAGGGACTGGAGGAAGTAATGGAGGTGTGTCTTCAAACAGCTCCCCTGAAGCGTGATTTCTCCAAACTGCTTTTGACAAATGTTGGGCAGCTTGTTGTCACATCGTATAGGACTTAACTCCCCTGCCCATGTAAATGTTTGGGGTCCAAGGACCATGAGCCTTGGAGCTCTAAAGTGAGCATACTCACCTTCCCATTAAAATACTAGGGCAGGGAGGATGAATCTCCATGGTGATGAGATGCTAGATAGTTTATACCTAAGGGATAGAGGGGTAGCTTACTGTGTCATCCTGAGGGCAGGGCTGGGCTGCACTGAGTGGGTGATTAGGGGCCCGGTGGCAGACTATGCAGAGAGACTCCTAAATGGCAGAGATGTGGGGAAATGTGACATTTTGATTTATAACAAATATTTTTGGGGTCATATGAGCAACACATACTTATTTCTCATAGTTATTTGGTTTCCTTTCATTGCTTTTGCTTTCTGACTCAACAGCAGCCCAAACCTTTGGAATTTCCTAAGTGAAGCAAACAACAAAGGTGCTTAACATGTTAATGAGGTGACTTTTGCACCCCAGCAAAGGTTGGGGGTTGGTTGCCATGGGAACCAACCACATGATTAGAGGGTTAAACCTTTCAGTCCTACCCCTGATCCATGGAGAGGGCAGAGAGGCCATGGAGGTTGGATCAGCCACCAATGTCCAATGGTTTAATCAACCATGCCTGTGTGATGAAACCTCCATAGAAATCCCAAAGGATGGTTCAGAGAGCTTCTAGGTTAGCGAGCAGGTGGAGATTTGGAGAGAGTGGTGGGCCTGGAGAGGGCGTCAGAGCTCTGTGCCTCTTCCCCACACCTGGTCCCATGCAGGTTTTCTATAGGGCTGTTTCTAAGTTATAGCCTTTCATGACAAACCAGGGATCTCATAAGGAAAATGTTTCTCTGAGTTTCATGAGCTACTTGAGCAAATTAATCAATTTACAACCAATTGGTCAGACATGTAGGTGACAGTCTGAATTTGCTATTGACATCTGAAGCAGAGGGTAGTCATGTAGGACTGAGCCTGTGGGATCTGATGTTCTCTGTGGGTAGACAGTGTCAGAACTGAGTTCAGGACACCTGGCTGGTGACTGGAGAATCCCTTAGTGTGGGAAACCCACCTCCCAACACACGCTCATGAAAATCAGGTCAAGAACCCTCATGAAAAGCCATGCAGATGACAAACCAAGAGACCATGTGGTGTATCAGAACATACCTGACATACCAACCCAGGCCCTGGGAGCACCACTCTGCTCGTGCCAGACTCCAAACTCAAATGTATCTGTTTCCATCACCAGACACACACACATACATAGACACAGACACCCCCCACCCCATACAGACGTACCCATATAGACACACAGACACACGCAGAGACACAGACACATGGAGAGACACACCCACAGCCCCTCCCCACAGACACACACACCCATAGACACACACACCCATAGACACACACACCCACAGACACACACACCCATAGACACACACACAGACACACATGCACCCCTTAGCCAGCACATTGTAAAGGAACTTCTGTCTTCCTAACATCAGGAACCTACAAAGTAGCAAAGTAGAGTCTAGCCCTGATGGACTGCATGCCTCCAGAGGTCACCTAACAATCACCACTTATGTGTTAATTTCTTACCTCTTAATAAATCACGCCACTTCCTCCCTGCACCTGGGGTCACTCTGATTGGTACTTTATTCCTCTTCTGTATCCATACTGCTGAGAGTAAGTCATTACATATAATAAGAGAAGCTGGATGAATGAAGGGCTGGAGGAATAGATGTTCAAGTAGATGAAGAGCCGATGAATAGATGCAGGAAATTGAATTATGAAATGAGTGCTTTTCCTCGGGCACCCGTCAGGACATTCTGAAATAGCAAACCTCAATTCTTAAAAGCCATCGACTAAGTGACCTGGCAAAGTATTACCTAGTTAAGGCACCTAGGAACACATTTTCCCTCTCTTTTCCCATAGCTGCTTCATTTGCAAAATGGGTTTGGAATAATGCTTTTTAACTAGTCAATTCAGTGCAGGGTGTGATGAATAGAGCAGGAATAACTGAAGCATAAACATCTTTCCAACATAGCGTCTGGCTTCCAGCCAGAGGGAACGCTGGTAGAATTGAAAATGAGTACAACACAGTTACTGAGTGACCTAGACACAACACATTCAGTTCACAGCTGGGCTCTCTTACCTAAAAAAAGCAGAGTAAAATATGAGATCTCAGAATGACATTAACCATTTTAATTTAGCTGAGCATCCTCTATGGGTTGCAATGGCATGAAATGAGGAAAGCAATACATTTTTCTTTTAAAGACAAAAACAGAGTTGAACTTCAGCAAGTTTTACTCTAAAATAGCAATATAATTTTTTTCTCAGGTAAGGTATTGACCACCCAAGTGATTGCATTCACATTTTACAGAATGTAGCCCAGGTTTGTGGATAGAAAGTAAATCTTATGCTTCATTTTTTCAGAAACTGTCATGGACTGTTTCTTTATTTTTAAATGTTTTGGTTGTTGTTTTTTTTAAGTAGGAAGTTCATGGCTAGTAAAATAATCATGAACTTCAGACTTCACATCAACAACACTCATGCATAATACCTATGCAATCTACCATTGGACCAAATATATCAGATACTAAAGAGTAGGCTTTTCAAGCAAAAAACATAAATTATGAGTTTGCCCAAAGGAAAATAATTGATCTTTATATGAATAGGGTGCAAAATTATGAGGCAAATGATAAGGTAAGAAATATTTGCATCATACAAAATATGAATCTGAAGATTGATACTCCCAATATGTAAAGAGCTTCTACAAATCAATAATAGTCTATGAGACTAAGAACAAATCAGGTACTCCCAGCGAGGGGGTTATAAATGGTTAAATGAATAAAGGGCATGCAACCTAACTAGTAAGCTGGGAAAGTTCAAACTAAGAGGATGGTAAGACATGCTTTTTTTTTTTTTTTTTTGGACAAGTTCTTAAAGAGGGCTAATGTTTACATCAACTGAAAGCCATGTGTTTCAAATAACACTAGTAGCTTAAATTGGTGTGACTATTTTGGAAGGTATTTTTTTTGAGTGTTAAAGTGTTTATCTCCTATTATTAATTTAGTTTCCTTGGTATTTATTCTTGAAAAATAGTTATCTATTTGCATTGAAGGCAAATATAAGCATACACAGAGAAACATCATTTGTTAAAATAAAAATTTGAAGCATTTTAAATGTTAATTGGACAATTATTATGTTAGCCTATACATATACATTGGAGAAGGCAATGGCAACCCACTCCAGTATTCTTGCCTGGCAAATCCCATGGACAGAGGAGCTTGGTAGGTTGCAGTCCATGGGATCGCTAGGAGTCAGACACGACTGAGTGACTTCACTTTCACTTTTCACTTTCATATCATAAAATATTGCACATTGATGTAAAAAAATATATAGATTTTTTTGGATTAATTAATATGGATTAAATAGAAAAATTTTATTCAAGAAGAAAATTTATTTAAAAATGCAAAGTGATGATTTACATTTTATAGATCTATGTAAAGTATTAATGCATGCATTAAAATATGCAAAAAATGAGGTGTGTGGAAGAAGCATTGGAATAAGAAGAATAAAATAATTTTGATAATTTTTCTTCTGTTTTACAATACAAATGCAAACCTACCTTACTTGCATCATTTAAATTAATACATAAATAATTAGATGGTCAAAGATTGGGAATAGGATATTAGCAGAGATGGAAATGTGTATGATCTACATGTTAAATAATCATTAACATCTTGCTACTATCCAGGTAATAAAACTATATATATAGAATTTTAATGAGTTTTATAGATGAAATAATTATCTATTTTTAAATTTTTATTTTAGCTTTTTGTTTTAGCTGATTTATTTTATTTATTTTTTTTTTAATTTTTTTTTAAACTTTACAATATTGTGTTAGTTTTGCCAAATATGGAAATGAATCCGCCACAGGTATACATGTGTTCCCCATCCTGAACCCTCCTCCCTCCTCCCTCCCCATACCATCCCTCTGGGTTGTCCCAGTGCACCAGCCCCAAGCATCCTGTATCGTGCATCAAACCTGGACTGGCGACTCATTTCATACATATTATACGTGCTTCAATGCCATTCTCCCAAATCTTCCCACCCTCTCCCTCTCCCACAGAGTCCTGATTTATTTTAATTTATACACACATGCACATCTAATTTATGTATAAATTTTGGAATATATTTCAAGAAAGATGTGCTCTTATAAGGTGCTGAGAAGCTGACATAGATTTTCTAGAGGGTCAACTGGCAGTGTCTATATGAAAATGTAAATTTCCCTCAGATATCAGCCCATTAAAAAATCATTACAATAAAATCATACAATAAAAATTATTACAACTGTAATAATTTATTATGCAAAAATAAACATGCAAAGTCATGTATATGACTATCCTCTACTGTGTTGGGTATACAGATGAGAAATGGAGAGGTGTCCATGAGGAGGAGGTCATTCTGTCTCCACATAGCGGGTCACTACAGAGCCAATCAGAAGGTTTAGGATGTATAAAGACAGAAAGACTAATAGTACATTTATGAAATTTATTCATAGTATCCTACTTTGAGAAAAATGTATATATAACAGATTTTTTATGACCTTCAGGAAAAGAGTCTTCAGCCAAAGTTCAATTTGTGAAAAAATGAGTATAGTCTTCTGTTTTGATAAACACATTATAAAGTATGTGTTATTTGGAAGAATTACAACTCTTAAGTCAGTGTGTTTAGGCAGAAGCTCATAGTTGAATAATGAGACTTCCACTGGTCTGACCAAGGGTGGTGGGGGCATGAGATATACATGCAATGCCAACTCCAGGAGGGGCGGGGGCACGTGACCTGAGAACTGTGGGCTTCCTTCAGTGACATCAACAACAATAAAGGACATGAAAAGACAGGGTCTAAGTCTCCAGGCAAAAAGTGGTGCTGATGCAGTGAGTTCTGGTGATTAGGTTGGGGGAGATCAGCCAGTGGTCCAGTGTTCAATTCCAGAGCAGAAGTCTGTACTCGGAGGGTGGAGGTGGAAGTCAGTTCTATCGTGTCTGTACAGGCTGCTTGCTGGCTCTTGGTGGAGGAAGGTTCCTCTGTTTATATAAGATGGTACTAGTAATGACCGGGTGAGGTAAGTGTAGACTATGCTCCAGGTTTCTGTAAGGATGAATCTAGTTAGTGTACATAAAGAACTTTGTAAGGGTCCCCGGTATCAAAACATCTCGCTGGAGGTGTCTTGCCAGGCTCGCTTTCTCATGGACACTTTAGAACACACCTGTTCTATTCTGCCATTGTATTTATCAGGCCACTGGTATCCTTCCATTAGTGTTTTAAACTACATCTCAGGAGGATGCACAGGTAAACCACTCCTGAATAAGAACCCTGAAAAGATAGGAGTGGAGAGAGATGCAGTGTGTCCAGTTCACCAGAAGAAGTGTCCAGTGCAGCTCTAAGGGTGCCTGCTGTCTGTAGTATTAGGAGATTGATCATGGTTTCCCTCATGCTCAAGTTCCGACGCTTTTAACTATATAGTCTTGATTCTTGGGCCAGCTAGTTATTAGTTTGTTCATAAATCATTTCACTTTTTCATCCATGGATCCATTGGCACCAACCAGCTATCCTGTTGAGGTCACTAATTGATTGAAAAAAAAAGATATCAAAAAAGAGAATTTTAAAAGAATGAAATCAAAATGGTTGCAGTAATTTACTAAGGGAAAAAAAGTTGGTAAAATGAAACTAAATGGCAATTCTACAAACATATTGATCCACTCAGTTGAAAAGGTTGGCGGACTCACAACTACAGTGCTTTCAAATCTCCATGCGGGCATATGCCTGTGAGAGCATCGTAGCATTGCCACATATTTCCTGAGAGCAAGTTCTTGGAGCAGAATTCAGAATTAGAGTCCTCTCCCGTAATTCTGGTAGCATGGAACTTTTAATTTGTCAACAACAAATTGGAGGAACTGCTTAAAGCTTAGGAATGGTCACCTACTAGAAACCAAGTGCTTAACATGAAACAAAAGCCTTCTGCAGTTGGAGACATAACAGGAGCAAAAATCTTCACTTTAGATAAGTTTTCAGCCATTGGCAGGGGATGGGGGAGTCCCTTTGACTTCATGATATCAAAGGTCATTCTTACAAAACAGCTGCATGATTTTCTCAGTGACTTGTGTCCTCCCCATATCTAAAGGATCATTTAAAGTCCGGGAACACACTTTTTAGCAAGTGCTGCTCTGCCACCATGGTACTCAGAGGAAAACCTATAACATGTTAACAACACACACAATTTTAAGAAGTCAGTTAAATAAAATTGAAAATGCCTGTTTACTAAAGAATCACACCAACTGAGCAACATAAGGAGGAAAAAACATGTGATTCTGTATTCTATTAAAAGAACAGAATGTCAATCCTCAGGGCTCACTCAGCCTTTTTCAACAGTTCTCTTTTAAAATGCATTCATCAAAAATGTTTATAGGTAATTGCAAATGATGTTCAAAAACTGTGGCTAAAGATTTGAATTAGGAATAATGGTTTACTCATTTAGGATTAAATGGGCATGCAGTTGGAAAGTGAAGGCTTAATGTAATAGCTTCCGTGTATTCATAAACATTTATCTATGGAATAGTATAATCCTTATTTGGCAGAACACTCATGAATTGAATTTTAAAATGTTTTCTTGTTTTTCAAAAGTATTACTAGATGATTTGGGGGAGATTTGTCTCACAAATGTGACTACAGATGATTCTAAAATTCCTCTTTTTTTAATTGTTTTTATTACATTTCAAGATATGAGAGAGTCATGAGGGGTAGGTAGCATTGATGTCACTCATAAGTATTTTTGCAGTTTGATTTTAGTGTTGCATGTGTTTCCAGTTCAAATTTATCATGATAAAAGGATAGTTATACAAAAATTTAAGAATGGAGACATATTGTAAGGAAACATGAGGGGAACTTAGTTAACAGCATCCATCCAACTGCATGTGAGCTCTGTGAATGGAAATCTTGTCTGCTTTGTTTCCATGGAACCTAGAATAGCGCCTGATACACAGTGGGGACTCGGTGTCTTTTGTCAACAATGCCAAGAAATGTGACCAATGTGATTGTGACCTGGCCATTGAGTGGATCTAAATTTCTTTACCATTTCCTATTTTCCCCTCATTTTCTATCCTTTCCTTCACTGCCTGCCTTTCTTGCCTCTATTGTTCCTCTTTTCTGGTTTCCCAGATCTTCTCTCAGATCTGTTAGCAGCATTTATGATTCTGCCTCTTAGCTCAGCCCTGTGTAGGGCAAGGTACCCAGTGACTTGACAGGACCGTCTGCATTGGCTTCATCTGTGCATCCAGTGTTAGCCCAGCAAGAGCATTTTGGAGCTTTGCTGTCATTGCTCTTCAGTTGCTAAGCCATGTCCAACTCTTTGTGACCCCATGGACTATGGCACACCAGGCTCCTCTGTCCTCCACTATCTCCTGGAGTTTGCTCAAATTCACATCCATTGAGCCAGTGATGCTCTCTTACCATCTCATCTTCTGCCACCCTCTTCTCTATTTACCTTCAATCTTTCTCAGCATCAGGGTCTTTTCCAATGAGTCAGCTCTTCACATCAGGTGGCCGAAGTATTAGAGCTTCAGCATCAGTCCTTCCAATGAATATTGAGTGTTTATTTCCTTTTTAGAATTGGCTGGTTTGATTTCCTTGCAGTCCAAGGGACTCTCAAGAGCCTTCTCCAGCACCAAAATTTGAAAGCATCAATTCTTTGGTGCTCAGCCCTCTTTATAGTCCAACTCTCACATCCATACATGACTACTGGAAAAACCATAGCTTTGATTATTCTGATCTTTGTCAGCTAAGTGATGTCTTTGCTTTTTATTATGCTAACTATGTTTGTCATAGCTTTCCTTCCAAGGAGCAAGTGTATTTTAATTTCATGGCTGCAGTCACCATCCACAGTGATTTTGGAGGCCAAGAAAACAAAATCTGTCACTGCTTCCACTTTTTCCCCTTCTATTTGCCATAAATTGATGGAACTGGGTGCCATGATCTTAGGATTTTGAATGCTGAGTTTCAAGCCATATTTTTTACTCTGCTCCTTCACCCTTATCAAGAACCTCTTTAGTTCTTCTTCCCTTTCTGCCATTAGGCTGGTGTCATGTGCGTATTTGAGGTTAATATTTCTCCCAGCAATCTTGATTCTAGCCTGGCATTTTGTATGATGTATCTGCATATAATTTCTCTTGCAGAAATTTATGTATCTGCAACTTTCTAAAGTTATTAATGCACTGTCTTTATCCAACCCCGACACCCCTCTCAGAGTAAGAGCTTAACAAATACTTGCCGAATTATCAAATTATTATTCTCATCAAATTTGATTTTAACAAGACAAATTATGGTGAGCTCTTGTGGACAAGAAATCTGAGTCATCATTTTTATCATGTAGCAGATTTCTTGAAATATACAAGGGATCCATGAATTCTGATCAAATTTTAAAAAACCAAGAGCTTTAAAAATGAGGTAAAAATGGCATGTATTTAACTGAAAAAGAAATTGAGCCATTTTCACATCTCCTCTCATTGAGTAACTTCTGAGATTTGCAAACCTGTTTGTTTTTTTTTTATTCCGTATGCATCTACTACCTGCTTAGAATGCAGCTACCGAAAAAATAAAATAAAATCAGACCTAAACCTCTGGAGATCTATAGATTTTTCTTTGAAGTTCTAAAGGGCATATGTCAGTTTTACAATCATTATATAAATTTCTCAAACTAAAAGTCATGGGAAAAGTTAAACTTTTTTTTTCTGATTGATTGAATTGCTGCTTTGTTTTTTTTAAATTTTGAACACTCTGCATTAAAAATAGATATTATGGGGTTTTACAGCAGAAAACTAGTAGTAGTAAACTCTTCTGGGTAGATTCTGACCTTTTATATGAAATATTTCTTAATCAGAAACTATACACATTATTCAGTTTTTCATTCAGTACATAGAAGCAAGTACATGTGGTTTATGATGTTGAAATGTAAAATATATTCACAAGGTATGGCATCAACCTTAGAGAATATGCTTCCAGAAGAACATATGGTAGTAAAAGCCTGAAATTCACAACCGAAATATCTGGGCATTAATGCTAATTCTGCTACTAATGAAGGTGATGCTGCTGGATAAGAAATTCAATTCTCTCAGACGTTACATCCTCATATGTAAAAGGGAAATGCTATTCCCGCCTCAGTTCCTATTTTCAGTTTTGGAACTCACATGTGTCCCTACACAGGAAAGGGATTTTAATCAAAACCAAGCAGTGGATGATTTGGCTTACCTAATAACTTGAGTGCATTTGGAAGGTGATGCAGAAGCTAATACTTATTCTGGGAAAATGCACTGCAAACACAGGTACTGAAAATTTCATGAGTGAGGTGAGTTTTATGATGCTCAGAAGTTGTAAGCTTTGAGAAAAGTGACCTGTGAGTTGTGGAGAAAGTCTCATATTGGAGTTAGGAGAACGGGAAGAGGCAGGTCTTGCAGGAGAGGACAGTGAAAGACAAGTGAGAGGAATTCACAGGGAGGAAGAGGAAGGGCTACAGCGAAGGATAAATCTGGGGAAGCAAATTGAGGTCCTTAGGTGGGAGTCATTCTGTGAATGCAGCCCTACAAGTGTGGACTAAGCCTGAAACATGAAAGTAAGTCATCACAGTCTCTTAAGTGATATTAGGTAGGTAAAGGCAGGGATGTGGCAGCATGTGGAAAAGTTAGAAGAACCCAATATGATATGGTGCAGGTCCAAGGCCATGGAGAACTGGACTGAAGTCAGAGCAAGGGGAGCTGAAATGTTCAACGTGATGGTACACTTTAACCAGTGGCACACAATGAGTCTGTGTAGGAGAACCCGGATGTGGCGAGTGCAGACTGCTGGGTTTAGATATGTGACGTGACACACACACAAATCAACCCTCAGTGCCCAGAAGGACTTCCCGGAGCCATGGCGTCCTGGAGATGCAGGCACGTCAGGTGTGGAGACTGCCATTGTGAATCTGAGCCCCAGCTAGACACGTATATATTTCTTTTATTGGGATATAGTTGATGGGCTTCCTAGGTGGTATAGTGGTAAAGAATCTGCCTGCCAATGCAGGAGACTCAGGCTCAGTCCCTGGGGTTGGGAAGATCATCTGGAGAAGGAAATGGCAATCTACTCTAGTACTCTTGCCTGGAAAATTCCATGGACAGAGGAACCTGGCACATAGGGTTGTGTGGGGTCGCAAAGAGTTGGACGTGACTGAGCATACACATAAACACAATTGATTTACAATGTTAATTTCAGGAATAAGCAAAATAAGAAATAAGCAGTGATTCACTTACATACATACACGCATACATACACATTTTCAGATTCTTTTCCCTTTTAGTTTATTACAAGATATTGAGTATAGTTTCCTGTGCTATATACTCTATATAATATATGTGCTATATACTATAACTATAAATAATTGGTTATCTATTTTATATATACTACTGTGTGTATGTTAATCCCAATCTTCTAATTTATCCCTCTGCCTGACTTTCCCCTTTGGTAACCATAAATTCTTCTATGTCTGTGGGTCTATTTATGTTTTGTATATAATTTCACTGGTATTTTTTTAGGCTTCACATAAAGATGATATCATTTGATGCTTGTCTTTGTCTGACTTATTTCACTTAGTGTGATAATCTCATGTTCATCCATGTTGCTACAAATGGTGTTATTTTATTTTTTATAGCTGAGTAACAGTCCATTACTCAACTAAACATTTAGAAGCCCGTATGTTTGTCATTTGGAGAAGGAAATGGCAACCCACTCCAGTGTTCTTGCCTGGAGAATCCCATGGACAGAGGAGTTTGGTGGGCTACAGTCCATGGGGTCGTCAAGAGTCGGACTCGACAGAATCGACTTAGCACATGTTCGTCCTTACATTCACTTAGAAGGGTAGGAGACAGGATCCTGAGTGCAGCAGACAGGGGGCTACTTCCTGCTCACCAGTTAGCAGAAGGGCTATGGGCATATCCAAGGGGATGCAGTCCACACATGTGGACAGGAAGTCACTTTGGCTTTTAAACCAGAGTAGCCCTCCCCTTGTGATACCTGCATAGGACGGAACCTCAGCCTAAAGGCACAGCCCTCAGAGAAGTCCCCAGGTGTGACTTCCCAACAGGCTTCTACTGACTCTTCCAGGTGACTGTACTCAGGGGTTACGTGCTTGGCCTTATCAAGAAATAGGTGAAGGAACCAAGCCTGAAGTGGTCAGGTGCGGTGGCCTGTGTAAGAAGAGAAGGCCTCTTCCTCTCGGTTCAGCATCTTGAAAGCTGGCATTAGAACAATACTGTAAGATGAGGAAGCATGCTAAGAACACCAGGTATTGCTTGGAAAATTCAGACACCTGTCATGCCTTTTAGGATCTGCCTTCAGTTAACAAAACCTCATTTCATTTTGTACAAATTAAATCAAATAAAAATATATTAGGAAAAAAAATGTTGGTGTAGAGTAGATTTCTGGTGCTAACCTAAGTTACAGTTACTGTAAGCTTTATCCTCTTAAGAAATGGATTCCTTGCAGGGTGAGATGGGTCTGGTCTCCATCATGCTGACCTGGGTTCTGACTTGGACTTTGCTATTAAGAAGTGTTTCATTTAGCCCAGCTTTGAAAGTCACCAATCCTAACTTTTTAGCTCACCTTTTATATGAATAATAACTACTTTACTTCTATATTCTTTAAATTGTAATCACAGTTCTATAGTTGATTTTTATTTTCATCCATAAATAAAATGATTTTCAATTGATCATCATTCACCACGGCATTCACACTGTTAACAACATATAAGAAAAAAAAGTATGGATGCTGTCTGATATAATTAGTAAATCTAGTTAACCAGTGTATTTTATGTTCAAGATACCTTGTGTGGAAGGACTTCAATATGGTCTCTTTTTGAGGCCTAAATTCAAATTGGGAGTGTTTTATTACTTTAGTGATCTGTATCCACTGAATTAACTTGAACAGATATGGATTTTTCATATCATAGTATAAACATTATTCTGAATTACCTCCTACTTAGGGGTTTCCCTAAGTAGGGGGATGTTCTTTGGAAGGAATGATGCTAAAGCTGAAACTCCAGTACTTTGGCCACCTCATCTGAAGAGTTGACTCATTGGAAAAGACTCTGATGCTGGGAGGGATTGGGGGCAGGAGGAGAAGGGGATGACAGAGGATGAGATGGCTGGATGGCATCACCGAGTCGATGGACGTGAGTTTGAGTGAACTCCGGGATTTGGTGATGGACAGGGAGGCCTGGCGTGCTGCAATTCATGGGGTCACAAAGAGTCGGACATGACTGAGCGACTGAACTGAACTGAACTAGGGGGTTCCTAGATGGCACAGTGGTAAAGAACCCGCCTACCAATGCAGGAGATGTAGGAGACGCAGGCTTGATCCCTGGGTCAGGAAGATCCCCTGGAGGAGGGCATGGAAACCCACTCCAGTTATCCTTGCCTGGAGCATCCCATGGACAGAGGGGCCTGGTAGACTCTGAAGAGGAGCCTGGCAGCCTCACAACGAAGCATCTTAGCATATGCACCTTACACTTACTGGGTGTGGGGCAGTTTTGAAAGACCTTTGTATTTCTTGACATTGCTCCAGAGCACAGCGTTCTCAGGATAGATCATTAACATGCAAGTGGTCTGGCAGTAATGGAAAGTAGGTAGCTGGGACCACTTCCTGATGCTGTCACTGTTCTGAGAGATCTCAGCTGAATCCCTCAACTTGCCAAGAGCATGTAGCAAGTTCTAAGATTCAAATGGGATTCGTGGAAAAGTTGTGCTGTGTGAGTTTATCTGTCACCCAGAGTGAACCAAACTGCCGCATCCAAGGGCACAGTCCTCCCTGAGCCCATCCTCACCTCCGACCCATCTGCAGATGGGGGTCTCCTTCAATCGCACTTAAGGTTTACTGTTCACTACAGGAGCTCACACTGAGCACGTTGATCTCAGTTATGATCTATGACAGAGAACAGACACAGATTAAAATCCACCGAAGGGAGAGACACGAGAGGCCTGGGAGGGCCCTGCATGAAGCTTCTCCTGAGCCCCCTGGGGAGTCAGCCTGCGCTACCATCCTGGCACCCGTGAGTCACCATTTGCACTAGAGTTCCCAGGCAAGAAAGCTTGTCTGAGCCAGTGTCCAGGGTCCTTTCTGGGGGTTCATTTCGTGGGTGTGACTGATTGATGCATTATTCAAATGACAGCTCAGTCTATGGGCCTACTGATCCCATGCGACCCAAAGGCCCCACCACAAATCACAATGTTCCTCTTTCTGCAGACTGTCAGGTGTGGCTGTTACCCCAGAAAACAGGATACTTCCCTCAGCTCTGAAGAAGGTGACCTCCCAGAAACTAAGGGAAAATGCCAGACGTTTCTTCGGGCAAGATCAGATTTTTTTAAAACAATACACCTAAAAATAAAACATGGTATTCCCAAAGATACATACAAGAATCTTATTTCTGGGCCTAAAATTTTGTAGACAAAAGGAACTGTATAAATGATGAGAGTGAATATAGGGTGTCACAGAGGGATGCTGAAGGAAATGTAGAATGATTCAAATCCAAACCGGAATAATTTCTATAAGTTGAAGAGTGGCTTTTGTTCCTTAACTCTTGAATTCAACAAACATTTTGAAAGGCTATTACATGTCAAGGGCCATGCTGTGCATTTGTTGAGTGAGACGGGTGTGATCACTGTGACTGGCACTGATGGTGGTGTGTGCAAATGGGAGGATAGAAATCAATTCAGTAATGACACAGACTGCACACAAGTTCACTTGCTATGAGGTCATGAAGAAGGCTTACAGTTATCTAAAGATGTAGAGTAGAAGGGGTTTGCTTAGCCCTTATTTATGCTTGCACTATCCAGACTGGCACCAACCCACTCTCAATCCAATGGTGAAATAGACAGATTTACATACTTGAGAGGGGCTCCCCTGGTGGCTCAGTTGGTAAAAAATCCGCCTACAATGTGGGAGACCTGGGTTCAATCCTTGGGTTGAGAAGATCCCCCTGGAGAAGGGAATAGCTACTCACTCCAGTATTCTTGCCTGGAGAATTCCACAGACAGAGGAGCCTGGTGGGCTACAGTCCAGTGGGTTGCAAAGAGTCAGACACAACTGAGCAACTTTCACTTTCATGTACTTGAGATGAAGCCGCTCCACTAAAGAGTTCTACAGAAGAAGATGTGCACAGACCTCGTGTTATTTTCCAGTCACATAAGCAGGACTGCTTCACTCATTTCAGCCTTTTAGATGATCTGTGCATGATTATAACTTACAAAGTAATGTTGAAAATCTGTAACTTAGGGTTGCCATTGCCTTCTCCGTGAAACTATTTAACATATAGCAAACAACTCCCTTCTATGACTATCAGAACAGCATTGAATGCACAGGAAAAGTTAATGTTTAAAAACAGCTGTGGGCATTTTGAAGACATTGATGTACTCTCTCATATAGTTCATTTATGTTTTATTAACACCTCACTCTGAATTATTATTCCTAATTTCTACCAATGGTTAGAATTACATAAAGATTTGTATTCTGAGATGAAGTGCAAGATTAAACTGTTGAGAAATAAAGACGGTGATGGTATATGTGCATTTTAAATTATTGTTGTAAAATCGAGGTCAAGCAAGGAACAGTTTTAAGTGCTTTCCTAAAAAGAAGAACCTTTAAAGTTTTTATTCATATTAATGAAATCTCTAGAGTTTGATAAAAATCCACCCTGATTCTGTAGGTGTATATTGGAGAAAAACATTGTTTAACTTTCAGTTTGAATTATGATTTTAGGGAATGGAGATATTTAGGCTGTTGAAAAAACTTCACTCCACTGGCAAAAACCTGCTTCCATTTGTAATGAAAGACAGCTACCTAAAATCGAAGTGATTTGACTGTTATTAAAATTCAATTTGACAGTCATAAATTACATCTTCATAGAGGCAAGTATATTCTTTATATTTTAAATATCAAAATATAACTATACATTTCTGCAGGAACACAAATGCAAAGCAATTTCATTCAGATAACACATGTTTTAAAATGTAGTTTAGGCTTTAGTTGATTGAAAGAACTGGCCAGTTTGGGTTCGGGATGGGGAACACGTGTATACCTGTGGTGGATTCATGTTGATGTATGGCAAAACCAATATAATATTGTAAATTAATTAACCTCCAATTAAATAAATTTATATTTAAAAAAAACTAAAAAAAAATAAAATAAAGACGGAGGAAATCTGTTTTATACCCTCTCAGTCAATGAACGAGACTAGATATCTTATCAGAGAAGAAGCTCTTTCTTCCTGAGTTCTAATTTTGAGTTGGGATCAATTTTGAGTTGGGATCATGGAGAATTATTTTCTCCATGTGTCATCTCAACATTTTTTCCCTTAGATATTGGAAACTGTCTCTGTAAATCCCTCCCCACACATGGTACCTGCAGATTATGAAGAATCTAAGGAACGTGTTAAAGTTCACTCGGGCTCGTCACCGTCTCGGTCCCATGATTTATGCTATCCTCGCCTGTCCCCTCTGTGCAGCTCACTTGTGCACAGATGGGCACAGATCATCATGTGTAAATCATGTCTGCCTTGCCCAGTGATACAAGCTTGAAAGTCACCTGCCTCCTCTGGACCCAGGAGCCCTCATGCACAGAAGTGGGGTATCTGACACAGGTTCTCTGAGGTCCTTGCCTACTCTGATTTGGTGTCATGCTTGTATGCACTTGCAGCTCCAAATACAGGCCAGTCTGTGTAAAACCTATGGTCTTTTGCTATTTGTGTATGTGTGGTTTAAATTGTCATGCCCTTTTCACCTCCCTGATTAAAGCAGTCCTCCTGATATTAAAGGCCCAGGTTAATCATCACTTCAAGTGTGAATATTCCCTCCTCCTCAGCCACCCAGGTTGATCAGTCACTCCTTCCTGTACAGTTTATCTTTAACTTTTTATTTTGTATTGGAATATAGCAGATTAGGACTTCCCTGGTGGCTCAGATGATAAAACATCTGCCTGCAATATGGGAGACCCAGGTTCGATCCCTGGGTTGGGAAGATCTCCTGGAGAAGGAAATGGCAACCCACTCCAGTATTCCTGCCTGGAGAATCCCAGGGACAGAGGAGCCTTGTAGGCTACAGTCCATGGGATCACAAAGAGTCAGACACGACTGAGTGACTTCACTTCACTTCACTTCATAGCAGATTAACAGTGTGATAGGTTCAAGTGAACAACAAAGGGACTCAGTCATACATATACATGTATCCATTCTCCTTCAAAGCTGCCTCCTATCCAGGCTGCCACATAACACTGAGCAGAGTATATTTGGACTCTAAAAAGAAATTATACAAATGAACTTATGTTCAAAACAGAAATAGACTCATAGACTTAGAGAAAGAACTTATGGTTGCCAGGGGGCAAATCATGTATAAGCTGCTGTATTTAAAATGGATAACCAACAAGGTCCTACTGTACAGCTCTGCTTTGATTTTGGCAGTGTTCACCAAGTTTATGTAATGATCTTGGTAGCTCATGGTGAATGGTGTCCTATCTGTGATCTCCGAAGAAGATTTAGCTTTGGGACCAGGGACCAGGCTTGATCGCTCAAGAGCTTTTGCATAGCAGAGTTTTATTAAAGTGAAAAAGGGACAGAGAATGCTTCTGAGATAGACATCAGGAGGGGGCGGAGAGTGCCGCCTTGCTAGTGTTAGCAAGGGAGTTATATACTTTTTTAATTCGTTATTGCAATAAATCAAAAGAATGTCTCAGGTTGTAAAGATCTTACTAGACCCACTCCCATGATTCACATTTTAAGATGACAGGATTAAAACTATCCATAGAAAGATCTTACTAGACCCACTCCCATAAAGTACATTTTAAGATAACAAGATTAGTCAGAATGTTTTCAAGAGGGAGAAACTTTCCTCAAGCAGGATACACTGTTGTTATATAATCTTTAGTACAGAGATTAAGCTGAGTTGTGTTGTTGTGTAATCAGTTATGTGACTAAGACTAAGGCATGTAGAGAAAAACAGAGACATTTGTCCTTTCCTCCTCCTTCAGAATTCCAGACCTCTATCTCCCCTCAAATGGCAACCCACTTCAGTCTTCTTGCCTGGAGAATCCCAGGGACGGGGGAGCCTCATGGGCTGCCATCTATGGGGTCGCACAGAGTCAGACATGATTGAAGCCACTTAGCAGCAGCAGCATCTCCCCCTCAGGGACCCTGGACTTCTTATCAACCTGCCTAGGAATTAACTCTCTCAATCCCATCTTCTGACACTTAGACAACCCTGAGGCAGGAACTGTGTCTTTGTCATTTAATTTTTTTCCTGTAGGAAGGGAACACAGGAAGCTCTGCATATACTTTTCTAATCATTACCACAACTTTAAAATAGATGTCTCTCCATGTAAAGAAAACACTTCTGAATACCACCTGATTCTTCACAGAAGTCACGACAGCTGGGGGGCTGCTGCATTAACAAACTGCCTCCATGTCCAGGTAGCTAGAGGGGTTTCTCCCTGGATGTGTGTCCGTGTGGCTCAGTGGGGACTCTGTCCCCTCCTCTGCTCCCAAGCTTCCCTCAGAGCCCCGCCCAGTGGTGCAGCCTGGATCTGATGTGCTTGGTGTCCAAGTAGAGGGGAAGAGAAGACAAATCCAACTCTGGTGCTGAAAGACTGCTGGGAAATGACATGCACTTTCTACCCATGTTTCATTACTCAGTAGGCATTCCTGAGTTTATCAATGCATAATTGGTTACTCTGATGTGGAGAGGGACTTCAGTCAGTTACAATACAGTTGACCACACTCAGCCCAGTGACACAGTAATCGGCTATTTCTGAGTGTGTAGTGGTGAAATCACATTTGGTCTTGACGTGGTTCTCAACCTTACACAGAAGGGACTGTTAGGACAGCATGTTAATAGGATGGTGGGGATGATGTAAATGTTGGAAAATGTAGAGATATCATGTCCCTGGGTGTGTTCCAGCATCTCCTGATTTATAGTCTGTGGGAACTTGAATAGAATTCATACACTGCTTGTGAGTGAAAACTGTGTAAATCTTAATTATGTTGAATTGGTTCATAGTGTTTTCAAGTCAACTGTATCCTTCTACTTTTCTATCTATTCATTCTGTAATTTTTGTTAGTTTGACATTAAAATTCTATCTTAATATATCTACTTAAAAATAATTGTAGTGTACAGTGGCACTATATGTAACTTTATTCTGTATTTTCCAAGTCTCTTGTAGATGTTTTATCATGCTTTCATAATTAAACAAACAAACAAACAAAAAAAAAACAAGAAGGGAAAAACAATAAGAAAGAAAGAAAAAAAAATAGAAGAAGTATACATTTGTATTATGAACCTACTAAATAAAAAGATAGGTTCTATAGATGAGAAAGCCAGAAAACCAGACAACCTTTCCCAAAAGCAATAATAAATGGAGCTAAACTCTAACAAAGTGAAGTCTTCATAAAGCGCCATGAGGAAGCATTCTACAGAAAGCACAGCTGTGCTGCAGTTCAACAGACTGGAATTTAATACTGCATGAGCCATTAAGATGAGACCCTGTGATGAGAAGAAAATGGTCACATCATTATATGGTGCATAACAGTTATGACTAATGAAATCAGGAAAATTAAACCCATGTTTCAAACAGTAAACTATCATAAGAACTGGCATACTCAGTCATCTAGCATTACACCAACTAGAACTCAATTAATCGATACTTCTGTTAAACTCATTAACGTCTATAGAGGCAAAATAGCAATTCAAAAATAAATTTCTCAATATGTGAGCCTTACACTTCACAGCTACTTCATAGCTCCCTGAAGACATAATTCCTGAGATTTAACTGTTTTTTTCTTCATACTGTATGCATTTATTTTGTTTTGCTTTCCAAACCAGCAAGTAAAGGGTTGGGATATGACTGTTTCTCTCTGTCTCTCTCTCTTCATATAAATATATATTTGTTATTGTTCAGTCACTAAGTCGTGTCAAACTCTTTGTGACTCCATGGACTGCAGTGCACTAGGCTTTCATCTCCTTCACTGTCTCACAGAGTTTGCTCAAATTCATGTCCATTGAGTCAGTGATGCTATCTAACCATCTCAGCCTCTGCTGCCCCTTTCTCCTCTTGTCCTCAATCTTGTCCAGCATCAGAGTCTTTTCCATTGAGTTGGCTTTTCGCATCAGGTGGCCAAAGATTTGGAGCTTCAGCTTCAGTCCTTCTAATGAATATTCAGGACTGATTTCCTTTAGGACTGACTGGTTTAACCTTCTTGTGGTCCCAGGAACTCTCAAGAGTCTTCTCCAACACCACAGCTCAAAAGCCACAATTGCTTGGCATTCAGCCTTTTTCTGGTCCAACTCTCACATTTGTACATAACTGCTTTTACACAGCCTTTACTATATCAACCTTTGTTGGCAAAATGATGTCTTTGCTTTTTAATATGCTTTCTAGGTTTCTCATAGCTTTCCTTCCAAGGAGCAAGCATCTTTTAATTCTGTGGCTGCAGTCACCATCTGCAGTGATTTTGGAGCCCAAGAAAATTTCCACTTTTCCCCATCTATTTGTATGAGGTTATGGGACTGGATGCCATGATCTTCATTTTTGAATGCTGACTTTTATTTTAAATACCTGGACTTTAATTTTTCAAATAAGGACTTTACTGTAACATAATAAATGATTATTTCTTCTTTTATAAATATTTTTGCCATACCCATTAGACTTTTTAAAATATTTTGCTTTATTGAAAATAATTCATTAGTAAATTTTGAAAATAGAGATTATATTTTAAAAATAGAGCTTCAATGGTAGGTGATAAATACTCTTTACTTTTGGACTGTTCCATTTTTCTCCCTCTGAATATGTATGTGATTGTGTGTTTCCTTATAAATATCTAGGTATATGTATGACTGTATGTTTTGTAGGAACTTGTGCTATTTTCTACTGGATATCACATTATAAAGATTTCCGTTTTGGAAATATTTAGTAACTATAATGGCTTTCCTGGTGCCTCAGATGGTAAAGAATCTACCTGCAATGCAGGTGACCCAGCTTCAGTCCCTGAGTCAGGAAGATCCCCTGGAGAAGGGAATGGCACCCACTCCAGTATTCTTGCCTGGAAAGGCCCATGAACAGAGGAGCCTGGTGGTCTACAGTCCATGGATTCATAAAGAGTTGGACACAACTGAGTGACTAACACTAATGTCTATACAATTTCTCATCTTACTCTGGATCGGCATTTATTTAGCAACTCTGTGTCTTCATTTTTTAAAATACCAATAATACAATGAACAGGGCTACCCTTGTGGCTCGGATGGTAAAGAATCTACCTGCAATACAAGAGACCTGAGTTCATTCCCCAGGTTGGGAAGATCCCCTGGAGAAAGAAATGGCAACCCACTGCTGTATTCTTGCCTGGAGAATTCTATGGACAGAGGAGCCTGGTGAGGTACAGTCCATGGGGTCCCAAAGAGGTGGACACAACTGAGCGACTAACACTTTCTCATCTTCTAATATGATGAACAGTGTTGACCTGAAGTTTGGTCTCCATCATGACAGCTCTTCGCACTTCCCACGCTACCTTTCTGGAATCTTTTCTTCCTCCTCAGTCCTCTCCCCAGCCTGATACTTCTCTCTCTGTGCTCCTTGCTCTCACTCTGTCCCTCCTGGCTCCCTCTTTCCCATGTCCTCTCTTCTACCACGTCCAGATTCTGTATCTTAAAGTCTGAGGGTCTGACTGACAAACTTAGAGCAGAAAATTGTAGTGGAGAGAGGTTGAACAGCTCCGTGCAGAGGTGAAACTGTCATTAAAACTGTGCAGTGAAATGATGATGCCTTATCTGTATCTTAAATTTGTGCAATTATGAATTCCGCAAGTAATTTCAGAGTTTTACTATTTTGATAATCTTCAGTATCTGCATGAAAAGCCCCTAGAAATATAAGACTTTTATCCCTTAACTGCAATTTCAAGGCAAATTGAGGTATTCAAAGGAAAATCATTTATCTCAAAGAAAATAAAAAAAAATGCAATGCATCCTACTAAAGTTTTTTTTTAATTTAATTTAATTTTAAAATTTTACATAATTGTATTAGTTTTGCCAAATATCAAAATGAATCTGCCACAGGTATACATGTGTTCCCCATCCTGAACCCTCCTCCCTCCTCCCTCTCCATACCATCCCTCTGGGTCGTCCCAGTGCAGTTTTATTATAAAAGGATTATTGATTTAATGTTTTGAAGTTTTTAAATGTTCCCAAGTATTAGCATTGCCTTCTTTTTTAATTTAGGTGTTTTTTTTCTAATTAGAGAAGATAATTTAATTGTTTTTACTTATGCTAGTTAATTTAAAATACATTGTTATTTGGCAGAGAAAATATTAAGGAAGATAAACATGAAAAAGATAAGGCTTTTCTTTGAAAATAAGTAAATACATAAGTAAGTGAGCAAATTTAGTTTATTCTCCTGATGTAACCAAATTATTGAGTGAGACTGGTAAAGAGCTGGTTTAGACAAAGGGACTGCAGAAAACAATGTCAATTTCTTCCCATTGTCAATTGACATGCTGCCTTTTCTTATATTTTCTGAAAATACAAAATATTATATAGTTGGGAGGACCAATTGAATGTGGTCAAGTTTTAGGAAGTGATGCTTATCAAAGTTTCTGAGGCTCTCACTGCCTACTTTGTAATCCACCAGGTCAGGGGAAGTCAGCCTGAAGTGTCCAAGAATGGTGTTCACAGTGGCCCTGTACCTCCTGCTTTGTGATAAGTGCCCTCTCCTTATCTCATTTTTACTCCTTCTTTCTGTAAATATTTTTTTCAAGTTCTATTTAGTGAATGTGTATAGTGTTTTTCAGTTTATTTTTTGTCAACCTATAGTTGATTTATAATGTTAATCTTTGTTGTGAAAGTGAAAGTTGCTCAGTTGTGTCTGACTCATTGCCACCCCATAAACTATACAGTCCATGGAATTCTCCAGGCCAGAATAATGGAGTGGGTAGCCTTTCCCTTCTCCAGGGGGTCTTCCTAACCCAGAGACTGAACCCAGGTCTCCCACATGGCAGGCGGATTCTTTACCAGCTGAGCCACAAGGGAAGCCCAAGAATACTGGGTTGGGTAGCCTATCCCTTCTCTAGAGGATCTTCCTCACTCAGGAATTGAACCAGGGTCTCCTCCATTGCAGGCGGATTCTTTATGAACCTAGTTGTACAGCAAAATAAATCAGTTATACACACATATACATTATATATTCTTTTTTATATTTTTCCATTATGACTTGTCACAGGATACTGAATATGCTAACAGTCCCCTGTGCTATACAGTAGGGCCTTGTTGTATATCCATTCTATGTATCATAGTTTGCATCTATTAATCCCAAACTCCAAATCAACCCCTCCTCCTTGGCAACCACAAGTCTGTTCTCTGTGTCTGTGAGTCTTTGAGTCTGTGTTTCTGTTTTGTAGATAAGTTCATTTGTGTCATATTTTAGATTCTGCATGTAAATGGTATTATATAGTATCTGTCTTTCTGTTTTTGATTTACTTCACTTAGTGTGATAATGTCTAGGTCCACCCATGTTGCTGCAAATGGCATTATTTCATTCCTTCTTATGGCTGAGTAATATTCCATTGTATATTTGTACCACTTCTTTATCCATTCCTCCATTAATGGACATTTAGGTTGTTTCTGTGTCTTGACAGTGTGACTAGTGCTGCTATTAACATGGGGTGCATGCATATTTTTGAATTATAATTTTGTCTGGATCTATGTGCAGGAGTGGAATCACTTCTTCCATAAATATTGACTCTGCATCCATTTATCAGGCACATATATTGATGGTTGGGAAAGATCAGTGAACAAAATAGACCAAGATCTTTACCACTGTGGAGGTGACATTTTCCATGGAGAAGATAGAAAGTAGATATCTTAAATAAATCACATGTCAAGTTACAAGGAATAGGTGTGAGGTGAGAAGTAGTAGTAAGCAGGGCAGAAGAGATCAAGAAAAAGAGTGCTGTCTTATTCTTGAGCTTCAAGACTGAGCTCTTAAAAGGAAGGACTAGCAAAGAGAAAAAGAAAAATATCTGAAAAAGGGAAACCACTAAAAAAGAAGGAAGCAAGCAGAGAAATATCCTTGAAGTTGAGGGACAAGGACACAACCACTGATCCCAAACATCCCAATAGATAAAGAATGATGAGGTCACAAAGACGAGCTTTGGGTTGAACGACGTGGAGATGGTTGATGCTGAGGAGAACGGTTTTATTAATAGTTGAATGGTGGGTGTGCGTGCCTGGCAGGCTGATGTGAGAGCCCCTGGAGGAGACAGGGAGCACAGGACACTATTTGGACAGTTTTCTGTAAAGGTGTAAGGCAATACCTAGCAAGGAGACATGGCATAGAGAGAGATTTTAAATGAGAGGAATAAGATCCTGCTTGGATGCTCAAAGGGGACTTCCCAGGTGGCTCCAGTGGTAAAGAACTGGCCTTTCAATGCAGGAGATGTAAGAGACATGGGTTCAATCCCTGGATCAGGAAGATCCCCTGGAAGAGGGCACAGTAAGTCACTCCAGTATTCTTGCCTGGAGAATCCCATGGACAGAGGAGCCTGGTGAGCTATGGTTCATAGGGTCACAAAGAGTCAGACACGACTGAAGCGACTTAGCATGCGTGCATGGATGCTGAAGGAGGAGCCACCGGGTGAGAATCAAGCCCTGATGGTCTGCAGGGAGTGGAGCAGCTGGAGCAGTGCACTTGGAGGAGACAAAGCTGACAGTGTCCAGTGACCACTGCTTCACACCTACCGAATCACAGCCTCACCACCACCGTCATGAACCCACCTGGACTATCCTCATACCCCTTACAGCCATCCAGTGACCTCCCTTAAGCAGGGGACTCTATTGGTCCCTCACCCTTCTGATGCTGAGTACCCCCTGTTCTGTCTCCTGTCCTCACCCTTCTTCAGTCGCTGGGACTGTCTCCTGTGTTTTCTGGAATTCCTTGTCAGTTGTCTGCAGCAACTGACACGTTCTGAGTCTCCTACCACTTCCTGCTTAGCCCACAGGACCTGTCAGTGGTCCTCTGTAATCTCACTGTCCTCTGCCTGCCTGGAGGTGGGGCAGGTGTCCTCTCTGCTCCACCTCCTGACCTCAGACCCTTCTCCTTCCCAAACAGCCCTCCCCTTGGCTTCCCAGGCCACCAGCTTACAGCATCCACCAACTGCAGTGTCCTTGCCACCTATCAGTGTTGGGCCCGTCCCACCTCATCCTCAGTGACTTGACCTGGTGTAGAGACACACTCCATATTTCCCAGTTCTTGGTGACTTCAGTGGACATGTAGCTGACTTTCCTGAAATCCATGATGCCCAGCCTCCAGAACTCCTTTCCTATGATGGTCCTTCCAGTTGGCCTCAGCCATCATCACTGCTGTCCCAGAGGACTTAACTCTGCAGTGGTTACCATCCCTCCATTGTCTAAACCTGATGAATTCTTCTCTTTGCTTTCTCTCCAGCTCACTTCTTCCTACCTGCCAGTTTTGACTCCACTGATATCTCAACCTTCCATGTGACCAGATTTTCATGCTTTTGCTGTCCCCACCCTAGGACGCCCTCACTCTCATGCTTAGATATTATTCTTACGCAGTGTGATTGCTTTCTTCATTTCCTTGACTTTTGTCATCCTCTTGTTCTCTCTTCTTCTTTATGTTTTAGTCTTTTCTCTTCCCTCTTCCTTTATATTTCCACTATCACATAAAGCTTCATTTTCTACAGATGTTTTCCTGGTCCAGTGCACAGAGCATGAAGTAGCCTGGCCACACTCCCCTTGCTTGACTTATAGTTAATTAATGATTGCTGTTAGGAGCCCAAAGGATTACGTTTCCAGGGAACAACTAACAAAAGATAACCCCAGTGCCCAGTAATCAGTTCTGTTTTGTTGTTTTCTCTTTTTTCCCTTAAGACAGCATGTTAATTAGAGTGCAAATCAAGTGTATTATACATGTTGATTCAAAAAGAAATAGCTAAATAGTGGTGATTTTTGGTAGGTGGGGCAAAAATTTGGAATTTTCTACTTTTTATGTCTGTATTATCAGTTAAAAAAAAAAAAAGCCAGCCATTAAAGAGATTTTAGGACAAAATGTTGCACGCCATTGTTGAGAAACAGAATTGTCACTTCAAATATTCTCCCTTATAAAATAATGACCAGGTTCATCTTAGGAAAATTAAATATCATAATACATCTTGTTATAAATTAGTTCCCCAGAAATCTTATTGTAAATGGAAAATATTAATCTTTCATGAAATCCATAATTGTACCATACCTAAATTTTCTTCCTGTGTTAATTTGTATAAATCATAATTACCATAGTAACACAAATGAAGCAAGATTCGTTGATATTTAAGTTGAAACATATTCCTTTTACTATACTCATATATTATTTAAGGAATGACTAAAGTAAATTTTCTTTGAGATAATTTTATACTCTATTTCCTTTTGAAAACAATGTATTGATAAATAGTGAAATAATATATTCATTTTTCAAATCTAAAGAATATCTTCAACATCAAATTCATGATACAAGTTTTTAGTCTTTCATAAGGTTTGGGATCTGTTTTATTTGCTTGGTCTTTTACAAACTATTAAATGATACTCATAGGCCAATACTTTGGCCACCTGATGTAAGGAGACAACTCATTGGAAAAGTGCCTAATGAAGGGAAAGATTGAAGGCAGGAGGAGAAGGGGACGACAGAAGATGAGATGGTTGGATGGCATCACTGACTCAATGGACATGAGTTTGACCAAATTCCAGGAGATAATAAAGAACAGGAAGTCTGGTGTGCTGTCATCCGTGGGGTTGTAAACAGTCTGATGTAACTTAGCAAATGAACAATAACAACAGAATGCCTATGACCATGATTTTTTAAACAGTAAATGTCAGTTACCATGTTGAGACAAAGAGTGTGGTCAAAGGTGACAAGCAGGAGAGAGTAAGACAGTACATGGAAAAACAGTCATGCAAACCAAAATAGAGTACATTAAATCTGTAACTGATTCTATCCTGAGACATACCTATTATTTTTTTAGTTCTTGAATTTGGATCCTTCATGAAGAAAAGTGTAAATGTCTACATAATTTACCTATAGAGCTGCTACTGCTACTAAGTCACTTCAGTCGTGTCCGACTCTGTGCGACCCCATAGACAGCAGCCCACCAGGCTCCCCCATCCTTGGGATTCTGCAGGCAAGAATACTGGAGTGGGTTGCCATTTCCTTCTCCAATGCATGAAAGTGAAAAGTGAAAGTGAAGTCACTCAGTCGTGTCCAACTCTTAGCAACCCCATGGACTGCAGCCTACCAGGCTCCTCCATCCATGGGATTTTCCAGGCAAGAGTACTGGAATGGGGTGCCATTGCCTTCTCTGACCTATAGAACAGACCTTGAAATTTATGACCTGAGAACATAAGAATACAGATATATTGACACTGTTACAGAACATAACCCCTTTCTTTAAAATATGTCTTAAAAAATACTATCCTTCACAAATATTTTTATAAGAGCTGCAGAAAACTTGCTCTGAAGCCCTGTGTTGCTTATCCAGGTCCTCCGGTCACCAGTTCACAGCCTCACTAAAGCCAATCTCTTTCCAGTTCTTCCCTGGTAAGCCAAATCAACTGCCTTGACTTGCAGAGTGCAGGCAGTCTCAGGGGTCACTTTTCTTTTTCCACATGGAACATTAAATGAACTCCTCTGCATCATAGATAGGAACGTCTGCCAAAGCCATCATTCCAACCTTTGAGCTGCGCCTTTACTTATTGTATGGACTATGATGTAGATGAGAGTAAACCGCCAGTTACCATGTCCAAGGGACTGTGCTCTAGTCTTTAACAAGGGCTCTGCCCAATGCACACTCTTTCTTTGATGTCATTCTGCTACATTGCACCTCTTTCCACTTGGTTGACCAACATCTCTACACAGTGTTCACTCTCAGTTGGCCTCCACTCTGCTCATGTATGGACATCCTATGCTTCTGTTTTGTTGTTCTTTTCTATCTTTTTCTCACTGACCATTCCCAGTCTTATTCTTCCTTTAAATGAATTTAATCTCTCATCTTCTAAGGGAAACCTCTTTACTAGTCTAGGTTTTTCTGCCCCTTACTTAATCCTCAGTTATATTGTGCATTTAGTTGGTACACTTGCTCCTCTATGTTAAGGGCTAAGACCACATGCCACCAAGTTTATCTCAAGGGAATGGATGAAAGGAGGGTTCAAGTCCATTATCATAGATCAGCTGGGACTGCTACTTCCCATTAAAATGAAGAAAGAGAACTGCCATCACATCCCAGGATGCTAAGTCTTGCACTGGGAAAGAATGGGGGACAGGGAAAAAGAAATATCTTCAAATTATAAAAACAAACAGAGCATATAAGAGAGGCACAGGGTCTTTGTAGAAGTAGGAGTGAAACTCCAAGTTGAAGTAGAAGTTTCTAGAATTTGTTTTACTCAAGGCAGATTTTAAACTGCAATAGAAGTGGGGAAAGCACACTGTAGAGACACAAAGAGAAAATGGTGATTGGCATTTGGTCAAAAATATCTGTGAGAGGCCCTTAGTTGGTCTGCTAATATTTGCCAAGCTAATGAAGATTCTGAGTCTCATGAGAAACCCGAAGAGCAAATTCTGAAATACGTGAAATTACATGGAAATGATTGGCAAAGTCAGATTTTATGACAAATGATTGGGGGCCCAGAATAAACTAGATGAGGAAAAGTGAGAGAGCTTTCAATTCATAACCTCCTAGGAAACACGCAAATCCTACAATCAGCATGTCCTGCAGAGGCCATCCTGAGAAGGGAATGGCAGCCCATTGCCTCTCCTCTCTGTTCTTCTGTCCTGTTAGCCTGCGCAGAGCCCTGCTGAAGAGTTCTGGCCTATGGCACCTGACTCCAGCGATGCTGCACATCAGTGGAGCTGTAGATGACCCAGAAGAACCTTAGCTTTGTGGTAGTTATGTAGCCATGGTCCCTGTTCATGCGCAGAACTGCTGATATGTACCTGAGACTAAACTAAATGTGAGTCATTTAATATTGTTTTCTGCTCTCAAACAATTATTTTACCTAATTCTATTTCCGCCTTATGAACACTTTTTTCTTCTTTTTAATATGAATTTATTTATTTTAATTGGAGGCTAATTACTTTACAATATTGTGTTGGTTTTTCCATACATCAACATGAATCTGCCATGGGTGTACACGTGTTCCCAATCCTGAACCCGCCTCCCACCTTCCTCCCCATACCATCCCTCTGGGTCATCCCAGTGCACCAGCCCCGACCATCTTGTATCATGCATTGAACCTGGTCTGGCGATTCATTTCACATACAATATTATACATGTTTCAATGCCATTCTCCCAAATCATCCCAAGTAAGCCAGAAAGAAAAACAGTATACTAACTTATGAACATTTTAGGTAAAAAAATATTTTGGTTGAAATATGTATTAAAAATTAGTCTTTAAAAATTGTAGTAGATGTTGCATTCAAAGCTGCTGTGTGCGACCCCATGGACTGTAGCCCACCAGGCTCCCCTGTCCATGGGATTTCCCAGACAGGAATACTGGAGTGGGTTGCCATTTCCTTCTCAATGGGATTGTCCCAACCCAGAGATCAAACCCAAGTCTCCCGCATTGCAGGCAGATTCTTTACCTTCTGAGGTACCAGGGAAGCCCATAAATGCAAATAATGAAGTTCAAAATGCAGGTAGTTCATGCTGTCCTACCTTCTCTAGTATTTTAGTAGGTATAAACAAAATTTAATTAACTGCCATTACCTATGAAAAATTTGTTTGGATCAATTTACTAAAATTCAAATTTTCAGTGACCTGATTTTTCCTATTAATGACTCTGGTCACCATTTCCTAAATGGTGGAACCCTCCTACCTATATCCAGTCTAAACAATTCTCCAACACTATGATGTTCTACAATTTGACTCAGCTCCTACACTGTCTACATGGAGACAGAATCAGATCCCACAGGTGGAGGGCTCAGTCCTTCAAGAGAGCCCCCCGACCCTATCTCTTTAGACACCAATAGCAAGTCCAGGCTGTCTCCTGATCTTCTGGTGGGCTACAGATCAGATGTGTCCATGTCCCTGTCTTTGGATTTGATTGATTTGCTAGAACAGCTTACAGAACTTAAAACGTTTTGCTTATTGGTTTACCAGTTTATTGTAAAAAGAATAGGACTTGGCAACAACCAGATGAAGAATGAGAAGGGCAGGGTGTAGGGAAAGTACAGGGAGCTTGCATGGCCTCTCTGGGGCTTCTCTCTCAGTAGCCCCCATGCTCACCAACAAAGAAACTCTCTGGATCCTGTTCTCTTGGATTTTCACAGAGGCTTCACTGTATCAGCATGATTGATTTTAATTATTGGTGATTGATTCAGCCCCTCTGCACTCCAGGTCAGGGGGTAGGACTGAAAGGTCCGACCCTCTAATCACATGACTGGTCCTCTGGCAACCAGCCCCCAACCTTAGGTGTGTTCCAAAGCAACTCCATTAATATAAACAAAAGACATCTTTGTTGCAATCATTATGTAGGAAATTCTAAAGGCTTTAGGAGCTCTGTCTCAGAAATAGGAATGATCAAATATTTATTATGACTCATACCTATTTATGAATCACACCTATTTACATAGTCATAGCATTTTCACTTTTACTGGAAGGATACAAAAGTTTGTTATTCAGTTGCTCAGTTGTGTCCAGTTCTTTGCAACCCCATGGACTGCAGCATGCCAGGCTTCCCCATCCTTCACTGTCTTCTGGAGCTTGCTCAAACTCATGTCCATTGAGTCGATGATAACATCCAACCACCTCATCCTCTGTTGCCTCCTTCTCCTTTTCTCAACCTTTCCCAGCATCAAGATCATTTACATAACTTCATATTGGGTGGCCAAACTATTTGAGATTCAGCTTCAGCATCAATCCTTCCAAAGAGTATTCAGGGTTATTTTGATATCCTTTCTTTCCAAGGGACTCTCAAGAACCTTCTCCAGCACCACAGTTTGAAAGCATCAATTCTTGAGCACTCTGCCTTCTTTATTGTCCAGCTCTCGCATCTGTACATGACTACTGGAAAGATCATAGCTTTGACTACACCCACCTTTGTTGGCAAAGAGATGTCTTTGCTTTTTAGGTTTTTCATAGCTTTCCTGCCAAGAAGTGTTCATAATTTTCCATTCTCTTCTTTCTCGGCTATTTGTAAAGACAATCCTCAGACAATCACTTGGTCTTCTTGCATTTCATTTTCTTTGGGATGGTTTTGTTCACTGCCTCCTGTACTGTATTACAAACCTCTGCCCACAGTTCTTCAGACACTCTGTTTACTTGATCTAGTCCCATAAATCTATTCATCACCTCCACTGTATATTCATAGGGGATTTGATTTAGGTCATACCTGAGTTGCCTCGTAGTTTCTTCCATTTTCTTTAATTTAAGTCTGAAATTTGCTATAAGAGATGGATGATCTGAGCCACAGTCAGCTCCAGGTCTTATTTGTGCTAACTGTATATAGCTTCTCCATCTTTGGCTACAAAGAATGTAATCAATCTGATTCCGGTATTGACCATTTGCTGATGTCCATGTTTAAAATCATCTCTTGTATTGTGGAAAAGGGTGTTTGCTACAACCAGTATGCTCTCTTGACAGAATTCTGTTAGCCTTTGCCCTGCTTCATTTTGAACTCTAAGGCCAGATGTGCCTTTTATTCCAGGTATCTCTTGACTTACTACTTTTGCATTCTAATCCCCTGTGATGAATAAGATATCTTTTTTTGGTATTAGTTCTAGAAACTCTTGTATGTCTTCATAGAACTGATCAACTTCAGCTTCTTCAGCATTGGTGATTGGGACATAGACTTGGATTACTGTGATGCTGAATAATTTGCCTTGGAAATGAACAGAGATCATTCTGTCATTTTTGAGGTTGCACCCAAGTACTACATGTTGGACTCTTTTGTTAACTATGAGGACTACTCCATTTCTTCTACAGGATCCTTGCCCACAGTAGTAGATATAATAGTCATCTGAATTAAATTCACCCATTCCCATCCATTTTCATTGAGTTAGAAAAGGCTGTGGTCCTAGTATGATTAGACTGACTAGTTTTCTGTGAGTATGGTTTCAGTGTGTTTGCCCTCTGATGCCATCTTGCAACACCTACCATCTTACTTGGGTTTCTCTTACCTTGGGCATGGGGTATCTCTTCACGGCTGCTCCAGCAAAGTGCAGCCTTGAGAAATTTGTATGCAGGTCAGGAAGCAACAGTTAGAACTGGACATGGAACAACAGACTGGTTCCAAAGATGAAAAGGAGTTCGTCAAGGCTGTATATTGTCACCCTGTTTATTTAACTTATATGCAGAGTACATCACGAGAAACGCTGGACTGGAAGAAACACAAGCTGGAATCAAGATTGCCAGAAGAAATATCAATAACCTCAAATATGCAAATGACACCACCCTTGTGGGAGAAAGTGAAGAAGAACTAAAAAGCCTCTTGATGAAAGTGAAAATGGAGAGTGAGAAAGTTGGCTTCAAGCTCAACATTCAGAAAACGAAAATCATGGCATCTGGTCCCATCACTTCATGGGAAATAGATGGGGAAACAGTGGAAACAGTGTCAGACTTTATTTTTCTGGGCTCCAAAATCACTACAGATAGTGACTGCAGCCATGAAATTAAAAGACGCTTACTCCTTGGAAGGAAAGTTATGACCAACCTAGATAGCACATTCAAAAGTAGAGACATTACTTTGCCAACAAGGGTCCGGCTAGTCAAGGCTATGGTTTTTCCTGTGGTCATGTATGGATGTGAGAGTTGGACTGTGAAGAAGGCTGAGCACCGAAGAATTGATGCTTTTGAACTGTGGTGTTGGAGAAGACTCTTGAGAGTCCCTTGGACTGCAAGGAGATCCAACCAGTCCATTCTGAAGGAGATCAGCCCTGGGATTTCTTTGGAAGGAATGATGCTGAAGCTAAAACTCCAGTACTTTGGCCACCTCAGGCGAAGAGTTGACTCATTGAAAATGACTCTGATGCTGGGAGGGATTGGGAGCAGGAGGAGAAGGGGACGACAGAGGATGAGATGGCTGGATGGCATCACTGACTTGATGGACGTGAGTCTGGGTGAACTCCGGGAGTTGGTGATGAACAGGGAGGCCTGGCGTGCTGTGATTCATGGGGTCGCGAAGAGTCGAACACGACTGAGTGACTGATCTGATCTGATTCCCTTCCATTTTAGTTCATTGATTGCTAAGATGTCAAGGTTTACTCTTGCCATCTCCTGCTTGACCACGTCCAACTTATTTTGATTCATAGACCTAGCATTTCAGGTTCCTATGCAAAACTGTTCTTTCCAGCATCAGATTTTATTTTCATCACCAGACAGATCCACTGAGCATCGTTTCTTTGGCCTGGCTGCTTCATTCTTTCTGGAGCTGTTAGTAGTTTTTCTCCACTCTTCCCCAGTAACATTTTGGACAACTTCCAACCTAAGGTGTGGGTTGGGGGCGGCGGGGCTCATCTTTCAGTGTCATATCTTTTTGCCTTTTTTATACAGTTCATGGGGTTCTCACAACTAGTATACTGGAGTGGTTTGCCATTCCCTCCTCCAGTGTATCACATTTTGGTATGATCACATTATAACCAGCTATATATCATGGGTGACATAGTTTCTGATTTTTTGTTTTGATTTCTTTTAGAATCTTGCTAATTACTTAGCAAATGTTTGTATTGAAATTTAAATGTGTGCTCAGAGTATATTACTTTAAGTTTACTATTTTATGCTTTCTAATTTAGATTACACTACTTGTAACACAGGTTCTGGAATCATAATACTGGTCTCTTCTCTCATTTATTTGTTCTTGTTGTTGTTGTTGTTGTTTTCCCCTAAAATCTGTAAGAGAATCTCATGCATGACAAACTCAGTAGCTGAACCATTCTACCTAAGGGGCTCTTGGGCACAGAGATCTTTTTGTCCCCTTTCTTGTAGGCAAGACTCCAGCCTCTATGACCTCCCCTGAGTTTCAAAGGGCAGATTCAAACAGTTGCCAAACAGCAGAGGAGCCGCCAAGGAACTACCCGAGGCAAAATTTAAAAGGATCAGAGAAGGTCATCAAAATTAGGAGACAGACCACCCTCCTTGATTGGGTCAGACCCCACATTTGACCCACTGTTATTAAAACCCTCATCAAGTTCTCTGGGGTTGAGACACATAGTTTTCAAGGCAGAAACCCAGTGTGGCTCCTTTTGCCTTGCAAAGCTATAAAGCTGTCCTTTTCTGTTTCACCCAAAACTCTATCTCTGGGATTTGATTCTGCATCTGTATATAGAGGGGCTTCCCAGGTGGTGCTAATGGTAAAGGACCTGCCTGCCAATGCAAGAGCCATGGGTTCGATCCCTGGACTAGGAAGATCCCCTGTAGGAGTCATGGAAACTCTAATATTCTTGCCAGGAAAATCCCATGGACAGAGGAGCCTGGTGGGGTGCAGTCCATAGGGTCACAAAGAGTTGAACACAACTGAAGTGACTTAGCAGGGACAAGTACTGTATACAGAGAGGCCGAGCTTTCAGTAACACTTTGGCCATTTTTCTCTTGAAATATTATTCATCAGTTAAGCCTTTGATTGAATTTATATTCTTGATAGTGTTGCATCCTTCTGTTTTGATTCTGAATACTTCAGTCTTCTAACTGGAAGGAAGATCTCTTTCCTGCAGTTAGATCCTCTCTGTACACACAGTATTATTTTTGCAGGAGTCTATATGCTGTTTGTTACTATATCATATTTCTGGACCCCCTCAAAGAAAATAATACATATTTTTTTTATTTTAAAAAGTGCCACCTTTTTTGGTAAAATTACTGCTACTAAATTACCCTGCTAAATATTTGATAGCTATAATTAGACACACATAGCTCAGAAGTACCTAATATACCATTTTATTTTCAGATAACAAGTCACAGAATTTTCAAGCAGCATAATATGAACTGAAATTAAAATACCTGCTTGAAAATTAAACGCCATCTATTATTTGCACATTAAAATGATGAAAGAAGTTGAGCATTATGAAACATCTCAAAGTGTATATCTACAAGGAATAGTGTACAAAGCTGAACTGAAGTGCTACGGAACAAGTTAAGCAAGTAACTCCTGACTTTTGCTATAAAATAAGATTTAAATAATTCCAGATCACTCAATTGAATAAAAGAAGTTCAAGAGTACTTAAAGTGTTAGGAATTAAAGTAGCTCCTAAATGCCTAAAACATCAAGTGTATGTCTAGAGAACGTGGAAGAAACACGAGCCCTCTTCTAGGTGCTATGTGGCATCAGATTGTTGACTTTGTCCTGTCTCCTGATTCAGGAGCTCTGCAGATGCAGGGTTGAGGGCTAGGAGAACTCCTCTGAAATGGTCTGCTTTCTTTGGCATCAGTTTTTGCCAGTAGAGAAAATGTCAACTTATTATCAATCCCAAGTGGTAACCACAGCAAAGCAAAATTCAGGATGACACATTAAATAAATGCGTGTGTGTCTGTCTATAGAGAATTTGTGTGTGTTGTGGGGAGATCACTGGCATGGCTTTAAAAATGTGGAGAAAATAATGAAAGGAGATATGATCCTTCAAGATACACAATAAGGTGGGAAAATTACCCTTGGTTATTTCAAACACAAGGAAGCACCCTTTTATTCAAAAAGGTGGATTAAAAAAAAAAAATGACTGATGCTGAAAAGTGAAAGTGGCACAAGACACATATGAGATTAAGTACATCAATGGCACCCCACTCCAGTACTCTTGCCTGGAAAATCCCATGGACGGAGGAGCCTGGTGGGCTGCAGTCCATGGGATTGCTAAGAGATGGACACGACTGAGCGACTTCACTTTCACTTTTCACTTTCCTGCATTGGAGAAGGAAATGGCAACCCACTCCAGTGTTCTTGCCTGGAGAATCCCAGGGATGGGGCAGCCTGGTGGGCTGCCATCTATGGGGTCGCACAGGGTCAGATACGACTGAAGTGACAGCAGCAGCAGCAGTCAGCCACTGTTCTTTGCTCACTGGAGCTGATGTACAAATATCAGGACCCAACTGCATTTCATGATCACTTGTGTTGGACAGGAAAATGAGTTCAAGCTGTACCCTCAGGGTTAGGCTTGACTTCAGGAAGCCTTCTGTATTTGCCTTCTGCTGCTGTGTAACAGGTCACCATGCCCTTGGCAGGTACCGAGCTCAGGTTCCCTAGATCAGGAGCCTTGGTGAGACTCTGCTGGGTCCCATAGTCCCCACAACACAGCAGCCCTGGCTCCTGTGGGTGCGAGATCTCACCTGAAGCTCTAGGTCCTCCTCAAAACTGTTGCTGGCAGATTTCTGTTCCTTGTGTTCCCTTTGGTCTTTCTGGTTATACCCAAGCCTCAGCTTCCTGACAGCTGCCCATGGCCCAAGCCACATGGGCCCCCCACCACAAGGCAGCGTCCCCACCCACAGAGCCAGCAGGGCAGCACAGTTGCTGCTGCTTTCTGTAACCAAGAACAGCTCAGCAGAGAGGTCATGCTGCCCAGAGTTGATTCTTTGTGATCACCTCAAGTCAATTCATTGAGGATCTTCAATGCACCTGCAAACGCCCCCTCCCTTAATGTAACGCCGCATCATCTCAGGAGTGACAGCAGCATTGTCAGATAGAAGTGGCCTATGCGTCCTGCCCACACTCGAGGGACAGAGGTTCTAGGAGGTGTGGGGGTCACAGTGGCATTCTGGCTCCTCACGTGTTCCAGCAGGCTTCTGAACGTGGGACTATAGCACTAGGAGAAATGAAGTGATCTTTGTGGAGTGGGGAAGATTGTGTTTGCAAAGTAAGTTATTTGATAGCCTGGGGACCAGAAGGATATAGTTATTGTTGTTTAGTTGCTACATGGTGTCTAACTACCTGAGACCCCATGGACTATATCCCACCAGGCTCCTCTGTCCATGGGATTTCCCAAGCAAGAATACTGGAATGGGTTGCCATTTCCTCCTCCAGGGGATCTTCCAGACACAGGGATTAAACCTGGGTCTCCTGCATTACAGGCAGATTCTTTACCACTAGGCCCCACCAGAGGAGTGGCTAGAAAGATTATCAAAGTGCACAAGGCGGTGTTTAAGGGTGGTGGGTGTATTCATTATCTTGATTGAAGGGGTTTCATATATATATACACACACACACACACACACACACACACATATATATGTGTTATATGAGGACTTCCCTGGTGGCTCAGACGGTAAAGCATCTATCTGCAATGGTGGAGATCAAACCAGTCCATTCTGAAGGAGATCAGCCCTGAGATTTATTTGGAAGAAATGATGCTAAAGCTGAAACTCCAGCACTTTGGCCACCTCATGCGAAGAGTTGACTCATTGGAAAAGACTCTGATGCTGGGAGGGATTGGGGGCAGGAGGAGAAGGGGACGGCAGAGGATGAGATGGCTGGATGGCACCACTGACTCGATGGACGTGAGTCTGGGTGAATTCCGGGAGTTGGTGATGGACAGGGAGGCCTGGTGTGCTGCGATTCATGGGGTTGCAAAGAGTTGGACACGACTGAGTGACTGAACTGAACTAAACTGAACAATTCTGGAGACTCGACTTCGATCCCTGGGTCGGGAAGATCCCCTGGAGAAGGAGATGGCAATCCACTCCAGTACTATTGCCTGGAAAATCCCATGGACAGAGGAGCCTGGTAGGCTATAGTCCATGGGGTTGCAAAGAGTCGGACATGACTGAGCGACTGAGTGACTTCACTTTCACTTTCATATGTTATATGTGTGTGTGTGTGTGTGTGTGTGTGTGAGAGAGAGAGAGAAAGAGAGACATATTTTTGTTTGGCTTTTTTCTCACTCTCCATAATTATTTGGAGATTCTTTTATGTGTGTGTGCTTCAGTAGGTAGTTCCTTTTCTATTGCAGAGTAATAGTCCATGGTGTGAATGTACTACCATTTATCCATTCATCTGCTGGTAGACATTTGAGTTGTTTCCAGTTTTTGGCTAGTAAAGATAAACCTCCTAGCTACATGAAAAAATAATAAGTTTATTGGCTAAAGAAGAAATGGGGTGTGTTAATAATAGTAGTTAATGTTTCTAGATATTTATCTTAAATGTCAAGCTGTAGAAGTTGAGTGCTTAATGAACACTAACCCAGTTAATCCACACAATCCTATGAAATAGATTTTACTGTTATCCTAGTTTTACCTATGAAGAAACAGAGAGGAAAGTAGCTTAGGAGCTTGTCTGAGTCTTCTAGTTGTTTAGTTGATGCTAAGCAAGATGTACATTTATTTAGTTCACATGTACTTTTTCCTAACCATACATGGTATTTTTAGAAACTATCCTCCTGGCTTAAAATCAGGGTCCATCTTCTGCTGCTGCTAAGTCGTTTCAGTCGTGTCCGACTCTATGCGACCCCATAGACGGAAACCCACCAGGCTCCCCCGTCCCTGGGATTCTCCAGGCAAGAACACTGGAGTAGGTTGCCATTTCCTTGTCCAATGCATGAAAGTGAAAAGTGAAAGTGAAGTTGCTCAGTCGCGTCTGACTCTTAGCGACCCCATGGACTGCAGCCCACCAGGCTTCGCCATCCATAGATTTAGCTTATACTTGTTTCTTTTCAAACACACCTGTGCATTCCTAATACAAAAGTGGATTCACCAGAGTCCTTCATTAAGTTGCATTATATAATTAGACACTGAACTTTTACTTCTTTTAGTTTTAAACTTTGTTTTATATATTCACATCACTTACCTAAAATTGTAACTGAAAGTAATTGAACTACAGTCACAATTTTTAAATGCATAGAGAGTTACTAATACAATTATGTAAAGTTTAAAAATAAAATAAAATTAAAAAAAAAAAAAGAATTTCAGGAAGAGTTACTAATTCAACCAGCTTTAACCTTGAAGAGATCTTTTTTCTTCGAAACAAAACAAAACAAAATCATTCTGATTGTTCTAGGAGGCAGACTATATTTCACTCAGCTGTTGCTAAGGTCATGAAATCTCATTGCCAACAAAAATCTGTATCCCTGTCTATTGGAAATAAAGCTAGGAGGGCTTCAATTCCTGACAATGATGAATTCAAACACCAAGTTCCCAGATACTTGCTCAGAGGAATCCTTCCATCTGTGGAGATGGGGTCTCCTCGTGAACCACTTTAAATGACATTGGTCTCTAGTTATTACTTTCTTAAAAATCCAATTTTTTCCCTGGTGACAATTCTGCTAAAAATATGATAAAGTTACCGTTAACTGACATGACCAAACAGATTGCACTCCCTGAGCACATAAATCAACTCTCTCTTGCTCCCACAATGGATCAGAGTTGAGTCCTAAAAGATCACTCTTTTTTAATAATTTGCCTGGAAAGTGAGGTATGCGTATATATAGCCAACAGAGCTTCTGGGGCTTTCTGCAAGTATTTGTCATTCCCTTCCACCAAGGGCTTGAGTTGATCCACCAAAGTCATTATTAATTTCTCTGATTTACTGAAGATTGCCCATTCACTGGTGACAAGGCGGCCTTGCCTGAGTTCTGAGTCACCAGCCAGGCTTCTCCCTTAAACCTCCTTCTTCATGAGAAGAAATACAAATAGGCCTTTCCTTAAAAAAAAAAAAAAAAAAAAAGGTTCTGTTTTATTCCTAAAGGACTGTTATTTTATATATAATAATGAAGGTGGAGGAGGGCAGGTTTAGACGGCCTTGTTGAGAATGAGATGGGAATTTAATTATCCTACAAGTCATGCCATTGTGATAATTAAGTCCCTGGAGTGCTGAGTGCCAGAAGGCCGGCCAAGCACTTTGAGTCTGCTTTCTTGGTTCATCGTCATGGTTCTCACATCATCTCGTTGGGATGCAGTGGAAAGTTCTGTTCAGCCAGCGTAAATTAAACTACTCTGATTTTTACTTTGTGTGTGTCCTCTCTAGTTTTCAAGGGCATGTTCTAAAACAAGGCTCCAAAGTGAGCATCCCTGTCACTTCCAGTTTACAGAGACTGAATCCGAGACTCCTGTAGAGGAAGGTATGACCCTGAGGTCAAGCACCTCCTCACAAGGCGTCGGTTGCAGGCTTGTTCTGTTCTGCTCATGTGGGCTCTTTCTAGTAACTTTGTTTCTGCTGTTTTTTAAATGCATTCCGTGATATCCTATTACAAGTTATTATTACTGATTTTTCTACTGTTCAAATATTGGTTTGCAACTTTGCATTAAGAAAGAAGCCTTTGTTATTTATAGTTCCATTTTTTTTTCAAAACCAATAAACCAAATAGTAATTTAACTTGATATGACTATTGTTTACCAGTTTAAAATCTTTCATATGTTTTCCTATTTTTATCATATCTGTTAGGTTTCATGTGCACAGGGTATGGGTATAGTTGGCCATTTTCATCATGGATTGCCATTATTTTTAATTACTCTGAAAGAAACAAACACTTGGTTTAAATTTATTTAAATATCTTTTATGCATATAGTTGGACATAGTAGGCATTCAAAAAATACTTAAGAAACAATGCCCTTAAAGGATTTCCCTCCTTTCAAGGAAAACATATTATAAAAAGAGAGAATTTTTAACAAGTCACAAAGGTTCTGTCAGCAGAGCAGACTATTTTGCATTAATCACAGAGAACAGGAAAACAAGACTTCCAAATAAAGGAGAAATTTACAGGCCACCAGAGTGAGTAATTGAAAGTTGATGCCATTAGAAAATGCCGTATTAATCACCTCTTTAAGTTTTCTGATGATAAAAATTTAAAAATGCTGAAATGAAAAATCACCACAACATTCATCTACAGAATGTGACTAGTGATCCTTGTGGCTGAGGGTTGTTTTAGAAAGCTGAGTAAACTCATGTCATTTATGGATGTTCTAAGTAATAGAAGTTATAGTCATCGATATCACCTTTATGTACATTCCATGCAGGCAGGAAATGTGTGTGTTATTTTTACTTCTGTGTCACTAGGATCTTCAACAATCTCTGACAGATTTAAGATTAGAACCCAGTTCTTCCTATGCTAAGCTATGCTGTGCTAAGTCACTTCAGTCGTGTCTGACTCTGTGTGACCCCAGAGATGGCAGCACACCAGGCTCCCCCGTCCCTGGGATTCTCCAGGCAAGAACACTGGAGTGGGTTGCCATGTCCTTCTCCGATGCATGAAAGTGAAAAGAGAAAGTGAAGTCGCTCAGTCGTGTCTGACTCCTAGCGACCCCATGGACTGCAGCCTACCAGGCTCCTCCATCCATGGGATTTTCCAGGCAAGTGTACTGGAGTGGGGTGCCATTGCCTTCTCCGAGTTCTTCCTATAATTGAGGTTAAAAAATAATTGTTATTAGCAATGCACAATGAGGAGACAGAGTTTGACATCTGTTAACACTGAGCAATCAGGATGATAGTAACATCAACCAACCATAGGGAGGATTTTTGTTTCATTTAAGTGTCAACCAGAAGTAATATTGACATGATATTTCCAAAATCGAACTTAGGATGGGTGTATTGATAGAATGTTGTAGAATGAGAAGTGGACAGTCTTATGGCAAGATCTGAAACTAGTTTTGAATCTAATGGAGAGATTGGCAAACCAGATGCTCTTGCAACAGAAGCTTAAATAAGGATGATGCTTAGAATCCTACCTTAGAGAAAAGTTTAAAAGAAACCACCGGAAGTTGTTCAGCAAGGAGAAGATTTGAGTCGATTTGGGCAGCTTTGAGTGAAAGAGTTGGGGTTGTAGTCTGTGTTTCAAATGTAGGAACCAGGAGCAAAATATGTGAGTTAGAGGGAGAGATGTTTTTAGCGCAATATAAAGATTAATGATGCCAAAAAATTAAAGGTCTATTTTTTTTAATTTAAATTTATTTATTTTAATTAGAGGCTAATTACTTTACAATATTGTATTGGTTTTGCCATATATCAACATGAATCCGCCACGGGTGTACACGTGTTCCCAATCCTGAACGCCCCTCCCACCTCCCTCCCCATACCATCCCTCTGAAAAACAGTGGCTTCCTCCTGCTTTTGAAGCATAAGCTGAGGCAGGATGGAGACTTAATGGAGAAAAGGCATGGCTGTGGCCAGGGCGGCTAGTCCAGGACCAAGGCCCCATGGAGTGCTGCTGGATGTGCAGACTCACAGAGCATCACAGCGCTGCAGACACAGATCCTGACTGAGCTGCACATGTCTGCAAATTGTGACTGTTATATGTTGTTAATACAATGTGCTTAAAGCTCACAGTGCATAGGTGTCCTTTGTAGTTATGTATTTTAACCAATGGATATCTAAATTAGAATTATGATTGTGGGTTTAAAAGAAAAAAACAAACAGAATTTCTAAAAATGACAGACCTGAAAAATTGGAAACCAATTCTTACACCCCTTTTTCTAACGCTAAGATTTGGTGTTTTTGTGACAAGCAATTTAATTGATGTATGAACTATGTGAAGACTTATAAGAGTATAGCAATGCCTGCAAAACACAGGATAATGAAAAAGTAATGGGTAAACACAGTATTTGCTCTTTAACTCTGAAAGAATGTCAAAAGTTTGCCTTTGTGTTTTGCTTTTCCTTAATCAAAAATGTTAGCTTTAGACTGGAAGCCAAATAGGGGAAGTCTGCTTAAATTAGTCAGAATATACATGCTATGACAGTTTAATTTGCTGACTGATTTGTTTTTAATTTAATACTGAGGATAGTTCAGGGTCAAGTTCATGAGATATTTAAAACTGCAACATAAAATTTCTCCAGACAAAAAGTTTATTGAAATTCTATTCTGTTTATTGTACTTGTTTCCCATTTCAGCCATTGATGTATTCTCTCATTAGAGTGATAAAGAGTAACGTGTTGGCTCAGGGAAGTCCCTTTTAATACCTGGTTTCATATCAACTATTAAAAATTAGCATTTTTCCTAGAAAATTAAAAAAGATAAAGTGAAAGTGTTAGTCACTCAGTCATGTCCAACTCTTTGGGACCGCATGAACTGTAGCTTACCTGGCTCCTATGTCCATGGAATTCTTCAGGCAATATTACTGGAGAGGGTAGCCATTCCCTTCTCCAGGGGATCTTCCTGACCCAGGGATTGAACCTGCATTTCAGGCAGGTTCTTTACCATCTGACCCACCAGGGAAGCCTGGAATGTCACCCTAATTCTCATGAACTAAAGAACTGGGGTCATCATTTAGTAAACACACACATACACACTTTATCTTGAAATAATGAGGCACATGTGCATTTTGATTTATATGCACGCATCTCACCCCTCCTTTTTTTTTGCATGTATGTAATTGGTTTTCATTCACTCAATAATTTGAATGCCTGCTATGTTCTAGAAAATCATTCTTATTATTAAGATAATATAAAATACAACTTTGTGTTGCTTATTCATAAACTATGTTTCCTTCAAACTATCTGCACAGTGCATTTCTCAAGGATATTTTCGTTAAAGGGACAATAAGATGCTATTTGGCACTTTAACCATTTCCTCGGGCACTGCCATTCTGGAACATCTGTCTCACCATTTGGCTAATAGATGCTGGGTCTTTTTTTTCCCCCCAAGATTCAAAGTTGCAGAAGCATTTAGTTACTTCACGAAGCCTCTTTGATGGCTTAGGCATGTTGAGAAAACATTAAGTAAAGGGAAGGCAAGCTGTTCATAAGAGGTCTTTTTAACAGTGGAGAAAATATTCATTAAAAATGTATATAGAATGGTAATATCTAAGAAGTGCAGGGTCCCTGGGAGTATAGCTTTGAATGACCCTGAAATGCATGTCTTTTGATGTCTCACCCCATGTTTCCATCTCCAAGTATCTGTTAGAGACAACGATCACTGCAATTGTACTTGCAAACTCCACTGGCACTCAGTCCCTTGCAAGGCTCATCTGATCCTTAGAAATGTCTTCCATAGATGATTCAAAAATATCTCTTTCCTTTTACTCTTTAGACTGTGGTTTTGCTACCAGACTATCTCAGAACAAATCTAATCATCTGTAAAAATAGCAGCATGCATGTGGTTAAAAGCAAATAAAGTGCTTTACAGTCACCTTAGTTTTATTCCTTACAATAATTTCCAAATAAAGACAAGTAAGAGACTGAGGAAAAGAGCAATAGTAGTTCTAGGTAGGCAGTGATCTCATCAGATCAAATCAGATCAGTCACTCAGTTGTGTCCGACTCTTTGCGACCCCATGAATCGCAGCATGCCAGGCCTCCCTGTCCATCACCAACTCCCAGAATTCACTGTGACTCACGTCCATCGAGTCAGTGATGCCATCCAGCCATCTCATCCTCTGCCGTCCCTTCTCCTCCTGCCCCCAATCCCTCCCAGCATCAGAGTCTTTTCCAATGAGTCAACTCTTCACATGATGTGGCCAAAGTACTGGAGTTTCCGCTTTAGCATCATTCCTTCCAAAGAAATTCCAGGGCTGATCTCCTTCAGAATGGACTGGTTGGATCTCCTTGCAGTTCAAGGGACTCTCAAGAGTCTTCTGTGAGCCCAGATACGATGTTAAAATTAAGTTGTGTGGTTTAATAACTTTACATTGGTATCTGTCTCTGATATTACTAAAAATGTCAAAATTAATGAATTTATTTAGTAATCTCTGTGCCATTCAACTTTTTAAGCACTAGGAACATCATGGTGATATTCTAGTTCTCATGGAGGTTTGTTTTTAAGGGCAGATAAGTAAAATCAAGGGCTTCTCAGGTGGCATGATGGTTAAGGATCTGCTTGCCAATGCAGGAGACACAGGAGAGCAGGGTTCGATCCCTGGGCTGGGAAAATCCCCTGGAGGAGGAAATGGCAACACACTCCAGTATTCTTGACTGGAGAATCCCATGGACAGAGGGGCCTGGTGGGCTATAATCCATGGGATCAGAAAGAGTTGAACATGAAGGCACTCATGCATACACGCACACACACACACGTAAAATCAAGAAACCAGATATGGTAATAGAAGTGAGCATGGATGCTGGGACTGTGAGGGAATCAGTGTAAATGGGGTTGATCTCTGGGGTGATGTAGCTTGATTTCAAGAAGAAGCCATCTCAAAGCAACCTGGAGCACAGGGTCGGGGGGTGCATCCTGAGAGGGACCAGCTCCTGCAGGGGCCCCAAGGGAGAACTCATCAAGGGACTCTGCGTGTGCGCGCATGCGCGCGCACACACACACACACACACACACACAATTGCGATGTGTGTGGAGTATGGATCAGTCAGAACTGGAGGAACTCATGGGAGGAGATATAAGACCAGAGCACATATTTATAGAAAACTCTCCTGGTTCCCTCATCTGATATAAAAATAATTCTCCCTGAAAGGGTAAGAAAATCACGTGAGGTCACAAATCTAATCTGTGGATCAGGCATGATTCTCTCACTAAATACCTTCTCCCACTCGATCGTGAGCAACAAAGACAAAAACCAGTCTGGTTTTTCCATCACTGCATATCTTCAGTTGTTGGCTGAGAGTCTTGGACAGTAGGGTTCAACATGTATTTTTAAAATAGATTAATGGATAAATAAATAATGCCTATTTAAATCTTAGTTTTAAAAGTGTTTGACAACCACCAATCTGTTCTATTTCTCTGAGTCTGGCATTTTCAGACTGCACATAAGTGAGACGGTACAGTATCTGTCTTGTTCTGTCTGATTTACTTCACTTAACATAATGCCCTCAGGATTCACGTTGTCATAAATGACATGGTTTCCTTGTTTTGTGTGGCTGAGTACAGATGGGTGGTTGCTGAGGGTGGGAGTAGGAGGTGGGGAAAATGGGTGAAAGAAGTCAGGAAGTACAAACTTCCGGTTATGTAAGTTCTGAGGAGGTGTTGGACACCATCGTGACTGTAGTTAATGACACTGTATGATATACTTGAAGGCTGATACGACGGTAGATCTTGAAAGCTGTCATCACAACAAAAATAGTTTATATCCATGTGAGGCAATGGATATTAACTAAACTTACTGTCATAATCATTAGCAGTGTGTGTGTATATCATCAAATCAGCATGTTGTATACCATCAGCTAATGCAGTCCTAATCCCCTAATGCCTTAGAATGTGATCTTTTTGGTACTGGAAATAGGGTTTGAAGAAAGGTCATTAAGGTAAAGTGAGGTCATCTGGAGAAGGGGTTCTATCCAATAAGACTGGGGTCCTTTATTATTTTTATTGAAGTATGGTTGATTTACAATGTTGTGTTAATTTCCTCTGTGCATCAAAGTGACTCGGATATACACACATACACACACACACACACACATATATATATATGTATATATATATGTATATCTCTGTGTGTATATACATGTATTCTCTATTTCATTTTCTGTTCCATTATGGTTTATTACAGGATACTGAACTTAGTTCCCTCTGCTGTACAGTAGGACCTTGTTGTTTGTATATAATAGTTTGCATCTGCTAATCCCAAACTCCCATTCCTTCCCTCCGCCACCTCCCCCCAACCTTGGCAACCATAAGCCTGTTCTCTATATCTGTGAGCCTGTTTTTTTTTTTTTGTGGGTATGTTGATTTGTCTTGTAGCTTAGATTCCACATGTAAGTGGTAATACGGTGTTTGTCTTTCTCTTTCTGACTTGACTTCACTCAGGATGGTAATCTCTAGGTCCATCCATCTTGAAATACTGCAAACAGCAGTATTTCATTCTTTGGATGGCTGAGTCATATTCCTCTGTGTGTGTGTGTGTGTGTGTGTGTGTGTGACATCTGTATCCATTCATCTGCCGATGGGCACTTAGATGGATTCTGTGTCTTGGTTGATGCGAACAGTGCTTCTGTGAACACCGGGATGCACGTATCTTTTTGAATTACGGTTTTCTCTGGGTTCATGCCCAGGAGCAGGCCTGCTGTGTCACATCGTAGCTCTGGTTTTAGCTTTTTGAGGAGCCTCCATTCTGTTTTCCATCATGGCTGCACTAATTTACATTCCGAACTGGTGTTGTTTTAAAAGAAGGAGATTAGGACACACACACACACACACACACACACATAGACCATGAGGGAAAACAGGGAGACAGAGCAAGGAGAGGCCTGAGGAGACACTAACCTTGCTGGCATCCTTTTCTCCTCCTTCCAGAACTCTAAAGAAATATGTTTCTGTTGTTTTAGCCATCCAGCTCTTTGCTATGGCAACCCTAGGAGGCTAGTACATGTGTCAATCAGAACAATGCTACGGTGACTCCATATGCTCTAAACACCATTACTAGTGAGATCATTACTAGCAAAATAATCACACACGGTCTCGGGATGTCAGGCATGGTGTTAGTTTGGAACACATAATGCTTATTCTTTGTTTTGTGATGTAGTCATTTATTCTTCCAAAGCATGATTGTACTCATTTACTTTTTTCATTCTCAATGCCCTTCACATGCCCCAGAACACTGTAGACTGTTAGCTTACAAACTTTCCTTTGCATAATCAATGGAAACTTGTCTCTGAATGAAATCACATCTGGAATCTCAAATATGAAAGTTAATAGTAATAATAAATCAAGAGCAGGTCTGTTTGAAGAAGGAGTGATGTAAAACCTATATTGTGTTGTATTATTCAGTACCCTCTGGGAGAAGAGCCAACAGGTTGGGTGTGTGTAGAAAGAGATGAATTTGAAGGGACTGGCTTTCATGATTGTGCAGGCTTGGTAAGTCCAAGTCTGCAGAGAGGGCCAGCTGTCTGGAGACCTAGGGAAGAGAGGCTTTTTGAGGAGGAAGAAGGGGAACTGCAAGGCACTAATTATCGATATCAACACTATGAGAGTGTCAATAATAAATATGTGATGTCAGCAGCTTGGTATATTCATTCAAGGAACTGTATGCCCATCTATGCATATGCATCTCCCAAGTGGCAGGAAATCTAATCCCTGGTTACACAAGGTTAGGATAGAGCCCATGGAAACAGAACTTCTTACAGCAACAGGGAAGCAAGCTGTGGTTTCCTAGCCTGGAAAGGATATAGTCCAAGAGGGTGGAGACAGCTGAGAGGCTGGAGAAGACCATGTGGAACTCTCAGGAGACACACACCCACTCCTCCAGCTCAAAAACAGTCATTCCTGTGTCTACATTGGCTAGCATTTTCTCACAATCTGCAGAAAAGCCCACAAGCCCTAGAATATCAAGGCTTTTAAACTATCTTGCCAAGCATTTCAAACATCACTCTTTGTAATGTCATCTTGGGGGCCTGCCATGTCACTTCTTCATTCTTCCTACGTCGCTAGGGCCTCAAGTCACGTCTCTGCCATCAGCATGAGACCCAGGGGTGCTTATGTGCACATAGAAGGGCTTGTCAGTCGGGGAAGAGACAGTCATTTGCCATCAGTGTTCCTGCTACTTCAATATGTCTCAGACCCTCCAGTGGCTTAATATAGCTCCAGCCTAGGGCTCAGACGCAGACACAAGTGCTGCTTGGAATTTAATTTTCTTCTGCTGCTGAAAAGATTCATTTATATGATGAAAGGATATTTCCAAGGGTTGAATACGTTTTATGTCGATGCACATCTATCCTGGAATAACTGGCCAGTGTTTTCCTTCACTTCAGCCCGTGACATTGATGTGAGAGAATTCTTTCCCTTAACGACTCTTCCTTTACTGTATGTACTTAATACAGAATGGGACACTGTTAAATGCTGACTCCATGTTAAAAAATGCCCCTGGATATAAATTCACCCAACTTGGCCTGAAAGAAGGGGAAAAGTTCATTTAAACTAACTGATTAAGGACTTGATAATGGTTAGATTTTCCCTTATAGAAATTTATTTGTGCTGATGTTAGCAGTTTGGGACTTAAGGTGATATCTCATGAAAGAAATCCTTAAAGCACCGATTTAGTCAACTTATATAATAGTTAAAATATAAATATTAATATTTTAAATTTTGCTTATGAAACTAAGCAACCTAATAAAATCTGTGAACTCCTTATACCTGAGCTGTGAAAAGTATTTCAGTATTATTTCTGGGTTACGGGATGATGTGACTTCAGTCACCCAGCCGGTACGATGCATTAGTGACAATAGCAAGTGTCCTTCTGAAATCTAATAGGGTTTTGCATCATCTGTGAGTGAACATATCCCAAATTGTCATGCATGGCACTATCAATCCGAGAACAGTATTTAGAAACCTATTTCTCTTTCAGTGGTAAATGCATTAGCATTCTAAACATATCCCATGCCAGTTGAGATTTTAATTTGTTAGAGACTTGGTTTGAAGGAAACCCATAAGCAGTGCAGTGAAAATGATTCAAAAATAAAGACATCTGAATTTTTTATTTCTATAGTGAGCACAGAGGAGGATTAAAGTAAAATTTTCCTTCTGTCTGGTCTGTAAAATTATTTTTTTAGGATCTGCATTGTGTGCTTTGCTACTTTAAGAAGACACTGACAAAGAATCACCTGGATCTTTCCTATGGGATTCTCATGTGGCTCTGGTCACTGTTAGGGTAATCCCGAGAATCACTGTCTGGATCAGGAAGACGAGCCTACAAGTGTGGTTAATAATTCCAGGGCAAGACAGGCGGTGCCAACGGAGTGAACATGCCTCTGCTTTCCAGGGTCAGTTCCTCCGAGAAGCAGGAGTAACTAACTTCTCTCAAAACTTCTTTTTAATTTAGATTTTCATATGCTTTTGTGAAAACCTGTCACTCATCACTGCTCAGTCTCCAGAGAAACTGATTTTCTTATTTTCTTAATTGTGAAAGCACTTGAGAAATAATGCCTAAGTTCTCCTTCTCAATGGTCTTGGTCATTTGATACTTGGCTTTTTTCCTGATGGTCCCTCACTTGGGTCTTGGTTACCTACCAGCTCCCTTCAGGGTGAACATGTGAAAAAAAAAAAAAAAAGTCAGTGAGAGAAATGTTTCCCATTTGTTGATTATTGTGATATAAACTCTCCCCCAGAAGAGCTTTAAGAGCAAGCAATTTTAGAGAGAGGAAAGATACAGATTTCATTAGCATAGAAAACCTCAATGAAGACATTCAAAAATTGTCCCTGGGCTTCATGAAAGGTAAGCTTGCTGCTGTTGCTGCTAAGTCGCTTCAGTCGTGTCTGACTCTGTGCGACCCCACAGACGGCAGCCCACCAGGCTCCCCTGTCCCTGGGATTCTCCAGGCAAGACGCTGCAGTGGGTTGCCATTTCCTTCTCCAATGCATGAAAGTGAAAAGTGAAACCGAAGTCGCTCAGTCGTGTCTGACTCTTAGCAAATTGAAATGGGGTCCCATGGACTGCAGCCTACCAGGCTCCTCCATCCATGGGATTTTCCAGGCAAGAGTACTGGAGTGGGGTGCCATTGCCTTCTCCGAAGGTAAGCTTACCAACCCTTAAATATGTTATTTCAATTTGCATCTGTACTGGTGGTCAAGTCCACTCATCTCAAGAATACAGGATTTTAAATCATGATTATATTTGAATAAACATAAAATAGGGCAGAATATGGAGGCATTTTTAGACTCATGTATCTCTCATCTTAATATGAATTGCTATCAACTTTGATGTTGGTCATGCTAGAGAACAAAATGGTTATTTTCATCAAACTTTCTGCAATTGCTAATTAAGTACGTGCTACTTGCCAGGAACTCTTTTACTTATTAAAGGTGTGAGAGTCCTCAAAATACTATAAATGCACGTGCACAGAACTCAGAGGTTAGAGAAGGAAGCTGAAATGTAAAGTCACAGAAGTCAGTGATACTTACACTGCAAAGGGAGCAGGAGAAGGAGGTGATCGAGAGAAGCTCTGGTCTAATTGGAGTTCGGGGGACAGGTAAGCTACGCTTGGGGAAAAGACCTCCAAACTGAGGTCTGAAGGGCTAGTAGCCGGTCACCAAACTTGCAGAGCTGAAGATTCAACTGGTTGAGAAGACATGCTCCCTACTGAAAGGCTGCTGTGCACATTTTGCTTCAGCCCTGTATTGTCAATTTTATAACATTTCTCCTCATTTGACTACAAGCTATCCCTGAGCCACTTGATTATTTGGCTTGATGGAAGTGAACCTCTTAAAACATGGGATCAGGTAAAAGCATGAGAGCATTTTATCTCATTTATTTTTTTAAATAAATTTATTTATTTTAATCGGAGGTTAATTACTTTACAATATTGTATTGGTTTTACCATACATCAACATGAATCCACCACAGGTATACACGTGTTCCCCATCCTGAACCCCCCTCCCTCCCATTCTCTAAGTTGTGGTCTGACTCTTGGTAACCCCTTGGACAGCAGCACACCAGGCTCCTCTGTCCTCTAGTATCTCCCAGAGTTTGCTCAGATTCATTTCCATTGAGTTGGTGATGCTTTCTAACTATCTCAACATCAGCTGCCCCCTTCTTCTATTGCCTTCAGTCTTTCCCATCATCAAAGAGTCTGCTTTTCCAATGAGTCGGCTTTTCTCATCAAGTGGCCAAAGTACTGGAGATTCAGCTTTAGCATCTGTCTTTCCAATGAATATTCAGGACTGATTTCCTTTAGGATGGACTGATTTGATGTCCTGCTGTCCAAGGGACTCTCTAGAGCCTTCTCCAACACCACAGTTCAAAACATCAGTTCTTCCGCTCTCAGTTTTCTTTATGATCCAACTCTCACATCCCTACATGACCACTGGAAAAACCACAGCTTTGACTATAAATATGGACTTTTGTCGGCAAAGTGATGTTTCTGCTTTTTTAGTATGTTGTCTAGGTTTGTCATAGCTTTCTGTCTAAGGAGCAAGTGCCTTTTAATTTTGTGACTGCAGTCACCATCTGCAGTGATTTTGGAGCCCAATAAAATAAAATCTGTCACTGCTTCCATATTTTCCTCTTCAATTTGCCATGAAGTGATGGGACCAGATGCCATGACCTTAGTTTTTGGAATGTTGAGACTTAAGCCAGGTTTTCCACTCTCCTTTTTCACCCTCAACAAGGGGCTCTTCAGTTCCTCATCACTTTCTGACATTTGAGTGATATCATCTGCATATCTGAGGTTGTTGTTATTTCTCCCAGCAATCTTGATTCCAGCCTGGTATTTCACATGATGTACTCTGCATATATGTTAAATAAGCAGGGTGACAATATACAGCCTTGACAAACTCCTTTTTCAATTTTGAAACAGTCAGTTTTCCATGTCCAGTTCTTGCTTCTTGACCCATGTACAGATTTCTAAGGAGACAGGTAAGGTGGTCTGATATTCCCATCTCTTTAAGAGTTTTCCACAGTTTGTTATGATCCACACAGACAAAGGCTTTAATGTAATCAATGAAGCAAAAGTATATGTTTTTCTGGAACCTTCTTGTTTTATCCATGATCCAACAAATTTTGGCAATTTTATCTGTGGCTTTTCTGCCTTTTCTAAACCCAGCATGTACATCTGGAAGTTCCTAGTTCAGGTATATTTGAAGCCTAGTTTGAAGGATTTTGTACATAACTTTGCTAGCATGTGAAATCAGTTCAATTGTATGGTAGTTTGAACATTATTTGGCAATGACCTTCTTTAGGATTGGAATGAAAACTAACCTTTTCCAGTCCTGTGGCCACTGCTGAGTTTTCCAAGTCTGCTGGCATATTGAGTGCAGCACTTTCACAGCATCATCTCTTAGGATTTGAAATAACTCAGCTTGAATTCCATCACCTCCACTAGCTTTGTTCCTAGTGATGCTTCCTAAGGCCCACTTGACCTCTCACTCCAGGATGTCTGGCTCTAAGTGATTGACCACACCTTTGTGGTTATCTGGGTCATAATCTCTTTTTTGTTTAGTTCTTCTGTGTATTCTTACCATCTCTTCTTAATCTCTGCTGCTTCTTTTAGGTCCTTGCAGTTTCTGTTCTTTGTTCCCGTCTTGCATGAAATGTTCCTTGGTAGCTCCAAATTTCTTGAAGAGATCTCTAATCTTTCCTGTACTATTTTTTTTCTCTATCCTTTGCATTGTTCACTTAAGAAGGCCTTCTTATTTCTCCTTGCTCTTCTCTGGAGCTCTGCATTCAGTTGGGTATATCTTTCCCTTTCTCCCTTGCCTTTCACTTCTCTCCTTTTCTCAGCTTATTTGCAAAGCTTCTTCAGATAACCACTGTGCCTTCTTGACTTTCTTTTTCTTTGAGATGGTTTTGCTCACTGCCCTCTGGTACAGTGTTATGAATCCCCATCCATGCTTCTTCAGTCTCTCTCTCTACCACATCTGATCCCTTGACTCATTGATTCATTGTGTCGCCTCCACTGTATAATCATAAGGGATTTGATTTAGGTCATACCTGAATGGCCTAGTGGTTTTCCCTACTTTCTTCAATTTAAGCCTGATTGTTGCAATAAGGGGCTCATGATCTGAGCCACAGTCAGGTCCAGGTTTTGTTTGCTGACTATATAGAGCTTCTCCATCTTTGGCTGCAAAGAACACAATCAATCTGATTTTGGTATTGATCTTCTGGTGATGTCCATGTGTAGAATCATCACTTGGGTTGTTGGAAAAATGTGTTTTCTATGACCAGTGTGTTCTCTTAAGAAAACTGTTAGCCTCTATTGGAGTATAGTTGCTTACAATGCTCTCTCATTTTAAAATTGAGGAAATGGGCACAGAAAATTAAACTGATCTGTTGAAAGTCAATACAAATAATTTTTAGCAGAATTAGACTTGGAGTCCAGTTGTCTTGGTGAAAAGGAAAGCAAACAAAAATTAGCAAACATTAATAAAACTTTCATTTTCCCTTGCACAGATTTTTTTTTTAAGCAAAAAAGTCTTCACATTCTCAGTCAGTCTGTGTAAATAGAGGTGCACACATCTGTGTCTCTTAAATTGATTATTCATAGTCTGAGATGTTCCTTATAAAGAAATTATCCTGTGATGAACTAAGTTTTGGAAACCACTTATTCAATATTCCTGTCTTGGAGGTATGACATAATTGCATTAGAATAAAAATTCCTAGGGATGCTACAAAAAGAGTTGATGTTTTACCCTAATATTTAATGAGCCTGTTTGATACCACTTTATGCATTTCTTGGGTACCATGAATTCTTCATTCTACACATACTTACTAACCATATTTTATGTGTGAGTTGCTATTCTGAACACCTGAGGTTACAGCAAGGAAAATGTTGACAATGCCTAACTTTACGTAATCATAATCTAAGGCAGGCTGGAAGTGTACAAGACAGATGAGGAAGGATATCAGGATGGCAACAAGGCTTCTGCAGAGAACCCAGATTCCTAGATGAGATAGGCATTGACCTGTCTCAGCTGGCTATCAAATCAAAGGCCATGAAAGGCTTCTCTGCAGGGATGACATTTAGACTGGGTTCTGAGTAACAGGAAGGACCTGGTTATGCAAGATCATTGCAGACAAAGGAGACTTTAGAAAATAAACTCTTAGGAGAGGGGCTTTCCCACTCAAGAAACAGGAAACCAGTGTCGTAAACTAATGGGTGAGGTCACGGCTGCTGCTGTGGACAAGGGAGTCACTGATGTGAAACAGGATTAGAGACAAGGCTAGATCTCAGAGGGCTTTGTAATCAGGAGAGAGGGATTTGCTTTTAACTCAAGGAAGCTGTGCAGGGGTGCTCGGGAGGACGGCGGTAGCATCTCACTTGTGTTAAACAGGACCCTTCTGGCTTTGTGGAGAAAGAGTAACCGGATGATAAATGCAGAGAGACCAGAAAGAAATACCTACACACAGGTTCACAGCAAGGTGACCAGGGCTTGGAGCAGGGCTCAGATGCAGGGTGGGGAGACTATGTGGTCAGGATGGAAGAGAGAGAAAGGGGGATGGTTTGCAGGAAGAGTAAGACTTGTTATCTAAGACATGGGAGGTTGCAGAAGAGGAGAAATAAAAGATAACTAGGGTTTGGAAAACCCTGATAAAAATCACATTCTTTTCTCTGTTCCTGTGGTATTTATTTATTTAGAAATATAGTTGGTTTACAATATTAGATTCAGCTGTACAACATAGTGATTCAGTGTGATTATACTCCATTATGTCATTAGAAGATAGTGGCTATAATTTCCTATTCTGTACAGTATGTTCTTATGTTTGATCTGTTTTATACATAGTAGGGTATATCTCTTAATCCCATACCCTTACTTGCCCCTACTCTTCCCCTTTCTCCTTTAGTAACCAGTAGACAGCTTTCTGTGTCTGAGTCGGTTTCTTTTATGCGTAAACATTCATTTGTGTTATTTTTTAGATTCTGCCTTTCAGTGGTGTCATACAGTATTTGCCTTTCTCCACTTGTGACATTTCACTAAGCACAAAATTCTCTTCGTCCATTTGTGTTGCTGCAAATGGCAGAATTTAATTCTTTTTTATGACTCAACATTGCTAATTATAAGAGCAATGCAAATCAGAACAATCAGGTATCACCTCACACCTGTCAGATGACTAGTATCAAAAAGTCTCCAAATAACAAAAGTTGGAAGGATGTGGAGAAAAGGGAACTCTCCTACACTGTTGGTGGGAATGTAAGTCTGTACAGCCACTATGGAGAACAGTATGGAGGTTCCTCAAATTAAAAATAAAATTACCATATGATCCAGGGATCCTACTCCTGGGTATATATCTGGAAAAAATGAAAACACTCATCTAAGAAGATACATGCACCCCAGTGTTCATAGAAGCCTAAAATGAAAGCAACCCAAATGCCCAGCAACAGGCTGACTGATGAAGATGTGGTATGTATACAGAATGCGATTTATTTGCTTTCTATTATGTTTTAAATTCCTAGTCAGAAGCTGTTGAAATCAGACAATATGCTAACACAATTCTCTCAAAACTCGATATTCTATGAAAATCCTAACAGATTCTTAATTATGGATGCAGTATAATTCAGTGAAGGCTGTGACAGGTGTTCAGAACTGAACACGAGCACGCTGGGAAGAGCCGTGAGGACGTATGTAGCATTGCAATTTATTTCTCCTGAAAGCAAGGGTGTGTTTTCCAGCCAGGAATGTCAGCGATGGTGTCCCAGTTAAACTTGGATTGTCTTTGTAAATACTAAGTGACTTTCAATTAGGACATTCCCAGGCACTGCCATATGGGCTGGTAGCATGCTGTATAGGAGGTAATTAAGCACTTTGTGGCATCACTTTTTGCCTGTTGACGTGAGCAAATTCAGAGTTGTAAAGTCTTGCCAAGCATGAGGGTGTTACTCTGTATACTAGGATTCCAATTTGTGTAGCAGCGTCAAGAGAGATGCTTTATTTTCTGCTTTTAAATTGTACTTCCTGTGTTGTTCACTTTGAGACCTCCTGGGGATAGAGCTTCATAAGACCTACTGTTCTATAACAGGCACGTAAGTAATTAGCGGGCCAACTCTACAGCCATACGTTGGTATAACTGTTGACAATTTATACAATAGCCTCCCCCCACTGCCTCGTCTATTCATTATGGTATACTGGAGCTGTACAAGGATGTTGACAACACATATCCTGACAAAATTCACAACCGAATCCATAGATAGAGTTTATCTGCTTTTCAAAAACGATGTTTCTAGTTGAAGTGGTTTTTATAGAAAAATGAGTTCCATATAAATAGTTCATTTTATTGAGGTAATTGAAATTTTATCTTGAGCTTTGATCTTGCAGAGAACATTTCAGGAAGATGACAGTTCCTTGGGGAAATCTAGATGTCACAGAGGAATTACAAGTTAAAAATCACATCCTGAAAGACATGTTTTGAACTGCTAAAATAATAGTTTAATAAAATGTGTTTTTTTCAACCACATACATATGATCTCTAAATACAGGTGCAACTAAACAGGTTGCCTTTTAAATTATTGTTTTTAATTATTCATGATTAATTATTTCTATTTATACGAAGCCTTTGATTCCCAATCACCTGTGGTTCAAATATAACTTTGCAAGGGTACATGCAGTTCATTTTGGCTCCTGATGGAATATTCAGGACTCTCTTGTCTGTTCAGGCTGCTATAACAAAGGACCATTAACTGGCTTATAAACAGCAAGAATCTATTTTTCAGAGTTCCAGAAGCTAAAGTCCAAGATCAGAGTGCCAGGTGGGGAGGCGTCGGGGGGCTTCTTGCCTGGGTGAAGATAGCTGACTTCTTTGTCCTTTGCCCTCACTTACTGGGGGTGAAGGAGCTCTCCGGGGTCCTGTAAAAGGCACTAATCTCATTCATGGAAGCTCTACTCTCATTACCTAACCACCTCCCAAAGTCTCCACCTCTTATAAAATACCATCACCTTGAGGGTTAGAATTTCCACATATGAATTTAGGAGCAGCACAAACATTGAAAAAAGGCAACATTTCAGGAACATAAGGAAAGCATTACGTCAAGGATCAGAACTATCTCAGCAGAGATAGGCTTTCTTTTATAACTGGTGCATCGAATGCAGATGCTGCTGCTGCTGCTGCTAAGTCGCTTCAGTCGTGTTTGACTCTGTGCGACCCCATAGATGGCAGCCCACCAGGCTCCCCTGTCCCTGGGATTCTCCAGGCAAGAACACTGGAGTGGGTTGCCATTTCCTTCACCAATGCATGAAAGTGAAAAGTGAAAGTGAAGTCGCTCAGTTGTGTCCAACTCTTAGTAACCCCATGGACTGCAGCCTACTGGGTTCCTCCGTCCATGGGATTTTCCAGGCAAGAGTACTGGAGTGGGGTACCATCTCCTTCTCCGGAATGTAGATGAGATAGTGTCAAAAATGCAGTTACATTCATGATTCAGTTCTCCTAATATTAAGTCCTGACTTACTGGATTGGCCAAAAAGTTTCTTTGGAGTTTTCTGTAACCTCTCATAGAAAAAGCCGAACAAACTTTGGCCAACCTAATACATTTAAAAATAAATTATGGAGGACCAGGTCAGAGGTCACTCACCAAAACCCAAGTGTGAGCTGCAGTGAGACACAGGACTCAAACCTAAGATATAAGATTCCAAGGGATGAAAAAGATGAAAAAAGGTTGATTCAGCAGAAGTAGATCTTGCCTCCTGGAGTAGGGGCAGGGTTCCAGTCAGCCTAGAGGATGTTTCATAAGGCCCATGTTAAAACCTTGGGATGGGCTTCTCTAGTGGCTCAGTGGTAAAGAATTTGCCTGACAACATAGAAGACACAGTCCTGGGAGATCAATCCCTGGTCCTGGGAGATCCTACGTGCCATGGAACAACTAAGCCCATGTTCCACAACTACTGAGCCTGCACTCGAGAGCCTGAGGCCATAACTACTGAGCCCACATGCTGCATCTGCTGAAGCCTGCATTCCAGGGCTTGTGCTCTGCAGCAAGAGAAGCCGCCACAGTGAGACGGCCGTGCACCACAACGAGAGAGCAGCCCCAACTTGCTGCAACGAGAGAAGGTTTGCCTGCAGCAACACAGACCCAGCAGGGCCAAAATCAATGAATAAGTACATTAATTTTTAAAAAACTTGGGAGACAAAACAACTGAAATGCTGTGTCTGAGATAACTTTATGGTCCCCTGACCATAAAGTCTTAGAAGGACTGGGCAAAACAGAGCCGACCACTTAGAAAGGGCTGTCTTCCTCTTAAGTGGTATCTGATTGCTGTATTCTTTCATCAGCAGTGCATTTCCTCGGGAACTTTCTCAACTTGTGTTTTAGGCTAATTTCAAGCAAGAACAATTATAACTCATTTCAAGCCTTCCCATGCATACCATCTCAAATGTCTCTGAGACCTGGAGTGTATATCTTTGTATGACCTTGCCTGGCTGACCACACGGGATATTAAGTCTCAGGAAACCATGCCCAGCCCTACCTAATACAAAGCTATTAAGAAGAAGTCATTCCACATCACAGAAGAAAGAAAGTGAAGTTGCTCAGTCGTGTCTGACTCTTTGCGACCCTATGGACTGTAGCCCACCAGGCTTCTCAGCCCAGGATTTTCAGGCAAGAATACTGGAACGGGTTGCCATTTCCTCCTCCAGGGGATCTTCCTGAACCAGGGATCAAACGTAGGTCTCCCACATTGCCGGCAGAGTCTAGGTCTGAGCCACCAGGGAATCCCCTTCACATTGTCTTATTAATTCTCCTTGCAAGTGCCTGCTGACTGCAGACTTGCCTCTATGTAGCTTGCATGTTACAAAAGTGTCTATGTGGGTCGACAGATGAGAAACAAATTGTCAACCTTTAAAAAAGACGGAGATAAAGTGACAAAGAAGGTTTTAATACTACAGGTCTAGTTAAAAGGATAGATTTACTCTTCCTCAGAATCCATCAAAGTGAATTCCTACTTGTGAGTTTGGTTTTGTCACATGGTCTTGATTTCTGATATTGCCCTACTGAACATGAATATGATTATAGAAGCCTATTTCATATCCAAATTGTAAAGCCTTCAAACTCTAGTCATTCTGGATTAAGCCTGAAAATGGTGACTGTTTCAACAGTTTGTGGGGCCCCAGCTGCCTCCTCTGCTTAAGAGGTTACTTTCCAAAACCAGCTTTTGTGTCTTTGAGAGAGAGCAATTGATTCTCTGTGTAGCAGACTTGCTCCTCAGGACTTTTTGGGACTCTGTGTTTTAAGTTCCAAGTGTGAACTGTGCCCTCAGCCAGGCAATAAAGTCCTACCATCAACCCCTTAGCCATATCCACTCGGCTTCCCTCTGAGGACTTCTCAAATCTCCCCCTGTGACTTTGTATTCATTTACTTTCACTGCTCAATCAATGACTCAACACTTTAAAATCATACTCAAAGGTCCTGCTAAGGAGAATTAGGTACCTCCCAGATAATTCCTTCTAAAAGACCTTCTTCAGAAATGCCTGGCCTGGAAGAATAAAATACACCCATGGGCCCCCATCACAATGGATGAATAAAGAAGAGCAGCATTTTCACTACTACACTCACTGATTTAAAACCTATAGAAAAAAAATCCCATCAGTATTAAATAATATGATTTTAAAAATCAGATCCATCCTAGTGGTGACTTTTATAGCACTGGTCTAACAGCGCTAAACTCTTCAGAATTCTTATGATTAAACCCTGTGTCCCTGGCACCAGTGATTCCGTTGGCTGGTCCATCAGTTTAGGCCTGAGAGTGATGTTGCCCAGTACAATGTGAGCTGCATTTTAGTTTTCCTAGTAGCCCAATTAAAGGCAAAGACAAGAGACAAATGAAATTAATTTCAGTGGAAATTTTATTAACCCAATATATATGAAATATTTAACATGTGATACAAAAATATATTACTGAAATATTTTACATTCTTACTATTGGTTCATTGAAATCCATACTGTGTTTTAATCCATATCAAGTGACACGTCTCAAGTGTTACTGGCCCTGTGGGGCTCTCGGCTGCCCCCTGAACACTGCAGGTGTAGGGGAGTGTCGACTAAAAAAGATGCGCAACTTGAGAGTTATGAGTTAAGTTTTATTTGGGGAAAAATGAGGACTGCAGCCAGGGAGGCAGCATCTCAGAGAGCTCTGAAAGACTGCTCCAAAGCGGCAGTGGGAGAAGGTCAATATACAAGGTTTTGATGAAGGGGGAGTTCAGTACCATGAAGCTCTCATTTTACCAAAGGTTTTCGTTAGTCATGAGGATCTGATGTCACCGTGAAGGGATTTAGTGCATCTCTAGGTATGCAAGGAGGAGATGCAAGGATTGCGATCATAAAATCTGTTCCTGAAAGCATCCAACTGTCTAAAGACCTGCTCCACCAGATTCCCTGGAGCACAGAGTGCCTCACTCCACCCTGAGCTCCCTCAGGGGGTGTTGAAGGGCAACAGTATGGGGTTCAATCTCCATAGAGGCAGATGGCAAAGGCCTTTGTTGTTCACTCATTGGCAATGCTCTTGGTAAGTGCCAATTTGTACCTGACAGGAGAAAAAAGGCCCGTAAGATGAGAATGTGTATTTATATTCCTACTGCAGGTTTTACAGCTCTGAGTCTTGGGAGGGAGACTGCTTGCTGTGTTTTGAAAAACACTGTCCAGGGTACCTGGAAACCTCTCAGTATTCATGGGCCTTTGTGGAGCCCATTTGCTAAAACATAATTAAGGAAAGGAGTCGTCGGTAGGATTTTTAGAATTCCTCTTTCAGATAATCAACAACTCTGTCAGACTAAATTAGGCAGTCTCGCAAGCTGCAGATAATTCATTTGGAATATTTTATTCTTCTGGTAAAAGAGCCTTTTCTTCAGGAATACAGGATGTGAGAAGACTGGTTTCACAGTCACATTTTAATCCACACAAACTACTCAGAAGCAAAAGTACTCCTTGGAGGAAGGCTGAGCTCATTGGCCTTTTAGGGGACCGAAATTGCTGAGCTTAAAAAAATTAGGTCATTTGAAGTGTTTGTATAAAATTAGTAGAAATTAAAAGATACAAAAATAAATATTTTCTACATTAAACCTGAGGATTGCAATGATAAACTAAATTAAAGAAATTTACTGTTTTAAACCTGGAGGAGGAAATGGCTGGAAAAATCCCATGGACAGAGGAGCCTTGTGGTCTAGAATCCATGGGGTCACAAAGAGCTGGACACAACTGAGTGACTGAGCACACAGCAGAGAATTTTAAAGAATTAAAATCTCTATAATCAAATCATTCTTAACAAGTTTAACTGATCAAGACTGACAAAGTATCTTAGAGGAATAAATATAAGTGTATATTACATACATTATAAAAATAATTCAAAAATGAGTCACATGGTTTAAAATATATTAATTGTGTAAGAGGCATGAAGATATTATACTTCTTGAAATGTCTGCATAAGAAGTACCACCCTTCTTCCTGAAATCAGATTTTTAACTTCTCATTAATTAATGTAACCAAGATTACAAATTAAAGCACTGAGTTTCTATTACACATATAAAGCAGGGTTTTCAGGAATAAGAGATTCTGGACATTTTCTGGTAAAACTGAAACATTTTGAAACTCTGGACTATTTTATGTAATCCCTTACCTCAACCAAGAACTCATATCAGTATTATGAACTGTGACTGACCTTATGCAGCAAAGATAAATAAAAACCTATGAAATCACAGGCGACAGCTTATATCGTTGGGCTAAGCACCATTCGCATGAAAGCGTCATGAGATTAGAGGTAATGGATTCCTCTTGAAAGCTATTCCATGACCATGGAAGTCATAGAATATTGATTCTGAGTTATTTCTTCAGCTGGCTCAGCCTTTGGAACCAAAGGTCACATAAGAAAATATAACAAAATGTTGGCCAGGTAACAGAGTATCCACATGTGTTTACCAGCCCTCTGCAGTGAGCTAGTCTAGTTCAAATTCAGATATATTATTTCTATACACCATCGTATAACTTATTTTTATGAGATTATTCTAAGATAAAGGCTTCCAAGGTGGCTCCGTGGTAAAGAATCTGCCTGCCAATGCAGGAGACACAGGTTTGATCCCTGGGTCGGGAATACCCCCTGGAGAAGGAAATGGCAACCCACTCCAGCATTCTTGCCTGGCAGGCTACACAGTCCATGGGGTTGCAAAGAGTCAGACAAGACTTAGCAGCTAAACAACAGCAACCCTAAGATAGACCTATACTGTTATTTTGTGAAGAAGCCATCTTTGTCCTCTGTGCTGTGCTTGGTCACTTTGTCCTCTACAAGCCCATATTCAAAGTTTGGTACCAAACAGAACCTGAAGGATTTTAAGATGCCACTTCCTCAGCAGGAAATTGTGGGACAAAGGAGAGAAAACAAAAATGCTGATATAACTTAGTAAAGCGGGAAAGGGCAGTGGGTAAAGGAAGGTGGGTGCCTAGACGAGACAGTCTAGCTAAGCTAGTGAGTCGATTGAGGGAGAGGTAGTTAGCTGCTGGAAGAAGGTGGGAGGTGGAGGAACACCAGTTAATGCTTTGTTTCTATTGTGTGTGTGTGTGTGTGTGTGTGTGTGTGTGTGTGTGTGTGTTTAACACCAAAACGCTTTGTATTAACAATGCTGTGATAGTTACAGGTGAACAGTGAAGGGACTCAGCCATACGTATGCATGTATCCATTCTCCCCCAAACTCCCCTCCCATCCAGGCTGGCACATAACACTGAGTAGAGTCCCGTGTGCTACACAGTAGGTTTTTGTCAGATTATCCCTTTTAAATACAGCAGGATGTACATTACCCTCCCAAAGTCCGAAACTATCCCTTCCCCTGGCAATCATGAGTCTGTTGCTAAATCTATGAGTCTCTTTCTGTTTTGTAAGTTCATTTGTATCATTTCTTTTTATATGCCACATATAAGGGATTTCTTCTTCTCTGTCTGATTTCACTCAGTATGACACTCTCTAGGTCCATCCACGTTGCTACAAATGGCCTTATCTCATTTCTGAATGGCTGAGTAATATTCCACTGTATCTATATACTGCCACTCCTGTATCTATTCCTCCATCCATGGACATTTAGCTTGTTTCCATGTCTTGGCCATTGTAAACAGTACTGTGATGAATGTTGGGGTGCATCTATCTTTTCAGGCCATGAAAGCCAGATAATGTTTATGGGCACCTAGCAGTTCTTTTATGTAATGTGTATTCTGTAATTACATTTACAAATACCTATGGTATTTTTGGAGGAGCCTGGTAGGCTGCAGTCCATGGGGTCTTTCGGACACGACTGAGCAACTTCACTTTCACTTTTCACTTTCATGCATTGGAGAAGGAAATGGCAACCCACTCCAGTGTTCTTGCCTGGAGAATCCCAGGGACAAGGGAGCCTGGTGGGCTGCCATCTATGGGGTCACACAGAGTCAGACATGACTGAAGAGACTTAGCAGCAGCAGCAGCAGCATAGTATTTTTGACATTGTTCTTTTCCAGATACTCGAACTAAAACTATTAATGATTCATATCCATTCTACTTCCTCCTAACTACAAGAAATTTAATTACTTTTAATAGATTTCATGTTATGATTTTAAAGGTATTTAAGACAAATGACCTTCCTTGTGGAAGTGCACTTTTAAAGGGAAGAAACATTGTACAGAGGGTGGTGATCAAAATCATCCCCAAGAAAAAGAAATGCAAAAAGGCAAAATGGTTGTCTGAGGAGGCCTTACAAATAGCTGAGAAAAGAAGAGAAGTGAAAGGCAAAGGAGAAAAGGAAACATATACCCATCTGAATTCACAGTTCCAAAGAATAGCAAGGAGACATAAGAAAGCCTTCCTAAGTGAACAATGCAAAGAAACTGAGGGAAACAACAAAATGGGAAAGACTAGAGATCTCTTCAAGAAAATTACAGATACCAAGGGAAAATTTCATGCAAAGATGGGCACAATAAAAGACAAAAATAGTATGGCCCTAACAGAAGCAGAAGATATGAAGAAGAGACAGCAAGAATACACAGAAGAACTATACAAAAAAGGTCTTAATGACCCAGATAACCATGAAGGTGTGACCACTCACCTAGAGCCAGACATCCTGGAGTGCAAATTCAAGTGGGCCTTTAGAAGCATCACTGCGAACAAAGCTAGCAGAGGTGATGGAACTCCAGCTGAACTATTTCAAATCCTAAAAGATGATGCTGGTAAAATATTGCACTAAATATGCCAGCAAATTTGGAAAACTCAGCAGTGGCCACAGGACTGGAAAAGGTCAGTTTTCATTCAAATCTCAAAGAAAGGCAATGCCAAAGAATGTTCAAACTACTGCACAGTTGCACTCATTTCACATCCTGGCAAAGTAATGCTCAAAATTCTCCAAGTTATGCTTCCAAAGTACATTAACTGATAACTTCCAAATGTTCGAGCTGGATTTAAAAAAGACAGAGGAACCAGAGATCAAATTGCCAACATCTTTTGGATCGTAGAAAAAGCAAGAGAATTCTAGAAAAACATCTACTACTGTTTCATTGAGTATGTTAAAGCCTTTGACTGTGTGAACACAACAAACTATGGAAAATTTTTCAAGAGATGGGAATACCAGACCACCTGATCTGCCTCCTGAGAGACCTGTATGCAGATCAAGAAGCAACAATTAGAACTGGACATGGAACAATTGACTGGTTCCAAGTTGGGAAAGGAGTACATCAAGAATGTATATTGTCACCCCGCTTATTTAACGTTATTTAGCGTTACCATGCTGCAGTTAACCCTTCAACAACACGGGCCTAAACTGTATGGGTGCACAGGAGAAAGCACACCGCACTCTGTGATCCCTAGTTGGCTGAATCCGAGTGTATATGGAACCGCTTATGAGGAGGAACAGCTGTCAGCTGCAAGTGGGTTTCCCACTCCGTGTAGAGGATTGGAGCCCCTAAGCCTGGCCCACACTCGTCCCATAGTGGTCAAGGTTAACTATGTGTCCTAAGCAGTATGAATTTTTCTGAAGAAACGGGGGAGCCACTGAAAGTCCTAAGTAGAGAAGTCATCTGGTCATATTTTTATGTCTGCAGAGGAAGACTGGTGTCCAAGTGGAAGAGACTGTGAATCTGGAGACAAAGATCACGTATATATAATAATGACCTGTCCAAGAGAAAGATGATGCTGCGTCAACTCTAATGCTGTCTGCCTCTGTGATACAATTTTGGGTTGGGGCGTGTCTGTTTTGTTTGACTTTTAATATTCTTTGGAGAGTAGAAAGAGCAGGGGCACTGGGAATGAATTTTTAGGTCCACACTTCCTCTACTGTATTAAATACTTAAACTTCACTTTCTTCAGCAGAACACAGAGGGTGATTACAAGGATGAGGAGTGTGGATATCACTCTGTGGTCTCTTAAAAAATGTGAGTGGCTTTTTCAAAACAGATTTAGGTATAAGCAAGAGAGTTCCAGAAAAACATCTATTTCTGCTTTATTTGCTATGCCAAAGCCTTTGACTGGGTAGATCACAATAAAATGTGGAAAATTCTGAAAGAGATGGGAATACCAGACCACCTGACCTGCATCTTGAGAAATCTGTATGCAGGTCAGGAAGCAACAGTTAGAACTAGACATGGAAAAACAGACTGGTTCCAAATAGGAAAAGGAGTACATCAAGGCTGTATATTGTCACCCTGTTTATTTAACTTACATGCACATCATGAGAAATGCTGGGCTGGAAGAAGCACAAGCTGGAATCAAGATTGCCAGAAGAAATATCAATAACCTCAGATATGCAGATGAAACCACCCTTATGGCAGAAAGTGAAGAGGAACTCAAAAACCTCTTGATGAAGGTGAAAGAGGAGAGTGAAAAAGTTGGCTTAAAGCTCAACATTCAGAAAACTAAGATCATGGCATCTGGTCCCATCACTTCATGGGAAATAGATGGGGAAACAGTGGAAACAGTGTCAGACTTTATTGTTTTGGGCTTCAAAATCACTGCAGATGGTGACTGCAGCCATGAAATGAAAAGATGCTTACTCCTTGGAAGGAAAGTTATGGCCAACCTAGATAGCATATTCAAAAGCAGAGACATTACTTTGCCAACAAAGGTCCGTCCAGTCAAGGCTATGGTTTTTCCAGTGGTCATGTATGGATGTGAGAGTTGGACTGTGAAGAAGTCTGAGCGCTGAAGAATTGATGCTTTTGAACTGTGGTGTTGGAGAAGACCTTTGAGAGTCCCTTGGACTGCAAGGAGATCCAACCAGTCCATTCTGAAGGAGATCAGCCCTGGAATTTCTTTGGAAGGAATGATGCTGGAGCTGAAACTCGAGTACTTTGACCACCTCATGCAAAGAGTTGACTCATTGGAAAAGACTCTGATGTTGGGAGGGATTGGGGGCAGGAGGAGAAGGAGACGACAGAGGTTGAGATGGCTGGATGGCATCACTGACTCAATGGACGTGAATCTGAGTGAAATCTGGGAGTTGGTGATGGACAGGGAGGCCTGGTGTGCTGCGATTCATGGGGTCACAAAGAGTCGGACACGAGTGAGCAACTGAACTGAACTGAATACATAGAACCCTGCATGTATTTTTTTAGGATCCAATGAGTTTTATATGTGTATATGCCCATGAGAGCATCACTACAGGCAAGGAATAAACACGTCCACTGCTTCCTAAAGTGCCCTTAGTCCCTTTGTGTGTGTTTGTGACAAGAGCACCAGACATAGGACTTGTCCTCAGCAAACTTTAAGTGCATGGTACAGTATTGTTAGGCTTGCCAGGTGGCTCAGTGGTAAAGAATCCACCTGCAGTGCAGGAGACTCGAGTTCAATCTCTGGGTCAGGAAGATCCGCTGGAGGAGAAAACGGCAAACCACTCCAGTATTCTTGCCTGGGAAATCCCATGGACAGAGGAGCAAAGAGTCAGCCATGACTGAGCAACCGAGCATGTGTACACAGTCCTATTAGCTGCGGGCACCATGTCCTGCAGCGAGTCTCTAGAATGAGAGACTCCGTCTTTCCCAATGGAGGTAGTAGCAGTGGTGTACCGAGCCACATTGTGTGTGTTTGTGTGTTCAGTCGCTCAGTCATGGCCAACTCTCTGTGACCCCATGAACTGAAACACGCCAGGCTTCACCGTCATAGTGGAAACCTACCAACAGAGCAACTGCTCTGCCCTTCCCCTCCCAGCAGCCCTGGAAGCCCCCACTGTACTCGACTCCTCCAAGTTGACTGCTTTAGAGCCTTTGTGTAAAGAGTCATATAGTGTTTGTTCTTCTGTGACTAGCTTTTCACTTAGAAGTCCTCTGGGTTCATTTGTTGTCACAAATGGCAATATTTCCTCCTTATTTTAAGGCTGAGTAATACCTTGTTTTATGTATATACTGCATTTTCTTTACCCGTTCATTCATCAGTGGATACTGATGGTTTCCATTTCCTGGTTACTGGCAATAATGCTGTAATGAACACCAGAGGACAGATGTTTCTTTGGGGTCCTTATTTTGTTGACTTTGGATATATACCCAGAAGTAGGATTTCTGGATCAAATCCTAGTTCTGTTTTTAATTTTTTGAAGAATCTCTGCACTGATTTTCATAGAGACTGTACCATTTTACACTCCTACCAGCAGTGCATGAGAGCTCCAGTTTCTTCACACAGTTTCTCTCCAGTTTTGCCCAAACTTACCTTTAAAAAATAGCCATTCTAACAGGTGAGAGGTAATATCTTTTTGTAGTTTTGATCTGCATTTCTCTGATTAGTGATGTTGAACAACTTTTCAATTAACTTTTGACCATTTGTATGTCTTCTATAGGGAAATTTCTCTTTAAGTCCTTTGCTAATTTTTCAGCTGGGTATTTTTTTCTTTTAATTTTGTTATTGAGTTGTAGGAGTTCCTTTTGTATTTTACGTTTGCATCTCTGATCATATATATGGTATGGAAATATTGCCTTCCACTCTGTAAATTGCTTGTTCATTGTGGTGTGTTTTGCTTTGCAGAATCTTTGCTGTGACATGCAGTCCCATCTGTCTAATTTCACTTTTGTTACTTGTGCTTTTGGCTGATATCCAAGAGATTATCACAAAGTCCAGTGCCGTGAAGTTTTTCCCTTATGTTTTATTCTCGAAGTTTTGCAGTTTCAGTTTTAAGTCTTTTCATTTAGGGTGTAAGGTAAAGGGTCCAACTTCAGTCTTTTTTCATGTGGATATCTAGTTTTCCCAGCAGCATCTGTCCTTTCCACATTGAGTGTTTTGGGCACCTTGTCAAAGTTCTCCGCAGCTATGTGGGTTTATTTCTGGGTCCTCTGTTCTGTTCCTTTGGTCTACATGTCTGTTTTTATGACAGCACCAGAGAGTTTTAACTAATACAGCAATTTGTTTGAGATAATATAAGTTCCTCATGATAAAAGGTTTAGAGCCAAGGTTGTTGCCCCAAACAAACGGATATACTGTAGGTGAGATTAACCTGGGGGACATGAGGGCTGCTCCCGGCTGGACGAGTCTGATAAGTGCTGGTCCTTTCCCCTCCACACCAGCCCCTGCCTCCACTCCATTCCTTCCTCTGCCTCTTGCTTTTCCTACAGCATTAATTCTGCATCTTTTTCCTACAATCAGGATTACTCTCAACTGTGATATCTAACTAGGACTGATAAAGCATAGTTACTGGCCACTGTTTTCCCTCTTGTAAAACTTGTAAACTACCAAATCCCAATCAGAAGGGTGTGTGTGTGTGTGTGTGTGCAGTGTCTATACTGTCTTCACATTTACACAAACTGTGAGCAAGAGTGTCACATCGTGCCAGGGACCTCGCCATTGGTAACAGTTACACAGGGGGCTTAGAGGGTGAGACAGACAGGCGGAGGGCTTGGGGTTGGGCAGGTCTGCTCTAACACCTGTGTCTCTTGTGACACAGTCGCTCCATTGCACGTGCCCCCTCACTTGCTGTACTTAATGTATTGGGAGGTCATCCCTGTATCAGATGTGGCGAGGCCCCCACAGTGTGGTCCCTGCACGCCGATCTCCCTCCCACAGATGTGCTTTGCTGACGTCTCCATGCCCTGTGGCTCTGTCCACTTCTTAAGGGTAACACTCTGCACTGTCCAATGTGCTGCTGTCCCTCTACACGGCCCGAGAGTACTTGGTGCATATAATGAACTTAATTAATAGGTGGCACATGAGTTAATATTTTATTTTTCTGCCTCTTCTGAAACTACACCCTCTAAGCATAGACATCTGGAAGTTTCTGTTAGGAAAGGGCTTTTGCTCTTTCTTGAACCATGTGAATGAATCTCAGCTGTGCTGCATCTAGTGACTCTTGAGTCAGTGGGGTGTGCAATCTTTGGGGTCTGGGACCCGGAGCTGCCTCCACAGTGAGCTATGTACTTGCCTGGAGGAGCAGGGATGGAAAGGGTGAGTCAGAGGACATGCCACCTGTGCCTGAAACTCTGGTTTTTAAACCAGGATACTAAGGTTCTATGGGCTTCTCAGGTGGATCAGCAGTAAAGAATTCTCTGCCTGCCAACACAGACGATGCAGGTTTGATCCCTGAGTCGGGAAGATCCCCTGGAGGAGGAAATGGCAACCCACTCCATTTTTCTTGCCTGAAAAATCCCATGGACAGAGGAGTCTGGCAGGCTACAGTCCACGGGGTCACAATGAGTCGGACATGACTGAGCGACTGACACATACACATGCACTAAGGTTCTACTATTTTCCTCGGGGAATGAAGTGTAGCCAGATCACCAAGGTCTGGACCTGCATCCCCTGCATTGGATCAAGAGATGGACTTGGGCTTCCCTGGTCAATTTTGAACTGCTAATTTTTTTCCCCTTTGGACATAAGTAGCAATCCAAACCACATCAGAAAAAATCCACTTGTCTAATTACTGGCTTCTGGTCTTATAGTCAATCAGACTGATGCCTAACAGGTTAGCTTTATCACACTGAGTGAGAAGCTGTGAGGTGTGTGTTCAAGACCTATATTGAAACCTGGGTTTGGCAGGGTCAGATGGTGTTTATTGAATAGTCTGAACTCTTTCTACCTCTGTGTAAAGGTCTTCCACCTAAGTCTTTATTCTAAAACTCCTCCTTTTGTTGTTCACTCACTAAGTTGTGTCCAATTCTTTGCAGCCCCATGGACTGCAGCATGCCAGGTTTCTCTGTCCTTCACTATCTCCCCAAGTTTGCTCAAACTCATTTCCATTGAGCCATAGATGCCATCTAACCATCTCATTCTCTGTCACCACCTTCTCCTCCCGCCCTTAATCTTTGCCAGCATCAGGGTCTTTTCCAATGGGTCAGCTCTTCATGTCAAGTGGCCAGACTATTGGAGCTTCAGCTTCAGCATCAGTCCTTCAATGGATATTCAGGATTGATTTCCTTTAGGATTGACTTCATTTGATCTCCATGCTGTCCAGTGGGCTCGCAAGAGTACTCTAGCACCACAGTTCAAAACCACCAATTCTTCAGCACTCAGCCTTCTTGATGGTCCAAATCTCATGTCTGTTCATGACTACTGGAAAAATAAGCCAACTTTGACTATGGGGACCTTTGTTGGCAAAGTGATGTCTCTGCTTTTTAATATGCTATATAGGTTTGTCATAGCTTTTCTTACAAAACTCTTCCTAAGGGCACAGATGTTCACACTAATCTTTCATGAGAAAGTGCTTCTCTATGATGCCACCTCTACTACATTTTGTGGCCCTGGATATATATGATTTGGCAGCTTTGGCCCATGGATCCAATGAGCTGAACATCTCTCCATCCTAGAGATGGAGGTCCCCTTCTCACACCCGATCTCAGAAGAACCTCCTCCTCCATCCTGCGTCTCCTTTCCTCTTGTGACTTTCCAGTCTCATCTTGCACAGCAGGTAGCATGTTTTGAGTCTCTGTGTGTGCATTTTGTGGTTTATCCTGTTCTTGGCTCATGGCCAGAAAGGAGGAGGGTCATACAGAGATTAGACAAGAGATGGTGAAACAAAGCTTAATTTGGGGGAAATAAATTGACAACAACCATAATCAAATCTATTATTTCCCCTGCTGTGTAGACTTGCAATGCTTCCTGATTCAGATATGAAAGAGGAATAATGTTTGAATTGTATTTTCTTAGATTTTGAGCCTGGGTTTTTCATGTTAAAGGAACAGAAACCTAAAGATGGACTCAGCTTCAAAGTGGGAAACATTCTTTATACACAGAGAGTAGTTCAGTGAATAACAGGCTGCACATGACACTGTTTTACTAAGTATTTATCCAGACATTGTTTAGAAAGAGTCCTAGGATACACTTTTGTTAATTGATTTCTTTAAACAATTGTTATGTGGCAATAGAAATAATTAGATGCTAATTATATTAATATGATCTTTTTTTCATTGTTGAAGAACCCTGAAATGCAAACCCTAGCATCTATTCTAATAATCACCACTGTTTATAATTTGGGGAGTGGGAAGGATTCCTGACAGTCATCTTCGACTATGTGAGCTGGTTATGCCACCTCTTCCAAAATATCGACCTAGCTTATAATTTCTATTATTTAAATTTAGCTCAAAGTCAAAGTAGGAAAAATAAAACATGCAAGTTAATCAGGAAGGCAAGGGTCCTGAAGAGAGATGACCCAATGAAACCTAACAAAGCAGATAATATCTTCCTGACCTTTCCACGTTTGATTCTGTATGCTTTTATCAAGCAAACCTTTTGGAGGAATAAATGGAATTTCTAGCCCAATGAATTATTTTTCTTTTTCCTCTTTTGATGCTAATTTAGTTTAATAAGTGCAGAGTAAATCTGGGTTTAATTCCACTGCCACGTGCTGGGATTCAAAGGGCAGAATCCAGGCTCCTGAGACAGGTTCATCAACTTTCTACCACAGATCAAAGGAACAATGGGCTTTCACAACCTTCCACAATCCATGTGTGAGACTCTCTTAGTTCAAAGAACCAGAGGCAGTGTCTGATGAATCCTGAATATGGAAAAGCCACAATCGTTGATAAGAAGCAGAAAGCCTAGATCTTGGTGGTTATTTTGTTAAAACATGATTTCTAAATCGATTATCAACTCAAGACCTCTATGAATCATGTTAATTCTTATATAATTTCAAAGCACTTTTATTTTTTCTAAAAGCAGATTTTTTTCCCTCTAATTTCGTTTGATGAAATGTTTAAACATGACTGTACACATATAGTTTACCCTTCATATTTATACAGATATCCAAGGGACTAGCAAAATACCTGTCAGTGTCAACTATATACACTATAAGCATAATTAATAATACATTTAAATTTATCATTTTGTAAGTTTTGACTTATGATTATGAGAGCTGGACTGTAAAGAAGGCAGAACGCCAAAAAAAAAAAAAAAAAAAAAAAAAAGATGCTTTCTAACTGTGGTGCTGGAGAAGACTCCTGAAAGCCCCATGGATAGCAAAAAGATAGAACAAGTCAATCTTAAGGAAGATCAACCCTGAATATTCACTGGAAGGACTGAGGCTGAAGCTCCAGTATTTTGGTCATCTTTTGCAAACAGATGACTCATTGGGAAAGTCCGTGATGCTGGGAAAGACTGAGGGCAGAAGGAGAAGAGCGTGTCAGAGGATGAGATGGCTGGATGGCATCATCGATGCAATGAACACGAATTTGGGCAAATTCTGGGAGATGGTGAGGGACAGGGAAGCCTGGCATGCTGCAGTCCGTGGGGTCACAAAGAATCAGACATGGCTGGGGGACTGAACAGCAGCAAGTTTTGATGACCTTTGGAGAAGGCAATGGCAACCCACTCGAGTACTCTTGCCTGGAAAATCCCATGGATGGAGGAGCCTGGTAGGCTGCAGTCCATGGGGTCTCTAAGACTTGGACACGACTGAGCAACTTCACTTTCACTTTTCACTTTCATGCATTGGAGAAGGAAATGGCAACCCACTCCAGTATTCTTGCCTAGAGAATCCCAGGGATGGGGGAGCCTGGTGGGCTGCCGTCTATGGGGTTGCACAGAGTCGGACACGACTGAAGCAACTTAGCAGCCAGACCCCTGGTGGGCACACAAAATTTGAGATTCCCTCAGGAATGGGTGAATAGGGAACCTTATTCATTATTCTTTCTCCCATTTTCAGGAACAATCACATATCTTCAGACATTTCCTCCAGATTTTATAGTTTCTGTGTTCCTATAAAACTGAATAGGCGAGACACAAGTTAAATCTTACAAAAGAAACGTAAGAACTACCCACTGTTATATCTGGGGGAAATGCTAAGAAAAATATCCTTTTTTGAAACATTTTCTAGAAAATGTCTTGCTCAAATAGCAGGAGCCATTCTTGGAGAAGGAAATGGCAACCCACTCCAGTACCCTTGCCTGGAAAATCCCATGGACAGAGGAGCCTGGTAGGCTACAGTCCATGGGGTCGCAAAGAGTTGGACACGACTGAGTGACACATTTTTGTTATTCCCTCTTAAGAACCTGTGTTTTCCCACTGTTGCTTATTTTAGTCTAGTAGAGATACTGTGTAATCACTTTTATTTTATGTTTATGTTTTTACTTGTGTGGACCATTGTGTTTTCAAAGACCATTTTTATTTGATAACTGGCTTCAGAAATCATGAAATTTTCATTTTTTTCCTATAGTTTTGAATAATTAACCCAAGTGCCTAATAACAGATTCTTTTTGAAATAGTTAGTGTGAAACAACCATATAATTACAAAACATAGAGAAGTTTCAGAACAGTAGGCTGCAAATGTCAGCTGTAAGTTCACATGGGAGATAACCACTTCCAGTCCCCAAGGACGGCAGGGTGACCACGCTCCCCAGTCTCATTACTGCTGACTGTGGGGGGCTGGATGATCTTTGTTCCTGGGGGCCCTGTATCTCATCTGCTGTTTATCTACATCTTCAGCCTCAACCACCAAACACCAGGGGCATTGACTCAGACACAGCCACCAAAGTCCTCTCTAGACAGAGCCAAGTGGGCCCTGAGAGAAGGCCTGTGGGACCAGCCACAGCTGAAAACCACCGGCCTCAGGAGCAGCGCAGAACTCTGGGCAGATCCCATCATTGTTTGCCACTGCTTCTGTCATTCTGGCCATTTCAGAGGGTCGACGTCAAAGCTGAGTCTCTGACACGGTATGTAAAAGGGAGAGCCACCCCGAGCTGATGGTATCCTTGATCAGATCAACACCTTCTGAAATTTGCAGGAACAGGGCAGAAAGACCTGATGAATCAGGGTTCACATGAAGAATTTTAGAACTCAGTCTCAGCAAAACCCATTTCTGCTCAGATTGCAAATAAAGGATGTGCTGGGAGCTCTGTCTCCATGCTGTGTGGCCTTAGCATTGTCAGAACGTGGGCAGTAACAACCTTGTGGCCAAAATGCTGGATGCTGACAAGCACTGGTCCCGATCTGTGGTTCATCCTTCAGCGCATCTGCAAGCACATTTTACAGGATAATAATTCTCACTCCAATTGTGTAGCTGCTTTTCTGTTGTGCAAATCTGTTACACTGCAGTCATTGTTACTTAGGTAAAGATTCTGCCTATCAAATCTTCAAGGGATTTGTCATAAAGGGCTCTAAGAGCAGAAACTTACTAAGTAAGAATAGCAAAAAAAGGAGTGATCACATTTTCCTCTTCTTTTAAGTTATCTCAATGAAAGCGTACATTTCCAAGCTTTAAAGAAGACAAACACACTTCAAGTGCGGTCAGTAATGGGGTGGGGGCGGGGGGGGGGGGCGCATTGCTAGAAATGTCATTTTCTCTTGCCTGCCTCTTTCTCTATGCTGTGTGTACTCAGTCATGTCTGACTCTTTGCAACCCCATGTACCGTAGCCCACCAGGCTCCTCTGTCCATGGGGATTCTCCAGGCAAAAGTACTGGAGTGGGTTGCCATTTCCTCCTCTAGGGGATCTTCCCAACCCAGGGATTGAACCCACATCTCTTTTGTCTCATGCATTGGCAGGTGGCTCCTTTACCACTAGCACCAGGGGGCTCATATAGCTATTCAGTACGTCTTTGCTTCATGTGTAAGAAATGCCCCAGCCAAGGGTGAGGTACCAGTGGCTGTGGCCAATGCCTGGTACAGGTCACCATCATGAGCTAAGGTGCTCTGACACAGGTGCCACCCCATACCTGGCACTGGGAAAGACGGAGGACAGCTTTTGTGAGAGGTGTGGACCTCTGGCCATTCCTGCCATCAGGAGTGCACATGAGGGACCCCACCTGTGGCCAGTCAGCATCAGCTAGATTTTTAGAATTCATTCTCTGTTATTGTTGATAAGCAGCCTAAGATGTAATAGCTCTTGCATAGTCCCTCTAATTATCAACCCTGTGTTCTAGTATTAAAGCAGATAACCTTTCTTCCTGAGAGCATTGCTGGAGTTCTTGCTTCTGAGAATAACATTTATTATTATTAACTTTTATTATGGGTTTGTGTGTGTGCAGAAAGCACAGTGATTTCCTGGGGCCTGAAAGGAACTTTTACACGTTCACGATCTCTTACCACTAGAAGGACACTATACTTTAAGTTGTGATAGGAGGTAAAATCTGACCCTCAGCTTTGGACTCACTGGGGGTCAGAGCCCTCAGTGTCCACTGACTTATGGACCCCTCTGTGAATAGCAAAGGAGAACCACCACAAACCTACACTTGTGGACCACTGACTGAACACCAGGCTGGATGCTGAGCATATCAATTCACTACTTCATTTAATGTTCACAATACAGTTAGGAGAAGACAGGAGAAAACTGAGCTTTAGATGAGTTAAGAAATTTGCCCAGGGTTGTGGAAGTTGTGAATGCAATAGTAGAGATGCAAAAAAAAAAAAGTCACTCCTTAACAGCCTTGCTTACCCACCCACCCCCAGTGGGAGTGGTTGATGCTGTAGAAATCTATCCATGGAAACTGAAGCAGGAATGTCTGCATGGGATTTCTGGGTGTTTGCAAATGCTCTGAGCTTCTGGGATCCCATGTCTCAGAGTAAGAACTCCTACCCTAAGGGAAACGCTTTTTGTGGCTATAAGCCTCACACAACCTCTCTCTCTGTGTTCTGAGCCCTAAATATGCTTCAAAAAGTTCTCTCAAAAAAAATTGATAAAAATTGCTCTGCTGAGTCAGTTCTAGCAGCATGAATCAACTCTGCTGAAGCAATAACTTAATAGCAGCCCAGAGGTCTCATAGATATTATTAATGTAACTTTTCTGATGGTGCCAGGCTTTCTTACAGGCATTAGGGAGGATTCTGGTTCTTACTTATTATTTGAAAGCAGCATCCACAGGTGAGGACCGGCAGCCTTTAGACATCTCAAATATCACTCACGGATGTAATATAATAATAATACGTCTCCCCTAAGAGAAAGATCACTCTCATCCCATCTGTATTGCTCTGTAAAGCCTGGTAGGCAATCAAGTTCAAAGTTAATGTTATTTCAGTAGGCTTGTCCTTCCTTTTTGAAAGGAAGAAGCATCTAACAACATCTCTGGGGGGTTCTAGGGAACAGGTGTGCCAGGCTGGGAAGACATGGAGCCGTGTGTTTGGAGACTGCCAGGACTGGGTCAGGACCTGGCTGAGATGTTGACGTGACAGATGAGAAAGCTGGTCTTTCAACCTTGTCTGTGCATGGGAAGCCCTATTGATCTGCAGACATATCGACGTGTGGAGGCACTTCTTCTAACTATAGTCTAGACCTCTTGTGATGATTCGCTGGAGCAACCACTGCAGTGAAGGGCTGTTCTAACTCCTGCTCATAAATAGGAATCTGGACCCACAGATGGGATGAGCTGAATGGTGCCCAGGGCAGGATGGGGGGAAGAAGAAGATGGTGCCCCTGCTCCTGGGATGGCACCAGGCTGAGGTCAGAGTGTCCTTCTTAGTAGCATGAGCAGGGATGCTGCTGCCACTTCTCTCCAGGTGCATTACACTCCATGGGAGTTTAGCTCTCGCTGCCTTAAAGGGCACACTCCGAAGGCCGCTGTGTGTCCAGGTACATGCCTGTCACTGCTGGGGCAGGTGAAGATCCATCTGGCTGTCTCAGACCCTCTCTGGACCTGAGGGTTCCTTTCCAAATTTCTTAGGGAACAGCCTAACTGCTTAGTTTTACCAGTAGTAGCAAAAGTAGGAACAGAAGAGGTTCTTGACTCTGGAGTTGATATGAACTTTGTGAATAGGTTCCATTGCCAGTTTTGATGGTAATCATAATAAAATGCTGTTGGATAATACTTGAAGGAATGGGTACAAAAACTTTAAAAGACGAATCCCTATATCAGAGCTATGTGGATGCTGTTTAGATAAGAAAGAAAATTGGTTTATGACTTGTATGAAGACAGAATTGGAGAACTGAGGACAAAAATGTCTCCTTAATGTTTTCCTATATTTCGCTCCTAAATAGAGGCATCACTAGAACAGAAGTCAGGTGCTAATAAGGGGCTGGGAAAGAAGAAACTGAGTAAAAAGTAAGGACAATCACAGCATGTGTTTGAAGTCTTACTTTGGACACATCGGTTATATTGTTGGGGCGGAAGAGCTCAATAATGAATGCACAGGAAACAATTTTCAGGAAGTAATTCCTGCACATTTTCACGGGAAATGCAAACAGGTCAGGAGTCAGCCTGGTGTCCAACTGCTCGAGTACCCCACAACAATGATAAAAAATATAGTAGAAGCAGGACCGCACCTTTTCCTGCAATTGGCTGCAGTGGTACCCGAAGCATCAAGATCACTGGGTGAATCCTGAATGGCTCTGATGGAGTTTTATTTCCTTGATGGCCACGAGGGCTGGAAGTCCTCTTACAAAGTCATGAAATCCAAGTTTACTAATTTCTGATACATATTTTTAAAGTGTGAACCAGATAAACACAATACCAGCTTTGCCAAGAAGTAGGATTCCAGCGACAGGTTCAGTATCATTTGAGCAGGCATTCTTATGGATGTATTATTGTTAGGACTCTAACACAGCAGAAGATGGATGATTTTAATATACAGCTATTATGCTTCAGAAGAAAACAGACCAAGATTGCTAATTGTGTAGTTTATTTTTCTCCTTTGCTATTTGGATATGCTTTTTTCAAACCAATAAGGGCGTAAAAACTCAGATTTGGTGCCACCTTAGAGACAGCATTGACTTTCCCCCAGAGGACACTCTTATGAATATAAGTTGTTATTGGGAAGTACATATAACAGGCTAAATCCCTACCTAATTTCTACCTTTCTTAGATGAAATAAATTTCAAGAGAAATAGAAAAATAAGTGCTTCCCAAACGCTGTCTGCACAGTATTGCTACTTTCGTCATTGGTGACGATTGTTAGTATGTTCCCAGGCTTATTTCTGTAGCTATTTCAAGGTACACACGCTCAGCCAAGTCCTACTTACCCAGACTCTGTCCAGATAGCCCTTTGGGGACATGCCAGTGTTCACGAAACCTGAAATGACGAGGGCATCCTGTCAAATTACCTTGGCAACAGCAGGCTACTGGACAGGATGCGTATGTCAGGACTCAAAGAGCCCCCAGAAAATCACATCATGCTGGCACCTGTGTCCAGACAGGTCTCTGGGGGCTAAGATGCCAGAGGCTCACTGAAAGCTTAACCAGGATTAAATCACACCATTCTTCAGGTCCTTTTTCTTCTGTTTCACCATAATCCCTATTATTGTAGATTCTGGGGCCCCCCTTCTCCTCAGTACAGGGCCACATAACAGCAGCTGGTCCTCTTTCCAGCTTGTTCCCCATCCAGTCCCATTAACAACTAGAAGGTCTCTCGGGATCAGCACTTCCACACTGCACTGCTTCTCGGAATAGCCACACCCACTTCCAGGACTCTCATAGTAACCCCAAACCGCTCACCAGCTCCCTAGATCTTCTGCTACCAAATCTCTCCCCATCTTTTAAGCCTCATTTCTCAATACACTGAAACCTGTCCTTTCTGTCCATGTAAACTCATTTGTTTTACCTGCCACAAACACAACATGCTATTTCTCATCTCTTTTTCCCATGAATTTCACCAGAGGGTGGTGGTTTAGTTGCTAAGTTGCGTCTAACTCTTGTGACCCCATGGACTGTAGCCCACCAGGCTCCTCTGTCCATGGGATTTCGTAGGCAAGAATACTGGAGTGGGTTTCCATTTCCTTTTCCAGGGGATCTTCCTGACCCGGGAATCAAGTCCTGGACTCTTGCATTGGCAGATGGGTTCTTTACCACTGAGTCCTCACCAGAAGGGCTTCCCTCTTTCAACTTTTCTCATCATCACTTTCAAAATTATTCTCCTCCATGTCATTTCTGCATATAGTCATCTTATATGTTCACAAAGCTTACAGGTTTGATCAAAAATATACCTTAAAATTATTTGATATATATATATACACACACATATATATATACACACACGTGTGTGTGTTTGTGTGGGTATGTACACTGCATTCTATAATACTGCATTCTATATATACAGAATGCAACATAAAGTCATTCAATGCTCATCAGTAGGTGGGTGATTTTAAAACGACCTTCCCTGCACCGTGTGGGATGGTGTTTTGGTGAGGATCGTGTTAAGAGTAAGTTAATATCAACCAGCCACAGGGGTCACAGTGGTAAGAGAACACAGTGGGCTAGGAACAGGAGTGGCCATGGGGCTGAAGGGAAATGGCCAAATATGAGGATGATATCAGAAACCTGTTGACTTGGTATATAAACAGATATAAACAGTGAATAAGAGAGGATAATCAGGACCTGAGCAACCAGGTCCACGGTGATGTCTTAGAAGAGAGCCTACACTGGAAACAGTGTGTATGTATGTGAAGTGAAGGAAAGAGAAATTTCAGAGTAGATGGAGTGAAGCTAAGGCAATGAATAAAGTGATAATCAAATTCCAGTGACTTTGGCAAGAGAAAGATCGGCACTTCCTTAGTGAGAATAACCCAGTAGTGGAAGGTTGGTGATAAGGGAACTGAAAGAGCAAAGACACACACTTTTCAAGGTATTTAAATGTAAGCAATGGGCAAGGCATTAGCTGGAAAATGAGTCTGGGCCAAGGGTGTTTTTAATGTGAGTCCACATGAAGAAGTGGAGTTGGGTTAAAAGATGTCAGTAGATGGGCAGTGCCTCGTGGAGATAGAGAGTAGCCAGAATATGGGAGAGGTCGGGATCCAGGGCCTACTGAAGGTCACAGTGACCTGGACAGACACAGGGACACATGGGTACAGGGAGAGGGTACTGGGGGTGGAAGGAAGTGGGGAAATCCTCAACCTAGCGCTTCTGCTTCTAATGTGTTTCATTAGGTGTCTTGTCTCCTGTCTTGAGAAAGGAGGGGAATGTGCATTACAAATAAACAATGTAATATTGGTAACTAATTGTTGCACTGAAACTCCCACTGTTGAATGGGCATTCCCTCCTGGTGGTGAAGTAAGTGAAAGAGAAGAGGGAAGCTTCTGAGCTGATGTGGGTCCAGCCCTCTTTCTCCCAAATATTCAACTAACGCATGAGCCTACATTATGTTCGCCTGGTCATCAAGGTGGAGGATGTCTTTATTTTCTTAGATTCCTTTTCATTTTCAGCTCTTCTGACACTTATCTGTTATCGGTTCATTATTCACTCATGAATGATTTATCCCCTCAACAGAGATTTATTGAGCATCTATGTTACCATGTGTCCTATTAGACTTTAAATTCTTCAAGGGCACAGACCTACAGTTTTTAGTTTTGTGCTGCTTCAGTCTCATAGGATAACCATTTGTTGAGCTGAAAATGGTAGCAATGGTTCCTATCAGTACAGTGATGCAATGAGGGAGAAAAAGGTTTCGTAAATACAGGAGTGTTCATGATGATTGGATTATTCATTGGCATCAAGAGATGCAGAAAGGAAATAACCACTGAATTGGTCCTAGAAAATCCCTGCCAATGAGGAGAGAAGTCCATTAGTACAGCAGGTTCAGAAGGCCAACCTCAAGGACTCCAGAAAAGAAATAAATGACAGAGAACCAGGCATGATTACACCTTATCTGTCATTCAATCAGATTCTAAAGTAACTCTTTATGGAATGAATAATCATGTAACTCTTCAAATATTCAACAGAATTATGACTAAAGCATTTGAAAAACTTACATCTGATTGCATTTAATTTTAATATAACTACTATGTTTAATAACATTAACATAACTGATTATGTAGAACTCCACATTCCTTATAATTTATAGGTTGGACATTAATGTAGTTAGCAGTTCAAATTATGAACTCTCTCAATTTCTATTACATCTGCTCCTAAGAATTTAACATCAATGTTATTATATCTATGTAGCTTACTTTTCAAGGTTTAAGATTTCACATATCACCTTAACTAGATACTTTCACTCATTTTGAAATTAAAGTAAAATTAAACATCATTTGAACAGTCTTCCCTAGTTATTTGAGGCAGACACTACATGAACTGGCTCGAAAATTGAGGTAAAGGGATTGAAAGCACTTTAATGAGTTTCATAAGATTGATATAATGCAATTAGTTGGGAAATGTCACTGCAGACAGAAGACAAATGAGCAACATAATCCTTTACTTTCAAAGGATCTGCTCAGGAAATGTCTTTGACTCAATGATTCTGTCAAACATGGTAAGATACCCGTAAATTTAAATGAAAACATAACACCAAACACTCTATTCTACAAAAAAAAAAAAAAAAATGAAGACAACAATACAATGATGAAATAGTGACTTCCAGACATCACCAACAAACTCATCTCCATAGGGTGATGGACCCAGATACCACAAGAACCCATGAGACTTTCTGTAGAAAACACCATAGAGTGTCACAGATCCCTCAGAACTGCTCTGGATGTTGATACCACAAATGCCATGGTTGAATATCACTCCTCTACACATACTAGTTAATTCTACGATAAAATATTTCCCAATTTCTAAAATTGCTTTAAGACTCTTTTTCTAATATGGTTTGGAAAGAAAAACGTGAAAGGGTTAGTCGCTCAGTGGTATTTGACTCTTTGCAATTGATTCCATGGACTGTAGCCCACCAGGCTTCTCTGTCCACGGGATTCTCTAGGTAAGAATACTGGAGTGGGTGGCCATTTCCTTCTCCAGGGGATCTTCCCAACCCAGGGATCAAACCCAGGTCTCCCCATGGCAGGCAGATTCTTTACCATCTGAGCCACCAGAGAAGTAACAAACCTGAGAGGATGTACAGAGTTTCCCATGTACCCCCTGGCCCAACACACACATGGTTCCCCCAGTGTCAACACGCCCACCAGGTAGTACATTTGTTACAACCATGAGGCTGCACTGACACATCACATCGTCCCGAGTCCATGGCTTACAACGGGGGACATTCCTGGCGGTGTACATCCTATGGGTCTGGACAAATGTACAGTAAGTATCCATCATTATAGCACCACACAGAATGATTTTTCTGCCCTAAAAATATGTTTTCTGCCTATTCATACTCCTTCACCCCACTTCACCCCTCAGCCCCTGGAAACCCCTGGTCTCTTTACTGTATCTATAGTTTTTGCCTTCTCCAGAATGTCATACACTCGGCATTAAACAGCATGTATCCTTTTCAGAGTTGCTCTTTCCCTTGGTAATACACATCACTCAGGACTCTGACACTTTCAGATCCATTCATGACCTTCTTATTTCTAAAAACCCAAACTCACTTTCTAAAAACCCAAATTCACTCACAGTTCAGTTCAGTTCAGAAGCTCAGTCGTGTCCAACTCTTTGTGACCCCCTGGACTGTAGCACACCAGGCTTTCCTGTCCATCACCAACTCCTGCAGCATGCTCAAACTCATATCCATTGAGTCAGTGATGCCATTCAACCATCTCATCCTCTGTCTTCCCCTTCTCCTCCTACATTCAATCTTTCCCAGCATAAGGGACTTTTCCAATGAGTTAGCTCTTTGCATCAGGTGACCAAAGTATTGGAGTTTCAGCTTCAGCATCAGTCCTTCCAATGAATATTCAGGACTGATTTCCTTTAGAATGGACTGGTTTGATCTCCTTGCAGTCCAATGGACTCTTAAAAGTCTTCTCCAAACCAAAAGCATCAATTCTGTACTCAGCTTTCTTTATGGTCCAACTCTCACATCCATACATGACTACTAAGAAACCATAGCTTTGATTATACAGACCTTTGTCAGCAAAGTAATGTCCCTGCTTTTCTGCTTTTTAATATGCTGTCTAGGTTGATCATAGCTTTTTTTCCAAGGAACAAGTGTCTTTTAATTTCATGGCTGCCATCACCATCTGCAGTGATTTTGGAGCCCAAGAAAATAAAGTCTCACTGTTTCCATTGTTTCCCCATCTATTTGCCATGAAGTGATGGGACCAGATGCCATGATTTTTTTTAAATTTATTATTATTATTATTATTATTATTTTACTTTACAATATTTTGAATGTTGAGTGTTACCCCAGCTTTTTCTCTCTCCTCTTTCACTTTCAACAATAGGCTCTTTTGTTTCTCTTCACTTTCTGCCATAAGGGTGGTGTCATCTGCATAAACTCACTTTATTTAGTAGTTATTTTCAATGCCCATGATTCTTGAAAGTAAGACAGTTGAATGTTTTCCTTCAAAGATACCTAGATATCAGATTAAAACAAATTCAACTGTCAAAAATTCATAATACCTCTGTTTAATAACCTCAAATAAATGCTTTCTGGGTTATTGCTGGGCTTCCCTATTAGCTCAGCTGGTAAAGAATCCACTTGCAATGTAGGAGACCCCAGTGCGATTCTAAGTTGGGAAGATCCCCTGGAGAAGGGATAGGCTACCCAATCCAGTATTCTTGGGCTTCTCTGATGACTTAGATGGTAAAGAATCTGCCTGCAATGGGGAGACCTGTGTTCAGTCCCTTGGTGGCGAAGATCCCCTGGAGGAGGGCGTGGCAACCCACTGCAGTATTCTTACCTGGAGAATCCCCATGGAGAGAGGTGCCTGGCAGGCTACTGTCCATGTGGTTGCAAAGAGTCAGACACAACTGAGCAACTAAGCACAGCACAGGCTATTTACGTTATTATTGATAGGTTGAGCATTGCAATGTGTATTTATACTGCAATGCAGAAACATAAAAAGTCCTCACTTTATGTTGAGCTCTGAGTGTCTTAATCATCACTATCATCACTGTTATCATCATCACCATACTTTTGAAGGTAAAGCTGGTAGGTACACAACATGTTTTATGTTTTAGTTGTATAGATGTGCATTTTCTCCAAAAACAGGTTCTGTGGCATTTGTTCACAAGTACCTCAGAGTTTTGACCATAGACATGGATTTGTAACATGGCAGGTGAGCTAAGGCAATCTAATTTTTTTGTTTTAAAATAACAGTAAGCAGTTCTCTGATAATTTCTTTTAATATACTAACAATGTGCCTTCAATGGTATCATGTAAATACTTCCATTGTTATTAACCATGGCTATAGTAACATTTCATGGGAAATAGATGGGGAAACAGTGGAAACAGTGTCAGACTTTATTTTTCTGGGCTCCAAAATCACTACAGATGATGACTGCAGCCATGAAATTAAAAGACGCTTACTCCTTGGAAGGAAGGTTATGACCAACCTAGATAGCATATTGAAAAGCAGAGACATTCCTTTGCCAACAAAGGTTCGTCTAGTCAAGGCTATGGTTTTTCCTGTGGTCATGTATGGATGTGAGAGTTGGACTGTGAAGAAGGCTGAGCGCTGAAGAATTGATGCTTTTGAACTGTGGTGTTGGAGAAGACTCTTGAGAGTCCCTTGGACTGCAAGGAGATCCAACCAGTCCATTCTGAAGGAGATCAGCCCTGGGATTTCTTTGGAAGGAATGATGCTAAAGCTGAAACTCTGGTACTTTGGCCACCTCATGCGAAGAATTGACTCATTGGAAAGGACTCTGATGCTGGGAGGGATTGGGGGCAGGAGGAAAAGGGGACGACAGAGGATGAGATGGCTGGATGGCATCACTGACTCGATGGACGTGAGTCTGAGTGAACTCTGGGAGTTGGTGATGGACAGGGAGGCCTGGTGTGCTGCGATTCATGGGGTCGCAAAGAGTCGGACATGACTGAGTGACTGATCTGATCTGATAGTAACATTTTTGATAAATACTAGGTAGAAAAAGACATACATGCCTTATTGGAAATTTTTGTTTTCACTGTTTTACTCTGTAAAGAATTTACTTAAAGATTAACAGAGTATTCAGTATCTCAAATTAGATGTGCTTGTTTAGAAAATGACTGAAAAGTTCAAGATAGGGCAAAATACAGAAGCAACCTAAGTGTCCATTCACTGGCAAAATTGAATAAAGATGTGGCCTGTACACACAATGTAATATTACTCAGATAGAAAAGAATGAACTAATGCCATTTTGTGACAATATGGATGAACCTAGAGTGTCTTGTCGAAGTGAAATAAGTCAGAAAAAAGCAGACAAATATCATATGATTTCATGTATATATAAAACCTGAAAAACAAAATAATGCACAAGCATAACAAAACAGAACAGGCTTATAGAGGACAAACAGGTCATTGCTAAAGGGTATGGGGGTTGAAAGGGGTAATAGGTGAGAGAGATTAAGAGGTTCAGACTTCCAGTGGCTAAACAAATGAGTCACATGTATGAAATGCACAGTGTGGGGTGTGTAGCTAAAGATTATGTAAAATTGTTATATGATGCATGGTAACTGGACTATTAAAAACAAACAAACTCACCAAGAAGGAAACCTGCTATAAATCAGTTATGTTTAAATGCAAGATGACTTGTCTATTTTCAAACAATTGATCCATATCTCTCATAAATTTTTAACACTATATGAGTCCTCTATGGGTTTGAGAGTTGGACCATAAAGAAGGCTAAGCAGTGAAGAATTAATGCTTTTGAATTTTGGGGTGCTAGAGAAGACTCTTGAGAGTCCCCTAGGCAGCATGGAGATCAAACCAGTCAACTCTAAAGGAAAGTGAAGGTGAAGTCGCTCAGTCATGTCTGACTCTTTGTGACCCCATGGACTGTAGCCTACCAGGCTCCTCCGTCCATGGGATTTTTCCAGGCAAGAGTACTGGAGTGGGTTGCCATTTCCTTCTCCAGGAAATCAACCCTGAATATTCACTGGAAGGACTGATGCTGAAGCTGAAGTTCCAATACTTTGGCCACCTGATGTGAAGAGCTGACTCATGGAAAAGACCCTGATGCTGGGAAAGATTGAAGGCAGGAGGAGAATGGAACAACAGAGGATGAGATGGTTGATGGCATCACCGACTCAATGGACACGAGTTTGAGCAAACTCCAGGAGATGGTGAAGGACAGGGAGGCCTGGCGTACTGCAGTCCATGGGGTCTAAAAGAGTTGGATATGACTTAGCAACTGAAAAATAACAGCAACATGATTTCATATCCAGCTCTCAAGAATATTTTAAAGAAAATTTTAGTGCTAAGAGCTAGAGTGGGACCCACAAGTCCCCCAGTGAAGGCTCTGACATGACAGGTGGGCTCTCTCACTCAATGTGTGAAGTGGAGACCTCAGCCAAAGACCATCTCTCTTTTCCTTGTAACTGAAAACAATAGCTCTCAGCTCAGGGTGCAAGGTCGTTACAAACCCACACAAGGGCCTCTTTTTTCCCTCCTGTTTTTCACCACTTTGCAATACTTTGATTTTTGTAAAATAGAATGATTCTGTCGCATCCAAGTACCACTTTGTGTAAAACAGGATGGTCTTATCACATTCTAGAACATTCAAATACCAAAACGTTCTCAGTGCCCTCAGCTCCTATTGTAAGAGTTCCAACTTTCTCATACAGTGCCCATGTTTGCCTTACAGATATAATACAGATTCCTAGTCGTCTGAAAGCTCAGAATAATTTATAAGCAATATTAAATTGAAATTACCAGGCTGCCTTATTTCTCCTTGGAATAAACATAATTACACAGCTATAATTGTTGTAACAATTATATCTTTAATTAAAGTACCTGGAAAAATCTGTATCTTCTCATATAGTCATGGGTATTAATATTATCCTAATTGCTATTAACCTCTTATGACAAGCTGCTGTTTTACTTGATTAATCATTATTTTGTTTTTCACCTGAACACTTGTAAGTTATTTAGAAAATTAATTGAAATTCATGTATTTCCCACAACATGTGAGGATCATGCTTTTCTGCTTATTTGATGGATTGGGAAAGTAAAATGACATCAACTTGGAGCTGTTTTTTCCACAGGCTTCACATTAAAGGGTCAATAAGACCTTAACTATCTTGTAAAACTGGTCATAATTCTTTTTACAACCCATCACCTTTTTCAAAAAATTTTCCTTCATTTTCTTTAATGGAGGAATGTCAAATTCTCGACTTTTTTTCTTTTTTTTCCCCTAGGAGTTTGTAGTCATGTGATTACATGTCTAGTAAATTTTTCCTGGTTACATTTCCTTCTGAGCCATACCATTATAATTGAATGTGCTTTCATATTCTGAACTCAGAATGAGTACAGTTATTAGCATACTGCTGCTGCTGCTAAGTTGCTTCAGTCTTGTCAGACTCTGTGCGACCCCATAGACAGCAGCCCACCAGGCTCCACCGTCCCTGGGATTCTCCAGGCAAGAACACTGGAGTGGGTTGCCATTTCCTTCTCCAATGCATGAAAGTGAAAAGTGAAAGTGAAGTTGCTCAGTCGTGCCCGACTCTCAGCGACCCCATGGACTGCAGCCTACCAGGCTCCTCCATCCATGGGATTTTCCAGGCAAGAATACTGGAGTGGGCTGCCATTGCCTTCTCCATATTAGCATACAAAAGGTGCTTAATAAATATCTGTGGAATAAAAGCAGGCATCTGACTCTGATCCCCACCTCCCAAGCCCTCCTCCAGTCCGGGTTGGATGTATCTCAGGCTATGACATTGACCCCTCCCCCAAGCCCTCCTCCAGTCTTGATCCCTCCCTCCCAAGCCCTCCTCCAGTCCGGGTTGGATGTATCTCAGGCTATGACATTGACCCCTCCCTCCCAAGCCCTCCTCCAGTCCGGGTTGGATGTATCTCAGGCTATGACATTGACCCCTCCCTCCCAAGCCCTCCTCCAGTCTGGGTTGGATGTATCTCAGGCTATGACATTGACCCCTCCCTCCCAAGCCCTCCTCCAGTCTGGGTTGGATGTATCTCAGGCTATGACATTGACCCCTCCCTCCCAAGCCCTCCTCCAGTCTGGGTTGGATGTATCTCAGGCTATGACATTGACCCCTCCCTCCCAAGCCCTCCTCCAGTCCGGGTTGGATGTATCTCAGGCTATGACATTGATCCCTCCCTCCCAAGCCCTCCTCCAATCTGGGTTGGGTGTATCCAGTGTTCTTGCCTGGAGAATCCCAGGGACGGAGGAGCCTGGTGGGCTGCCGTCTATGGGGTCACACAGAGTCGGACACAACTGAAGTGACTTAGCAGCAGCAGCAGCAGGCTATGACATTGATCCCTTCCCCCCAAGCCCTCCTCCAGTCTGGGTTGGATGCATCTCAGGCTCGGAGTTCGGCAGAGGTTTCCTGCAGCTCCTCTGATCTCCATGTTCGCATCCCAGGCTCACGTAGCTCTGAGTGTGTTCACACTTCCGATGCTCTCCCTTCCAGTCTGGCTTCTGTGCACAGTCTCTCACTGTCTCTTTACTCCTGCTTCTCCCTCCTGGTGAGCATGTCCTCTCTCACTTACAGGCCCCCAACGCAGCCTGGATCCTCTTCCTCTCACTCAGCGGTCCCTACCTGAGGTGGCCAAGCCCAATGTGTCAGTTTCCTTCAGTTTCCTCCTCCTTTTAGACAGAATCCTGTCTAGATATGATTTCAGTCTCCAGCTCCCCACTCTCTTCTCATCTCCATGCCATGCCCATACTCATGACACAGCTCAGGGACACCTCCATCTCAACATGGCCAAGATGACGATACCTACGATCTCCCGTCCGGGCCTGTCCCTGGACCTGGCCCTTTAGGGTCCGCTCTCATGGGGAGTAACCCTCCATCCACCTGCTTGTGCAAACCCCAGGCCTGGGGATCGTCCTGTGTCCACTGCGTCTCCTCCTGAACATCAGCACATCTCGGTTGTCCCTGTGCTGTCCTCCACCCAAGGGCCGCCGCCCAAGTCCACGTGACCCCACATCTTGGGTGTAACGAAACAGCTCCATCTCCTCTCTCAGTGCCCCCCAGTGCCTCTCAGGGAAACCTTTCCAAAGTCCCCATGTGATCATGGCATACCCTCCACACTTCTCTCTGCTTTCTCTCCAACTCTTTATGAATTAAAAAAAAAAAAAAAAGAAAGAAAGAAAAAGGAGAGCAAGATCCTGGATACTGCCTACAAGATGTTCATTCCACAGCCTGACCTTACTGTTTTCCGGGCTCCTGAGACCCCACAGGCCCCTGCTCTTGGCACCCAGAGCCCTGAGCCTGGCTCTTAGTCATGCCAGGGTGGCTTCCTTGTGTACCCACCTTAAAGGCAACGTCCCACCCAAGCCGGAGCTCCCAGTCCTGGCCCATCTCCGCACCTGTCAGTCCTGAGCTCCCAGAAGGCCATCACAGCCAGGCTTTGGCCCTTGCAGGTGTGTTACCAGCCACATCAGCCCAGGACATGTGGACCAGCCTGTCTGGGTCATCCCTGTTGTCATCCCAGGAACAAACAATACATTGGCTGCGGCTCTGCTTACAGAGCTGCACAGGATTTGAATAATCTGCCACCAGCTCCACTTTCTCCATAAGTCCAATTATTTTTAACATTCAGTTTTGCAGAACACGAGGTTTTTCAGGAGTATGTGCGGTGCCACATGTGTACCAATGCTCCACCACCAGCCTCCTTATGTTGTTAGAGGGTGTGGGATCATCACTGCCAATGAATAAGAGGGAGCAATGAATAAACAAATAGAGCAAGGGAAAAATGATAAAACTGCCATCATCAAAAATGACCATCCTTTGACTAAATAAGAAATTAGAAGGGTGGTTGCCAGGGACTGGAGGAAGGGCATGGGGGAAGTTCTGCTCAAAAGATTAAAGCTCTGCTCATCGGAGAGGGCAAAGTTCTAGAGACATGAGGTACATCTCTGTGCTTGTATTATCAGTTACCTAGTTGTATGGTAGTTTTATTCCTATTTTGAGGAGTCTCCATACTGCTCTCCACAGAGGTTAGACTGGTTTGCATTCCCATTAACAGTATAAGAGGGCTCCTGTTTCTCCACACCCTCTCCACCGTAATTGTTTGTAGGCTTTTTGATGATGGCCATTCTGCCTGATATGAGATGATACCTCATTGTGGTTTTGATTTGCATTTCTCTAATAAGGAGCAATGCTGAACATCATGTTGCACTACACACTCAGACATGCGGTAAGAGTATGGATCTCATTATGTTCTTTTTTACCACGATTTAGAAATGAAATCACCTGCTTTCATGAAGTCTTATCCGTGTATTACAGGAAGTCTCCTACACGAATAATTTTCACTGCCCTGAATTAAAGTTCTTGGCTAAGAAGATACTCATTCATAGACTAGATTTTAGTTTACAATGATCATTCATGTAAAAAAAAAACTGACTTATTAAAGTTTCCTTTTTGGGTGTTTCTATAACTCAACAGTTTCATAAAAACAATTAATATTAAAATATATAAGCTTGTTATAGTTTACAAAAATAGAGTAGGTAAATAGTTTTTTTTTCCTATTGATTCCAGCCAGAATGTAAAAATTTTAATGGAGACAGAATCCCTAGAGAAATGTGAATTAATTATAGACCATTGACTGCTTTATTTTTCATTTCATATTTGTTTATGTATTCAAAAATTTGAAGCATATGTATTTGTAGGATACATATTGGTACACATGTATATATTTACTTGTATGTTTCATATTTATTTCATGTGAAATTACTCAGTCGTGTCCAACTCTTTGTGACCCCATGGACTGTAGCCTACCAGGCTCCTCTGTCCATGGGATTTTCCAGGCAATAGTACTAGAGTGGATTACCACTTCCTTCTCCAGGGGATCTTCCCGACCCAGGAATCGAACCTGGGTCTCCCACATTGTAGACAGATGCTTTACCATCTAAGCCACCAGGGAAGTCCATTTATTTCATAGCCTATATTATATTGAGAGGCAGTGAAGAGGATACTATATTAGACTTTTAAAAAACACATGCATGATACTGGATGCTTGGGGCTGGTGCACTGGGACAACCCAGAGGGATGGTATGGGGAGGGAGGAGGATTCAGGATGGGGAACACATGTATATCTGTGGTGGATTCATTTTGATATATGGCAAAACCAATACAATATTGTAAAGTTAAAAAATAAAATAAAATTAAAAACACATGCAAAAAAAATTCTGTCTTTACAAAGTTAAAGAAAAATTTGAACCTCTTGCTGCTACATCAGTTAAATAAAATTCAACATATCTATATCTATATCTATCTATCTATATATATATATATATGTTAGAAATGATTATCCTTAATTTAAGAACAAGCACTGAGTTGGGACTCAGATGACCTATATTCTATCCTATGAGTTCAGTTCAGTTCAGTAACTCAGTTGTATCCAACTCTTTGTGACCCCATGTATCACAGCACACCAGGCCTCCCTGTCCATCACCAACTCCCAGAGTTCACTCAAACTCATGTCCATAGAATCAGTGATGCTATCCAGCCATCTCATCCTCTTTCGTCCCCTTCTCCTCCTGCCCCCAAGTCCTCCCTGCATCAGGGTCTTTTCCAATGGGTCAACTCTTCCATGAGGCGGCCAAAGTATTGGAGTTTCAGCTTTAGCATCAGTCCTTCCAATGAACACCCAGGGCTGATCTCCTTTAGGATGGACTGGTTGGATCTCCTTGCAGTCCAAGGGACTCTCAAGAGTCTTCTCCAACACCACAGTTCAAAAGCATCAATTCTTCGGTGCTCAGCTTTCTTCACAGTCCAACCCTCACATCCATACATGACGACTGGAAAAACCATAGCCTTGGCTAGACTGAACTTTGTTGGCAAAGTAATATCTCTGCTTTTGAATATGCTATCTAGGTTGGTCATAACTTTCCTTCCAAGGAGTAAGCATCTTTTAATTTCATGGCTGCAGTCACCATCTGCAGTGATTTTGGAGCCCCAAAAAATAAAATCTGACACTGTTTCCCCATCTATTTCCCATGAAGTGATGGGACCAGATGCCATGATCTTCATTTTCTGAATGTTGAGCTTTAAGCCAACTTTTTCACTCTCCTCTTTCACTTCCATGAAGAGCTTTTTAGTTCCTCTTCACTTTCTGCCATAAGGGTGGTGTCATATGCATTATCTGAGGTTATTGATATTTCTCCTGGCAATCTTAGTTCCAGCTTGTGCTTCTTCCAGCCCAGCATTTTTCATGATGTACTCTGCATATAAGTGAAATAAGCAGGGTGACAATATACAGCCTTGATGTACTCCTTTTCCTATTTGGAACCAGTTTGTTGTTTCATGTCCAGTTCTAACTGTTGCTTCCTGACCTGGATATAGATTTCTCAAGAGGCAGGTCAGGTGGTCTGGCATTCCCATCTCTTTCCGAATTTTCCACAGATTATTGTGATACACCCAATCAAAGGCTTTGAAATAGTCAGTAAGTATTCTATCCTATACAACATTATAAATTTGCTTTTCATATGATATGAACTTCTTTAGAATCAGATTCTTCCTCTTTTTAAGGGAAAAGGATCATACAGCCACTCAATTCTTTAAGGTTCCCTAATTTTATTGTTCAACTCATCAATATTCCCTATTAAACACTTACTAGGTTGACAGAAAGACAGATTCATTGGTAGACACTGTTCAGTTATACCTTAAAAAGTCAGAATGTCTATATTTTGTCACTCCTCCTATAACCACTTACACATTTATAATGAAATTGGTGGTAGAGATGGTGTTTGCATGTTTACTTGCTCAGTCGTGTCCAACTCTTTGCTACCCTGTAGCCCACCAGGATCCTCTGAGAATGGGATTTCCCAGGCAAGAATACTGGAGTGGGTTACCATTTTCTTCTCCAGGAGATCTTCCCAACCCAGGGATCGATCCCAGGTCTCCTGTGCCTCTAACTTTGGCGGGTGGGTTCTTTACCATTGAGCCACCTGGGAAGCCCCCAAAGGAGATGTGTGCATGTTTATTTGAAATGATAGTTCTTATCAAATGAGTCTGTTAAAAGTAGATAACTAACTTAGACGAGAAAATATGATGGGAGTCTGCTGATGAAGTAGATCTAAGAAGCACACAGACTTTTTAGTGGGGGACATACTGCATATTTAGTAGTATGTCTTCATCATGTAGGCATCACCCCAATATCACCATTGTCTTTGCAGCCACCCTATGGGGAGCTCCAGAGGTTGGGGACCATGATGGAACTCTGACAGAATGTCAAGGGCAGAGACAGCTGGAGACATAGTTCTTTCCAAGCACCTTCCATTCCCAGCACGTGGCCCCTGTGAATACTCTGTGTTTCCTGACTGCATGCGAGGCTGAGGGAGGAAATTTCTTGGAGTGTTCTCTTTGTGAGCAGTAGTATATGGGTGGATGGACCACATAAGCATGTCATCCATCATGCACCCTGACTCAGAGGCCACCACACAGCCCTGGGCGGGGTCCACCCATCCATCACCGGGATGAAGGCACCTCCCAGGTGGCACAAGTCCCAGCCTGCTCAGCTGCAGTACACATCAATTCCATATAACTCAGCTCATGGAATAAAGCACACAGAACAGAGAAGGGAATATCATGAAGACTGAATCCTAACCTAAGTGAACAAGGACCAAAAAATAAGTGCATGAGTCAGCATTTTACTGCTATTGTACATTCTACTTCACAGACGTGATCAGTTGTAAGAATTCTTAGAATTTTCCTCCAATTGTTAACCTAGTGTATGTGTGCATGCTAAGTCACTTTAATCGTGTCCAGCTCTTTGCGACCCAATGGACTGTAGTCCCCCAGGCTCCCCTCTCCATGAGATTCTCCAGGCAAGAATACTGCAGTGGGTTGCCATGCCCTTCTCCAGGGGATCCTCCTGACCCAGGGATCAAACCCACATCTCTTATGTCTCCTGCATTGACAGGCAAGTTCTTTACCACTAGTGTCACCTGGGAAGCCCATTAACCTAGTACTTTTGGTTAAATAATCAGAAACTTTGTCCAGTTTCACCAGTTTAAGTTAGTGAACTCCCAGAAGCTGTGTTTCCGTTTCTCAGTCCAGTCTGTGGTGCCGTGCCATGTCTTCAACAGGATCATAACTATTTGCTGCTTTGCTTATCCTTGATTTGATTTAAATTTCCCTTATGAAATGCTTTATTCCAGGCAGTCAAACCAAATGTCACAGCTATTTTGGGTGCATGTAGACAAATATCTTTAAGTCCTCCTCGCATTTAGAAAGCTGTAATCTTATCTAAATTCTCCAGTGCTTCCCACACCCTTTTCCACACTCCGCTAACCTTAAAATATCCCATCAACAGAAAAAATCATCGAGGAAATTGTTGTGAGGAAAGCACGAGGCCCAGCTGGTTGAATCCCTTTCCTTTAGAGAGATGCCTGTGCAGCAGTGTCAGCAAAGAGATTAAACCAGCCATGTCTGAAAAGCACCCGGATGGCACACATCAGGTCGCCTTCTGCCTGCTGTGCACTAAAGTGGATGCTAACACATCACACGCTTTTTGATAAGCTCCAGGAGCCAGAAGCAGGTCCAGTTTGGTGTCCGTTTTAGCGACCTGTTGGATACATTTTAGTATCTGTGCTTTTGATGATAGTCGTTTGTGAGTGTTCATTCACTCCTCGTACAATTCAATCTCACCACCAAAATTGGCTTCATGGAATGGTTTCTGGGACTCGCTTCAGGAGGTAATTTTGAAGCATTAAGGTGGTGAGATCCACTTTTCCTCGTGAGTCAGCAGTTTAAAGTATATACTTAAATGGGCAATTAAGGGCCGGGGAGCCTCTCAGTTGTTTGCGGAGCTTCCAAAATTTCATTCTGATGAACAACTGTTATTTCGGTCTCCTCATTTGAGGAATAGAGACTAATCATTTAGCCTCATGTGTGGTGTTTTCTGAGCAAGAAAGGGCTAGATGATGCTGATTTGATTAATCCTGGTGTATTTACATAGGGAGATAAAAGATGCTGTTTACTTTGAACCTTTGATATTTGATTTGTGCCTTTAATCTTTTATCCAGATGGCACAGGTTTATATAAGACCAATCCTAATTATTTAATTCTGAGTGGTAAGGCAAAAGGATTCAAAATGATACAGAAAATGTTTTCTGCAAAAGTAAAGTGGGGCTTGGTGAATGCCAGGCAGCATGCTTACATTCAGAAAGAGGAGTTTGGAAGTTAACATTCTTTTGGGTGAAACACATCATTAACATTTCTTAGTTTTCATGTATTTAAAGTTCTGGGAAATACGAACTCTCAAAATCTTCAAGAACATCTTGAGGAACTATTTTTCTAGCTCTGTGTTAAATATATCTCACAGTATGACTACTTAAATTGTCTGGCCATTAATCTGCCTTCTGGAAAGAGCATGAAGATTTAGCTGAAGAGAGTTTTCAAATATCTTCAATACAATTTTGCCTTCTGCCTATGTATGTATTAGATCATCTTATTCTGCCCATTTCCCCATATTTCAAGTCATATCATGACATATGCATTACCTAAAATATTAACCCTATCATCTATATTTTATTAAAATACCAACTTACTCACCAACATAATTGCTTTTGGCTATCTGAGCATAATTCACTGCTAATTTGCATGGCTCATTTAGTGGGGGTAATTTTACATCAAGTATGGAATGAAATCAATGATAATGTAAAAAAATAAAAATGACAATTTAAATAATCTATCCCTATGCTCTTAATTGGCATTCATCCATTACAGGTTTTCTGAAGCCCCTTCTCTATGGTGGATCGTTAAAATTTATAGCCATGCTGATACTTTAAAATAACGAACACATTAAAAAATCAATAGGAAATCTGAAACCTTGTTCCCTAAAAGCTCGAGCATATAGACGTCACTCTTATTTTCATTACATGTTAGGAAGTATAATGTCAGCTCTGGTTCATGGACCCTCTCATACACTTTACAAAAATGTAATGAAAATATTTTATTTCTCTGAAAACTAGGTTTAAAGAGCTTTAAAGCTAGTTACATTTGGAGAAGAAAAAGAAAGGCAATTTGTTATAAACGTATTGATCCTGAAATCATTCTGGTGCCCAGAAAAAGTGCTGCGAATGGCAAGCATAAAGCCGAGACTCACCAACCCCCAGAAGCAGCATTTTTAGGAGTCTTCCTGATCAGGGAAGCCCTGCCCCACTTTTCCTACAAACGTCCACAAGCCGCGTGTTTTCTCAACTGTGGATTCAGTGAGAAATCAGAAACATGCGGGGCGGTCATGAGAAAGGTGCTCGGAGTGTAAAACAATCTCTGTGACGCTGGAGCGCAAGCTTCACTCTGTTTTCACACATCCAGAGAAAAGCGAGGGGCTGCTGGGGAACTGAGATCCGGGCCGACATCCAGAGGCAGCTGGGGCAAGGACGGCACGGGAGGATGGGGCCCCAGTTGGGGCTGTCAGGGCGTGGGCATCTTCCCTGCCTTCCACGCACTTGGGAAGTGGGGTCTGGGAGACAGCGGCCATCCCTAGTGCCTCTGGCTGGTATGGGTGGTAATGGGGGCTGGGAGAGCAGAGGGCCACAGGCAGAGCTGCAAGGTGGAGGGCCTAGTAAGGGTGGGCAAGTGGAACCATATAACTCAGGCGCTGTGCTCCCTGTGTCTGTCCCTGCCCCTACCTCATTACAAAGTGAGCTCAGGCAAGTGGCCTCTGCACACACCCCACAAATAGAAAGAGGTACCAACAGAATACTTTGGCCACCTGATGCAGAGAGCCGACTCTTTGGAAAAGACCCTGATGCTGGGAAAGATTGAGGGCAAGAGGAGAAGGGGACGACAGAGGATGAGATGATTGGATGGCATCACTGACACAATGGGCTTGAATCTGAGCAAACTCCAGGGGATAGTAAAGGACAGGGAAGCCTGGCATGCTACAGTCCGTGGTGTCAGAAGGAGCCATATCACTTTATGTGCCAAGAAGAAATCAGACAAAATCCCCACCTTCAAGGAGCTCATATTTTATAAAGGAAGACATATTTTTAAAATTAAATAATAAGCAAGGCACATACATGTATACAAATATGTATATGTGTATAGTTGCAAACATGTGTGTATATTTACATACATAAACTGTGTATATAAATATGTGCATAAATATGACATAAATATATACAACCTAAAAGGCCAATATCTTTACTATCTCTCTATGTGCCCATGCATGTCTCTAAAATCAGTGCTGCTAAGCTCCTTGGAGGAAATGAGGAAAAGGAGGTGAAAACAGGACAGGATATCAACACTACGATGTCATGAGATTTGACCAAAGTCCGAGAGGAGGAAAGAAAGGCCGCTTTGATTATATCTGGAATTCTAGGCAGAGGGCAGAGCAGGTTCAGAGGTCTGGTATGTTCAAGAGGGCAAGAAACCAGTGTCTCCAGAGCTGAGCCTGTGATGGGATGTGGATGGGTTCCAGGAAGAACAGGGGTAGGAAGGTGTGGGTCCCCGCAGAAAACCTTTAGATTCTAGCTGTAATCCCAGTGAGTTTTGCTCAAAGCTGGGATATGGTCTAATTTGTGTTTGAATGGTCTGGATGCTGTGATGAGAAAAGAATACAGGGGCCAGTGATAGAGGCCAGGAAGCTTCACAGGAGGCCATGGGTCCAGATGACCTGCTGAGAAGTGGTCAGACCTGGATGGGCTTTGTACACGGAATTGTGGGTTGTGCTGATAAACAGAGTATGAGAAGGAGAAAGGAAGAGGGGCAGGACAGGAGGGGATTTGCATGGAAAGACCTGTTGGGCAGGGAGGCCGGTCTGCTCTGAGAAGGCTGCTGGAGCATGTGGGGGAGGAGGGCATGTGGGCCAGGGCCCCAGGATAGCGGTCCAGCTGGCATCTGTGAACACCGGCATCGTCTGCCCGCAGGCAGCATCACAATCCGCGAGCCTGAATAGACTCTCTGAGAGGGTGATCACAGGACAGGGAAGAGGCCCCAGAACTGACCAGGGGTCAGCCCTGCCCCCGGCGGGATGCCACCAACCCCACGGTGGAGTAAGGACATAGAATGAATTTGCAACACAAATCATGTGGTAACTGAACCACAGAACCTATTTCAGTGACATTGTGGTCCCCGCCCTCATGACTGTTACTGAACCTTGACATTAGGGACATGCGTCTACACAAGGAGACATTCTAAGATGCCTTCTTTTAAAAGTTCTCCTCGCTTTCCTTACTACTACTACTACTAGTACTAAGTCACTTCAGTCGTGTCCGACTCTGTGCGACCCCATAGACGGCAGCCCACCAGGCTCCCCGCCCCTGGGATTCTCCAGGCAAGAACACTGGAGTGGGTTGCCATTTCCTTCTCCAATGCATGAAAGTGAAAAGTGAAAGTGAAGTCGCTCAGTCGTGTCCGACTCTTAGCGACCCCACAGACAGCAGCCCACCAGGCTCCTCCGTCCATGGGATTTTCCAGGCAAGAGTACTGGAGTGGGGTGCCACTGGATGCTATTGGTGATAGTACTCATGACCTCAGACAGGGTCCTTTCCATGGCACTCATGGATCTGCGGCATGCTTTTTAGTCCCCAGCACATGGTTGGCTTTCAGCCAGCATGCCGGTACCCACCCTGACTTCCCCTCTCTTCTGGATGCTCAAAGGTCCGGAACCAAACATGGGGATGCAATCTGCCGCAGCCTCCATCCTGACTCACCTTGTCTTATTTTCCCCTTAAGTCTTACCCTGGCTTTAGGTCTTCCAGTGTTTGACAAGCATCTATGTTTTTAACTTGTTTTGCAAAGTGTTATCTAAACCTTTCAAAACCCCCTTTTTGAACTTAAGTTTTGTGCGCCTGGAGAATCCCAGGGACGGGGGAGCCTGGTGGGCTGCCGTCTCTGGGGTCGCACAGAGTCGGAGACGACTGAAGTGACTTAGCAGCAGCAGCAATGAATTCTTCTTTACATATTGACCCTGTATCACCCTCATTGTACTGATTAGAATAGTATGCATAAATCTCTTCAACAAAATTTAAGTCTAATTAACAGAGATCAAGATGTTATTCTTTTTAACCTGAGCACCAGTCACACTGACGTTTTCACTAGTCTCAGCTGTGTGTTCCATAGTTCAAAAAGGGTGGTGAAAATTGGAAATAAGTTCAGAGTTGAAGAAGATTAATGAGCCAAAAGCAGAATAAAAAAAAAAAAAAAAAACAGCATTCTGACAGCTAAAGAAGGAAATGAAAGGTTAACACTGATGCCAGTCTGTGACGTTCATGTTTGTTTATTTGGCCTCCCCAGTGCCCCACGAGTGGGCAGTACAACAGAGCACTGACACAGGCAGTGTGTGTGTGTGTGTGTGTGTGTGTGTCACATGGCACCTGCCTTCAACAGTTCACATGTTGCCTCCTGCCGAGACGACAGACACCCGACAACTAGCGATGCTATAAGACCTAAGGCGCTATCCACTCTCCTAAAATGCAGACACGGTGGGAATGCAGAGAACTTCCATTCTGGTTGGGGGAATCCTCAAGAAATTAGAGAGAAAGTGGTCTTTGAGACAAGTCTTGATGGATAAGAAACAGAAAAGTAAGATTGGAAGATCTTAGGTGACAGTCTAAGGAGGGTAAATCCACTCTCAGGGTCTAAGAGGAAACGGACAGTGAATGTTGTTAGGGAGTGTCAGGACTGCAGCTTACTTTGGGAAAATAGAGAAAGCACCTAATAAAAAGTTGGTTTGGGTAGAGAAGCGACTCTGTGGTAAAGAGTTAAGAGAAAATGGGTGTGGGTCCATTCACGGGCTCTTGCTAGCTTCGTAACAAATTCCTGAACTTCACAGATCCCCAATTTTCTATGTAAAATTAAAATAATAACCAGTGTATAGAGCAGATCTAATGACTACATTCTGAGAAAGCATATGAAAGGGGCTGACAGTTGAATAATACTTATTTTGGGTTAGCTATTATTTTCCATTATTCTCATCATCACCGATTTTAGAGTAAGAGGTCAATTAAGATGTTGTGCTGTAATCTGGTAAAGAAACAGTAAGTAGAAAATCCAATAAAACTGCAAAAAGTATTTAACTTGCACCTATTTTGTCTTTGCTAAAAGTATGTAAGGCAAGTGCCTGCATCCCCAAGTTACAGATGGGAACCCGAGGCTCAGGCCAATTGCATGCTCTGGTGACACATCAGAGAGCACATGATGCGGAGGAGGACTTGCAGAGTTGCCAGAAGGTGCCTCCAGCACACACGTGTGTGTTGTGCAGGACACCGTGATAGTGGCTGTCACAGACCCGAGGGACCAAGCGTCCACCCATCATTGTTGAATGGGTTATGGTTTGTATAGTTTCCCTTCTGAGGATGCAAGTGGCAAAGGAAATGCCCATGTAGGGCTAGAGGACTCACATAAGAGCATCTGATGCCCGCTGCCTCGACTGAGAGGAGGCAGGAGTCTGTACCCCACTCCCCTCCTCAGGTCCATGAAACCACAACTTGAAAGCATTAGTCCTTCAACACTCAGCCTTCTTTATGGTCCAACTCTCACATCCATACATGACTACTGGAAAAACCATAGCTTTGATGGATGGACATTTGTTGGCAGAGTAATGTCACTGCTTTTCAATACACCGTCTAGGTTTGTCATAGCTTTTCTTCCAAGGAGCAATTGTCTTTTAATTTACATTGGCTATTTTCATCCTGTTCATATCTGGGTCAGATCAGGGTGGTGGCAGCTTCAAAAACTGGCAGACAAGTGTGAGGAGAGGCCACATAAGAATATTCTCAACTAATCCCTTTACTCAGAGCATAGAGTTCCCAGAGCACTTCCAGAAAGGACAGGTGGGCCAGGCTGGATGTGCCTGGAGCCAGCCTGCAATTTCCCCTTCACCTTGGGTCCTCAGCCCCCCACCAAGCTCCCCACTCACCTCCAGCCCTGCTGAGTCCTCGGAGCAGTGGGTAGGGCTGGCCCAGCTCTGACGCCCACCCCCCACCCCCACCCCCGCTCCCTGGCTGCAGGACTGTGTTTCTGCCCCAGTGCTGTTTTTCAGTCACCCATGTGAGCAGAAGTGTAAAAGCCCAGACCTGTTGAGTTTGGAGAAGTCTGTGAACCCCCAGGTTCTGCTTTCTTCCTCCAGCCACTCAGAAAAAGAGTCTCACTTTATGCAAAAAGACTCTACTGTGTGTGGAAAGTGCTCTGAATGAACATTCTCCCTTTTAAGCTGCTTGGGCAGAGCCTGCAGAAAAGCACCCTGAATTTCAACATGTTCCTCTGTGTCTAAGATCCAGGTGTGCAGCCCCACAGGAAGGACGGTTTGAAACCAGGCTTCCAGCAGCCACGAGGGGAGGCCTGGACCCAGATTCAAAGAACTGAGGTGTCAAGGGATCCAAACAAACATGACTGACTTCCAGAACCAAAAAAGGCTGACCCAAAAACAGGCATGTTCTCTGTTTCAAACACTAAGCTGCGTGCTCAGTCACTTAGTCATGTCTGACTCTGTGACCCCACGGACTGTAGCCACCAGGCTCCTCTGTCCATGGGATTCTCTAGGTAAAAATACTGGAATGGGTTGCCATGCCCTCCTCTAGGTGATCTTCCCACCCAGGGATTGAACCTGTGTCTCCTTCATTGAAGGTGGATTCTTTACCACTGAGCCACCTCGGAAGCTGTACCAGCTCGCAATCAACACGTGTTTGGTTTGTTTTGTTTCCTTGTTTTCACAATTTGGAGACCATTTTTCAAGATCCTAAGAATTCAACACCCTAGCCATCCCATGTCTACACAGACATGTGTGAAATGCACACTCTGCCCAAATTGAAGAATCATGGGGGTTTACCTCCCAGCAGAACAGGAAACTCACCAGGCAATCTGAAAACAGTGAATTTGGTCCTAAAAGTATTTTGAGACTAAAGAATGAGTTACACTATGGAGGTGTCACAGTCGTAGGGGCATAAGTTACGATTTTATGAAACATGGATGACAAGGGCTTAGGGAGGTGCCGTTAGTCATAACAGAAAAAAAATTCAAAACAGTTCTAAGTGTTAGGAGCCCCTTAATGCTTCCAAAGATTTCCTCGGTATCAAGGAAAAGACGCAACTGCATACAGAGGGGACTCAAACTTATAAAGCATATTTCGTGGCTTTGGGTAGTTTTTAATCTCATGGCAAGAACAGATGTAGTAACAGTGTTGACATGAGAAAGAACACATAACAATGCAATGAGAAACATGTGTGCTCAGTGAAAAGGTGACAATTGAATTGGATCTAAAATAAAGGAACTGATAGATCAGATATATTCATGGAGCAGCTTTGAAAGGCTTCTTCTCAAAGCTTATATTTTTTTTTGAGAGAAATTTTCAATATGCTTTTTAAAAAAGTCTTGAAGAGATGCATCACTTTTGACCCATAGATTTGACTTCTAGGAATTGGTCCTAAGGCAATAAGGCAATACATACTACTCATTATAATGTGGTTTATTATGCATTTTATTGAGATATCACAAGTAGCATCACGTAACTTCACTAGGGCACTGGTTAAACAAGTAATGGCATATTAATTGGATGGGGTAGTACATAAAATTCACAAATTAATATGTATTGATGTAGAAAGAGTTATAAGATTCTCTCAAAGAGAAAAGATAGGTTTCCTAAATGGTATGCAAATTGACATGCCATTTTTTATATCTACCTACCCATGTCTCTATGGGAAAATATTTAAAATATTAGATGCACGTTGCATCTAATATTAATTTCCCTCATCTTTTTTTCCCATTATTTACTATTTACTCACTAATTGTGGAAGAAAAAATAACCCAGAATGTCAGTTTGAGCTACATCTCTCTGGAATATTCTTTTGTGCCAGTGAATGCTTTTAAATATAATATTTAGTGGATTTTATCCAATTTGGCTTTATCCAAGTTGGTACTAATATTTCTTAACAAAATTTCACTCCTTCTAGCTCTTTATAAAGATAATTTTTTTTTTTCATGAGAGTACTGTGTCTTTATTTACCTGCCTCTTATCTTTCCTTCATCTCTTGATTGGATATTCCTTGCCAAGCTCTGAATTGTGAGTTAGATAGGGGTTTCGAAGTCTCACGCCTGGTGTCAGGGGAAATGCTTTCAAATGTTACCATGAAGCATTTTACTATAGTTCTTGTTACTGACTTACAGAGAAGGAGAACAGGTGAAAATTCAAATTGATTAGAATAATTCCCTCCAAATGGTTTAAGTTCCACTAGCATCTCTGTCCGGAGAAGGCGATGGCACCCCACTGCAGTACTCTTGCCTGGAAAATCCCATGGACGGAGGAGCCTGGTAGGCTGCAGTCCATGGGGTCGCTAAGAGTCGGACATGACTGAGTGACTTCACTTTCACTTTTCACTTTCATGCATTGGAGAAGGAAATGGTAACCCACTTCAGTGTTCTTGCCTGGAGAATCCCAGGGATGGAGGAGCCTGGTGGGCTGCCGTTTATGGGGTCATACAGAGTCTGACATGACTGAAGTGACTTAGCAGCAGCAGCATCTCTGTAGATACTAAAAGTTTATAGAAAAAAGGCAAAGAAAAATAAAAGTACTCTTTGTTTTTTAATCCATTTAAGCCCATAGTTATGAATAAGGAAAATCATAAGGGACCAGAATGCCTAGGAAGCCACTGGATCTGTTTATCAGCTATCAACACAAACATATTCTTGAAAAGCAACAAGCACTCAGCAGTCTCTCCTTGGATAGCATGCTCTATATATACACATGGATGTGAGAATTAGACCATAAAGAAGGCTGAGAGCCAAGAATTGATGTTTACAAACTATGGTGCTGGAGAAGGCTCTTGAGAATCCCTTGGACAGCAAGGAGATCAAATCAGTCAATCCAAAAGAAAATCGATTCTGAATATTCACTGGAAGGACTGATGCTGAAGCTGAAGCTCCAATACTTTGGCCACCTGATGCAAAGAGCTGACTAATTGGAAAAGACCCTGAAGCTGGGAAAGATTGAAGGCAGGAGGAGAAGGGGACAACAGAGGATGAGATGGTTGGATGGCCTCACTGACTCAATAGGCATGAGTTTGAGAAAGCTCCATGAGATGGTGAAGGATAGGGAAGTCTGGCATGCTGCAGTCCATGGGGTTGCAAAGAGTGGGACATGACTTTGTGACTGAACAAGAGCAACATACACAAACATTCACACGCACATATGTACACACTCAGCCCCAGAATCTATAAAACAAAGCAGTCCTGCCATTCACAGATCTGTGGAACTCCCTCATGGAGCTCGTGCTAGCAGCCTGGATGCAGGCTCATGCTCTTCAGTACGCTTTGATAGCTGAGTGGCTTAAACAAGACATTCAACCCTACCTGCAGAAGGACAATCTGACAAGCAGGAGCAGTGAAGGCCAGCAGCCCTGACTTGGATCAAGGGCAGAGTGGCATCTGCAGGTTGTCAACCGCACAGGAGGCTCTCTCCAGGTTCCCCAGCAGCTGATCCTCCCAGGCTCTCCAAGAGACCCACCTGTTTTCCATCTCACCTGGGCTTCTGCACAGTTCCAGGAAGCAGCCAGGACTCACAAGCCAGGAGGAGGTCAGCTCAGGGGCAAAGAGTGTACTCTGGGATGGGAGTCGGCCTCCACCAGCCCTCATAGTCCTGCAGGCTTGCACTGGTGTGCGCTTTCGAGATCTAAAAGACAGTAAGTTCAAGATTCAGTATTAATGAAATGAATGTACCTGTCATGTGCTGTAGGCTAAATCTGGAAGGCTTAGTTCCATGTTTGTAAAATAGGAAAAATAATGTCTCTTCAAAGTAAAACACACAGCAAAACAAGAAAACCTAGAGGTCTGAATGGCCACTGCCCACCTCTCTGACACTGAGAGGGATGGACCTGGAACAGAGGACAGCATGCTGAGAAAAGTAAGCCAGTCACAGATGAATGCGCACGGTCTCACACACACAGAGAGGCCACCAGGGGCTGAGGACTGGAAAATGGGAAGAGGCTGCCACAGGTACAAGCCTCCCTTTGTTAGATGAGTAATTTTGGAAATCAGTGTAGAAAATGGTGACTCTAGTGAACAACACTGGATTACTGGATTGCATGCTTGATACTGTATTACACACTTAACACTGTATTCAGTTCAGTTCAGTCGCTCAGTCGTGTCCGACTCTTTGCGACCCCATGAATCGCAGCACGCCAGGCCTCCCTGTCCATCACCAACTCCAGGAGTTCACCCAGACTCACATCCATCGAGTCAGTGATGCCATCCAGCCATCTCATCCTCTGTAGTCCCCTTCTCCTCCTGCCCCCAATCCCTCCCAGCATCAGAGTCTTTTCCAATGAGTCAACTCTTCGCATGAGGTGGCCAAAGTACTGGAGTTTCAGCTTTAGCATCATTCCCTCCAAAGAAATCCCAGGGCTGATCTCCTTCAGAATGGACTGGTTGGATCTCCTTGCAGTCCAAGGGACTCTCAAGAGTCTTCTCCAACACCACAGTTCAAAAGCATCAATTCTTCAGCGCTCAGCCTTCTTCACAGTCCAACTCTCATCCATACATGACCACAGGAAAAACCATAGCCTTGACTAGATGGACCTTTGTTGGCAAAGTAATGTCTCTGCTTTTCAACATGCTATCTAGGTTGGTCATAACTTTCCTTCCAAGGAGTAAGCGTCTTTTAATTTCATGGCTGCAGTCACCATCTGCAGTGATTTTGGAGCCCCCCAAAAATAAAGTCTGACACTGTTTCTGCTGTTTCCCCATCTATTTCCCATGAAGTGATGGGACTGGATGCCATGATCTTCATTACTTTAAATTTTCTAAGAGGGTAGATCTGAAATGTTCTCACCACACACACATACAAAGGTAACTGAGGGTAATGTCCATGGTAGTTAGCTAGATTGTGGTCATCATTTCACCATGTATAACATATATAAACTCATCACACTTCACACACTACATATATACATTTTTTTTTTTGGTAAATTATGCCACAATAAAGCTAGAAAAAATAAGATGTAAATAGAATTAATAGTTTAGAAAGAGACTGAACCATAGACAGTTCTCTATGGCCTTGCAGCTCTGCAGGTTGGACGTCTGAGATCGAGGTGATGAGAGGCTTGCTTCCTTCTCATGGCTGTGGAGCGGGATCTGTTCCAGCCTGTGTGTTCAGTGTGCACACAGCCGGCTTCTCCCTGGGTCTTCACGTGGCCCTCACTCTGCACGTGTTGTGTGCTAATCTCCACTTCCTATAAGGACACCGGTCATATGGATTTGGTGCCACCCTTATGACCTCAGTTTTCTCTAATTATACCCTTAAAGATGATGTGGCCACAAGTTAGCTCCTAACACCCTCAATCAGACTGACCATAAACCATGTGAAATCATGGACAAGGACATATTCCACTTCATATTCCTGGTGAGTTGCACCAGCTTTGGCACACAGAAGGTCATAAATACATTTGAAAAACTGAGGCAAGATCATCTTCATCAATCTGAAGTGGAAAATTGTTTATATTTTTGGAAAATTTTTATGACGATACAGGCTTTGTGTATATCTTATATAATGCCTCACTATCACAATATGTGTCATATATCACATACATACCTTGTATAGAGATGAGTGTTTGTTGTGTGTATAGATTGTTATTCAGTCACTAAGTCATGTCCGACTCCGCAACCCCATGGACTGTAGCACACCAGGTTCCCTGGGCTTTACTATCTCCCGCAGTTTGCTCAAACTCACATCCAGTGAGTCAGTGATACCATCCAACCATCTCATCCTCTCACCCCCTTCTCCTCTGACCCCAATCTTTCCCACCATCAGGGTCTTTTCTAATGAGTCGGCTCTTCACATCAGGTGGCCAAAATATCAGAGCTTCAGCTCCAGCAACAGTCCTTCCAATGAGTATTCAGGACTGATTTCCTTTAGGATGGACTGGTTGGATCTCTTTGCAGTCCAAGGGACTCTCAAGAGTCTTCTCCAACACCACAGTTCAAAAGCATCAATTCTTTGGCGCTCAGTTTTCTTTATACTCCAACTCTCACATCCACACACGACTACTGGGAAAACTATAGCTTTCACTATATGAACCTCTGTCTGCAAAATGATGTGTTTGCTTTTTAAGATGCTGTCTAGGCTCGTCATAGCTTTCCTTCCAAGGAGAAAGCATCTTTAAATTTCATGACTGCAGTAACTGTTAACAGTGACTTTGGAGCCCAAGAAAATGAAATTCATCACTGTTTCCCCTCTTCCCCCATCTATTTGATGGGACCGGATGCTATTGTCTTCATTTTTGAATGTTAAGTTTTAAGCCAACTTTTTCACTCTCCTCTTTAACCCTCATCAAGAGGCTCTTTAGTTCTTCTTTGCTTTCTACCATTAGAGTGCTATCATCTGCTTATCAAGGTTGCTGGTATTTCTTCTTGATTTCTCCTTGCTGATATTTCTCCAGCTTGTGGTTCATCCAGCCCAGCATTTTTCATGATGTACTCTGCATATAAGTTAAATAAGCAGTGTGACAATATACAGCCTTGACATACTCCTTTCCGAATTCTGAACCAGTCCATTGTTTCATGTCCATGTATATATGGATAAGCTCAGCAAGTAGTCATCTTTCCCTGAATCTCATTGTTGCTGGGGTAGAAGTGCATTTTAAAACAAAAATTGAATCTTTTTAGGATGGGAAGATGTCCACAAGAAAGGACACTTGCGAGGTGACCAGGAGTGTCCAGTGCACAGTGTGTGTGGGTGTGTGAGTTTTCACAAATAGGAGTCTGTGGGTCCAAGAGAGTCAGTGCAGAGATGACCCAGCTGGGAGAGGTGTGAATGCAGGTGGGGGTGACTCTGAAGTCTGCATTTGTGATGACTAGTGGAGCCTGGTGGGCTGCCATCTATGGGATCACACAGAGTCAGACACTACTGAAGCGACTTAGCAGCAGCAGCAGCAGCAGCAGCAGAGGACCATAGGGTCTGCCCAAGAGGGAGAAAGCCTGGGTTAGCCTCATGAGGCTCCAGCAGCCCAGGGCCTCCTTGCAGAGCCGTGGGTGGAGGGAGGGAGTTTGCTGTGATGGCACTCGTGACCTGAAGGTGACAAGTGCAGATGCAACCAGCTGGAAAGAGCAGCCACAGACTGAACCCAAAGGCCACATGTCCCTGTGAGAAAGGTAAGCAGATTTGCAGCAGCCAGACCATGGCCCAGCTGTGCGTTGGTCAATGTGGCCCAGATTCCAATGATTGCAAGAGTCAGGGCTGTGCCCTGGCCCCCTGTGATTAGGGAAAGCTCACCTCCTACCATCTTGTACCCTCGAGAGGTGAGTGCATCTCCCCAGCTGGTTACATAAGGAAACGTCATTATGTCAAGTGAGGGAAAAAGTTTCCTAAAAAAAGAGTAGACTCATTTAAAACCATTGAAATGGGCAAAGCTAAGACTCATCTGACCCTGAGATTAAGGGGAAAAACATTTTTTGTAGTCTTTTAATATATATTGCTAAAAATAACATCAAAGAGGAAATGGTGAGTGATCCAGAAATTCAATGTCGTGGTTTTTTTTTTTTCTTTTTTGCTTCACAGTCATAGAGTATTGTCTATGTGCATTTATTATAGGAATCTTTAAATAATGTGTTTTTTAATAATCAGCAAATCATATGGACATGCACCCATTCCTACAGCCAACTGCTAGCTGTTCTGAAAGTCTGGGTGACCAAGAGGCAAAGAACATTGTTTTCTGTTGGCCCACCTGATGCCTATCTTTGCAGGTGGTGTTAAAGAACCTGCCAGAATGTTGCATGGAGCCGGGGGTTATACTGAAGGTTTCATTCCCCAAGTGTCTGACTCCGGCCCAGACTAGTTTTCTGCAGCTGGGATGTTTGGTACAGAGGTGACCTCCTGTCGCCTGCGTATCAGATCCCCTATGCTGTGCAGGTTTCCAATGGGAGGAAGCACCCTTAGGGTGGGAGAGGAGAGCTCACCCCCAGGCTGCAGCCGCCCTCCCTGCTGGCCTCCTTCCTCGGTCACTGGGGTGAATGAGAGGACCACAGGACCTTCTGCTGATTCGCTGTCAGAGCCCTGTCTCTTGACTATCTTTCTCAATAGACAGCAAGAGCTGTCCGCCTGGGCCATTTTCCAGGCTTCAGTCTAAGTGATTCCCTGACATTTAGTCCTTAAGCTTTGGAGGACAGGCCCTTCTCTGCCTGACCTTTGGCTTAATTTGCTGAAGCCCTGCACACATTTACGACCTGCTCCTGCCTCCCTCCTGTCTGGGCTGGGCTTATCTGCCCCAACTCTAACAGGGTCCGTAGTCCACCTCCTCCTGCTCCCTTGACACAGATGAACATTCTCAGTGGCTTCAGTGAGGTGCCTGTTACTGCTCTGGGCCCCTTGGATGTCACAGACGGAACAAGAAGAAGATGCCAGAGCTGACTTATTTGGTGTTCATACTTGGCAGATCACAGTGCTGATGAGACATTGCTGTGTGTGAGAAGAAAGAATGGCCTTCTCTTAATGATCTTAACTTTTTATCATCTTAAATTGTGCTGCTATTTCAGGAGCTCACACAATGAACAAAAACAAAAGTATAGAAAAAATTTAAAAGGGGTTTATTTAGAGACTCCCAGGTGTGCAGAGCAGAGCAAGGATGAGGAAAATTAATATGGTGCCAGCCACACCCTCAATGGGCTCACAGTTTATTCCAGGAAGCAGACATCCTCTTGGCCCCCAAAAGCATAAGACGGACACTTACAGTTTCCATAGAAGGCTATGGGGCACATATGAAAGGATATTGAATGCAGAACTGGTTAACTGTGCCTAAAGTAATAAGAGAAAGATTTATGGATAGAGTATCTTTTGTAAAAGCTTTGAAAACTGAGAAGAACTGAGACAAGCGAACATCATAGGGTGGAATCTTTGAGAGAGAGACAGAGAGAGAAAGAGAGAGAAAGAGACTGTTGTCCAGGAGAGACCTTTGTTTTAGGACTATGAATGCCATGAGAGTGGGAAAAAAAAAAAGAAGCCTAACAGAAAGCATCAATTTGATGAAAGGAAGTACTGTTTGATGGAGAAGTCTTCCTCTTTATAATAGGTGGTGAGCATTCTTGTTTTGTTGTAGTTGCTTTTCCAGTAGGGTATATGTGTATGTGAGAAGCCTTTGGAATAACTACCTAGAAATATCTGTATCTAAATATGGGAGTATTACATGTGTATATATACATACCTTTGTAGCTCGCCTGTGTATATTTGTATGCATACACACACTTTGATGCTTTCGAACCGTCGTGCTGAAGAGGACTCTTGAGAGTCCCTTGGGCTGCAAGGAGATCCAACCAGTCCATCCTAAAGGAGATCAGTCCTGAATATTCATTGGAAGGACTGATGCTGAAGCTGAAGCCCCAGTCCTTTGGCCACCTGATGGGAAGAGCTGACTCACTGGAAGAAACAATGATGCTGGGAAAGATTGAGAGCAGGAGGACAAGGAGGCAACAGAGGATGAGATTGTCCTCTGGACGGCATCATCCAGATTGAAGGCTATCACTGACTCAGTGGACATGAGTCTGAGTAAACTCCAGCAGATGGTGAAGGACAGGGAAGCCTGGCATGCTACAGTCCATGGGGTTGCAAAGAGTCAGACATGACTTAGTGACTGAACAACAAAAATAAAAATGCACTTATAATACATAGCTCTTTTTTTCATTGTTATTACTATTCTTCCTAGATAAGGACTACATTTTACTTCCATTGTTACTTTCTTCAGTGCCCCAAATAAGGCAGCATTTGAAACTCAATATAAATGCATATACAAATGTGTGTGTGAGTGTGTGTTCATAAGACAGCAGGTTTAACTAGTAACGTGGTGAATAACACCCAGTTAGAAACATGGAATTTCAGGAACACTTCATTTGCTCAGATTACTCTAGTTAACTTTGACAAAACAGAGATAAAGGAAACATCACGCTCTGAATTATGTCAATTAAGCATTCACAAGAGCACAGTAATAACACAGCTTCCAGATGATTTTTTCCCCAACTTGACAAGCAGTCCATCTCTTGCAAGTAATAGGTGTATGAAATTCCTTAGTTTCCTTAGGGAGGCTTGGTAATTTTCATTCCGCGAGGATAGTATTCATGCTTTCTATCTTCTTAGTCATTGGCATTAAAGAGGTTTAACCACCAAGGAACACCCTGCAACTTGTGTGATGATCTTCTAAAGCATAAGAAAACTGGCTTAACGTCAGAAGAGTGCTCACACAGAGCACTCTGGGAAAAAAGACTTTAGCATTTCCAAATGCATTTCAGAAAATTATCTTGGCAAGTTGACTCTATAGCTTCCAAGTTACATAAGTAAACAAATGAGTCATAGACGCAGGGTGCAGTGTTTGAGAACAGTGTGCTTGCCCTTTTACCATGCGGATGGGGAAAGAGGAGCTGATGGAGGTTAAGTGGAAAAAGACGTGATGGATATATTATAAATAGAACCCCAGAATTTATGGTAAAGCTATTTTGGAGAAAATGGAACAGCCTGGACAGTTCTATTTTGGCTCAAAGACAGTCTTCGTAACTTTAAGGATCCCAGGAGCCCTTCGTTCATTTATTTCTATGTTGGCAGAAGTGAAACCTTGAAAGAAATGCATTTAACAATGGATTAAATTGCTTAATTTGGCCTTCTTGAATAGAATTTTTAGAACTACTGATTCTTTTAGCCGTATCTGTAGGGACTGCTCAACGTCCTCAATGTTGGGTTTCATGAGGTTTCTGACCTGGTTTGAGGTGCTGCAGAAATGGAACACATTTACCAGTTCCTGCAGAAACACCATTCCCTGGCTGATTGCACTGAGGTGTTCTTTCCCCCCACCACATCATCATCCTTTATAAGTCCAAACATCTTTGATCCACTTGATTTTACCAGGTCCTTTGTTTCTATAGGTTCGAAATAAAGCTGTTAGTATATTGTAAGCTAATAGATAAAGACCTTTTAATGCAATCATTTCCTCTTTTCCCTGTAAAGTGGGTCTCTTGTATCTTGTACTAACCACGTCAAGTCCACTATCAACCCATAATTTATGTCTCACTTCCCAAACTATTGATTTGTTAGAAAACCAATTCCAGCAGATTTAACAGAAATACAGCTAAGAATTGTAGGGGATTTGCAGGAGATCTCACCGCAACAAGGACAGATGTACAGTTGCTGATAATTACTGGCAGGGTTTAAGCAGCACTGGTTCTCAAAGGTTATTAACAGGCATAGAGGGACAACATGTCCTCCCCCATATCCTTCTTTCAGGACTGCTTCAGACTGAAAAGTAGGACACACACATTAAAAGGTTGTAGTGCTTTCCCATTACCACCATAACAAATTAACACAGACTTGATGCCTGAAACCAAGACAAATGTATTACCTTATGGTTCTGCAGGTTACAGGTCTTACACAGCTTTTGCTGGAATGAAATCAAAGTGTCAAGGGCTGTGTCCCTCCTGGAGGCTCTCGGGGAGGATGCACTTGCTTGCCTTTTCCATCCTTTAGGGGGTCACCCTCCTGCCTTGGTCCAGGACCCTTTCCTCATCAATGACTACCCGTGGAGTTCTCACACACCTGGCTCTGACCCAGTTTCTCAGACGCATCTTTCTCTTACTCACTCATTCTGTCTCCATCTTCCACATTTACAGATCTTTCCAATTACATTGGGCCACCGCATCGCCCAGGGTAACCTGTGACACTATCACATCATCAAGGTACCCCTTTCCCATGTAAGGTAACAGTCCCAGGTTGTGGAGATTAACATGCAGGCACTTGGGACCTGTGACCACAAAGGTATTCAGTTTCAATTCTTTACTTCTAAAAATCCTCTGGTTGCCCAGGACCTTAGTAAATCTACAGCATCATCTGCTAGCTTGCGTATTAATCAACTTTCCTTAAATTAGCTTGTAATGAACGAATGACTGACTTTGTAATACAATCTTTGTGTTAAATGGCAGTTCCAAGCTGAGCCCCTGCCCTTGGGAAGGTAAGGGAACTACCAGCAATTACAAGGATAGGTCTTGTATGGAACCACCACCTGCCCCTACAGTCCCCTCCCCATAAAGAGGATGTATTTGTCAAATTCACACAGCTGAGTCATGAAATTCATGAACGTTAATCACCCTGGAGTATGATTCACTTGCATGGTTTGGCTCCAACCACAGAGAGCAAATGACATAATTGTTACTAAATCCTCACCTTTGATTCTGCATAAAAGAAATCTGCACAGGATTTATGCATTTTTGAATGCATACACTGGTTTGATATATATATCATGTAACTATCTTCCTGCTTTGTATTTTACAAACTGCCTCATACATAATAAATCAGGAATCCACAAACTATGGCCCATGGGTCAAATCTGGCCCATAAGCTAAGAATGATTGTTACATTGTTAAGTGGCTTAAAAAAATGAATAATATTTTCTTTGCAGAAAAATCACATGAAGCTTAAATGTTGTGTCTGTAAGTAAGGTGGTTGGAACACGGGGGGCCCTTTGGTCCTTTAAGGGCAGAGGTGAACAGTTGCAACAGAGGCATTATGACTCATAAACCCTAAAATATTTCTGTCTGACCCTTTCTTGTCGAAGTTTGTCCATTAACTCAAAACTGACATTTCTATGGGTAAATATTTGCAAGATATGGAGGTGACAAGGGGATTTGTTTATGGCATTGTTAATGTTGACATGCAGCTAACGGGTAATTCAACCTAGCTTTTGAGATCAGAATTCCACTCAAAGAGAATCTAATTAAGAATAAGCAATATTTTTTAAGCAACAGCACACAAATGTGGATTTCAGTCACAAAAATTTCAATTAGTAGATGTAGGTGAGTGGGATGGATGTGGGTTCCTGAATCCGGAATTCACGTCTCTCCTAGGCATTGTCACTAATAGGCAAAGAGGTAGGTGACCTGTTTCAAATAAAATTTGTAATGTAGTCTGACCAGGGGGAAAAAAAAAAGTGAGGGAGGGAGCCTTCAAACAAAATATTCCAATGATTAAATGTCTCCTGGAATGGGTCATATCCAGCATCACTGGCCAGTACCACACAAATCCTAGCAAAGAGGCAGATCTGAGTAGGGAATTACTTCTTACAGGATATTATTTCAAATAGCAACATAAACACTGTTGCAATTGGTTCCAGTCAAGGTTTGGCTTTTTCACTTTGAATGGATGCTGTGCGTTTGTAAGCCTGAGAGTTGAAATAGAGTACCCTGACATCAAAAAGCTCGCCTATATATTTCAATGGACACAGCTTTTCCTCAAGGTAGCAAAGCTAGCAGGGATATGCTGTACATAGCCATCCTGAAATTCTGGGAATAGAATACGGTTTCCAGCTCAACTGGGCAGCGATGGGCACTCCAGCCCCAAAAGGGCCCTGCCAGCTTCAGCTGTGAGGCAGTTTGTTCACCCCTGACATATCATCTGCATGAATAAGCATCACTTTGAAAATAGATTTGCAGCTGAGATGCAAAGTAACTATATGGTACATGCTGCTGCTGCTGCTGCGTCGCTTCAGTCATGTCCGACTCTGTGCGACCCCATAGATGGCAGCCCACCAGGCTCCCCCGTCCCTGGGATTCTCCAGGCAAGAACACTGGAGTGGGTTGCCATTTCCTTCTCCAGTGCAGGAAAGTGAAAAGTGAAAGTGAAGCCGGTCAGTTGTGTCCAACTCTTTTCGACCCCATGGACTGCAGCCTACCAGGCTCCTCCATCCATGGGATTTTCCAGGCAAGAGTACTGGGGTGGGGTGCCATTGCCTTCTCCGATGTGGTGCATAACCCCATGCAAGTAACATTAAAATGCTTTGGGAACATTTACATGGCATCTGTATTGTCTCTTTAAAAACCTTGATATAGGTCTTTTCAAGTCCAGTTTACAGACTAGAAAACTGAGGTTCAGAAAGGATAACCCAAGGATATAGTGTCTCAGTCAGTACAAGTGGAGGCAAGACACAGTCATCCATCCATCCGAAGCATTCAGTCCAGTGGTGGTCAGGCCACTGGCCAGAGTGAAACATGTCACATCATTTCTAACCATCAAGAGCTCCTCTGCCTGAAACGTCCTTTACTCCATTATGACACAAAGTTGTTAGCAGTTGGAAGTAAATTACTCTTTTTTTCTGACAGCCAGAGTCCACCTTGGAAGTGGACTGGCTATTTTAAACAGCTTAACCAGATATTGAGCGTGTCTCACTTTTGAAACATTTAATTTTGTTTAATATACTAATTGACACACACACATGAGGCATTTTGAATCTTTTTGACAGTTCTTGTCGCTGATCTCATAAACACCCCTCTTTTCCACTTCAGAAGGAAGGGCCCAGGTTGTGAATCTGCAGATGGACCCTGGTGACACTGGATGTTATGAGTTGTTTGAGTCGCTTCAGGTGAAACAGAATTGCCAAGTGATCCAATACTGAAGGGCAGAATTGTATCATTTACGTATTTCTAGTCCTTTGGTAATTCATTATGATCCCAGTCCTGATAAGAAGAAATAAGAGCTCAAAAGAATATCAGCTCACTTAGTCATCCTTAATGAAGAGGAATCAACACGTTCAATACTCGTGAAAGCCTTCATTCCATCAAGGATGAAGGTGGCATTTGTGTGCAGGCAAAGGTGGAATTACCTGCAGCACTTCAAGGTGGAACACAGTTAACAAATATGTCTGTTTTAGGCAACTCAGCATGTAGACGGTTGGCGCTCACTTGTGAAGGCGGGTTTGAGATGGGGCATTTGTGAGGCTGGATTACAGGGAGCTGTTTTCATTCTCTCTTACAGGCTGACCGGCATGAACCTACCTTCTCCTGTCATCAGTAGCAAGAACTGGTTGCGGCTCCATTTCACATCTGACAGTAACCACCGACGGAAAGGATTTAACGCTCAGTTTCAAGGTAAGAAGGCTTCATCTTATATGACAAAAAATAGCAGAAGATACTCTGGTCCTCTGGCAACCCTGACATTTTAGGACTCTTGCTGAAGATGAAACAAGAGTTATTTGAATGAATATAGCTTCTATCTCTCATATGAACTGTTAACTTTGGAACAGTTAGCAACTTCTTAGTAAAGTTTTACTGCGATGACAGTATGCTGTATATTTTATTGTTTTGCTGGAATTATTTGCAAAGTTTTAACCAGTAAGTCAAGGAACATGTAATAGCACTCATTTCAATCACTATGCACCCACCCAGTAAATAACAGTTTCTGATTATTTTCTTTATTTGCTTACTAAGAGGGATGTAGCATACGGGTTGCATGAAAGTGCATAAATGCATCATCTTATCACTTTTAGTCCTAAGATGTATTCACACTCCACAAATGCAACTACCTAATGATTAGTGATTTACACACAGCTGCCCTGTGTTGTGCTTAATTGTTTAGTTGTGTCTGACTCTTTGTGACCCCTGTTCCGTAGCCCGCCAGGCTGCTCTGTCCGTGGGGATTCTCCAGGCAAGAATACTGGAGTAGGTTGCTGTGCCCTCCTCCGGGGGATCTTCCCCACCCAGGGATTGAACCCAAGTCTCCTGCATTACAGGCAGATTCTTTACTGTCTGAGCCACCACGGAAGCCCAAGACTACTGTAGTGGGTAGCCTGTTCCTTCTGCAGGGGATCTTTCCAAACCAAGAATTGAAACGGGGTCTCCTGCATTGCAGGTGGATTCTTTACCAGCTGAGCTACCAAGGAACCAGTGACAAGTGAAAGTGAAGTTGCTCAGTCGTGTCCAACTCTTAGCAACCCCATGGACTGTAGCCCACGAGGCTCCTCCATCCATGGGATTTTCCAGGCAAGAGTACTGGAGTGGGGTGCCATTGCCTTCTCCACCAAGGAACCCCAAGGGACAGCAAAACAAAAACACCAGATGGTTTGTAATTGGGTGAAACAGAGAGCTTGCCATCAATAGTATATTGGGTTGACTTTGAATCTTCTTCTATCTAATTCTAGATACAAAAAAATATCTCACCTGGATAGCATTTTATCAATTCCTACATGTTTCCAATAGTCAATAATTGTTATCAATACTCTGAAAAAGGCAATAGAAACTATTTCACATGCATCTGAAAATAAAGCAAACTAGCATGGCTCTGTCACAAAGCTAGACGCTTTCTCAAGCAAACTTCTCCAGCTTTCCCCAAACTGAGATCAATTCAATGAAGGCAGACTTCCCTGAACACTTGGCACGTGCAAGCTGGGAGCCTAAAATGAGGAAATGACAACAACCCCCATGCTCCAGAAACTTGCAAATCACGAAGACAGTGTGCAAACAACTCTGTCTATGAAGGATAGAACATAAAGTCATAGATGCCAGCCACTGAGGGAGGTTTTAGTCATGTTCCAGCCAGTGAGGCTGAATGCCACCTATCTGAAACACGTTTATTTTCTTTTTATAAATTTTATCGGAGTAGAGTTGATTCACAATGTTGTGTTCGTTTTGAAACACATTTTGAAATCCATAATGCCCTTACTCTGTCCTTTCGGGCAAGAAGTAAAAAAGAAAAAACTAAGAGTGATTTTCAGGGTTTTAAATACAGATGATGCTGAGGAGGGTGCCTGTGGTAGGTTTTACCTGCCACTGGTCCACAGGCACATGGACCCTCACAGCACATGCAGGACTTGGAGGCCAGGGACAATTTTGTTTCGCCTAAATGCATTTTATCTCTAAGGAGCATTGTCCGTCTGTCAGTTTCTTCTGATGCTCCCAGAAAGTTCTTAGACTGCAAATATACTGCCTTGAACTTGAGGAGAGTCACACCAGTTTGTTCTCACTAATCCCAGGACCCAGGCAAGGCTGATGTTTTTCTTCTCAGACCTGCCTTTATGTGCCTTGATCTTTCAAGGCCATGTATTCCAACTGCAGCTCTAGGAGAAGAGGCCTGGAAAGCACAGACCAATGGGAGCTGGGGTCTCATGGGGATAAAATGGGGGGAGCTGAGGAATATCCCACTCAGTCTTGGAGGAAATCCTCAGTTTTCTCCATATAATTTCCCATCAACAGATACATCTGTCTCTGATTTCAGACCCTCGTAGAGCACTATTTAGAATCACAATTGACTGATCAGTTGGTGCATTATAGAGTTATTGCTAAACTGATGATCAATCTTCTCCAAAAGTCCTACTTAGTTGATGTGTATAGAAATACAGAAACATTTCCAGGTGTCATCCTCTCAACCTGATCATTGAATCTGGCACCTGGACCAGTGACTGAAAGATGAAAAATAGAATATAAAGTTTGAAGATGCTTCAAATTGGTAGATACAAGAAGCAATTGCAATGTTGCAACACCGCATATCAGCCACTGGTTTTGTATGTATATCATGTATAACATGTTCATATATATTTGCATTTATATAAAAGAAGAAATATCAATAACCTCAGATATGCAGATGATACCACCTTTATGGCAGAAAGTGAAGAGGAACTAAAAAGCCTCTTGATGAAAGTCAAAGTGGAGAGTGAAAAAGTTGGCTTAAACTCAACACTCAGAAAACGAAGATCATGGCGTCTGGTCCCATCACTTCATGGGAAATAGATGGAGAAACAGTGGAAACAGTGTCAGACTTTATTTTTGGGGGCTCCAAAATCACTGCAGATGGTGACTGCAGCCATGAAATTAAAAGACGCTTACTCCTTGGAAGGAAATTTATGACCAACCTAGATAGCATATTCAAAACCAGAGATATTACTTTGCCAACAAAGGTCCGTCTAGTCAAGACTATGGTTTTTCCAGTGGTCATGTATGGATGTGAGAGTTGGACTGCGAAGAAAGCTGAGTGCCAAAGAATTGATGCTTTTGAACTGTGGCGTTGGAGAAGACTCTTGAGAGTCCCTTGGACTGCAAAGAGATCCGACCAGTCCATTCTGAAGGAGGTCAGCCTTGGGATTTCTTTGGAAGGAATGATGTTAAAGCTGAAACTCCAGTACTTTGGCCACCTCATGCGAAGAGTTGACTCATTGGAAAAGACTGTGATGCTGGGAGGGATTGGGGGCAGGAGAAGAAGGGGACGACAGAGGATGAGATGGCTGGATGGCATCACCGACTCTATGGACATGAGTTTGAGTGAACTCCGGGAGTTGGTGATGGACAGGGAGGCCTGGCGTGCTGCAATTCATGGGGTTGCAAAGAGTCGGACACGACTGAGCGACTGAACCGAACTGAGCTGAACTGAAAAGTTATGATTAGTAAAATTAGTATGTAACCGTCCAGGCTCCTCTGCCCATGAGATTCTCCAAGCAAGGATACTGGAGTGGGTTGCCATGCCCTCCTCTAGAGGATCTTCTCGACCCAAGGATCAAATGCACGTCTGTTATGTCTCCTGTATTGGCAGACAGGTTCTTTACCACTAGTGCCACGTGGGAAGCCCATATTAAAATATATTTGTATATATATATAAAAGTGATGATTAGAAAAATTTGCACTTAAAACCAAAGAGATGAAAAGATGTGAGACTACAAGGAGGGGTAAACGTGGTTCAGCAGTGATGTGTAAGAAAACCTCTTCAGGCTGACACTGATGCTCAAGTCCAGGACTTAAAGGGTGGGAGGGGCTGCCCTTTCCTCATTGGCTGCGGGCCTTATATCACAGGAAAGGTCATGACATCATGACTAAGGCCGGATCTCAGCTGACCGTCAACGGACAGTCAGATTCAGCACTGGATGTCATCCTTTTGAAAGCAAAGGTTACAGAACAGAGAGGACCATGAAGATAGTAAGAAATGTTCCAAAACAGGAACTGAGGACGCTGAGAAGGAGCATGGTCAACGCCAGGCAGGAAGGCATCATGTGTGGTTTTCTGGCTTCTGGGGGCAGAACTGTCACCCGTGAACAAAAGCCACAGATGGACCTTCCTGCCAACCCCAGAACAAGCCCGCGGGCAGCAGAAGGCAGGACGCAGAGCACCGGCCTGGGCGGGCCTTGGGCAGCCCATGGCTGCCCTGCTGACATCCCCGCTGGACACAGGGCTGCCTGGATGTTGCAGGGAGGCCTCAGTATTTTCACTCTGAGGACAGATACTTCCTGTCTTAGAGGAAGGTATACTGTTCTTGTAAATGTTCTTTTTTCTTTTCTACCTAGATTGAACATCAGGAAGCCCCAATTTATATTGTACTATATTTCAACTAAACAAATTCAAGGGGAAAAAAAAAAAAACGCTGTTGTTATTAACTCCACACTTGCTAAGAAGAAAACAAAGTAGAAGAGCAATCTAGAAAACCAGCAAGAACAATAATAATAGTGAAAACAGTCTAGTGAAAACTAGTTTAATATCTATGGAAATATTCTCTCAAAGAATCTGAATCTTGGGGTATTTGGTGGAGAAGGGGAACATTAGAAAACACATTTCTGTGCTTATTGCTTTCAACATTATTGTAGTCACATTTATCATTTGCAGTCACTCTTATGACTATAAAGTTTCCACCAGTGTTACTCAGAGTGAATGAGACAGCAGATGGTGTGAGATTCCTGTGAAAACTGTTTGTGTTCCTAAGCTGCCAACGCGGCCCCCTGCTGGTGTCTCTGCCATTGAATCTGCCCCTCTGATGGTAGGATGAAGCCTGCAGAGATTTTTACAACTTCTAAAAACAAAGAATCCATTCCTTTTAACTTGGGGCCTTTCTTGGTCAGATAAACAGCCGTCCACCAGCGTAGCATGGTCTTTCTCGTCGTCCCTTATGTTTCTACTTTTCATCCTGATGTCCTTCTTTCTCTGAACCTTGCACTTCATTCTTTGGCTTTTCTCTCTTCGATCATGCCATCAAGTTATGCCAGAAGTAGAAGTAAGGTTGATTGACAGGTAAAACAGCTCTGTAGTTGCTAAATATATTCACCTTTAAAATAGCATTAGGAGCAAAAAAAATGTGTCAAATGCAATAAGAGCCACTTGATAGATTTGCAATATCATGTGTCTCTTATGGGCCCTCACAGAATGACAGATTTATGTAGGACATGCTATTCTTTAAATCAACTGAAAATTGAGCCCATTCTTTATATGTTGCCTCCATCATTAATTATAATTAAATAATTGCCTTCTTAGCACAATCCATCATGTAGACATTTCTGATGTCTAAAAGATGAGTTTTTTTTAAAGATATATTAACCTTGAACCATAAGTACCTCTCCAGTATGAAGTAGGTATATATGTGTCAAGCTCCAGTTTTACATACGTTTATCTGACTATTTGTAAAAATACAGTTTTCACAAAATGAAATTCCCATTGATTTCTGTAATTGATCAATCATGTGGAAAGTATTTTAATAAAGTTCCAGTTTATATAGAGAATACTCTATCTTTTAAATCAAGGGAAAACCTGACTGGATTTAAATTTTGCATTGACACAAATAATTGGCATTCTTTTTATTTTATTTCATTCTATACAACTCTTGGTTTTTCCTTTTTATTAAAAATGAAGAACTTTGTATAAAATGAAGACTTTTCTGTTGTTAAACACATGTTTTGGGGCTTCCCTGGTGGCTCGGTGGTAAAGAATCTGCCTGCGAATGCAGAAGACGTGGGTTTGATCCCTCACTGGGGAAGATCCCGCATGCTTTGGAGCAACAAAGTCCATGTGCCACAAATACTGAGCCTGTGTTCAAGAGCCCGAGAGCCACGACTACCGAGCCCCTGTGCCCTAGGGTGCGCGTGATCCACAGCAAGAGAAGCCACCGCAATGAGAAACCCACACCCCACAACTGGAGAGCGGCCCTCACCCACCCACAACTAGAGAAAAGCCTGTTCATCAGCAACAATGACACAGCCAAAAATAAATAAAACATGTTTTGGAAAACTGGAAGCTTCACCTTTTGAGATCAATTCAAATTCAGGTAGAAATCACGCATTCTCCCTTCATTGTGCAGGGCTCCCCTTTGCTATAACCTGAAATACAGTCCCAGAGGCTCTGCCTCCGAGGTCAAGGACCTGGATCCTGAGGCCCTTTGTATCTGTGTCTCTGTCTAGGACAGTAAACAGTAAGGACCATAAGCTAGAACTTGGAAGGGGCTCAGTTGTCATATGTATTGAAGAAATGAAGGAAACCAAGAGCTCTTCCTCTTCCCAGGGTTTCTGAACCACTGGTCTGCAGAACCAGTGAGGAACCCCTAGGTGGTGCTCTGGCTCATTTCTGTGGCCTTGGGCACCGTGCACTCTTCCACTGAGGGGCCCTTCCAAGTTTCCTGGTTTTCTTTCAATCAAAATAAACTAGTGGAATCTCATCTTATAACCCCTAAGTAATTCTTGCTGTTTAGTCGCTAACTCATGTCCAGTTCTTTGCAATCCCATGGACTGCAGCCCCCCAGGCTCCTCTGTCCATGGGATTCTCCAGGCAGGAATACAGGAGTGGGTTGTCATTTCCTTCTCCAGGGGATCTTCCCAACCCAGGGATCAAATCTGGGTCTCGTGCATTGGTAGGCAGATTGTGTACCAATGAGCCACCAGGGAAAGCCATGCAATTCTTAAAACCTCAAAAAGGAAAAAAGAGTTTTTAATAAATATAAATTCACTAAAATCAGAAACGCATGCCACTTTCCTTAAATATATACTTTAACTTCTCTCAGAACCAGACATTCCCGCAACTCTAGGACTTTCAATAATTCACAGAAGATGCCCATCTCTGTGTTTCCAGCTGCTGACTCTTGTCCTCTCCTTTTTCATTAAGTACTTTTTATTAGCCAATATCCTTTCTGCCTTGTGTATCTCACTATCTTAGTCTACAAAATGAGAATAATAAAATCTGCCTCCCCAGATCATCATGGGTAGCAAATAAAATGAAAAGAAGGTGTGGTGAGTGCTTTGTAAGCAGCACTGAGATGTCAGAGCATGCGTCACCCATCAGCAATCTTCCTTGAGCTTAATGTCTTCCTCACCAAGTTAACTAAAACAAGCAGTTTGTTCTTCAGCATTTTAAGGGATATTTTAAAACTTGTAGAATGGACCGACTGCTGGCTTACATTGTTGGCAGTAATTTGGACAAGCACAGACCCTCTGGACAGCTGTTTCAAGGTAAAATTGGACCCCTGTCTTCTCTAGACCCAGAAATTCCACTCTGGGTACATGCCCACCAGAAATGAGCACAGGTGTGCAAAAGGACAGAGAACATGCACTGGAGATTCACCCATGATTGTCAGACACTGCAGTAAACCTAAATGTCCAGCCACAGTAGAGCATATGAAGAAAGGGCGTATTCATCCAGCAGAACACGAAATAAAAATGAAAAAGGACAAACTACTTCTATAAGTAACAATATGAGGAATCTCACAGACATACTGTGGAGTGAATGGACCCAGACGCAGACACATGCACCCTGACATCTGGGGATCTGCAAAATCATGGTTTACATTGGTTGTTATTGATGTTCAGTCACTCTGTCATGTCTGACTCTTTGTGACCACGTGGACTGCAGCATCCCAGGCTTCCCTGTCCTGTGCTCTGTCCTGGATTTGCTCAAAATCATGTCCATTGAGTCAGTGATGCCATCCAATCCAACCATGTTATCCTCTGTTGCCCCCTTTTCCTCCTACCTTCAATCTTTCCCAGCATCAGGGTCTTTTCTAATGAGTCTGTTCTTCATATCAGGTGGCCAAAGTATGGGAGCTGGAGCTTCAGCTTCAGCGTCAGTCCTTCCAATGAATATTCAGGGTTGATTTCCTTTAGGATTGACTGGTTGGATCTCCTTGCAATCCATGGGACTTATTGCTAAAGAAGACCACCATGCTTTTTGCATGTTTACATTTCAGTTTAAAAAGTGTTTTTTTAAAGGGTCAGAACAATCCCCGTCCTCCAAAATGTGAATTTCTATAGAATTTTCTTACAAATAGGTGCAGACAAAAATACCTAGAGGTCCCCCCACTCAATGTAATGATGCTGTCAAAGGTCAGCATTAGGAAGGGGGTCCCACCGCACAGCAGGGAAGGGGACAGTAAGTGGTGGCCACATCACACAGCCTGTGAATACCTGGCAGCACCAGGCGATCAGCAGGACCCTCTGTGTTCTCTGTTCATTGTCATCCTCTCAACTCTATTTCCTCCATATCTTGCTGCACTGCTTCCTTTGTTGCCAATCAGAACACCTTTCCTGGGGGCGCAGTGATTTATTTTTGTGAAAGGGAAATCCCAACGAAAAGAGTGTCACTATAAGACAACTATGAGCAAGTGACAGCTTTATCCATTTTCACCTCTGCTGATGTCGGAGGGAGCAGAAGGGCTGTTGGAGACAGTTTCCCAGAGGAAGGACCACCTAGGTGTGTCCAGGGCATCCAGGAAGGAGGAGGGGAGGGATCTGGGCAAAGGAGCATCGAATGCAGAGGGGTGTTTGGGCTTCTACAAACACAGCCCATCAGTCCTGGGGTCAGAGGGGAGACAGAGAAAGAGAGGGAGGCGAGGGATGCAGCGGAAAGGGAGGATTTATGCTACCCTTAAAAACTGTAACTGGAGGATCTCCAGAGCGTTTAAGAAGTAGGATGGGAGAGCGGTGCACACAACTCTATTGCCAAGGCTGCAGGGTGGTCCCCTTTGATAGCTCTTGGTGGCTGGGGGCGGACAGCCTGGGGCATCTCAGGAAGAAGGGTTGCTGGGGGGACACTCTGAGACACTGAGCACAGGAAAGGGGACCGACCCTGAGTCATGGTGTTTAACAAAGAGGAAAAAATGTGGCTGAGATAAAGACATAAGATGCCCTTATCCTAAGGCTCAGCCATGGGCTTCCTGGATGGCTCAGCTGGTAAAGAACTGGTGTGCCAGTGCAGGTGACGCAGGGAACATGAGTACAGTCCCTGGGTCAGGAAGGTCCCCTGGAGGAGGATGGCAGCCCACTCCAGTATTCCTGCCTGGAGAATCCCATGGGCACAGGAGCCTGGTGGGCTACAGTCCATGGGTCGCAAAGAGTCAGACCCAAGCACGTGTACCAGCCAAGGCTCAGCCACCACCACATTTAAAGCATCAATATATTTGACAGAGACCGTGTCCATCAGAGGGGAATGTGTGTGTGTGCGTGCACGTGCAATGGTGATCATGGTAGATGCAAGTAGTGGCAGCCTGTGCTCTTCAGAGCCCAGTGAACCAGAGCTGGACAAGAGACACAGAATGGATTCCAGGCTCAGTAAGCAGTGGCCTGGCTGTGACCCGCTTCCTCCAGGGAACGCACGCGGGAGGGAGCTTGTGTTAATTAGCACATCATCAGATACTTGTGGAGAGCCCACTGTGTGCCCACAGTGTTTCCATCTGTGCTGGGAAAGCCCCATTTCTCACGGAGCTGGCCTCCTGGGGAGGGAGACAGAAATCCATCAAACAAGTTGAGTGCATGCTGGTGGGGAAACATTAGGGTCTCGGTCAAGAAAGGCCCTTCAGAGGGAACGGTGTCCGAGCAGAGACCCCAGTGGCTTATGACGGTTAGGAAAAGAGCTACGTGGGCAGTGAACAAGTCAAGTGTCAGTACTCTGCAGGAGGAGCAACCGAGGAAGAACACAGGATGCTGCAGGGCGATAACTGCAGAGAGAGGTCAGGGGACAGTCCCATGGGGCCCTGTGGGGTCTGCAGGGGCCTGTCAGGCTTATTTGATTTATAAGGCAAGGCTCTGGAGTGTCTGGAAAATGAGGAGGCGGGTGTGAGATCTGAGCCCATCATTTGAGCTTGCCTATAGAGAAAGGCCCTCTGTGAACCGTTATCCTGTCCGCTCCAAGGGCGATGGGGAGTCTTCTACACGAATAGATGGCCCTGACTTCTCTCTCATCTGGGTTTCTGGGCCCCAGTCCTGAGATATGGGTCATATCACAGCGCTGGCAAATTGTGCTTTCTTGTCTGCAGGGTGGAGGGCGCAGCTGAGCTCAGGTGATGGGCTGGGGCAGCACACCTGGGGTCACCTGTCTGCAGGGCTCTTGGCCCAGGTGACATACCCCTCACCTGCTTCCGCTGGCCCAAATTCCAGCCCCACTGTGTAGCATCGTGTGGGCTGACAGTACATGGTGTATTGGCCCCACCCACTTAACCTTTGTAAAAAAGGGGAAGCGGGTGTGATTGTGTGAGTGTGTGCCAGGACATTCACAGACCACCAGATAAAAACCCATCGTGAACAGGACGGGACAAAGACAATGTACCTAGATTCAGGAGTGTTACTGCTTCGACTAGACATCAGGCACAGGTTCTTACTAATGTTGAAAAAGAGAACATATTTTTTAAGGAAAGTGCATGGTTTTACTCATTAGAGATGTTAAATTAATAGATAGAAGGCTCACCTGGAGACAGCCTAATGGAATAAATGAACTTTTGAGTCAGTTCCAGACTTTTGATTTAAGTCTGTGCATCTTCATGTATTGATCAATTTAAAACTTTTATTTGAAATATTCATGCACAGTAAATCATAGCCATTCCACATAAAAGCACTTAAACTAAAGCTGCCTTTTCCCTAAACTCCTAAGTGTGGTTCCCACTGGGCAATTGGGAACTGGCAGCATTATTCAGTAAATCACGGCTGTTTAGAATACATTAATATGTGAGCACAGGTAGATGTTAGGTTCTTATGCTTGGTGAGTATAAAAGCTTCGGGTGGTTATTACTCCCCCGGTAAACTGTCTTTCCACAATTTTTATTTACATGCCATTAGATGGAAATTATTCTGGCTTTTGGTTTATCAGCTCCTAACTGTGCTCTCTTCACGCTTTTGCTAAGCTGGCAGTTTAATCAGTCCAATCTGGAGGCTGTGTTTATAGACTTTTTTTTTTTGCTAAATGTGCATGTCCATTTCTCATAAGGGACTCAATGCTTTGGAAGTTAAGGCATCATGGTGTACTTGGCCCGTTTCAGGGGGCTGCCAGTATTTCCACTGAGAAACCCTTGCAGTCATCACCGTGTGGAGTTTCTTCACTGCCCCCTCCCTGATGCTGATATGGCAGGGAGGTGCTGGAGTTACGGCTTACCTGAGTGCTCAGAGCTGTGTGGAAGCCGGGAAGCTTGAAAAGGCATAAGCCACGGTCTTGTTCTCTTAATCACCAGTCAGATGACTCATATTGTACACTGACGCTTCTGCTTGATGTAGCACAGATTTTAGGATGAGCCCAGGGAGGTTATCCCAGAGGCTGCCCTGTTTTAGCTAGAGCTTCATGCCCCTCATGAAAGGGTGGTACTGTCGCTTCTGAGGATAAACACAAGACTCAACTCTTGTGTTGAGATCCAGCTCAGATCCACATGTGGGTTGAAAATGGGTTTTGAAGCAACATGGAGCAAAAGCTTATTTCTGGGCACCTGTGGAATCTGGTTTCCTCAAATTGCATCAGCATGTTTTGAGTTGCATGAAGAACACCTATACTCTCCTAATGGTGTTTCTTTCTGCTTTATTGAGGCATAATTGAGTAATAAACTTGTACATATTCAAAGTGTGCAACATGACAATTTGATATACATAAAGGATATAGGATTCTCACTATCGAGTTACTAAACACATGCATCACTTTACATATTTACCTTTTATTTTTGGTGAGAACATGTGAATTCTCTTCTCATTGGAAATTTCGCTTATACAACGCAGCATCACCACCTGTTGTCACCATGGTGCACATTAGGCCCGCAGACCTTGGTCATCTGATTACTGAAAGCTTGTTCCTTTCACCAGCCTCTACCTGTTTCCCCCAGCTCCTACCCCTGGCTACCACTTGTCTATTTTCTAATTGACTCAAGTTCAAGACCTTAACCAAGTCAAAATTAGAGGTTTACTTCTAGAAATGGTTATAAAGACCAGTGTCTCTTGCTTTCCTTAACCCAGATATTATCTGCACCAGCTACAAAACTGTGACACCTGAGAGCTTTTAAAAAGCACTCTGAGATTATGATTTGTTGATTTAAGATGAGGACCAACATTGGTATTTTTTTAAGGTTTTCCAGATTATTCTCATGTGGAGCCAGAGTTAACAAAATGATGGAAACTATCTGTAAGTGCTCTGATATTTAATTTTACAATTTATACCACCAGTAATCTTCACTGCTTTAAAATTAAAAGTGGTGACTCAGTTCAGTTCAGTCGCTTAGTCGTGTCCGACTCTTTGTGACCCCATGAACTGCAGCACACCAGGCCTCTCTGTCCATCAGCAACTCCCAGAGTCCACCTAAACCCATGTCCATTGTGTCGGTGATGCCATCCAACCATCTCATCCTCTGTATCCCCAGTAGCATATTGGGCACCTACCAACCTTGGGTGTTCATCTTTAAGTGTGCTATCTTTTTGCCTTTTCATATGGTTCATGGGGTTCTCGAGGCAAAAATACTGAAGTGGTTTGCCATTCCCTTCTCCAGTGGACCACATTCTGTCAAAAATGGTGACTATTGCTTAATATTTTGAAATTCAAAATTTAATTCCTTTTTGGATCTTCTACATTTAAAAAAATTATATATTAGAAATTACCTTGGAGTGTATCAGAATGAATATACAAAAAACAAATCTACTGTGATAGTAACAAAGAAGTGAGATAGTCATTTATCTCTTATTTTATTTAATAGTTTATAGAATTGTAAGGCACAGAACATGCTATGTATTTATAAATATATTTAATTGATACCTTTTATAGGGAATTCAATCTAGTCTTATAAACTAATATCATCATTATTTTAATATTTAGTCTTTTTTTTTTTAATTTACTTATTTTATTTTATTTTTTTTTATTTTTTTTTTTTAATTTTATTTTATTTTTAAACTTAACATAACTGTATTAGATTTGCCAAATATCAAAATGAATCCGCCACAGGTATACATGTGTTCCCCAATATTTAGTCTTTAAAATGATTTAAAACAGAATATATTTGTTAATTCAACTTTCAATATAAAGGTATGGAATCTGGCCTTTTGCTCAAAGAATTTTTGAGAATATTCTTTTCTTTGTTTGAAGTAATTTATCTTTTCTGTTCAGAGTAATTTTTAGGCAATTCCAAACACTGAGACCAAAGTTTCTACAATGTGTTACATTGCTTAATGCCAGTGTTAACTTTAGACCTGTATTGATTGCTATTGGTATTAAATGATAGCACTGATTTAAAATTTAACTAGAACAAAATTCTTCTGTCATATGTTGATTTCCATTTCATTGTATTAACCTGAGATTTATTGAACACCTACTATTAGCAAGACATTGAAACATATAATATGAGATTGCAGTAAAGAGCATACATCTCCTGCCTGAAGTACTTTTTGGAACAACAGGAAAGACCAGGCTTCCTTACTTCTGCTGTTGTGATTCTCATGTATTTTTTTAATCTGTGTTTTTTGGGGATTATTACCTCTGATCTTGGAATTGGACAGGATGGGCTCAAATTTAAAACATTAATATCAACTTTACCAATTTATTTGTTGAAGGGAAAGATAATTATTAATTTTAACACCAACCTTTATCTTTATTTCTTTTTTAATTAAATATAATCACACAAAAATAGGTAGTGGTAGAATACTAATACATGGTAGATATAACTTTTCTCAATGTTGTATCAACCAATAATAATACATATTTTTAAGAATATATGAATTACATGAGATATTAGGAATATATAAATCATAGTCACAGGCATATTGTACGCATAGGATATGGGGAAGTGGTTAACAATCCACTTCTCCACCTTCAGGAGTTTATAATTTAATCAGTAGCTCACAATATGTATTTGGGTCAGTTTCCCCATTGAAAATGTAGTCTCTTCAGGCAGACTTCATGCATATAAACAAGCTTTTATTTATTTATTTTTGAACTTCATGTTTGCCTGAAATCCTAGGTTACAAGTAGACTTCGGGTAGAACATTTTGTCTAATCACAGAGAATACAGAGCTAGGATGATTGCTTCCAGTTATCGATGGGCCATAGAAGACTCACTTTATAGACAGAAGGCAGATGCAGACAGGTATTCAATACAGAGATAGGTCAACAGAGACAGGTCAATACAGAGACGGACAGATGGACAGGACTTCTGATGGGAATGGGAGCAGAGGAAGCAAAGTGTGAAGCGGACAAAGACATGATTGAGTGAGTGTGAAGCTGAGAAGAATGGGGGAAAATCGAGACTGAAAGGACAATTTGAGAAGTACCAAAAAAAACACAAAAATCAAGCACGCCTGGACAAAGTTTAATTTGATTTGACATCTGTGGAAGATCACGATTGAAAAGTATGCTTGGGCCAGAATATGACTGATGGTATAAGGAACACGAAGAGCTGTGTGTGGACACCAGGAGCTTCCTGAAGGTCACCTGGGCAGGCCTGACCTTCAAGCTGGATGATAAAAGGTTCAGAGAAATCAGCGTGTCATTGCCACAAGGAACTCAGACTATTATAGGGCATGTGGTTCTTTCTAAACTTGCCTATACATTCAGAGAGCAGAAATGTGGCATAGTGTCCATTTCCCAATGAGATGCTTAGACAGTCATTATTGACATATTTTTATCATGCCAGAAGGGATCCGTCTACACTATTTAAACTGAATAATTCAGGTTTTAACAAAAAGTTAATCCCAAAGTCAAACAATGCACATCACAGGCAAGCAGAAATAAGTCTGCCTACTGCAAACTCTAGAGCCAACGGAAATTGGATTACGTTTTATTTACTGAGATCCTGGGTAAAAAGAGCATCATGTCTGTCATGAGATGTGCATAGTATGGTGATTAACTAGCGAGTCTGGACTAGACAATCTCACCTTATAAACCCTCTTGTGACACCATCTCCTTTCCTGTCTTTCACTGTAAAACCTCTTGAAAGGACGCCCTCCAGAGCATCCTAACCCCCTGGCATCCTGCCCTGTGGTCCAAAACCTCTGAACTGCCAAGCCCTGTCTTATTCACATGTGACTTCTCCTGCTTCTTGATAACCCACACATGAAGAACCTGGATTAGGTTCTGCCCTTGTCCCACTCTATGCTCCTTGTACGGGGCAGCATCTCCCTCCTGAGCCTTGGGAGCGGATGCTCAGATTGGGACCCAGGAACCACTTGCTCCTCCTTCCTTACTTCCTTTTGCACCTTCCCTGGGTGCAGATCCCTGTGATTATTCCACCCCTCTTCCCCGTTACATGTCATGGAGTCTACACCCAGATTCCCTTCACTTGTCTCTGCACCATCGTGTCAGATCCCAACATCGCAATGCCCACTGCTCCTTGTGTCTTTACTGCGCAGACACCCACCCCACTCCTCTCCATCCATAAACCACAGCATCCTTCTCGGTGTGCTAGAGTGATGCTGCCCACTTCTGAGAGCTCCTGCTTTTGTTTCTCTATCTGTCATGTAGTTCTTGACTTGTATTGTAGTTCAGTCACCAAGTCGTGTCAGACTCTTTGCGACCCCGTGAACTGCAGCACACCAGGCCTCCCAGTCTCTCACCACCTTCCGTAGATTGCCCAAGTTCGTGTCCACTGAATCGGTGATGCCATCCAACCATCTCATCCTCTGTTGCCCTCTTCTTTTGCCTTCAATCTTTCCCAGCCTCAGGGTCTGTTAATTAGTCTTTAAGTTTGTGCTGATCAGTAAGGTAGCCACTGGCCACATGTGAGCATGCAACACTTAAAATGTGGCTGTTTCAGAGATGAGCTATAAGTATTAAAGGCCTTGGATTTCAATGGCAATGTGAAAAAAAAAATGGCTAAGACATTGCAAGTTGAAAAGATGATGTCTTTTATCATTTTAAATATTTTTAAACTTTTTGATGTGTTTATCAGAAAATTTTAAATTGCGTAAGTGGTCACATGTGTGGCCCACACTTTATTTTACCAGGCAGCTCTGATGTAAGATTGGGAGTCAAATATTTAAAATATCAACCTTGCCAATTTCTTTCAGAAAAGGGTAATTATTAATTTTAATATCTACCTTTATATTTCTTTCTTCTTTAAAATAAATGTAATTATGTAAAAATAGGCAACACTTGGTAGGAAATTAATACATGATACCTATAATTTTTTAATATTTATCAACCAATAATAATAGATATTTTAAAGAATATATGAATTATATGATATTTTAAGACTATATAAATCATATGTAGCAGATACATCAATTACTACTGTCTGAAATCTTCTAACTAAACCTACATCTTGGTTTAAAATTTTGGTTTAAAAATTTAATAAACCAAAATCTGTAAGAATTCAAAGTATATGCTTTACTACCATTTATTCTTCAATCTGAATGAGTTTTTTTTTTTTCTTTTCTTGGAAATGAACAAAAGATAGGGATTATATGAAATTTCCTAGTGATTGAGAGAGAAAGAATTATACTATAAAAGAGAAAATGAAGAATATTTTTAAAAAGAAGAAAAACATTTTAAGCAAAAAAGAAGAAAGAGTAAACAAATGTGGGTTTTTTTTTTTTTTAATTCTCTAGATTGCTATGGGGTATGGGGGGGCCTGGTGGGCTGCCGTCTCTGGGGTCGCACAGAGTTGGACAAGACTGAAGCGACTTAGCAGCAGCAGCAGCAGCAGACTGCTATGGACCAACCTTTGATATCCTGATAAAACCCAAGTGTACGCTCCCAAGAGGCCTCTGTGCTGCTCAGTAGGGGAACTCTGAGCTCCGTCCCTGTCTTTAGTCTCCAGGCCAAGGGCCAACAAATGTCCCAGATCCCACAGTGGTGATAAAATGTGCAGGCCACACGCGAGCAGCTCCACTCCTTGTTATGACCTTGGCCTGAAGGAAGCTAAATCAGCGTATGCTCCCCACACATTAGTCCTGACCGCATAACAAGTGACATCATGAATTTTATTAGAATAATAAGTTTAGTTTTTAAAACTTCCTATTTAAATATTTCTTGGAAAATCCCACTTGGATTACAATTTGCTTAATTGACAAAAATTCTCACAACCTGCATGTGAAGTGAGTGCTCTGTTGAAATAATTAAAATTATTATTTGCAGCTATTAAAAACGCAGTGACTGTGGAGAACTAAAATAATGCAGAATTAAATTCAGTGAAATTAATACCTTAATACTTTGGATTTTCATTCTGTGCAAAAGTGGTTCTATATTTTGCAAATTCCTTTATATTTAATTGATTCATTCAGTGACACCAGGAGAGTCCAGAATTTTAATTACAAGTATACTGAAGATGAAAGAGAGTTCTGGCATTATTTTTTCTCTAATGTTTAGAGAAAAGGTCATCTCTGCGTAAAGACTTCTGTTAGCATTGTACACTTCTTGAAGTTCTATTTACCTGCTTCTCTGAATGGCCACTAAGTTAAAATGTCTGCATCACTTATTGTTAAAAAACTGAGGAAAAAAATTCAATCCCATTCTATCTCCACTGGTTATGAAATCTATTGCTTTTGTTTTGATAAGGGTGAATCAGTAATTTAGTATTTAATAATACTTTTTGCATCCTTCAGACTCCTTTCAATGTTCCTTTTTTAATTCCTTTATAGGATTAGCAATTTGCAAATTGTATTTTCAGTCTTTTCTTATGAAATCAAGTTATAGCTCAGATGACCCTTTAAGGATTATTTCTTTATGGATTATTATCCTTTTGGCTTTATTTCATTAGCTAATTTTAATCTAATTAGTTCTAGACAGGAAGCTTATAGATTTGCCTGTTCATATAATTTTCTTAGCAACAGGTACTCAAGAAATGAGTAGATATGATCCTTTATGCATTTTTGACTACTGCTGCTGCTAGAGTTTAAATGATAGGTATTAAAAATTAAAAAAAAAAAAAGAAGCCTCATTGAACATTCTAAAAATCTCACTCTTTCTAGCTCTGTTGAAAAACCCAAGCTTCTTTCTTCCTCTAGAAATTGTCACTTCTTATAGACAATGAACAGAAAGTTTCTTCGGAGCAAATTTAAAGACATGCTCAAAACAGATAAGCTTAAAAACAGGTCTGGGAAAACACATCTGTAATAACTCCTAATTCAAATAGCTTCAGTAAAAAATATTTCTATGCAAAAAAGGCAAAGCCTTCCTCTTGTTCCATAGTTGAGCTATACACACACATGCACACACACACACACACATGGGGTCAGGAAGATTCCCTGGAGAAGGAAATGACAACCCACTCCAGTATTCATGCCTGGAGAATCCCATGGACAGAGGAGCCTGGAGGGCTACAGTCCATGGGATCGCAGAGTTGGACACGACTGAACAACTAACACTGTCACCTTCGCTTTCATACTTTATTAAACTGAATCCAAGATAAGAACATTTTCACATTTTAATGTCTCCAAAGGGAGAATTAGGTATTTGGCAGTGTTTTGCCTTGGCCCTTTCTCAGTGGTGTATATGATAATTCTGCATCCTAGTCGGTGGTGTCTTAGATGTGATGGGATTCTCTAACAGGACATGATCTGATTGTAGGCCCTTCTATTTTCCAGAAATTAAGACTCTTGTGATACAACTCTGTCCCATTTCCTGCCCACCACTCCATCCCAGGGCCCTGCTGCACATGCAGAGTTCTAGAAGCTTCTCCTACCTCTACATGTGACTGTCCTGAGGGGAGGAGCAAAAGCAATAGGAAGAAAGGGAAAGAAGAAATACTGGAGTCTTGGGAGAGTAATTGGTATTAATTAAATTTATAAAAATAATATAAACAAAAAATCATCTAAAATTAATATCATACCATACGGTACAACCTTACAATATAAGAGTTTAAACATTGTTAGATTGAACTATGGACCGTTATGTCCATCGGAGAAGGCAATGGCAGCCCACTCCAGTGCTCTTGCCTGGAGAATCCCATGGACGGAGGAGCCTGGTAGGCTGCAGTCCATGGGGTCGCAGAGTCGGACACAACTGAGCAACTTCACTTTCACTTTTCACTTTCATGCATTGGAGAAGGAAATGGAAACCCACTTCAGTGTTCTTGCCTGGAGAATCCCAGGGATGGGGGAGCCTGTTGGGCTGCCATTTACAGGGTCACACAGAGTCGGACACGACTGAAGCGACTTAGCAGCAGCCGCAGCAGCTATGTCCATATTTAACTATGCAATGCAGGAGACCCCGGTTTGATCCCTGGGTCAGGAAGATCTGCTGGCGAAGGTATAGGCTACCCACTCCAGTATTCTTGGGCTTCCCTTGCAGCTCAGTGTGTATGCCCATGGCGGATTCATGTTGATGTGTTGCAGAACCAATATAATATTGTAAAGTAATTAGCCTCTAATTAAAATAAATAAATTAAAAAAAAAAAAAGAATCAGCCTGCAATATGAGATACCCAGTTCGATCCCTGCATTGGGAAGATCCCCTAGAGAATGGAAAGTCTACCCACTCCAGTATTCTGACCTGGGGATTTCCATGGGCTGTATAGTCCATGGGGGTCACAAAGAGTTGGACAGGGCTGAGTGACTTGCACTTTGACTTTCATGGAATGCAAGTAATCAGCAAACATATTCACTTTGAAAGATTTCAATATGTTAATTGACAGAAAGCTGAGTGTCACACACTGATTCCTTATTTATAAAAAGAATGTCAGAACTTGGCCATAATATGTGGGTGCTGGGGGAAAGGATGGGGGAAGGGATAGTTACGGACTTCGGGATGGACATGTACATATGGCTCTGTTTAAAATGGATAACCAGTAGGGACCCACATGAGTAGCACATGGAACTCTGCTCAATGTTATGTGGCAGCCTGGATGAGATGGGGGTTTAGGGGAAAATGAATATGTGTTTATATATAGCTGAGTCCCTTTGCTGTGAACCTGAAATTACCACAACATTGTTAATTGGCTATACCCCAGTACAATATATATATAAAAAAGTTCAAATTTTTTTTTAAAAGATGATAAGAAGATAAGACTGTCTAGAGGGAAAGGTGAGGGAAAGGGAGATGACATTCCTTATGGATCCAGCACCACATGCTTGAACTACACATACAGTTTAAAACTGAAAAGGCTTTGTCACCAAAGTGTCAGGGGAGGAGATCCGGGCATCCATCCCCTAACAAAAATCAATAACATACAATTACTCGTGAGCAAATACAGCTCTGGGTGTGCTCAGTGAAGCAAGAAGCCCGGGAATAACTGCACGGGAGGAGTAGGGAGAAGTTCTGTATTGCCTGCATCATCCTACCCCCAGGCCGGCCCTGCCCAGTGCGTGGAGCAAACTCTCACCAGAAGGTTCTTCTCAGGCACAGGAGAGCCTTTCCAGGCACCACAAGAAGCAGGGGCCCCACCCTGGGGAAGCCAACAGCCGGCCGATCCACAGTGACCCGCCCACCCCTGTGCAACATTTGCCCCCAGCGCCTCGTGGATTTTCTTGTTTGCAGGCTGCAGCTGTCTGAGTCCCAAGCCCTCCCTCCTGGTTGCTGGGACCCCAGCCAGGGCTGCCATAGGGACCCCAGCCCTGGCACCCTGAGCAGATAGAGCACTACGTGCATGGCGGCAGCTAGCCTGGCCCTGTCTCAGCCCTCACCACCTCAGGTGTGCCCACAGTCGGCTCTCGCCACCTTGCACACACTGGCAGCAGTCTCTGCTGTCACAGGCACACACATGAGCAGTCACCATCACCACTAGTGTCTGTCCCTTACTGCTGGACTCCGAGATCTGCTGAGGACCCACCAGCTCCCATAGCCACCAGAGGCATCCTCAAACTCCCAGCACTAAGGACTGCAGGGCTGGCGACCTCACAGACCACAGCTATTAACAGAGCTGAGGCCCAACCCCACAGCCCCCCTCTGTGCCCTGCACCACCTGACCCAGGTCACAGCACGTTCTAGCATGACCTCCTCTACCATGCGGAGGTCTTTCTCACTGAAATTAGTTTGTAACATCTGGAAGAGGTGATAGCTTCTTCAATGTGCAGCTGCTATATAAGAAGGTTATAGGGACCACAAAAGCATCAGGGAAACATGTCACCATCAATGGGATGCAGTACATGTCCAGTCAATGGCACCAGTGGAATGGAGGCCCATGAACTGACTGGCAAAGAATTCAAATTGATTGTTCTAAAGAAGCTCAGTGAGCTACAAGAAACACGGATACACCGTTTAATGAAATCAGGAAAATGATACCCTCCCCAAAATGAGAAGTTCAACAAAGAAGAAGAGGTATAAAACATTAAAAATAAATCAAACAGAAATTTCAGAGCTGATGAATACAATGAATGAACTAAAACACTCAATAAAGAGCTTTGACAGCAGACCAAATCAAGAACCAGAAGTTTTCAGAAGACATCCACACAACCAGTACGTACATGGATTGATGCTCAGCCTTACCAATCACCAGGGCAATCAGGTCAAACCACGGTGAGATATCCTGACACCTATGCATGGTCTAAATAACGTGTGGAAACTGAGAAAAAAAGAAGCAAACTCATAGCCACAGAGTGGAATGGTGGTTGCCAGGGGCTAGGAAGGGAAATGGGGAGATTTTGGTTGAAGGGCACGAACTTTCAGTTATAACATGAATAAGTTCTGGAAGCATGATGTACAGCATGGTGACTATAGTTAATAATAATGTGCTTCATACTTGAAATTTGCTAAATTAGTAAATCTTAGTATTGTTAGTCAATCAGTTATGTCTGGCTTTTGTGACCCTTTGGACTGTAGCCCACCAGGCTCCTCTGACCATGGGAGTTCCCAGGCAAGAATACTGGAGTGGGTTGCCATGCCCTTCTCCAGGAGATCTTCCCGACCCAGGGATTGAACCCAAATTTCCCACATTGAAGGCCAATTCTTTACAATCTGAGCCACCAGGGAACCCCAGTAGATTGTAAATGTTCTCACCAGAAAAAAAAAAAAAAAAAAGTAACTATCTCAGGTGACATCAGTGTTAATTAGCTTATTGTGGTCATCATTTCACATTGTGTATACATATCAAAACATTGCGTTATACACCTTAAATACGTTCGATTTTTATCTGTCATCATAGCTCAAAAAAGCTGAGGGAAAAGACTTTGATTTTTACCTAAATTAAAAAAGTAACTTTATAGGATGCATGCATGCTAAGTCGCTTCACTCATGTCTGACTCTATACAACCCTATGGACAGAGCCCACCAGGCTCCTCTGTCCACAGGATTCTCTAGGCAAGAATACTGGAATGGGTTGCCATTTACTTCTCCAAAAACTTTATAGAATAAACCCTCACTATTCTGATATTAAACCTACATTAAGTGAAAAAATGCATCCGTATATATGGGCTTCCCTGGTGTCTCAGCAGTAAAGAATCTGCCTGCAGTACAGGAGATGGAATTTTGATCCCTGGGTCAGGAATATCCTCTGGAGAAGGAAATGGCAACCCACTCCAGTATTCATGCCTGAAAAATCCAATGGACAGAAGAGCCTGGTGGGCTATAATCCCTGGGATCAAAAAGTCAGGCACTACTTAGCAACTAAACCAGCAACAACATAAAAGATGAAAAAAAGTAATACATATTAACATATATAGTGAATATATATATATATGTATATATATAAAGGAAAGACAAAGTTACATTATAATGAAATATACCTTTAGAAACTGTTAGTCTTAGCAAGCTTTAACAAGCCTTTAGTTAATGCTTATATATCCACTAATCAAGGGCAGTAAAAGGATTATGGAGGCTTCCCTGGTGTCTCAGTTGGTAAAGAATCCGCCTGTAGTGCCGGAGACCTGGGTTTGATCCCTGGGTTGGGAAGATCCCCTGGAGAAAGGAAGAGCTATCTATCCCAGTATTCTGGCCTGGACAATTCCATGGACTTTATTGTCCATGGGGTCACAAAGAGTCAGACATGACTGAGCGACTTCCACTTCACTTCAGATCTTTAAAACCTAAAATATTAATGTGGCAAACTTTCAAGGAGTGTCATTTGTCAGTATCTCTTTTGAATAATGAGAAAATAAACATCTTGCATAATAGCAGATCTGCAGGGTTTTCCAACATCCACACCATTTTCATGCATTGTCGTGTTTAACACCACTTGATGAATCTGTCTTTGGAATTAGGGCTGATGGCCAGCCTGTCACCACTTTTGAATCATCATCTGAGCTCAGCAGGAAGATCTTGGTGTGCCACAGTGTGGTTCTCTAAGGCCTGTTTTCTCTTAGCTGATGCTGCAGGTGCTTAGTACCATCTGAGGGCACTTTGCTGTTTCCTGTGACTGGAGCTGACAGCCCAAGAAAGAGCAAGATCACTTTTGGCTGAGGGACTGCAACTTGCATTTCTGACCATCATGAACAAATTCAAAAGTAAATAATGTATGAGCTACAGGTGTTAGCTTCAAGTATGATTTCTACCCAAGTTTAAAAGAAATATAATGCGTGATAGCCATCATGCATATTTTATGAAAAGAATGTAAAGTAATAGTTATTAAAGCCCAGGCCTTGTGTGTATATATTGCGAGAGGTATTGAAATATGCACAATGCTTATAAAAATACCTAACACTGTTCTCTACTTGCTAATGTGGCATTTATTTTTTCTCAGTGCTCTTGCTCTCTGTTTTCTAAATTCTTTATTATTTTGGAGTAGTTTTAGGTTCGTAGCAAAATTCAGAAGGTACACAGATTTCCCAGACACCCCCTGCCCCCCCACAGGCATAATGCGCCCCCCCCATTATCAGCATCCCTACCAGATGATACGTCTATTATGACTGATGCACCTACACTGATGTGTCATTATCACCCAGAGTCCACAGCTTATTCTATGATTCACTTTTGGTGTTTTACATTCTATGGATTTGGATACATGCATAATGACCTGTCCATCATGATGGTATCATACCCCTAAAATATCTTCTGACCTCTCTTGCTTTTTTAAACATTGTAAAACTCACAACTTCTTTGAATTTGTTTATATATGTGTTGAACTTGGAAAACAGATGATTCAGTTTTCTCACTTATCTACTAAATGTACTTAATAAATGCACGTGTACATTAGAGTCTATATAATGATTCTGGAAAGAGCCCATAGAGATTACTGACTTTAAAGCTGGAAACACATGAACACCAGCAAGGGATACATGGTTCACTCCCACTTCATTAGTCACAGTCTTTGACAACCTCTTGCAGGTAATTTAGCTGTTTCTTATAAAAATTTCCCTTGACAGTTATCTACCTACACTGTTACAAAGAAAGTCAGAGTTCAAGGAAATTGTCACTCCATAAAGATTAAGTAAAGGCTAGCTTAACATGAAATTGATCATGTTTCTGTAGCTTAAAAGACTACCATCCTGGCTATTTGTGATTTTTCTCCTTTGATTTCAAACAATGGCATGCAAAAATAGAAGCTCAAGTGAATGCTGGCAGAGAATCTTTAATTAAATATCACTGCCTAAATTTGACGTCCGAAACCTGGAGAGAAAAAGCTGTAATTGATTTTCCTGGACTGAGTATAGAGCTTGTTGGGGGAATCCAAAGTAGCTTAAGAAAAGCTTAGTAACCGAGAGGGTGCTTTCTGTTGTCAGAGTCTTGAGTCAACTTAAGGGCAAATGCACAACACTCTGCAAGGAGGTTGGAAAGAAGAAACCTGTAACAGAGCAAGTAAAAGATGTCACAATCAATAAAGGGAGTGTGGCCACAGACTGAGCAAAATGATTCCATTTTAAATGTTATTTTAGTATAACCCATTAAGTCTGAAACACTTTTGACTTCTTCATTTCTAAAAGAATTCTAGAAATTAAAAAATAAAATCTTCCACAAGAACTGAGATTCAGAAGGTTGAAATGGGAAAACTAGGTACCCTTTTCTCCTGAATGAAAAATCATTTTGATCTACCTTAGCACAGTGAACACACAGGTCATTGCAACTAATCAGCTTATCTCCAGAGAGCAAGCATCCATGCTGATTTCTCTAGATGGCCATTGTTCATGATGAAGTAAAGGAAACCCAGTTTTTATTAAAGCAACGGTTCTTATTCTCAATCATGAAAGTTCAAAATCTAACATGTGACAACAGTAGTTACATGGTTACTTTAAATAAATTAATGCTGACTGTTGGTTTCAGTTAAAGCACTTTGAAAGCACAGTAACTATCCCACAGAGGAGTGTTGTGTGCCATCTGTGAATCAGGTCCTGGGAGGACTAATCTGGGATGATGATCTCACATTGAGAACAAACACCCTGATGGAACTTTGGGTACCTTCTCCATGTTGGAACTGTGTTTTCCCACGTTTATGTAGATAGACGGAACCCTCACCCTCCATGGATCACAGCCTTGTCATGGCAAAGGGGCTTGTGTAATTCAGAGGCATGGGTTGGCAGTGACCTGCTGCAAGGTTGGGGGCACTGAGCATGTGGATGCATGGGGCCTTTTGAAGGAGGTCGCTGTTATCTTCATTACCTCCACCATAGTTTGGTCTCAGGTCAAACAACAAGGAGGGAATACAGCCCCACCCATCAACAGAAAATTGGGTTAAAAATTTACTGTGCACAGCCCCACCCATTAGAATAAGACCCAGTTTCCCCCACAATCACTCTGTCCCATCAGTAATCTTCCATAAGCCTCTTATCTGTATCCATCAGAGGGCAGAGAGAATGAAAACCACAATCACAGAAAACAAATCAAATTGGTCACTTGAATCACAACCTTGTCTAACTCAATGAAACTATGAGCCATGCCATGTAGGGCCACCCAAGATGGACGGGTCATGCTGAAGAATTCTAACAAAATGGTCCACTGGAGAAGGGAAAGGCAAACCACTTCAGTATTCTTGCCTGGAAAACCCATGAACAATATGAAAAGACAAAAAGATAGGACACTGAAAGATGAACTCCCCAGGTTGGTAGGTGCCCAATATGCTACTGGAGATCAATGGAGAAATAACTCCAGAAAGAATGAAGAGATGGAGCCAAAGCAAAAACAACACCCAGTTGTGGATGTGACCAGTGATGGAAGTAAAGTCTGATGCTGTAAAGAACAATATTGCATAGGAACCTGGAAGTTAGGTCTTTGAATCGAGACAAATTGAAAGTGGCCAAACAGGAGATGGCAAGAGTGAATATCAACATTTTAGGAATCAGTGCGGAGAAGGCAATGGCAACCCATTCCAGTACTCTTGCCTGGAAAATCCCATGGATGGAGGAGCCTGGTGGGCTGCAGTCCATGGGGTCACGAAGAGTCAGACATAACTGAGTGACTTCATTTTCACTTTTCACTTTCTTGCTTTGGAGAAGGCAATGGCAACCCACTCCAGTACTCTTGCCTGGAGAATCCTATGGACAGAGGAGTCTAGTAGGCTGCAGTCCTTGGGGTCGCACAGAGCCAGACATGACTTAACTGACTTAGCAGCAGCAGCAGAAAGAGTCAGTGGACTAAAATAGACTGGAATGGGTGAATCTATTTCAGATGACCATTATATCTACTACTGTGGGCAAGAATCCCTTAGAAGAAATGGAGTAGCCCTCATAGTCAACAAAAGAGTCTGAAGTGCAGTACTTGGTTACAATCTCAAAAATGACAGAATGATCTCTGTTATTTTCCAAGGCAAACCATTCAATATCACAGTAATCCAAGTCTATGCCTTAACTAGTAATGCATAACTGAAGAAGCTGAAGTTGAATGATTCTATGAAGACCTACAAGACCTTCTAGGCAAAAAAATCTCCTTTTCATCATAGGGGACTGGAATGCAAAAGAAGAAGTCAGGAGACATCTGGAGTAGCAGGAAAATTTGGCCTTGGAATACAGAATGAATCAGGGCAAAGGCTAATAGAGTTTTGTGAAGAGAACACACTGGTCATAGCAAACACCCTCTTCCAACAACACAAGAGAAAACTCTACACATGGACATCACCAGGTGGTCAATACTGAAATCAGATTGATTATATTCTTTGCAGCCAAAGATGGAGAAGCTCTATACAGTCAGCAAAAACAAGACGAGGAGCTGACTATGGCACTGATCATGAACTCCTTATTGCCAAATTCAGACTTAAATTGAAGAAAGTATGGAAAACCAGGAGACCATTCAGGTATGACCTAAATCAAATCCCTAACAATTATACAGTGTAGGTGGCAAATAGATTCAAGGGATTATATCTGATAGACAGAATACCTAAAGAACTATGTGCAGAGGTTTGTCACACTGTACAGGAAACAGTGATCAAGACCATGCCCAAGAAAAAGAAATGCAAAAAGGCAAAATGGTTGTCTGAAAAGGCCTTACAAATAGCTAAGAAAATAAGACAAGTGAAAGGCAAAGGAGAAAAAGAAAGTTATGCCCACCTGAATGCAGAGTTCCAAAGAATAGCAAGGAGACATAAGAAAGACTTCCTCAGTGATCAATCTGAAGAAATAGAGGAAAACAATAGAATGAGAAAGACTAGAAATATTGTCAAGAAAATTAGAGATACCAAGGGAACACTTCATGCAAAGATGGGCACAATAAAGGACAGAAATGGTGTGTACCTAACAGAAGCTGAAGATATTAAGAAAAGGTGGCAAGAATACACAGAACTATACAAAAAGATCTTCATGACCCAGATAATCATGACGGTGTGATCACTCACCTAAAGCCAGACATCCTGGAATGCCAAGTGAGCCTTAGGAAGCATCACTGCGAATGAAGCTAGTGGAGGTGATGGAATTCTAGCTGAGCTATTTCAAATCCTAAAAGATGATGTTGTGAAAGTGTTGCATTCAATATGCCAGCAAATTTGGAAAACTCAGCAGTGGCCACAGGACTGGGAAAGATCAGTTTTCATTCCAATTCAAAAGAAAGGTAATGCCAAAAAATGTTCAAACTACCACACAACTGCACTCTTCTCATACGCTAGCAAAGCAGTGCTCAAAATTCTCCAAGCCAGGCTTCAACAATACATGAACCATGAACTTCCAGATGTTCAAATTGGATTTAGAAAAGGCAGAGGAACCAGAGATCAAATTGCCAAAATCTTTTGGATCATACAGAAAGCAAGGGAATTCCAGAAAAACATTCCCTTCTGCTTCATTGACTCTGCTGAAGCTTTGATTGTGTGAGTTACAACAAACTGTGGAAAATTCTTCAAGGAATGGGAGAACCAGACCACCTTACCTGTCTCCTGAGAAACTTGTATTTGCATCAAAAGCAACAGTTAGAACAAGACATGGAACAACGGGCTGGTTCCAAATTGGGAAAGGAGTATGTAAAGGCTCTATGGTATCACCCTGGTTATTTAGCTTATATGTAGAGTACATCATGCAAAATGCCAGGCTGGATGAATCACAAGCTGGAATAAAGGTTTCCAGGAGAAATGTCATCAAACTCAGATATACAGATGATATCACTCTAATGGCAGAAAGTGAAGAGGAACTAAAGAGACTCTTGATGAGGTTGAAAGATGAAAGTGAAAAAGCTGGTTTAAAGATCATGGCATCCAGTCCCATCACTTCATGGCAAATAGATGGGGAAAAAATGGAAAGTGACAGATTTTATTTTCTTAGGCTCCAAAATCACTGCAGATGGTGACTGCAATCATAAAATTAAGACACTTGCTCCTTGGGAGAAAAGCAATGAGAAACCTAGACAGTGTATTAAAAAACAGAGACACCGTTTGGCTGACAAAGGTCCATATAGTCAAGACTATGTTTTTTTCCAGTAATCATGTGTGGATGTGAGAGTTGGACTATAAAGAAAGCTGAGCACCGAAGAATTCATACTTTTGAATTGTACTGGAGAAAACTCTTGAGACTCCCTTGGGCTGCATGGAGATCAAACCAGTCAATCCAAAGAAATGAACTCTGAATATTCACTGGAAGGGCTGATGCTGAAGTTGAAGCTCCAGCACTTTGGACACCTTATACAAAGAGCCCACTCACTGGAAAATACACTGATGCTGGGAAAGATTGAAGGCAATAGGAGACAGGGTTGGCAGAAGATGAGATGGTTAGATAGCATCATCAACTCAATGGAAATGAATCTAAGTAAACTCCAGGAGATGGTGAAGGACAGGGAAGCCTGGTATGTTACAGTCCATGAGATCACAAAGGGTTGGGCATCACTTAGCGACTGAACAACACTGACAGTGGAACTTTCACTGCCATCTCATGAAGCAGTCTGTTCAGTCTTTCCTCCTGGCAGACGAAGAACTTAGAGGTAAGATCAATTGGAGACATTTGCTCAAAGTCACCACTAGGTACTGGTCATGAGTTGACCAGGTGTGGCTGACAGTTCCTGTATCCACAGTTTCACTCAGGTTCACCACAAGGTCTCAGGGTAGGAGAAGGGTTCCTGTGCCAGTCTTGCAGTGGGTGGTCTGGAGATGACCAGACCCAGGGCCTGGGATGGAGATTGGTAGGAAGTAGACGTGTCGAATGTGAGATGCTACTTAGACTTTAAGGACAAGGAATATGTGTACATCGTTGCTCTTAGACTGCTGGGTAATAGTCCATTATTTGCATTAAGCATTCTTTAGTCTCTCAGTCCCTTCACTGAGGAAAGCTCCTGATTTTTGTTTCCTCCAAATGTTGGCTGAAAAGCAAGTTGTGTTAATATACATAATTCAGCTAAAGGAAACCATTACAACTTGTTATTTTATGAATATGTACAGATTCAGTGATGTGAGGAGATTGTTTCAAGTATTTAAATGATCTGTGTGTGTGCTCAGTTGCCCAATCATGTCTGACTCTTTGCAACCCCATGGACTGTAGCCCACCAGTCCCCTCTTCCATCGAATTCTCCAGCAAGAATACTGGAGTGTGTTGCCATTTCCTCCTCCAGGGGATCTTCCTGACTCAGGGATTGAACCCATGACTCACGTCTCCTTGCGTTGGCTGTCAGGTTCTTTTCCACTAGTGCCATCTGGGAAGCCCTAAAATGACCTACTGATTATAAAATGCTTATAATAGTGTTTGACACATAGAGTTTGTATTATTGACCTGATTTCACACCCAGTTGTTGAAATACAAAGTGCATTTCTCTTTCCTCTTTTTTTTTTAACCCCAAAATACTATTTTTGCTGAAAACCTGCACATTTTACTTTTCTTTATTCCTCTTCTTATCCTGGAAGGAATTCTATAAAAAATCACATTTTTGTCATTTGTTTACAACTATATTTCTAGAACTTAGAATAATGTCAGATACAGATTAAGCAATTAGTATTTAGCTTTAATAAGAGTAGTGATAGAAAATATCACTATAAACAACTAGCAAGGGTAGCAAGGAGATTGCATTTTGTATATAATAATATCATGAAGGATGACTATGTGCCCTCCCTTGTCCTACATGCTTTCTGTCATCCGTGTACTTGGACAAGCCTGGTCATGAGGTAGCCCATGCATGTAGACTGGACCAGGGCACCAAGGTTAAAGCATGCCCTTGGAGAGGGGTCAATAATGAGTGAGTCAGGAGCTACAGTGGTCCATTCTGACTCATGAAAGAAGCAGTGTAAGAATTATCTGTGATTTGTAAAGCACAGGGCTTGTTTTTGTTACATTGTTGTTGTTCAGTCGCTAGCTTGTGTCTCTTTGCAACACCATGGACTGACTGCAGTGTGCCAGGCTTCCCTGTCCTCCACTGTCTCCCTGAGTTTGCTCAAACTCATGTCCATTGAATTGGCGATGCCATCCAACTGTCTCATCCCCCATCACCCCCTCCTCCTTTTGCCATCAAGCTTGATGGAATCATGCACCTGTGCACACATGAACACGCTCACATTGACACAGATGCAGATGTTTAAAAACAAAATGTTTTGGTTTTTGTATAATATATTTGTCAGGTTCTCCAGAGAACTAGAACCAAAAGGGGGTACATAATAGATAGGCAGTTAGATGATGAATAGATTGATAGATGGATGGTGGTTGGATAGATGATTATAGGAACTGGCTCACATGATTCTGAAGCCTGAGAAGTCCCAAGCTCTGCCATTTGCAAGCTGGAAAATCAGGAAAACCAGGGTATTCAGAGTCTTGGAACAAGGAGTGCTGGTATCTGAGGGCAGGAGAAGATGGACAGAAAATGGACACTGCATCTCAAGTAGAGACAGCCCTCCCTTCACACTTTTGGAGGGTGAGGCCCCATATAGACTGGTTGATGCCCTCCATATGCACACTAGAGATAAAATCTTTGCTGCTTCTATCTATTCAGATGCTGACCTCTCTTAAAAATACTCTGACAGATACATCCAGAAATAGCATTTAACCAACTTTCTGGGCCTCCCTCAGCCTGGTCAAGTGGACACATGAAATTAACCATCACATGTAAGTGTGAACTAGATGGATTCTGGAATCAAATTCCAAGATGACCAAGTCACTCACCATTGTAATCAGGCAAAAAAGAAGAAGAAGATACTACAGAAACTTTGAAATGCTTCAATTAACATGTTCCCCACTTGGGGGAACTCAGACCTGGGAATGTGTGAAGGGATGCTCTTTATTGACAAGAGTTTTGCAGGTGGCTGTATCTACATGGGCTTCCCAGGTGGCTCAGTGGATAAAGAACCCCCCTACAATACAGAAGATGAAGGAGACGTTGGTTTGATTCCTGGGTCAGGAAGATGCCCTGGAGAAGGAAATGGCAACCCTCTCCAGTGTTCTCACCTCGAGAATCCCATGGACAGTGGAGCCTGGTGGGCTATAGTCCATGGGCTTGCAAAGAGTCAGACATGACGAAAGCAACTGAGCACGCATGCATGCACAGGGCCACTGTTGCTGGCTTATTTCCTCTCTTTCTCTCCGTTCATACCCATACCAGCTATTCTGAGAAGTAAACACATAATTTCCCTCCTCCTCCCCATATTACACACCACCAGGGAGCGACTGTTGTTCTTGGAATGAGAACAGAGGTTATTCTGCAGGGCTCAGCAAAGAACTGGAAGAGTTATATCTCTAACTGGAAATATAAAATTGCCCACTATTGTATTACTGTTGTTGTAGCAGCAGCTGCTTTAGCCACATTTTCATCGTGGTACCAGGGGCAATGCACTGTTGTAAATATTGCCTCATCTCCCCAGTCTAGTGCCCTGGGAGAGCTGATTACAGAATGAGCACCTGCCAAGGTACATGAGTTACTATAAAAAACATATTTACATTGAGCAGCATTGCCTGCGTTTGTTGTCAGAATCAAACCTCTTCTTACGTTATGATGTCCAAGTACTTTTATCAGTGGGTTGAGTATCAGTGATACAGGGAATAGGCTGTAAAGTGGCAGACTCAATATGTGAACACCCAGGGGAGATGGTAGGAGGTGAGATACCCAGTTATGAGTGGAACATGAAGTCAGAGGCAGCAGATCTTACCGTGAAATGCAGCCTTCCAATTACACACATCAATTAAATGGTTTAGGTATTATATCACTAGAGTAATAATCTTAAATAATTAAGGGCCTTTATTAAATATTAATTTAGTACACTAGAACTCATACATTTAGTTTTACATTCTTCATATTTTAAAGAACTTGTATGTATTTCTGTTCATGGGGTTCTCTCAGCAAGGATACTGGAGTGATTTGCCATTTCCTCCTCCAGGAAATGGTTAAGTAGCATCACAGACTCAGTGGACAGGAATCTGAGCAAATTCTGGGAGACATTGAAGGACAGGGGAACCTGGGGTGCTGCAGTCCACAGGGTTGTGAAGATTTGGACACAATTGAACAATAATAATGTATTTCTGAGTTTATTCACTATCCCAAAGCAAAAACAACACCCAGTTGTGGATTTGACTGGTGATAGAAGCAAGGTCGGATGCTGTAAAGAGCAATATCACATAAGAACCTGGAATGTTTGGTGCATAAATCAAGGCAAATTGGAAGTTATCAAACAGTAGATGGCAAGAGTGAATGTCGACATTTTAGGAATCAGTGAACTAAAATGGATGGGAATGGGTAAATTTAACTCAGATGACCATTATATCTACTACTGTAGGCAAGAATCCCTTAGAAGAAATGGAGTAGCCATCATAGTCAACAAAAGAGTCCAAAATGCAGTACTTGGAGGCAATCTCGAAAATGACAGAATGATCTCTGTTAGTTTCCAAGGCAAACCATTCAATATCACGGTAATACAAGTCTATGCCCTGAGCAGTAATGTGGAAGAAGCTTAACTTGAATAGTTCTATGAAGACCTACAAGACCTTTTAGAACTAACATCCCAAAATAGATGTCCTTTTCATTATAGGGGACTTGAATGCAAAAGTAGGAAGTCAGGAAACACCTGGAGTAACTTTGGCCTTGGAGTACAGAATAAAGCTGGGCAAAGACTAATAGAGTTTTGCCAAGAGAACACACTGGTCATAGCAAACACCCTGTTCCAACAACACAAGAGAAGACTCTACACATGGACATCACCAGATGGCCAACACCAAAGTCAGATTAATTATATTATTTGCAGCCAAAGATGGAGAAGCTCTATACAGGCAGCAAAAACAAGACAGGGAGCTGACGATGGCTCAGATCATGAACTCCTTATTGCCAAATTCAGACTTAAATTGAAGAAAGTGGGGAAATGGCCACTAGGCCATTCAGGTATGACCTAAATCAAATCCCTTATGATTATACAGTGGAAGTGAGAAATAGATTTAAGAGACTGGATCTGATAGAGTGCCTAGTGAAGTATGGATGGAGGTTTGTGACATTGTACAGGAGACAGGGATCAAGACCATCCCAAGAAAAAGAAATGCAAAAAAGCAAAATGGCTGTCTGGGGAGGCCTTACAAATAGCTGTGTAAAGAAGAGAAACAAAAAGCAAAGGAGAAAAGGAAAGATATACCCATTTGAATGCATAATTCCAAAGAATAGCAAGGAGAGATAAGAAAGCCTTCCTCAATGATCAGTGAAAAGAAATAGAGGAAAACAATAGAATGTGAAGGACTGGAGATCTCTTCAAGGAAATTAGAGATACCAAAGGAACATTTCATGCAAAGATGGGCTCAATAAAGGACAGAAGTGGTATGGACCTAACAGAAACAGAAGATATTAAGAAGAGGTGGCAATAACACACAGAAGAACTGTACAAAAAAGATCTTCATAACCCAGATAATCACGATGGTATGATCACTCACCTAGGGCCAGACATCCTGGAATACCAAGTCAAGTGGACCATAGGAAGCACCATTATGAACAAAGTTAGTGGAGGTGATGAATTCCAGTTGAGCTATTTCAAATCCTAAAAGATGATGCTGTGAAAATGCTGCACTCAATATGCCAGCAAATTTGGAAAACTCAGCAGGGGCCACAGAACTGGAAAAGGTCAGTTTTCATTCCAATCCCAAAGAAAGGCAATGCCAAAGAATGCTCAAACTACTGCACAATTGCACTCATCTCACACGCTAGCAAAGCAATGCTCAAAATTCTCCAAGCCAGGCTTCAGCAATACATGAACTGTGAACTTCCAGATATTCAAGCTGGTTTTAGAAAAGGCAGAGGAACCAGAGATCAAATTGCCAACATCTGCTGGATCATAAAAAAAGCAGGAGAGTTCCAGGAAAACTTCTATTTCTGCTTTGTAGACTATGCCAAAGCCTTTGACTGTGTGGATCACAATAAACTGGAAAATTCTGAAAGAGATGGGAATACCAGACCACCTGACCTGCCTCTTGAGAAACCTATATGCAGGTCAGGAAGCAACAGTTAGAACTAGACATGGAAAAACAGACTGGTTCCACATCAGGAAAGGAGTACATCAAGGCTGTATATTGTCACCCTGCTTTTTTAACTTACATGCAGAGTACATGATGAAAAATGCTGGGCTGGATGAAGCAGAAGATGGAATCAAGATTTCCGGGAGAAATATCAGTAACCTCAGATATGCAAATGACACCACCCTTATGGCAGAAAGTGAAGAAGAATTAAAGTGCCTCTTGATGAAAGTGAAAGAGGAGAGTGAAAAGTTGGCTTCAAGCTCAACATTCAGAAAACTAAGATCATGGCATCTGGTCCCATCACTTCATGGCAAATAGATGGGGAAACAGTGGAAACAGTGGCTGACTTTATTTTGGGGGGTTCCAAAATAATTGCAGATGGTGACTGCAGCCATGAAATTAAAGGACACTTACTCCTTGGAAGGAAAGTTATGACAACCTAGATAGCATATTAAAAAGCAGAGACCTTACTCTGCCAACAAAGGTCCATCTAGTCAAGGCTATGTTTTTTCCAGTGGTCATGTATGGTTGTGAGAGTTGCACTGTAAAGAAAGCTGAGCACTGAAGAATTGATGCTTTTGAACTGTGGTGTTGGAGAAGAATCTTGAGAGTCCCTTGGACTGCAAGGAGATCCAACCAGTCATTCCTAAAGGAGATCAGTCTTGGGTGTTCATTGGAAGGACTATGTTGAAGCTGAAACTCCAATACTTGGGCCACCTGATGTGAAGAACTGAATCATTTGAAAAGACCCAGATACTGGGAAAGGTTGAAGGCAGGAGGAAAAGGAGATAACAGTGAATGAGATGGTTGGATGGTATCACCGACTCAATGGACATGAGTTTGTGTAAACTCCGGAAGTTGATGTTGGACAGGGAGGCCTGGCGTGCTGGTCCATGGGGTCACAAAGAGTAGGACATGACTCAGCAATTGAACTTAACTGATGCATGTATATGTACATATACACAGATGCACACTCATACATACAGACACAGGCTCACACACTTAATCAGAAATATATTTTTAAAAATTTCCTGCTACCTGAACCAGATCATGAGTAAAAACAAAAATTCTATTATCCATTATGTATTTCCCAGTTTACAGTAAAATTTAATGTAAATAAATTTGGATCACTTTATTGACCAACATCTGAGATGAGGCAGGATGAGACTGAATAGAGGACATCTCTTACAATCCCTGAGACTCAGAATTTCAACCATAATGGTTCAGCTTTTGTCTTTTCAATTTTTATTCCTAAAGACTCCAGTCATCTGAGAAGCTTTTTGTTTCTGTCTTTAAAAAAAAATTAGTTGAGGACTTAACTTTGCTCAAAGAAGCAAACAAACTGGAAAGAGAATCATCTCTGAAACAAAATCTTCATGGTGAGTTGCCTGAGCATAAAATCTAAGTCTTTTATTGAATGATCCAAGAAGATACATGGATATTCAGTAAATATTTTCTACTTCTCACTGTTGGGTTTATGAGTCTCTTTGTTTTCTTGGTTAAATGGATATCCTGAGAAATGACTTGATCCAGTAGAACTTGTTGGCTTTTAATTTCATCAAAAACAGCTGAAAAAGTCCTTCAAGGGGCTTACTGATGGTGAGAACAGAATATGCAAAGGTAAAATGACTAACTCAAGTTATTTCTGATGTAAACTTTTAGGCATTCTTCAGAGTACAGCCTCCTATCTAGTTTTTGCCCTGTGAGGTGACCCTGGATAAAACTGCTGAATTGATAGCTAGTCTTCTCCTGAATGCCTTTGTTCCCAAGGCAACCACCCAGTGGCCCCTACTCAGAGCTTACCTGAGCTCCTACAAGGGATTTGCCCCTCCCTGGCCCTCTGTCCCTGGTCGTATTCATTTCTCTTAAGTTCTTCTGGTTCTACAATGGAAACTCATACAACAACCTCAAGAAAACAGAGGGTTCTACAGGAACTGGTATCATTTATTCAAAATTAATTGAGAGAGGGACATTCTGCCCCTTCCATAATATGACTACAGCTCTTCAACTGTCCACCAAGCTCACTAGGATTAAGGGTATGCAGTCACCCACCTGGTTTCAAAGCTCAGCTCTTCAAGAGTGAAGCTGAATACCTCTGGACAAATCATCTAGGCGCTCTTAAGCCTTCGTTTTTTTCATTTGCAAAAATACACAGGTAACAATAGACACCTACTCATAGGTTGGGAGAAATAAATGAAATCTTGCATGTCCAAAATAAAAGCACTCTTTATATCTTTTTTTTTTTTAACCTTCGTTTATTGCTGTTATTGTTATTATTAGGGATCACGTATTCAATCTCTACCTAGTATATGCAAATTCTGTGCCTCATAACTGCTGCCCATTCCTAATTTCTGCTTCCCTAATTTTTGCTAGCCTAGTGATACTAAGGCTAACTTCTAATTCCATTCAATATATCTTTTTTTATTATTTTTTTATTTTTTTTAAATTTTATTTTATTTTTAAACTTTACATAACTGTATTAGTTTTGCCAAATATCAAAATGAATCCGCCACAGGTATACATGTGTTCCCCATCCTGAACCCTCCTCCCTCCTCCCTCCCTATTCCATCCCTCTGGGTCGTCCCAGTGCACCAGCCCCAAGCATCCAGTATCGTGCATCGAACCTGGACTGGCAACTCATTTCATACATGATATTTTACATGTTTCAATGCCATTCTCCCAAATCTTCCCACCCTCTCCCTCTCCCACAGAGTCCATAAGACTGTTCTATACATCAGTGTCTCTTTTGCTGTCTCGTACACAGGGTTATTGTTACCATCTTTCTAAATTCCATATATATGCGTTAGTATACTGTATTGGTGTTTTTCTTTCTGGCTTACTTCACTCTGTATAATAGGCTCCAGTTTCATCCACCTCATTAGAACTGATTCAAATGTATTCTTTTTAATGGCTGAATAATACTCCATTGTGTATATGTACCACAGCTTTCTTATCCATTCATCTGCTGATGGACATCTAGGTTGCTTCCATGTCCTGGCTATTATAAACAGTGCTGCGATGAACGTTGGGGTACTCGTGTCTCTTTCCCTTCTAGTTTCCTCAGCGTGTATGCCCAGCATTCAATATATCTTTAAGCTTTAGGTTTTCTTCCTAAAGTTCATATTTTTAATAACAGATATTAAATTCTGAAGTACAATCAGATCAACCCAACTCTATTAGCTGTGTTGCACACGTGCTTGTTCCTGATTTATTCATTGTGGTAGGTTTTAGTTGGTAGGCATTATTATTACTGTATCTTCTAGAGAATCCTGAACATTGACCAAGACCTCAACATTCCTCTCTATGCAGGACTGTATTTCTACTGAAATGGATTTTCTATTATCAACTTCCTTCAAAGGCAGGAATTCAGCAGAAATCTGTATGTGGAGATAAATTCTTAGATACAGATTGCAGACTGGTGGTGCCAGGGGCTAGGGAAGGCAGAGGGCAGACGGAGGAATTCCTCCATGGGCATAAGGAGTTTTACTTGGAAATGATGGAAATGTTTTGAAACTAGACAGATACGGTGATTGAAGAACATTGTGAACACATTAAATGCGGTTGATTTTTTCACTTCTAAGTGGTCACTTTTATGTTATGTGAATTTCAACTCAGTGCTTAAAAAAAAAAACTATACAAAAAAATTCTATATTTTTACAAAAATCTTTTGTAAAAAAAGGACTAGAAAGACCCTTCCATATATTCTCACCCAAAGAGAAGCTATTCTTCTAAGTGACATAACAGCATGGTCATGTAGATAGAACTAGTAGATAGCATGATAAATACAGCTACTTGTTGAGGGAGGAAAGTCCCTTCCACCCTCTTATATTTGGTGATGGGGCCTGTTAATTAAAATCACAGGAGACAGATTAATTGGATAAAAGCACACAAATTTTACTTCATATTTTTACCTGCCCATCAGAGCCTCAGTGGGAAAAATGAAGACCCAAAAAAGTGGTTATGACCAAGAACTTATATACCTTTAAAAAAATGTGTAAAGAAGCGACAAGACAAAGGAAAGGGAATTTAATGAATTCATAATTTAAAATAAAGAATTCTTTACATTTATTGCTAACAAGAAAGGAAAAGGGATTTAAGACTTTGCTGCTGCTGCTACTGCTAAGTCGCTTCAGTCGTATCCGACTCTGTGCGACCCCATAGATGGCAGCTCACCAGGCTCCCCCGTCCCTGGGATTCTCCAGGCAAGAACACTGGAGTGGGTTGCCATTTCCTTCTCCAATGCATGAAAGTGAAAAGTGAAAGTGAAGTCGCTCAGTCGTGTCTGACTCTTAGTGACCCCACGGACTGCAGCCCACCAGGCTCCTCTGTCCATGGGAGTTTCCAGGCAAGAGTACTGGAGTGGGTCGCCAGTGCCTTAAATGATAGCAAAGTGATGAAAACGTACAGGGGAAACTAATGGGAGGTGAGCTTCATTTCAGTGGGTTTGTCTGCCAGCCCCATTCCAACCCTGACCCCCATCTCTGGTGACAAGACTTTTCTCTCCTCCTGGTGCTGGGTGAGTGCCTTTCTCAGGGGAAATTTCATGACCTGCTTTCAGGTGGGAAGGGGGAAGGCAGGGCCCCTCCTGCAGCTGCTGTTTCTCAAGTGTCTTGCCTACAAAATAACCAACATGCCAAAGCAATGTGTTTGGGGTGGCATGTTCTGAACCTCTTCATACACAAGACACTGTGGCAGTCAAGCTGGAGTTCACCTCTCCCCCAGGCCAGGAGCCAGGGGATCACCCAACACACATCTAGAATCCCTTGCCAGTGCCCACAGGCACCCTCAGCCTGCTCTGAATTTGCTGCAGCTTGGTCAGCGGTCTCATCCTCACCCTCCTCTACTCTCTGCCTCTCTGCCTGAGGACTCCTTGCTATGGGAGCCCCTTCAGCACAGAGCAGCCTGGAAGTTCTGGGAGCATAAAGACCCGTCAACCAAGATGAGGCAGGAGTTGGCAGGTAAACCTGTCCACTTTTATCCCCCAAATGTTGGTTCTACATGGTTCCCTGGAAAGAACCCTGGGTGGTTTGAGACCCAGGTGCCCAAATCAGCACCCCAGTCATCGTGAATATGTTTTCCCTTTCTCCTTTCACTTCCCTATTCCCAGGACCACTCTCAGATAAATTTCATGCATCCACGTCTTTGTTTCAGCATCAACTGGCCTTTGATCAGACAAAAACTAAGTAAAGGCATTATCTCATAGAGTGTTGCAGAAGGCTTTGGAGGTGGATGCAAATATTAAACCATTTTGCCTTCAAATCCTAAGAGTAATAGAAATTTTAAGTGCTTTGCCCAAGGACCTACAATTATTAAGTGACAGAACCAAAATTTAATATTGATCTGTGTAACTCCCAAGCTCATATTCATAAGCTCGACACTGTATTTTATATAATTGAATCAAGTTGTAATAATATCTAGCTTGGCTAGAGGAACAGTATCAGCATGTATAGGCCCTAATGAGATAATGGACCTGGAGAACTGTCATCTATAGCTCCTGAAATCACAGAAAAAAAGGCAAACCTTTCTTCCTGTTAGAGATACAAAACATTCCTATGAGGAATTCTCACCAGAAAATTAAACGTGAATCTTACCAGGGCTCTATCTGTATGACAATTTACAGACAGTCAAAGGACAGAGAAGGATGCAAAACATCTTCCCAGTGATACGATGAACAAAATCTACCAGCAGGAATCTCTCCAAAACACTGTTCATTGTGTGCAAGTAATAAGTTGTTGTGTGCAGGAGTGAGAGAAAAAACTGAAAGAGAAACTATAGAATTTTAAGAGATTTCAGAGACACATCAGCCAATCACAACATCAACACCTTATTTGAATCCTAAATATATATCTAATTTTTATAATGAGATAGCTAGGGGGATTTGAATCCTGACTGGATGTTTGATGATCTCAAGGGATTACCGTGAGTATGTTTACATAAAATAATGGTATCTTAGACATTCCTTTTAAGAAGCACCTTAATCTTTTAGAGATGCATACTGAAATATTTGTGGACTTCTGAATTTATGGTCTGGTGTTTGCTTCAAAACAACCTGGGTATGGAGGGACATTTGGAAGGCTATAGATTTAAAAATAATAAACAATAGATACAAGTTGGTAATTATTGCAGTTGAATGGTGGGAGTATGTGGATTCTGTATGCCTTTATCTGTAGTTTTGTTTATGCTTGAAATATTTTTTTCATACTGAAAAGTTAAAGAACACAGCAACCATCGGCAAGAAGCAAGACATTGAAGCAGTAAATTATTCTACCTATTATAATAGCTAAGCAGTTTCTCTTTATCACCTCTAACATATTTTTTTAAATATCTGGCATAATATAAATTGTATTGTGTTTGAGCCTGTCATAATATTGGGTTAAGAGCTTCATCACTGAGTGAGTTCCTGGCTACTCCTACCAACCTGGTACAGCTCCATAAAATGGAATAAGGACAGTGTCCTTGGTGAGGATAAATGCCAAGAAGGTCAGTCCCTTAGAAGGAAATCTCAACTTTTTTGATGGTGGGGGTAGCAGAAGGTGCAGTTGTAGGTACTAAGAGCATAAAGTATATAAAATTCACTGGTGGTTGCAAATTGTCAAGTCAAATCGATCCCTACCATTAATGTACAGCCAGAACAGACATCAGACGATTGAGGGAGACTGGGTCTGAGAGGCCATCACTGCTGGAATTCTTTGCTCTGAACACCCAGAGATCTGTTCTGTCAAATGCGATAGTGCTCAGGTCCAGGGAACCTGAATCCCATGGATTATGTTGCCTCGGAGCCTGAGGAAACTCATGATGCTCCCGTAACTGTACAGAGAGAAATAATTATCAGGGGCTGTGAATGCCAGGGAGTCGAAATATTTCTCCCTCTAATCTAACCTCTTGGGGAGCTGAAAACATAAGTTGGAAGCCACGTCATCCCCTTTCTGGTGGAATCACTGTTTCAGGGGATGGAAGTTCCAGAAGCCATCATGGTGACTGCACGGTCTCCTCCTAAGTAGACCCATTTGCAAACAGAAAAGTGTCTGACGGACAAAGAAAGAATTTAAGCTTGAGGATAAAAGTGATAGAAGGGTCTCAGGGCCTTGGGGCAAACCCTTGAATCCCCTGAATCCAAAGAATCTCCCCACTGAGCTTTGATGACAGGATCCTGGGAGAGGGATTCAGGAAAGTGCTCCCCTCTGCCTCACCCACCCTTCTGCACCAAGGTTCATTAGTGAACTTAAACCAATCAGCATGTTGCTTTATAAAGCTGCTGTGCTCTCTCTCTCCCTCCCCATCTCTCTCCCTCTCTCTCTTTCTCTGTCTCTCTCTCCATGCTTATTCTAAACAACACTTTGCTGAAGATAACCCATTGCTCCTCTTTGTAAGCGTGTGACGGCCATTTACCCTATCTGCGAATGTTATTTCTGTTTTAAGAGGCAGATAACTGGACCTAAGGACTTATTAAGGATCACTGATCTTAGGGCCAGCAAGTAGTGCAGAATGAGCTTAGAATGGTCCTGCTCTGAGGCCAACCAAGAAACACAGCCTACTTCCATGTCGCATGGATGCCGGTGGGTTAAAACATTCCCCCAGCAAACACTGCATCACATGACACAGGGAACAGTGAGCCTTCCTAACCTGAACTGGTTTTAAGCCAGCAGTTATATCTTAAATGTAATAAATCTTGTCATGAAAGAGTTTGCCGAATAACCAACAACATGATTTTCTGAATGCATCCATGTTAGCTCTCAAAGTGCGTTTTTCTGGTTGACTTGCTTAGAATACTTGGAGAATTATCAGTGCCAGATCTTGAATTAGAGGTTTTGCTGGTTGATTTTGAGATCAACCCCAAAGCACAGGCACATCATATTCTGTGAACGTATATTTGGTGACATCATACAGGGGCTTCCCAGGTTGCTCTAGTGGTAAAGAACCCACCTGGTAATGAAGCAGATATAAGAGAGATGGTTCAATCCCTGGGTCGGGAAGATGTCTTCAAGGAGGGCATGGCCACCCACTCCAGCATTCTTGTCTGGAGAATCCCCATAGACAAAGGAGCCTGGTAGGCTACAGTCCCATGGGGGTCAAAAAGAGTCAGACACAACTGAGTGACTTAGCACACACACACGTGACATCACACACGGTCATTTAAAACCTGTTGGTTTCTAAGTTAGATTTTCCACATGGTTGGTGTCAATATCTGAAAAACTGTACAGTATCTTTAAAATATCATGGAATGGGGAGGGAGGAGGGAGGAGGGTTCAGGATGGGGAACACATGTAAACCTGTGGCGGATTCATTTTGATATTTGGCAAATCTAATACAGTTATGTAAAGTTTAAAAATAAAATAAAATTTAAAAAAAAAAAAAAATAAAATAAAATATCAAATGTGTTAATAATATCACTACCCATGTACTCAGAAAAAAATCTTGAATTATTAGGAGATTTAAAAATTACAGAGACAGATGGGAGTTTTCCATAATACTGATATTTACTTAAAAACTCAAATGTCATCATCAGAAAAAATATCATCCAACTACTTTTCCAGAAATAGCTGACTGTTTATTTTCAGGTAAGAAACAGCAAATACCCCAATGTGAAAACCTGAATATCTCAAGATGATAAGCAGAGTTCTAAGATGACCCTGGTGACCCTTGACCTTGTCTGGTGCTCCGATTTTGAGTGATATGATGTGATATCCCTCCTGAGATATGGCTATATTATAGGGCACAGTTGACTTTAAGAAAAAAGATATTGTCTTGGGAATTCCCTCATAGTCCAGTGGCTAAGACTCCAGGCTCCTGGTGCAGGGGACCAGTGTTCGACCCCTGTTCAGGGAACTAGAACCCATATGCTGCAACTAAGACCAAGGAGCTCTTCCTGAAGAGTTTGTGTGTGAGAGATTCAACATGAATCTCTGCGTTTCATTGATGATGCATGGGGTCACATGGCAAGGAGAGGGGGGCTGGCCTCCAGGAACTGAGAGTAATCCCAGGTCATCAGCCTGCAAGGAGGTGGGGACCCCAGTCCAACACCCAGCAAACTGATTGAACCTGGGGGAAGATTATTCCAGGGCCCCCAGGGAAAGTGTCAACTTGGCCAGTTCCTTGTGTGTTAGACCCAGGCCAGGGCACCCAGCTGGGCTGTACTGGATATCTGACCTACACAATCATGAGACAATACATTCGTGCTGTTTTACGTCCTGTTGGTGGCACAGTGGTCCCTATACCTGTGGGGCTAGATTCCAAAACCCCTTACGATACCGAAATCTATGGATGATCAAGTCCCTTTTATAAAATGGCTTGTAGTAGCCACATATAAACTATGCACATCTTTCTGTATACTTAAATTCATCTCTAGATTTCTTATAATAATTAATCCAAGGTAAATGCTATGAAAATAGTTGCCAGCACATCACAAGTTCAAAATTTTGCTTTTTGGAACTTTCTGGAAATTCAGAAAATATATATTTCCAATCTGTGATTGCTTGAATTGAAGCATGTGGAAACTGCAGATACGGAGAGCCAACTAAGTACACTCAACGTGACTTGTTAGTTTTTCTTTTACATAAAAGCAGTGCTCTGCGAAAAAGCAGCTAGTTCATCTCTGAAGTCAAAGCGTTGCATAGGCATTTCTCCTCAAGATGAACACCATTCTTTTTCATGCAGCAGAAAGGCTATAAAAGTACTTCCCAATTCATAAGAAGAACATTAAAAAGTCATGCACTAAAGGCTGAGACCTCATAAAATCAGTTGTTTTCATTGCTGCATCCTTGGCATTCTTCACCAAAGCACCACGAGGAACAGGATGACTCTGGTGCCCTTGGTGCCCTGCCTTGATTCAGGCTGAGGCTCCAGCAGGCTCTGGCCCCTGCCACTACCTTTTTTTTTTTTTTTTTTTTTAATTGGACTATAGTTGCTTTGCTGTTGTTATTCAGTTGCTAAGTCATGTCTGACTCTGCGATCCCATGGGCTGCAGCGTGCCAGCCTTCCCTGTCCTTCACCATATCCCAGAGTTTGCTCAAACTCATGTACATTGAGTTGGTGACTCCATACAATCATCTCCTCCTCTTTCACCCCCTTCTCTTCCTGCCCTCAATCTTTCCCAGTATCACAGTCTTTCCCAATGAGTCAGCTCTTTGCATCAGGTGACCAAAGTATTGGAGCTTCAGTTTCAGCATCTGCCCTTTTTCATGAATATTCAGGGTTGGTTTCCTTTAGGATTGACTGGTTTGATCTCTTTGATCTCCAAGGGACTCTCAAGAGTCTTCTCCAGTGCCACAATTTTAAAACATCAATTTTTGGTGCTCGGCCTTCTTAGGGTCCAACTTTCACCTCTATACATGGCTACTGGAAAAACCATATATGGACCTTTGTCAGCAAAGTGATGTCTCTGCTTTATAGTTGTTTTACAATATGTTATTTTCTGCTGTACAGCAAAGTGAATCAGCTATATGTATACACATATCCACTCTTTTTTGGATTTTCTTCCCATTTAGGTCAACACAGAGCACTGTGTTGAGCTCCCTGTGCTATACAGCATGTTCTCATTAGTTACCTGTTTTATACATAGTGTGTATATGTGTCGATCCCAATCTCCGAGTTCATCCCACCCACCCTTCCCCCTACAACCTTGGTGTCTATATGTCTGTTCTCTATGTATGAGTCTCTATTTCTGCCCCACAAATAGGTTCATCTGTACCATTTTTCTAGATTCCACATATATGCATTATTACACAGTATTTGTTTTTCTCTTTCTGACTTACTTCACTCTGAATGACAGTCTCTAGGTCCATCCAGGAGTGAAACAAGCCAAGAATATCTTGGTATGAGTGTGAAAGCAGTTCAGACCTAATAGGGCCCCCAAAAGGTCCTGGAGGCTTGGCATATGCAATAATCTTTGAGAACTGCTAGGAAAACGGATCTCATCTGTTTCCAGCCTTGCAGTTGCATCTGTAAGCTGAGAATTCCCCAATGCAAATCTCTAGCCCCAGTCTGCCCCTTGTTCAGGCACATGTAGCCAAATTCTTAGCTCCATGTCTAATAATGGACATACTGAACTCAGCACACACAAAACCACATCTTACTTCCTACATAGTCTAATTCTTTCCAGACCATCATGTCACAGTATGTGCAGGATGGTCTAATTAGAACATATAACCTGAAAGTTTATAATCGAGAATCCAGAAAAAGCAATTTTGGGGCAATTTACAGAATACTATTTTATAGCACATGCATTTCATGCCTGCACAGAAAAGTTCTACTGACAGGAACTTCCGCCATTATGTTCTTTGCTAAGGTGAAATTAATAAAGTATTAATAGGGATATATTGGTAATATCAGTAACAGGTAAGGTTTACAAATCAAATTTCAGAGAGAACAGCAGATTTGTTTCATGAAAGAATGGTCAGATCTCTTTTAGGTCAAGGCAAACACTGTCTTATGTTTAGTCAGGATCAGAAGCTGAATCAATGTGCTGATTCCTTAGCTCTGAGGCTTTAAACTGTTAAAGTCACTCTCAAGTTCATCTGAACTTACATGTTTTCCATCAGAAACTGTCAGCCGCTTAATGGTCCCTCGGTATCTGCTGTCCAGCATCTCCAGTCCTTCCTCCAGCATCTTTTAGAAAATGCACTGTAATTAATTTCTCAAAGTGGCTTCTGACAATTCATTCAGAGAGAAATTTTATTATTCCCATGTAAAGGGTTTTCATTTTTGTCCCTTTTGTTCAGCACATTAAGTTTGATTTAATATACCAGTTAATGAAATTAATGAGGCTTTCCAAAACCATTGGGGGAAAACAGCAAAATAATACTACTTACAAAGTCACAATAATTGAAGTAAAAGTGGGGAAGAAGCAAATACTTTTCAATTGAAAATACTGTTCGAATTCAGAAACAAAAAAATCCAAAAGTCTGTTTCTTTCTCGTTCCACACATTGGAATACCACAAGTTGCCTCATTACCAGCAACTGATGGAAAAATAATGAATTCAGCCCCTTGTGGGCCAGTTAACTTTTTGGTGCTCACGGTATAAACCTGGTACATCATCCAGCAGGCCTGATTATAAAAAGCTGAGCTAGAGAGATTGTGAAATGAGCTCCCATTGGTCCTTACTACTGAAAATCTGCAGTCCTGCACCCATGGGTGCACACATCACAGTGCACACACATGTCCCCCGTCCAGGGGCAGAGCTGCTGCTAACAGCAGGAACAGTGACTGGGCTCATTAGCGTCACCAGTGAAGCAGTGTCTCTTTGAGAACCGCACAGAGGCTACAGAAAGAAACCTCTGTGTGTGTGTGTGTGTGTGTGTGTGTGTGTGCGCGCGCGCGCAGCCGGTCCTGCAGTTGTTCAAAAGCACATTGTCAGAGCCTCATGCCTTGTAGGGCTGCTGTGAACAGGGTCAGCATCTGAAGGCTTTACAACTCTGCCCCCTGAAATCAGTTTCCCGGGGCTCGGTTCACATGCCTGCCACTAGACAGCATTTGAGCTTCCCCAGGGGTCACAGATGAGAAGCATGCTTCTATCCTTTGCACGAAAGAATAAAGACTGGGGCCACGGTTATGATGAGTTACCGCCCACTGTGAAGTGCCACCCCTGCTGGAGATTGTCAGGCGGTGAATACAATACACCTGTGAGGGGCATTGAATGGTTTACTTCTGATAAAAGTGATGACAGTCCTGAAATGTATTGTCAACAGTTCATCGCCTCAGCCAACAGGACACATGTTCTATCCTGGAGCTTATATTGCTTATGCAAACATTTTACATCAAGTTAACCATAATGAGGGCTTCCCTGGAGACTCAGCAGTAAAGTATTTGCCAGCAATGCAGGAGACATAGGTTCAATACCTGGGTCAGGAAGATCCCCTGGAGAAGGAAATGACAACTCACTCCAGTATTCTTGCCTGGAGAATCCCAGTGGACAGAGGACAGAGGTCAGCCATAGTCCCTGGGGTCACAAAGAATTGGAAATGACTGAGCAACTATGCACACATAAGCAGTTCCTGTACAAAGTATTCTTCCAGCTCTTTGCACACCTTTGATGGACAGATGTCACACATAAGGGCTTTTGCTTGTTATCTCACTCACTCTTCCCAGCTGCTCTGGGACATTGTCTTTATCAAACAGACCCAGAACCCGAGCTTTTGGGACATGATTAACCTGTCAGAGTGACACCTCCAATGAGCCACAGGACGATGATTGCATCTCACATTGAACCCCAAAGCCAAGCTGTGCATGGGTGAGCCTTTTCCTACCGAAAGATGCAAGACATGGGTAAATGTTCAACTGGAACTTCCCTCAGAAGGAGAAGGGAGCAGCAGATGATGAGGTGTTTGGATGGCATCACTGACTGAATGGACATGAGTTTGAGCAAACTCCAGGAGATGGTGAAGGGCAGGGAGGCCTGGAGGGCTGCATTCCATGGAGTCACAACGAGTGGGACACGACTGAGCGACTGAGCAGCAACTGCCCCCAGTGTATGTCCTAAACTGTCAGAGCTACTATAACAAAGTTCTGTCAACTGGGTGGCTTATAAACAAGAGACATTTGTTTTTCTTATGGTTCTGGAGGCTAGAAGTTCAAGGTCAAGGCCCAGCAGATCCAGAATATGATGAGGGCCTCCAGAGTCATAGACAGCATTTCTCTTACTGTGTCTTCACCTGGCAGAGATGGATGGAGCTCTCTGGGGTCGCTTTTATCAGGGCACCAATCCCACTCATGAAGGCTCCACTCTCATGACCTCGTCACCTCCCCAAAGGCCCCACCCCCTAACACCATCACAGAGGGGGCCAGGTTTCAACATATGAACTTTGACGGACATACCCATTCAGACCGTAGTGAAACAGGAGGGACTGAAAGGCAGTGTGAGGTGGTAGAAAGTACATACATTGGTTTCCATCCTGGTTCCTGGCACAGAGCTCCTAAAACCCTTACACAGTCCTATAAGATAAGCACTTGGAGACTCTTTTGTTCTATTGAGGTGACTCTGGCTGGGGTGGGGACCTGGAAAGGCACAGATCAGCAGAAAGACCAAGTCATGATTAAAAGCTTGGCATTTTCAGTCCCACTCCAGGGCAAGATCCCCTGGAAGAGTGTATGGCAATCCACTCCATTATTCTTGCCTGAAAAATCCCATGGACAGAGGAGCCTGGTTGGCTACAGTCCGTGGAGTCACAAAGAGTCAGACAGGACTGAAGTGACTACCACTCCACATGTCCACAGATGGGAGGAGGGCTAGAAATCGAGTTACAGGTCCATCCTGCCAGCCTGTGCATGCATGCTCAGTCTCTTTAGTCGTGTCCGACTCTTTGCAACTCCATGGACTGTAGCCCATCAGGCTCCTCCCTCCATGGGATTCTCCAGGCAAGAATACTGGAGTGGGTTGCCATGTCCTTCTCCAACCTGAATAAGCCTGTATTAAAACCTCAGTGTTACAGGGTTCAGAGAGCTCCCAGGTAGGCAAACACCCACACCTGGGGTGTTACCCCAAGTCCATGGGTCCCTCCCAGATCTCACCCTGTGTATCTCTTCATCTGTACACATGGCTTTTAATGACCTGGTGACTTGAGTAGGCATTTCTCTGAGTTCTGAGAACCACTCTAGCAAATTAACCAAACCCAAGGATGGGAGCTTTAGAGGCTCTGATTTACCGTTGTTTGTTCAGGAGCACAGATGACAACCTGAAGCTGGGACTGACATGCGATACGTGTGTGGGGGCGAGGGGGCAGTCCTACAGGACTGAATCCTTCACCGGTGGACTCAGACACGGTCTCCAGGAAGATGGTGTCAGAGCTGAGTGAAATCCTAGGACACCCAGCTGCTCTCTCCGCATCGGTGACCAGAAGTGATGAGCTTTGAGTGAGGAAGGCAAGAGCCCAGGCAAAAGCTAGGATGTTCCTTCACAGCCAGCGACGTGTATTTAATGCATAGTGTTTGTGCAGTTTGAGGACCAGAGCGTGTTCTGTGTGAACAATGGACATACAGCCTTACCTGCCAGCCCTGCCCAGAAGCTCTCTCTGCACTGTACACACAGTGTCCTGTGTATTCCCAGAATGTTCCTGCAAGTCTCCTTATATTTCAGAAGAAACAGCTAGAGTTAATTCTCTCAGTACCTGCCTTGTCACAAAGCAGAGAGGGAAGATTGGAACTCTGCTCTGAATTAAGTACCCACTTTCCTTCTTTCTGCAGGATCTGCCTGGAATAAGAATGAGAAAACAGAATATCAGGCACCTTAAAATTCTAGCCCTTTAACTTAATCCATGAGACAGAAAGCAAGGCTGTGGCTCAAGAGTTCAGGAAATTTTAGGAGTGAGACTGAGGGCTCAGATTTCCAGGCTTGCTGGACAGCACCCCTCTCCCCTCCCGCTGAACCCGACCTTGTTTATGAAACAGTTCCCCAGTCTGATAGCTCAGTCAGTAAAGAATCTGCCTGCAATGCGGGAGACCCTGGTTCAATTCCTGGATCAGGAAGATCCCCTGGAGAAGGGATAGGCTACCCATTCCAGTGTTCTTGGGCATCCTTTGTGGCTTAGCTGGTAAAGAATCTGCCTACAATGCAGGAGACCTGGGTTCAATCCCTGGGTTGGGAAGATCCCCTGAAGAAAGGAAAGGCTACCCACTCCAGTATCCTGACCTGGAGAATTCCATGGACTATACAGTCCATGGGGTCGCAAGCAGTCAGACAGGACTGAACAACTTTCACTTTCACTTTCCCCAGCCTGAAGGATGGAATGCTTTCTGGTAGCTGGACTGGGAAAACTGGGGAACTTCGGTAGGAAATCTTTTCACACAAGAGATACAGGCAAGAAGGGTGTGTTAAGGGAAAAACATACACAATCTTTATTGGGAGTGTGTCAATTATCTAAGATAATTCTACCTACAAGCCTCTGCTATTTCCTGGAACTCAACAGAAGACAGTGAAGGGGAAAAGCCATTTTGGGGACACCTCACCTCACTGCAGTGTTCCCCTTCTCCCTTTCCCCCAAGTTTCACCTTTCGTTTCTTGGTGCCCTCCACCACCACCACCCATTTTGGATGCAAGTGCCTGAAATGAAGTGTGTAGAGTAACCCAACAAGTGATTACAAAGCTAAATAAGAAATCTTTTCTCCCAATGCATTCCAAGTTAAATCCTGATGGTTCTCATTGACAAGGTGAAACACAGGGAAGCATATTGTTTCCCTCAAGTCCATGATCTGTTGACTGTGTGGAGATGATTAGGTTAATTGCCTTCCTTCCAATAAATAATTTTACTGTAATTGCACTTTAAATTAGTAATGAATGCAGTAACCAAGTGTTTGGGTGTGTCCACGCTACTCCTTCAGGCATATTATTTGTGTTTTAAAAGCTCCACATATAAAAGTGTCTTCTTTTAATTTGAAAGTGCTGTTCAGTGACATTTGATGAAAAGGTTCTGATATCCCACAACAAGGAGTATCAGCAGCTTAATATCACGAAGCACAGTAAACACCTACCTGTGACTTTGCAGATGCAAACGACCTCTTTTTAACACCAAACTGAAAGAGGACAGCTTTCCCAACCTAAGAAGGGACAACTGGCTGGTTTAAGAATAAAAATGTCTCTTTTGCTGTCTCACATACAGGGTTGTCGTTACCATCTTTCTAAATTCCATATATATGCATTAGTATACTGTATTGGTGTTTTTCTTTCTGGCTTACTTCACTCTGTATAATAGGCTCCAGTTTCATCCACCTCATTAGAACTGACTCAAATGTATTCTTTTTAATGGCTGAGTAATACTCCATTGTGTATATGTACCAGGGCTTTCTTACCCATTCATCTGCTGATGGACATCTAGGTTGCTTCCATGTCCTGGCTATTATAAACAGTGCTGTGATGAACACTGGGGTACACGTGTCTCTTTCAATTCTGGTTTCTTCAGTGTGTATGCCCAGCAGTGGGATTGCTGGGAATTTAGAAAGATGGTAACGACAACCCTGTATGCGGGACAGAAAAAGAGACACAGATGTATAGAACAGTCTTTTGGACTCTGTGGGAGAGGGAGGGGGTGGGGAATGATTTGGGAGAATGGCATTAAAACATGTATATCATATAAGAAACGAATCGCCAGTCCAGGTTCAATGCAGGATACAGGAAGCTTGGGGCTGGTGCACTGGGATGACCCAGAGGGATGGTATGGGGAGGGTGGTGGGAGGGGGGTTCAAGATGGAGAACACGTGTACACCTGTGGTGGATGCATGTTGATGTATGGCAAAAGCAATACAATATTATAAAGTAAAAAAATTAAAAAAAGAATAAAAATGAAATTTGAGAATCCAATTCCTAAAACTTGGTCATCAGTTTCTCTCAAGGGTTCATGTTCTAGACATCAGAAGATCTCATAAAAACTGTAGGAATTCTGAGTAAGACTAAGCAATAAGGGAGCTGCAGGCAAAGTAAACTAGTAAATACAATGATCCCTAGGGTTTTTTTCCTCATGAAATAAGGTACAACAGCCCCACACCTCCCAATCTGAAACCCACTGTTTCACTTTCCCAAGTCTCAGTTGTCTGAGGTCAACCTTGGTCCAAAAACACCACATGGAAAAATTCCAGAAGTAAACAATTCAGAAGCTTTAAACATTGCCGTGGTCTGAGTCCAGTGAGGAAATCTCACAAGCTCAGCTCCGCCAGCACCACAGATGAGACTGATCAGGTATCCAGCAGGTCCCACAGCAACAGCTCCTTTGTCAGAGGGGCTATTGGGCTGCCACGTGACCCTCATCTTACTGAACAATGGCCTTCCGAAGTGCCCGATCTGATGGTGCTGTCTGGTCACGGAAGAGATATCAGTGACCCTGGAGGAGTGACACTGGCAACTGGAATGTGCTGGAGAGAAACTGGACAGCACCTCCTCTGGGGGGACGTTCTTGAAGGAGGAAAGGGAGCAATGGCCTGCGGAGCTGGCTGAGGGCTGTGATGAGAACCTCATCTCCTGTAAACTGACTGAGGAGCTCGGGCTGCTTCTGCTGTCGCTCCTCAGAGGGCCGGAGTTCCACCTCTGCATGACAGGTGCTCAGTTAGGAGGGAAGGAGGTGGAAGGGGGGTGCAGGATTCTGAGACACATGTACACCCATGGCTGATTCATGTCGGTGACCAGCAAAAAAACGCCACAATACTGTAAAGTAGACTCCAATTAAAGTAAATTAATTTTTTAAAAAGAGAGGGAAACAGCAGTGTTAGAATAAGACAGTGTGAGCCAGAGAGGACTCATCACATGACTGGGTCAGAGCAGCATGCTATCCTGTTCTTGTTTATTATGCATCATTATCACGGCTCTCTGACTGCAGCCAATTTGATATTTCAGTTCTTTTGCAGGTGTGTGTGTGTGTGTGTGTGTGTGCGTGTGTGCGTGTGTAGGAGGGAGTGTTCTGTTTCGAAGATTCCATCCACCTGCAGCTCTGGGCAGCCCACGGGGTCATGGCACACGTCCCCTCTGGATGGGTGGGGGATATATAGACCATGAGAAAATAACAGGAGAATTTATCTCACAGAGTAAATGAATATGCATAATAATTGTTTGGAATGCAAACACAAATGAGATAGCATTTTTTAATCATCACATTGGTGAATATTTTCTTTTCTATGCTATATAAAATAGATAATGAAGAAGGACCTACTTACTGTATGGGAACTAGACTCAATATTTTGTAATAACTTATAAGGATAAAGAATCTGGAAATATGCATATTTCTGAATCACTTTGCTGTGCACCTAAAACAAAAACAACAATGTAAATCAGTTATGTGCATTTGTACTCAGTTGTGTCTGACTCTTTGAAACCCTATGGACACTGCAGCTCTTCTGTCCATGGGATGAATATTTCATGGCAAGAATGTTGGAGTGGATTGCCATTTCTTCCTCCAAGGGATTTTCCCAACTTAGGGATTGAACCTGTGTCTCCTGCATTGGCAGGCAGGTTCTTTACCAGTTCTCAGGTTCTTTACCACTGAGCCACCTGGGAAGCCCCTAAGTCAACGTGACTCAGTACATACCTTTTGTTATAACAGGATTAACATTAATCGATGTTGTTTAAGGAGCTAACATACCAGTTCATTCAAAGATTTCTTAGATAACACTTTGAAGAGTCAATCAGATCCTGATTTTGAAAACTTCAGTTTGATAATATGTGTTTACTAATATAATTACTTAAACATTGCCTTGTGTAATGCAATAATTGTCCTTAAAAAGAAAACTTAAATGTAAAGTGTGGCTAAAACAAGTGACATTGTTTATGAACGACACAGCAGCTCCTGATAAACCAGTCAGTTCTAGAATCAGACCAGCAGCTCCAGGATGGCTCTATCCTCGCAAGCCCTATGCTTGTGTGTGCACTAATTGGGTTCAGTTGTGTCTAACTCTTTGTGACCCAATGAACTGTAGTCAGGCGCTTCTTTCCATGGGATTCTCCAGGCAAGAATACTGGAGTGGGTTGCCATGCCCTCCTCCAGAGAATCTTCCTGACTCAGGGCTCAAACTCATGAAGTCTCTTTTGTCTCCTACACTGGCAGGCAGGTTCTTTGCCACTAGCACTACTTGAGAAGCCCCCACAAGCCCCATAACCTACAATAAATTATTTAACTTCTTTGTAACTCAGTTTTCCTCTGTAATAAACAGCATAAATCTTATAAACTTGTGGTGAAATTAAGCAAGATGTGTAAAAGCACTTAGCAGAGTGTCAAATACATAGAAATCTTCCCATACAACTCTGATGGTAAAGAATCTGCCTGCAATGCAGGAGACCCAGGTTCAAACCCTGGATCAGAAGAGCCCCTGGAGAAGTGAATGGCTACCCACTCCTGTCAGTATTCTTGCCTGGATGAATCCCATGGACAAGGGAGCCTGGGAGGGCTACAGTCCATGAAGTTGCAGAGTCGGACATAACTAAGTGTCACTAATGCTTTAAAAGTTATTACTCAATAAGAATATCATAATGCTAATAATATTTTATTAGATGTTTACAATATTTCTAGTGGATTCAAGGGAGTACATGAAAAGTTTAAAAATATGGTAATAAATATCAAGGCATCACATGGCAACACTCAGACTTATGAACAAAGAATGACCACTGAATTAGAGGAGAGCTGGAGAGTGTGGGGTCTGGAAATGGGGGAGGGGAGGTGACATCACAGGCAAGGAGGAGCTGGAGAACTGACCAGAGGAGGCAGCAACAACAGGCAGGGTGGTGACCGCTGTCTTTGATAATGGCTGTGTTCAGGTTAGGAGAGAATGGGGAGAGATGAAAGGAAGATGATTCCCAGAAGGTGTTTCCTCTCTCTTTGCTCCAGGACAGGAGAGAAAAGGGCCAGGCAGTGCTGGGGGGTGTGGACCAGACAGTGTTTTGTCTAGTTGTTCTCTGCTTGCACACTTGCTTTTTTGCTCATTTGCTTTGTCTCGGTTCATAAAGATGGAAAGTGAAACATGTTTGTATAATAATGGAATCAATCAAGCAGAGAAAAGAAAAATGGTTATGCAGAAGGTGGAAAAATGATGGCACTGAGGAGATGAGCCCTAGTGTGGAGGTGAAGGCTCTGGTCATAGATGGAAAATGACTTCACCATCTGTGATAACAGCCGTAAGATCCTGGGATTACACAGACTTTTATCAGCATCAACATGAACTTTGCATTTATTATAATTAACAGAGAATAGGAAAGTGGATCCAGATTCAGATATTTAGTAATTAAGTTATATAACTATAGTGATACTTTGATATAGTTTTTAAAAATGTGTTTAAAATATAATGTGATTTGAATTTTGATGATACTTCCTTAATATAAAACACAAAATCTAATGAAGAAATGTGAAACAGTTTGGGTAAGGGGTGATATAATTGAATAAATTAATGAAGCAAATTAATATTTTGAAAGTGTTTCTAAAATATCATGGTATAAATGCTTAGGAAAAAAAAGTGAGCCTTACAGCAAGTGAAAGAATGCAAACCACTGGGATTCCACAAAATACGTTATTTTTAAATCACTTATTTTTCTCTTCAGAATAAGAATGATTAACAGAAATCTCTGAGATAATCCAAAAGTTTAGATTCTTCCCCAATAAGGAAAACAAAAAAATTCCAGTCAGCCCATAAACCAAGAATATTTTTCTGAACAACTCCTAGTTTTCCCTATTCAAGAATAAGTGAAGGCCCTGAAGATCATATGCTCTAGAATGTGAGCTGGTGCTTCTCCATTCTTCTGTCAGAGAACAAAGCTTTCCTTTGCTTCTGAAGTGAACTCAGTCCTGTTCTATTGGCTCCAAGAACACCAAGAAGGACTGTTCTTGAGAACTGACTTGCGAGGGTTCATAAGGAAAGTCCTTGACTTAATAAGCAAAGTAAAAATGTATGCTGCAGTTCCTGAAGATCTCTGATTGAAGTTTAAACAAAGAAGGCTTCTTTGAAAGGCCCAAATAAGAAATGCTAAGCTAAGGAGGATGGAACTGGCCTGGGAGCTCTGTGCTCTCATGGTGGTGGCAATGGCTGAAGTCTGAGGACCCTGGCCCTGGAGCTTGAACCCCCACAAGCCTGCAGAAACTCCATGAAGTTGGAAGGACCCAAGACTTGTGGGGTCTGGGGAGAACTGAACTGAGTTTCTCAAGCTGGTCAGTGTGAGGGAACCACAGAGATCAAGCCCTGAGCTTTTGGAGTGGGAAGACTGACTCCAAGACCCTAGACTACCACAGAACTAGCCCTAGGGAGTATCAAATAGTAAGAAATCACACAAAGGAAACCACTTAAATAGAAAACCTGGCATCACCCAACCACCAGTAGCACCCTGTGAAGGATGCCTCATCCAACAGCAAACAAAACAAAAATACAAACCTATTCTTCAGCAGACAGGATTATCACCTCAGCCTTGCCCATCAGAGGAAAAAGAAACAAACAAACAAAACTCAGCCTAAATCTCACCCTATAGGAAGCTTACAGAAACCACTGGACCAACCTGAGGAGAGCAGAAAGCAAAAGGAAGAAATAATTCAACCTTGAAGCCTGAGTAAGGAGACCACAAACATAGTAAGTTAAAAAACAATAACAAAAAGGCAGAGAAATATTACACAAATGAAGGAACAAACTAGAAACACAGAAGTTCAAATAAATAAAGAGGAAATAGATAAACTACCTGAAAAAGGATTCAAAATAATGATAGTAAATATGATCAAAAACCTTGAAAACAAAATGAGGAAAATGAGGACAAGACTCAATTAACAAAGACCTAGAAGAATTAAAGAATAAACATACAGAGACAAACAAAATGATTAATGAAATTAAAAGTACTCTAGAAAGTGCAAAAAAAAAAATAAAGAAATGTTAAACTTTGTAACATTTTAAATTTTGTAAAATTCACAGTATTATTTAATAAATAACTAAAATTTTTAAAAAAATGAAAGAATCAATGGCAGAATATCTGAAGCAATAGAACAAATCAGAGAGCTGGAAGATAAAATGGTGGAAATAACTTCTGAAGAGCAGAATATACTTCTAAATAAAGTGAAAGAATGCCAAGAACTGAGGATAGTATCAGAGACCTCTGGGACAATATCAAACACACCAGCATTCAAATTATAGGGATTCCAGAAGAAGAAGAGAAAAAGAAAGGGTATGAAAAATTTTTGAAGAGATTATAGTTGAAAATTTCCCCAACATGGAAAAGGAAATGGTCAATCAAGTCCAAGAGACACAAAAAGTCCCATACAGGATAAACGCAAGGAGAAACACACTAAGACACATACTAAGCAAACTAACAAAGACTAAACACAAAGAAAGAATATTAAAAGCAGCAAGGGAGAAGCAACAAGTAACATACATGGGAAATCCCACATGCTTAACAACTGATCTTTCAGCAGAAACTCTGCAGGCCATAGGGAATGGCAGGATATATTTACAGTATTGAAAGGGAAAAATCTACAACCAAGATTACTGTACCTGGCAAGGGTCTCATTCAAAATTGATGGAGAAATAAAAAGCTTTTCAAACAAGCAAAAGTTAAGAGAATTCAGTACCAGCAAACCAGCTTTACAACAAAATTTAAAGGGACTTATATGGTCAAGAAATACAAGAGAAGAAAAAGATTTACAAAATGAATCCCAAACAATTAAGAAAATGGCAATAGGTATATATATCTCAACAGCTGCTTTAAATGTAAATGGATTAAATGCTCCAACCCAAAGACACAGACTGGCTGAATGGATGCAAAAACAAGACCCACATATATGCTGTCTACAAGAAACCCACTTCAGACCTAAAGACACAAATAGACTGAAAGTGAGAGGATGGAAAAATATATTCCTTGCAAATGGGAAGCATAAGAAAGCTGGAGTAGCAATCCTCATATCAGACAAAATAGACCGTAAAATAAAGAAGATTGCAATAGATAAGGAAGGACACTACATAATGATCAAGGGATCAATCCATGAGGAAGACATAACATTGTAAATATCTATGCACCCAACATAGGAGACCTCAATACATAAGACAAACACTAACAGACATAAAAGGAGAAATTGACAGTAACACAGTAATAGTAGAACTTTAAATTCCCACTCACACTAATGGACAGATCTTCAAAACAGAAAATTAATAAGGAAACATGGGTCTTAAATGATACATGAGATGAGATGGATCTCATTGATATCTTCAGGATATTCCATCCAAATGTCAAAGAATACACCTTCTCAAGCATACGTGGAACAGTCTCCAAGATAGGCCACATCTTGGGTCACAAATCAAACCGCAGTAAACTTAAGAAAATTGAAATTATATCAGGCATCTTCTGTGACCACAATGCTATGAGACTAGATATCAATTAAATGAAAAAAAAAAAAAAACTGTAAGAAACACAAACCCATGGAAATTAAACCACACATTTCTAAATAACCAACAGGTTACTCAAGAAATCAAAAGGGAAATCAAAATTTTATAGAAACAAAGGACATGAAAATTCAAAACCTATGCTGCTGCTGCTGCTGCTAAGTCGCTTCAGTCGTGTCCGACTCTGTGCGACCCCATAGATGGCATCCCACCAGGCTCCTCTGTCCCTGGGATTCTCCAGGCAAGAACACTGGAGTGGGTTGTCATTTCCTTCTCCACTGCATGAAAGTGAAAAGTGGAAACGAAGTCGCTCAGTCGTGTCCAACTCTTCACGACCCCATGGACTGCAACCTACTGGGTTCCTCCATCCATGGGATTTCCCAGGCAAGAGTACTGGAGTGGGAAGCAGCAAAAGCAGTTCTAAGAGGGAAGTTTATAGCAATACAATCCTACCTCTAGAAACAAGAAAAACATTGAATAGACAACCTAACTTTACACCTAAAACAGTAGAAAAAGAAGAACAACAACAACAACAATAAAAACCCCAAATAGTAGAAAGAAATAAATCATAAAGATCCAAGCAGAAATAAATGAAAAAGAAATGCAAGAAACAATAGTAACAATTACTAAAACAACTAAAAGCTAGTTCTTACAAAATTGACAAGCCTTTAGCCAGAATCATCAAGAAAAAAAGAGAGAAGAATCAAATCAACAAAATTACAAATTAAAGAGGAGCAGTTACAACAAACAATGCAGAAATACAAAGGATTATAAGAGATTTTATGAACAACTATATGGCAATAAAATGGATAAGCTGGATAGATTCTTAGAAAAGTTCCATCTTCCAAGACTGAACCAGGAAGAAATAGAAATTATGAAAAACCCAATTACAAGCACTGAAATTGAAGCTGTGATCAGAAAGAACCTGAAAGAAAGTCAAGTCACTCAGTCGTGTCCAACTCTTTGCGACCCCATGGACTGTAGCCTTCCACGCTCCTCCATCCATAGGATTTTCCAGGCAAGAATACTGGAGTGCGTTGCCATCGCCTTCTCCAGAGGATCTTCCCAACCCAGGGATCAAACCCATGTTTCCCGCATTGCAGGCAGATGCTTTACCGTCTGAACCACCAGGGAAGCCTGACCAAAAATCTCCCAAAAAAACAAAAGCCCAGGACTATATGGCTTCACAGGAAACTTCTATCAAACGTTTAGAGAAGAGACAATGCCTATCCTTCTAAAATTCTTTCAAAGAATTTTAGAGGAAGCAACACTTCCAAACTCATTCTACGAAGCCACCATCACCCTGACACCAAAACCAGACAAAGACAACACAAAAAAGGAAAGCTACAGGCCAATATCACTGATGAACATGGATGCAAAAATCCTCAACAAAATTTTAGCAAACAGAATTTAGCAACACATCAAAAAGCTCATACAGCATGATCAAGTTGGTTTTATTTCAGGGATGCAAGGATTCTTCAGTATATGCAAATCAATCAATGTGATACACCATATTAACAAATTTAAAGATAAAAAACATGATAATCTCCACTGCTGCTGCTAGTGCTGCTAAGTCGCATCAGTCGTGTCCGACTCTGTGCGACCCCATAGATGGCAGCCCACCAGGCTCCCCGCCCCTGGGATTCTCCAGGCAAGAACACTGGAGTGGGTTGCCATTTCCTTCTCCAATGCATGAAAGTGAAAAGTGAAAGTGAAGCCGCTCAGTTGTGTCTGACTCTTCGCGACCCCATGGACTGCATCCTACCAGGCTCCTCCGTCCATGGGATTTTCCAGGCAATAGTACAGGAGTGGGGTGCCATCACCTTCTCTGATATTCTCTATAGATGCAGAAAAAGCCTTTGAAAAAATTCAGCACTGATTTATGATTAAAACTCTTCAAAAAATGGCCATAGAAGTAATCTACCTCAACATAGTAAAGGTCACATATGATAAGCCTACAGCAAACATTATTCTCAATAGTGAAAAACTGAAAGCATTCTCCATTAGATCAGGAACAAGACAAGAGTGTCCACTTTCACAACTATTATTCAACATAGTTGTGGAAGTCCTAGCTACAGCAACCAGAGAAGAAAAAGCAATAAAGGGAATGCAGACCAGAAAAGAAGAAGTAAAACTCTCTCACTGTTTGCAGATGACATGATACTGTACATAGAAAACCCTAAAGATGGTATCAGAAAATTTCTACAGCTAATCAGTGAATTTAGCAAAGCTTCAGAATTCAAAATCAATACACAAAAATCACTTGCATTTCTATATACTAACAATGAAATCAGAAACAGAAATTAAGGAATTAATCCCATTCACCATTGCAACAAAAAGAATTAAATATCTAGGAATAAACTTACCTAATGAGACAAAAAAAAAAAAAAAAAAAAAAAAAACCTGTCCACAGACAATTATAAGACATCAGTGAAAGAAATCAAAGATGACATATACAGATGGAGAGATATTCCATGTTCCTGGGTAGGAAGAATCAATATTGTGAAAATGACCATACTACCAAATGCAATCTACAGATTCAATGTCATCCCTATCAAATTACTAATGGCATTCTTCACAGAACTAGGACCAAAAATTTCACAATTCATATGGAAACACAAAAGACCCTGAGTAGCCAAAGCAGTCTTGAGAAAGAAGAATCGAGCTGGAAGAATCAACCTTCCTGACTTCAGATTATACTACAAAGCTACAGTCATCAAGACAGTATGGTGCTGGCGCAAAAAAAAGAAATATAGACCAATGGAACAAGATAGAAGGCCTGGAAATAAACCCATGCACCTATGGGAACCTTATTTTTGACAAAGGAGGCAAGAATATACAATGGGGCAAAGACAGCCTCTTCAATAAATGGTGCTGGGAAAACTGGACAGCTACATGTAAAAGAATGAAATTAGAACACTTCCTAACACCATCCTTAATGCTAAACTAAAAATGGATTATAGACATAAAGCTAAGACCAGAAACTATAAAAATCTTAAAGGAAAACATAGGCAGAACACTCAATGACATAAATCAAAACAAGATCCTCTATGACCCACCTCCTAGAATAATGGAAATAAAAATACAAGTAAACAAATGGGATCTGATTAAACTTAAAATCTGTGGCACAGCAAAGCAAGCTATAAGCAAAGTGAAAGGACAACCCTCAGAATGGGAGAAAATAATAGCAAATGAAACAACTGACAAAGGATTAATTTCCAAAATATACAAGCAGCTCAGATAACTCAATGCCAGGAAAACAAACAACCTAATCTAAAAGTGGGAGAAAGACCTAAACAGACTTTTCTCCAAGGAAGATATGCTATGCTATGCTATGCTAAGTCACTTCAGTCATGTCCGACTCTGTGTGACCCCATAGACGGTAGCCCACCAGGCTCCCCCGTCCCTGGGATTCTCCAGGCAAGAACACTGGAGTGGGTTGCCATTTCCTTCTCCAATGCATGAAAGTGAAGTGTGAAAGTGAAGTCGCTCAGTCGTGTCTGACTCTGTGTGACCCCATGGACTGCAGCCTACCAGGCTCCTGCATCCATGGGATTTTCCAGGCAAGAGTACTGGAGTTGGGTGTCATTGCCTTCTCCACCAAGGAAGATATACAGATGGCTAACAAACACATGAAAATATGTTCAACATTGCTCATTATTAGAGAAATGCAAATCAAAACTACAATGAGATATCGCCTCAGACCAGTCACTATGGCCATCATCAAAAAGTCTACAAATGCTGGAGACGGTGTGGAGAAAAGGGAATGCTCTTGCATTGTTGCTGGGAATGTAAATCGATACAGCCACTATGGGAGATGGTATGGAGATTCCTTTAAAAACTGGCAATAAAACCACCATATGACCCAGCAATCCCACTCCTAGGTATATATCCCACTCAGAAAACCAGGGTTGAAAAAGACACATGTATCCCACTGTTTACTGCAGCACTGTTTACAATAGGTAGAGCATGGAAGCCACCTAGATGCCCATCTACAGATGAATGAATAAAGAAGTTTGGTACATATACACAAAGGAATATTACTAAGCCATAAAAAAATGAATGCTTTTGTGTCAGTTCTAATGACGTGGATGAACCTAGAACCTATTATACAGAGTGACATAAGTCAGAAAGAAAAAATATCATATTCTAATGCATATATCGGAGAAGGCAATGGCACCCCGCTCCAGTACTCTTGCCTGGAAAATCCCATGGGCGGAGGAGCCTGGTAGGCTGCAGTCCATGGGGTCGTGAAGAGTCAGACATGACTGAGTGAGTTGACTTTGACTTCTCACTTTCATGCATTGGAGAAGGAAATGGCAACCCACTCCAGTGTTCTTGCTTGGAGAATCCCAGGGACAGGGGAGCCTGGTGGGCTGCCTTCTGTGGGATCGCACAGAGTTGGACATGACTGAAGTGACTTAGCAGCAGCAATGCATATATATGGAATCTAGAAAAATGGTACTGAAGAATTTATTTACAGGGCAGCAGTGGAGAAACAGACATAGAGAATAGACTTATGGACATGGGGAGAGGGGAGGAGAGGGTGAGATGTATGGAAAGAGTAACATGGAAACTTATATTACCATGTATAAAATAGATAGCCAACGGGAATTTTCTGTATGGCTCAGGAAACTCAAACAGGGGCTCTGTATCAACCTAGAGGGGTCGGATGGGGAGGGAGGTTCAAAAGGAAAGCGGTATATGTATACCTATGGCTGATTCATGTTGAGATTTGACAGAAAACAAACAAACAAAAAATAATAACCCCCCAAAAAAAGAAGTTAACATAAATAATGGAGTTTGAAATGTCATAGCTAGTAATGTGATAATATAAAAAGACAATGTAAATATAAAAGATTAATAGCTTATGGACTATAATTGCTTACTTATCAAATGTAATAGAAAGCTTTGATTAAATAATTATAAGGCAAATATTAGATAACAAGAACATTTCTAACCATAAGAAAGCTCAATAGATTAATTTATGTACTTTATATACATAAATATTTTAGACTTTATTTTATATAATAAATGTGCAAAATATTTAAGTATGCAATAATAATATATGTAAACATTTACATATATGAGTATATAGTAAATAATGTATATATATAAATATAGCATAAATTATATAATATGTAACATAAATGTGAAAGTGTGTATGTATGTGTGTGTGTGTAGTGAGCTCTTGCAATACAAAGCCTTTCCAAGGATTTCACTATTATTGTTATCAATAATAGTAAATATTCTTTTGATAAGCCACTTGGAATCTTTTAGCCTGAAGAAATTTTAGTAAAATTACAATAATGCTCTGAGTTAATAATATGACCAATAAACAGGGCTTATATTTTTAATTCCAAACCCTGGTTTCTTTAGATTTGTCAGCGGTTGATATGTATATATATGTGAAACAGTTTCCTCCGTAGTTTGTGAGGTTTCTCAACAACTTCTGCCTCTGCATTTAGTAACTTAGGACTTTTATGATTCAGGAAGAGTGTTTTACCACTCTTTCCAAGCTTTGAGAACCAGTTGTCTAGGCACTCATGGGAAAGAACAGGGCTATGGAGGAATTTGTTTTGGGTCCCTGGTCTTTCTGAGGATGCGACTGTCTGCCTGAGCTACCCTCTTCCTCACGGCTGCTGCTTTCCGTAAAGTGGAAATCTCTCCTGAGGGGTAGGGAGGGAGGAGGAATCTGGGTCGATGACAGGAGGGGCCTCATGGGTGATGATGGGAGAGACCCTTTGAAGAGGGTCTCTTCTGTTTCTTTACAACATTGCCAAGAACCAGGGCTGTCCAGTAAGAGGATGTATTAAAACCAGCCAGAAATCAGAGGAGGGGAGCAAGTACAACAGTTTCCATTATACTGGGAAAAACAAAACAAAACAAAACAAATAAACTTCCCTGGTGAATTCCCTAGCTTCACTCAGCTACATACAGTTACTTGCAAAATTACAAAATTTATTAGACTCTCACTAAAGTCTTATATATTCAGATACTATTATTGCACCCTGAAGGCTACTCATTTTTTTTTAAATTTTCTGAAAGCATCAAGTCCTGTTTGTTTTATCTGTTTATTTTGGGTGACATTTGTTTTGAGTTTTATGCTCTTTATTATCTTGCATCGATTGCCCCATTCGTTACTTATTGTGCAATTGTCTTCTCTCTCCTGAGTAACTTCAAGATAGAGTTGTTTCAGCACAGAAAGTTGGGTGTCATGGGAGAGACATCGAGGCTTCCTGGTTCAGAGCAAAGCCCTGCTCTGGGGAGACCTGATGCAGAGACCACGCCTCCTCGGCAGGGACAGTGGGTTCCTGATGTGGCTTCCGTTTGCTGTGCTGTCTGTCTCCAGGACACGGAGATGTGGATGAGCATGAAAGGCAGACGTGGCGGGAGCAGGGAGATGAATAGTTCTCTGGAAGGGTGTCCTCAGTGGAAGCGAGGTGGGGATGCCTACTGGGGAACATCCTGTGGAGTGACTCCTGTGGACGGGAGGAGACGGAGCAACAGGGGCAGAGGGAGCCAGGGGGCTGCACGAGGGTTCATTCAGATGGCCTCAGTGACACCAGGGCCATTGGAAACAGTTCTGGAACTGTACTCCATCCCATGGGGATAGAGTACCCCATCCCAGGGACCATGGGGTGGTCCCTGACATGATCTGTCCCTGAAGACATGGGCCCCGGCAGTCTGTCCCTGAGGGTCCCCTGAGGGTACTGGCAGCAAGCAGCCACCACTGGCCACTCCTTCCATGTGGGGCCATCAGTGGGGGGCACCCCATGTCCGCCAGGAGTGCTGTCCACTCCAGGAGCCCCACGGTCTAGCCGTGGCACTGCTCAGAATGATCGGTTAGAACCACATGACCACACAGGGCTGACTTCTTCAGTGGGCTCCCAAGGTGAATAAAGCCTTCACCATTCCAATTCCCCTTGTGAAATGCACAGCGGAAGAACTCATGCTTATGTGCAAAGATTTCACAACCCACATATACAACGTTTAAATGTTTTGTCAGCCCACATGACTAGATGATTGGGACCAGGATTCGGAATCCAAGGCCAGACCCTGTTGTATTATGTGAACAAGGAAACATTCCACTCATCACTCCTCAGTTCAGCTAAACATGCAGAGTCATGGAAACAAAGAGATCATGCAAATAAGAATATTTTTAAAAAATCAAGAATACTTTAAGTTTCTTTGACATTAATTTCTCATTTAAATGCTTTCTTCTCTGTAATCATCTTCTGTGTTTTTTCACTCTTTTAACCTTCTTGAGGCTTTCAATGGCTAAGTCGAAGATCTCTCTTGATAAATGTCGCACTGCACTTGAAAATATGTGGGATCTTTTCAAATATCATTTGATACTGATTTCTAACATCAGTTCAGTTCAGTCGCTCAGTCATGTCCAACTCTTTGCAACCCCATGGACTGCAGCACGCCAGGCCTCCCTGTCCATCACCAACTCTCGGAGCTTGCTCCAACTTATGGCCATTGAGTTGGTGATGCCATCCAACCATTTCATCCTCTGTTGTCCCCTTCTCCTCCTGCCATCAATGTTTCCCAGCATCAGGGTCTTTTCAAATGAGTCAGTTGTTCGCATCAGGTGGCCAAAGTATTGGAGTTTCAGGTTCAGCATCAGTCCTTCCAAGGAATATTCAGGACCGATTTCCTTTAGGATGGACTGGTTGGACTTCCTTGTTGTCCAAGGAACTACCAAGAGTCTTCTCCAAGCACCACAGTTCAAAAAGCATCAGATCTTCAGTGCTCAGCTTTCTTTATAGTCCAACTCACACATCTATACATAACTACTGGAAAAACCATAGTTTTGACTAGACAGACCCTTTGTTGGGAAAGTAATGTCTTTGCTTTTTAATATGCTGTCTAGGTTGATCATAACTTTTCTTCCAAAGAGCAAGCATGTTTTAATTACATGGCTTCAGTCAGCATCTGCAGTGATTTTGGAGCCCCCCAAAATAAAGTCTGTCACTGTTCCCTGTCTATTTGCCATGAAGTGACGGGACCAGATGCTGTGATCTTAGTTTTCTGAATGTTGAGTTTTAAGCCAATGTTTTCACTCTCCTCTGGCTCTTTAGTTCTTCTTTGCTTTCTGCCATAAGGTTGGTATCATCTGCATATCTGAGGTTATTGATATTTCTCCCTTCAATCTTGATTCCAGCTTGTGCTTCTTCCAGCCCAGTGTTTCTCATGATGTACTGATTTCTAACAAAGTTCCACAGTGATAAGAGAAAAGAGTGCATGATTTCAACCCCTTTAGACCGTGAAATTTTTAGACCTTCTTTTATGTGTCTAGATATGTTCCAATATCTCCTGGTTTATAGTATATGGGAGCTTGAGTAGAATTTGTACCCTGATGTTGTGTGGACATGTATAAATCTTAATCATGTTGAATTGGTTCATAATGCTTTTCAGGTCTACTGTATCCTTCTACTTCTCTCTGTTTTCATACTGTTCATTTTTGAGAGTTTGATAAAGAAACTCCAACTAAAAATCTTAATTTATCTACTGAAAAAAATAATTGTCATATATAGCAGAACTATCTGTAATTTTGCTCTGTATTTTCCAAGTCTCCTGCAAATGAGTTATTATGGTTTCATTATTTAAAAAAAATAAAAATTAGAAAATATATTTTGAAAAATAATCAAATAATCCAGTGGTCTTTTAGGTAGAAATAATACCAGCTTGGGCTTCCCTGATAGCTCAGTTGGTAAAGAATCTGCCTGCAATGCAGGAGACCCTAGTTTAATCCTTTGGTTTGGAAGATCCACTGAAGAAGGGATAGGCTACCCATTCCAGTATTCTTGGGCTTCTCCTGTGGCTCAGCTGGTAAAGAATCCATCTGCAATACAGGAGACCCATGTTCAATCCCTGGGTTGGGAAGATCCCCTGGAGAAGGGAAAGGCTACCCACTCCAGTATTATGGCCTGGAGATTTCCATGGACTGTATAGTCCATGGGGTTGCAGAGTCAAACATGACTGAGCAACTTTCACTTTCAATACCAGCTTGCCATTATGCTTCTGTAATGGTTATGAATTGGCTCTAAAGCAAAGAGCATAACCCAGGAGGAAGGCAGTCAGGCAGGAAGGATCATCTTCTGCTCAGGAAAGTGTCAGTGTTGTTTTCTATTCAGATCTTCAGCTGATTAGATGGAGGTCCAGCCACCTGGAGAGGGGCAAGCTGCTCTACTCAGTCTATGGATTTAATACTTACTCTCTTTCCAAAACCACCTTCACAGAAACATCCAGGAAAGCATTTGACAAGATATCTGGGCACTCTGTGCCCCAGTCAAGTTGACATATAAACTAACCATCACACCCCTTTTACAGATAAATTGACAGGCTCTGAGTTAACTTACACAGGCAACATAGATACCAGGATGTGAGCGAAGATTTGAACCCAGAGCCTTATGGTACTCTAGGTCCATATATGTAAATCATATGTAAGCATGTGAATCATAAATATTTGCTATTTTTTAATTTAATAAAATATGTTTGATGTTTAAAGCAAATTATTTCATATTAAAATTTCATTTTCTAGTTTCATCCCACAAATGACTTTTCACTTTTTTCCCCCTAGAAATGACCAGAGGAGTAGAATTTCTTAAAATATTTGATGTAGGGCTTAGAAAAATCAAGAGATATTTACAGTTGAAAACTATAATTTTAGAAATCAATACCATATATGTATTTTTATATTGCCCATAGGTTATGCGAGTCTGGAAGTACTGGTGTCCTCTTATTTAGCATTTTATTCCAAGCACTCAGAGCAGGATTTCCTCATACTAGCTCCCCACCAATGAATATTTGTTAAATTTTGAGTGATTGAAGGACTAGATGAATAAACAAATACCTTTTATCTGTCCTCAAAATTTTTCATGAATGTAACAGAATTAGAAAGTGGTGGCAAGCAGGTTTGGATGTAGATAATAATCTTACCACATATTATTTTTGCTTCTAACACTGTGATTATAAGATACGATCTTGCTGGTGGATAGCCTTGCATTAATTATTCACAAGCTCTTATACTTGGTTTAGTTTGCATCATTCACCCCTTAGAACATGTCCCATATTCCAGGGGTTGGTAAGAAAGCAGTTATGACTGGAGATGCTGTGAAGATAAAATGCAGTTTCACGATATTGCTCCGAGTCTTAGCTAATAATTTTTCTTTTGTTTCTTCCAGTGAAAAAGGCAATTGAATTGAAGTCAAGAGGAGTCAAGGTGATGCCCAGCAAGGACAGCAGCCATAAGAACTCTGTCTGTAAGTCACCCTGTCTCTGTATGAGGATGGATGTGTCCATTAGAGGGGAGTGCTTCTGGAGAAGTGCTTCTCTAAACTGCCTTCTCCCTGCATCTCCTTCTGCTTTCCTACTGTCAAAAGTATTTTCTGGGAGAGAGAGTCTGCATTAACTCCACTCTATTTGGAGAGAGCGTGTGATCATCTTAATTCTAAATGTATCTCCTGCCTGCCTGTGCCCTCTGCCCTCATGGGCCACTGTCTGAGACTGGACCTTCCAGAGTTCCCTATTAAGTAGCCGTTCCACCCTCAGGTGTTTTGATCCCAGTTTCTCTTTCCATTCTAGTATATACTCAAGGATATACTCCCTGTTTGATAATTATTGGGCAGTATTATTCAAATTGAACCAGGCTTAATGAAGGAAGAAAACTACCAGAGGGCAAGAAGAAAGCAAGTAATTATTTCAAAATAAAGGTTTAGTATTTTGCTGTTGTTAGTTTTTAGTTCAGAATGTTTCCTAAAATGGGGGATGTGGTGTTTATAATTATTTTGCAGTTGACTTTTTTTATGGACAAAAACCTTGCAGAAGCGGCCCATTCTAGGAACAGAGAACTATGTACTGAGTGAACCCTTCCATCAAATCGACATGAGGAGGTCTGAGGTCAGAACAGGCAGACATCAAATGCATCTCTTAGTGCCACATTCAAGCAGGAGCTTGAATGTGCAAAAGAAAATAAGTATGTCTGCATCCTTATCTGAATACAAATTGACAAATGAGTCATAATTCAGTGGTATTAGAAAGCGTTCCGTCCTATCTCTCAGCAGTATTACGCCACGTTTTCTGTTAGACTTGAAAATTAATCATTAGAGGAAATGAAGAATTGAGGAAACTGCAAGCCTTCTAAGATCAGCCTTGTAATAAATGGTAATATGTTATTCACGCGGAAGGTGTGTCTGAGGAAACTAAATTAAGTGCTTCAGAGAAAAGAGGACACAGACTTTGAAGCTGGAGAGACAAGGATTCAATAGCTGTGAGAGTGTTGATTGTATTCAAATCCAAGTTGCATCATTTATAAAAGTAAAATGGTAATGATTCTTGTTGAGTAGATGAAGCATGGTGTTTGTAACTGCCTGTTCCAGTATAGGGCAGGGAGTGGGCATTCTGCAACCACATCCGTTAGGAATTTGCTGTACATAAAGAGAAGAAGGGACGGTTGTACATAGTAGGTCAGCCAAGAATTCAAACAACCTGGATCTTACTTGCCAGAGAAGGAGGTAGGGCCCAGAGCACTGACCTTGTTTTCTAAGATCTTAGCAAATAGTTTGACTTCTCACAGGAGGTGAGCCCAGGACACAGAGCCCATAAAGCCCCATCCAGGATACAACCTTTTCCTAGGAAGCAGTGACCCCCTTCCCTTTGTGATGGAATAGAAGGGGGCGCACAAAGATGATGCATGCATATTATAGATATGGTGAGGCTTCCTGAAGGCATGTCAGTTGCTGACACTCTTATTAAGTCATTTATATACAGATTATCTGATTTATTTACATTCAGTATTTATATTAAACGTTGTGTCTTTGGTACTTGTCTCATTATTTTTTCAAGCCATTCAATAAGCCATGGCCTCTATATTTCTGGGCTTCCATGGAGGCTCAGAGGGTGAAGAATCTGCCTGCAATGCTGGAGACCCAGGTTTGATCGCTGGATCGGGAAGATCCCCAGGAGAAGGAAATGGCAACCCACTCCAGTATTCTTGCCTGGAGAATTACATGGACAGAGGAGCCTGGTAGGCTGCAGTCCATGGGGTCGCTAAGAGTTGGACAGGAGTGAGCGACTTCACTTTCATCTTTCACTTTCATGCATTGGAGAAGGAAATGGCAACCCACTCCAGTGTTCTTGCCTGGAGAATCCCAGGGTCTGGGGAGCCTGGTGGGCTGCCGTCTATGGGGTCGCACAGAGTCTGACACGACTGAAGTGATTTAGAAGCAGCAGCAGCTGTAGACTTACTTTCCTCTTCCTTTTCTTCTTGCCATTCTTGTCTACAGAATACAATGCAACAGAATACAATGTTAGCAGCCCTAAGTGTGAGAGTCAGGAGGGTAGGTAATCCATTACTGCCCTTCTAACTCAAAAATGTAAAACTCTGTAGGGAGAAGGACAAACAAAAGCTTTGGTTGTTATTTTTCAGCTAGAGATTGTTCTCTCTGTGTAAAGTTGAAGACAAATGACTTTACAAATCCACTATTGATTTGTTGTAACTCAGTCAGAAGAATTGATGGCACATGCTGTGTATTAAGCATCTGCAGTTACAACAGTTTATACCCAAACAGGATAGGACATTTGGTTCAGAGCCATTATTTAATGTAAAGCTGATTGAAACATGGTGGAAAAATGGGAAAATATAATGCATTGTGTTATAAATGCTTGGGAAAAAAATAACAACAGCATACTATGAAATAAATGACCCTAAAATTCTTCTACTTTTGACTGTAAGCCATTTATTTCATTGTCTTTGTTTCCATGGGCAATCAATTTTCTTCCACCTCTGAAAAAATATCTGAAGTGAAACAGAATGATATTTATTCAAAATTGCCAAATAGTCCTGTTAATGAAAGGCAATTGATCAAATATTGTCTTTTATAATATGTTGTCTTTCTCTTTTGCCTCAGACACAGTTATTTGGAAGGGCATATTTTACAAGTTTCGTAGTTCCATTTTTTCGGCAACAGTGTAAATGATGCCTTAGCTACATTGTACAGTTAAAGATGCAGTTGTAACAATGTAATGTTTGATTTAGCTTCTTAACACGGTGTGGCTCATTAATCCACTTTCTAAAATACGTCCTTATAAATGACCATCCTAGCTGCGCTGGGTCACACTGCATTATCCACTCATCACTAAAATCACTACATTCAGTTGTTGTCTTCTTATGTTTGGGATAATTTAAGAGCAAACGGAATATATTAGTATGTAATATTCCCTTTTTACTTACATTCCAGGGTGTTAAATGGAAAAAAAAAAAAAGAGTTAATCTTGTCTTTCATAATTTCTTCCATTCCTGTCAGCCTCCACACTTAGCAACATAATCACACACAAAAATGGACTCCGCCCAGAAAAAGACTCTCCTTTTAATCCTTTCTCTGTAAACAGGGATTAGTGCAAGCTAAGGAATGGGAAACAAAGAAACCATTAATCCCTTTTTGATAGGGGTAAAAGGAGAGATAAACAAAAGGCAAAGCATCCCAATAATAGTCACCATTTGGAAAGCAGTTTCAGTGTGATCCACTGCTGGAGCAGAATGAAGCATCTCTGATTAATGGCCCTAGACCTCTCTCTCCATTTCCACACTGGTACATCCACCTGCCCGCCCAACATTTGCACACGCAAGTGTAATAAGCATCTCTCTCCTTCTGAACAAAGGCCACTTCTCTTCCCTGTTGAAGACCCAGAGCCCGGCGCCATCCCTGCCCTGCCAGCCTGCTGCCCCAGCTACGTCAGAAGCCAACCACATCTCTTCACCCCAAACCACCGCTGTTCTCAGGTGCATTACTCACCATCTCACCCCAGATTCCTATCTCTGCCCGTTTCCCTGCAGTCAAGACCCCACACTTCATCCAGAGTGATCGGAAGGACACATCTGTGGAATCTCATCACTCTTCTGCTCAGAACCCTTGAAGCTTTCCCATCACCACCCAAGTGAGCCCACGTCCCTTACAGAGACCCACAGGACCGCCTCACCCCTGCTCCCCATCTGTTCTCCCCCAGCCCTTGTCCACTAGCTTTGGGGCTAGTTCTTAAAGCTCCCGCCTCAGTCTTCGTTCCTCTGTCTCCTCAGTCTGAGGTGGTTTCCCCCAGGCGCCTTCTCTCTCCCTTCCTTCACATCATTTCTCAGAGCTTACCTGCTCCCTAGGCTCTCACTGGTCACCTTGCATACCTTTTGCACACGTTGCCCAGGGATCACTTTACCCCTCTGGTTACCTGTTCTGCTTTTCTCTGTATCATGTATCACAGTATGTCATACATATGGGCTTCCAGGTAGTGCTGCGGTAAAGAATCTGTCCGCCAGTGCAGGAGACGTGGGTTCAATCCCTGGATCGGGAAGATCCCCTGGAGAAGGGAATGGCCACTCCACTCCAATATTCTTGCCTGGAAATCCCATGGACAGAGGAGCCTAGTGGGCTACAACCCATAGAGTTGCAAAGAGTTGGACATGACTGAGCATATACACACACACACATCATACATATCAGTCTTATTTTTATGTGTTTATATGTACATATTTAACATATGCATTTATATGAATATGTGGAGGTATATGTGAGGAATATTATATATTAATATAGTATTGATATATTATGTATAATATGTATATTCTACATTTTATATAAATTATATATAAATATATTAAATATGATATAATATGTATATTATATAATATATCATTATAATAGTATATTAAATGCATATAGATTATCACTTGCTTTCTCTCTCTTCCAATCCCCCCATTAGAATACTGACTCTTTGAAGGAGGATATTTTTGTCTGCTCTCTTCACTGAGATCTACCAAGTGCCCTGCAGAGAGGCTCGGGCACACAGCAGTTGCTCAATAAATACTTGTCCATTGAATGACTGACTTTCCTAGTTGTGTGGAGGCCTGAAGAGGCATGTCAAGGTAACGTCACACTCTCCTTCAGTGAGGTCTTTGTGCTCCATGTCATCTTCATGCCTTCAGCATGAAAACCTTGAGGAAAGACCGACAGCTGTCATGGAGATGTTAAAAATACATTCTTTTCCTAGAGGAAATGAGTCTCCTGGTCATTCAAGCCATGTAAATGTTTATCAGACCAGGAGAGTTATAAGAAAGATAGCAACACTTATTGAGCATTGAGTAAAAATAGAAATTTATTAGCTTTCAGAATAGTAGTAGGTCAACCCATAAAATGTAAGAATCCATAGACAGGATGTTAAACAACATTAAATTAGGTCCTTTGCAAGTCAAGACGCCATGTTTTCCAAGACACTGTGTTTTCTATATTGCACCTTGTCAGTGACTGATTCCCTCAAATCTCTCATTTATAGACATGTGCTTGGCAATGGTTAAGAGAAAATCATTCTTATTACCAAAATTATATGTAGTATATGAGTGAGGCACAACTAATTAAATAACTGCTCAGTTAAAATAAAATACCATAGTCTTAGAATCCCTATGCCTGCTGCACGGAAGGAAACATTTAAACCATGAGGAATGAGTCTTTTTCAAGTTTTTGTAACAAGGTGACAGCGTCTGGTAGTAAAACCTCATTGTCAGCCTGGATTCTGTGCTCGAGTAGGCTAGAAAATACAACACTCTAATTTTCCACTATGCCACTGCTGAATGAATCCATTTGTTACTGAGTTGATGACTAGGACATGCTGGCTTTCAGAAAGGGCATTTGAAGAACCACAGAGAAAGCCAGCCCTGCCACTCTCCAGGTGCTTCTCTGGATTTGGAGCTTGAAGAGGGCTGTGGTCATGAGATGGGATGAGGGGAGGAGAATGGAGTGAGGCTGTTAAGAAACTTGAGTGACTCCCTTAATAGGGCTGCTAAGACAGGCTTCTCAGGGAGCAGAAGTCACACCACAACCCTCAATCTCATCAGCTATAAATGATGCTTTGTGTGGTTTCCACCTCGGAAACTTTATTCTAGAATTAACTTGCAGCCAGAATTTTCATCAGACCACACTTCCCCAGGTAACTGGATACATTATTGTTTTATGAATCCCCACATGAATAGTCTTCAAAAATTAACAGGATTTGCTTTATCCACTTACAAAAAAGAGCACACATTTTGTTTTACAATAATATTTTTATGGTCACTAAGCTTGTTACTACATTGCTAGAAATGTCACCCGTCATCATTTGTTTTTAGGGGACTTTATTGCTGTAGTATTAATGGGTGATTTATTTGAATGGTGGTAGACCAAAGTGATTTGTAAAACTGCTAAAACAAGGCACGTCTGCTGTGCTCTATGCTGGATTTCTGGCACTGAGTGCTCTTGATCTTGCTTTAAAGCAGGTTTTGACAGTGGAAAAAATAATAGCTCCATTAACCTCTAACAGTTCTATCAAGGTTTAATAAAACACAAAGGATAATTGCCCCTATCTGCTTTGTTTCATCATAAAATGCAACAATATGAAGTTTTGCGATTGTTAAAGAACCTTGTTTTCTTAACAAAGATCCATTCCCATCTAGCATGAATATAGTAGGTTGTACAAATTGCTTCATAAATCAGGTAAGTAAATTATGCTTGCAGTTTCTAAATAGGCCTTTGTCACTGCAGGAGCTAAAATATCTTTTAAAATGCCAAGGAAAATCTTGCTGGGAAGAGAACTGCTATCTAGATACATTGGGAAGAATGGCATCACTGGTGACTAGAAGCAAAGCTAGGAGGTTCATCAATTATTTATCACATCATTTACATACGTAATTTCTTAAGTAACCAGAAAAAAAGAATCTGGTAAAATATGGGAAGCAAGATATAGCTTGGTTCAGTTGTGCTGTAAACGCAGTGGGAAGTAAAATCCTTTATAAATGGGTTCAGCATATAGTTACAGAGCATAATCAATTAACTAAAGGGATGTACTTACTGTGCAAAATGACTACAGGTTTGTCCTTTTATTTCAAAAAGTGAATGGGAAACACCCTACAGGTTATAGCAGACTTGAAAGAGCAGGGTATAGCTTAGCATTTCCATCACTTACCTTTTAGAAGCCCAACATATTACACACATTTTTATTAAATTTTATAAAATAACGTAATCTTCCCATATAATTGGATAAAAACACTCTGAAACTGTACAGAATTGTGGGACTGTTGGTGTTGTGTGTCAACACAGGTACCTAATTCCAGTAGTTGTTAGGAGAGTAAATTGCTATTACTATTTCCTCGTAATTTAATTATCTTATATGATCAAATGTTTGCTACTGAGTAACTTCAGTCAGAAGCTCTAAAGATTAAACTAATTAATCATGGTAGCTCCTTTATGAATTAAATTAAAACCTTCCATTCTATACACAAGGCAACTAAGTCAGCCAGTTAAATTAATTAGCCCTGATATAAAGATAGATAGGGGAGTCTGGACTTAAAAACCATGAAGTACTCAGAACATCAAGGGGAATTCAGAAAAGACGCACATTCCTTAAGCCTCATCATTTTATTTAAAACACATTTTTAACGGTGACAGGAGAATACTGAAAATATTTTCAGATGAAGTCCTTTCATAGAATCACAGAATTGTAAAATTGAACTTGACTTTCAGCTTTCAGGGTGACAGTCTGTCCAGATTGATAACCCTGCCTCACTGAAGAAGAAATTCAGAGGTAAATGAACTGATGTTGATCAATGGTGTTAGTGCTGATAATTTATGTTGATTTTAAGGGAAGTAGTTTGTGCGTTCATGGGAAAGGTGAGGAGAAGCGTGGTTTCTGCCTGTTTATTTCGACGGAGGGAGGAGGGGAGATGCCCATTTTCATTCAGTTATTCAGGGGGCTCTCAAGCACTCAGGTTCAGGTAAGAAGCTGGTGCACTCACACCTACCTGCTTCACAGGTGACCCTCTAAAGACTGGCACACCTATCGTGTATCCTCCACATTGTCTCTGGGTTGCCAGTCTCTTTTTTAACAAGAATACCACCAACAACAAAAAGAAACTTTATTTTGAAATGATCATAAATTTTCAGGAAACTGTAGTAAAAGCTACAAGGAGGCCTTGTACCTTCACCTGATTTCCCTAATTGTGGGATAATCTTAAAACTGGAGAAGTGACTTTGGGACAGTCCACAGAGCTTATTCAAACTTCACCAGTTTTACCTGGGTGCTCTCGTGCACGTGTGTGTGTGTGTGTGTGTGTGAGTGTGTGTCTGCACAGTTGCGTCACCTGTGTGGAGTCCTACAGTCAATGCACACAGCAGTGCCCCCCGCAAGGCTGCCCGCAATGCTCTCCTGGGCTAGTCTTCACTTGGTCAGCTTGTTATTTCAAGAGTACCACACACACAGAACGTACACTGTGTTACCTCTTGTGACCAGCTTTTCCCCTTAGCACAACTCCTCTGTGAACCATCCGAGTGGTTGTGTGTATCAGTACTTGGTTCTTTTTCATTGCCATAGGATTCTCCACAGCAGGGATGTATCACTGTTTAACCATTGGCTGTTGAATGACACTGGGTATGCTTCCAATTTTTGCTCTTAAGAACAAAATTGTTATTGACATTGTGAAATGAAGAGTTTTTCCCATGAATATGGGTTTTCATTTCTCTTGAATAAAGTCCTGGGAGAGTAATTGCTGGATCATATGATAGCACGTCAGTTTTATAAGAAACTGCCAAACAGATTTCCAGAGCAGCTGTACCATCTTATGTCCCCAAAACAACATATATGTGATGCAGTTTCTCAGCATGCTTGCCAGCATTTGGTGTTGACTTTTTTTTTAATGAACTATTTTGATAAGTAGCCATTGATATCTTATTATGGTCTTAAATTGCATTTCTTAATGGCTAATGATGGTAAATGTCATCTTACCTGCTCATTCGCCATTTGTATTAAATCTCCAGTGAAATGTTAGTTCACATATTTTGCCCATTTTCTATTTTTTTTTTTTCCTGTTGAGTTGTGAGCATTTGTTCTGTAGTCTGGATACTAATCTTTTGTTGGGTATGTGGTTTGAAAATATTTTCTATCCATCTGTAGCTTGTCTTTTCATCCTCCTCAAAGGGTCTTTTGCAGAGCCAATCTCCTTTTTAGCTCATAGATTTCCATATAGAAAACATAGATTCTAGTTTATTTTAAAAGCAGGAAGGCTTGGCAATGCTGGGTCTGCAGTCATGCCTGACATCCGCAGGAATAGCTGGCTGGTGGCTGCCCTGTGCAGAAGAGGAGTGAACCCCATTGACCAGAACCCCAAGACCTGCTTACCTCCTGAAGGCCATTTCAGTTTATAATCCTAAATCTTAAATCTTGGCTACTTATGTGGCCTGTATATAGAAGGCAAAGAAACTGTGAAAATGTTCTCATTCATAATCTCAGGATTTATAAGATTTTTCATGGGAATTCAAATGAGCTGTATTAATCATGACATAAGGGAATTCAAATTATGGAAATAAAGCTTAATTCAAATGCTAAAGAATGAAAGAAACATATTTTACAAATTCTTGTTGTTTTTTCTAAGATTCTTAATCTTTTCTTTCTGATTTAGCATACATTTTTAGGTTTATAATGGACAATTTTGTTTCCCTTACTTACTCTCTTGTCTTGAATGCAAAATGGAACAGCCTTAGTATAAATCACCAATGATATATAATGATGATATTTAATTTCAGAAGCATTCACCAATTTTTTAAACTAATCTCTCCAAATTAATTGCTGCACTAATTGGATTAAATTAGATAATTTAATTACAGCAAATGATTCTATTTATTTGTTATAGTACTGATTTGGTCACATCCCTTGGGTTCGATGCATTTGCATTATTTTCATAAAGAGGAAGCAGATGGAGAGAATTACTAACTAGTTGTTTATGCCAGAAAGAAAAGCAAGTTATGTTTCAAAATAAGTGAAAAATATATGGAAAGTCAAGGAGATAAGCTGAGATTAATTAGTAAAGTGCTTTGGAAATGGAAAGCACCATATTTTGTGAACACTGTATATTGCAATTATTACTATAATACTTTACAGGGACTTCAATTTTCCTGTTTAAATCACCTATTTTGTAGTTTGAATTGTCAGTTTGAAAGGCATATGAAAAAGTATACACCATGTGACATCCAAGCAAGATACTTTAATCATATATCTGGGAATGTCATAGCTTTAAGTAAAAATCCAAGTTTATGTAAGAAATTCTCCACACACATCCCCCGCCAGCCCCAGGAAAATCTTTACAGCTTTGTCGTGCAGATGTACATATAAAAAGCATTTCACAACTCTTTGTAGGTTTCTGACATTGGAAAAAGTGATCTCATATAGTTATGTGTACTTTTTGTAAGGGCTAATTCATATGTTATTTTTTTTTTAAGATCTGTAAGAATTAGAAGATCTTAGTTGCATTAAGTTAATATATCATGCAAAGCATACAGTGGTAATTTCTGTGAGCGACCCCATGGACTGCAGCCCACCAGGCTCCTCTGTCCATGGGATTCTCCAGGCAAGAATCCTGGACTGAGTTGCCATGCCCTCCTCTGAGGATCATCCCGACCCAGGGGTCAAATCCACATCCCTTATGTTTCCTGCACTGGCAGGCAGGTTCTTTACCACTGGTGCCACTTGGGAAGCCTGTCAAATAAGCAGGATCCTCTGATAAACTGTAGAAGTATTTGTGGATTGATCTACTATTTATATCCACGTCATCGTGTATTCAGTACACTAAAAATAGGGTTTAGCAATCTATAGTCTATCCTTCCAGCCAAGCAAACAGCCATCCTTTTTTCTGGCACAATTTTCTAGAATCCATATAAAAGCCATTTATGACTTGTTCTGACCCAATTTTAGCTTTATGTTACATGCTATTTGCATCACAATGACATATTTAAGATTGCTTTAGTTGAAGGAATAACTTCATTTCTCTTTTTCACTCCTTTTAGCAGTGAAAATGACAAACTAAAAATCTCTTTTCTGGATGTTCTTGTAAAATATGTGAACGTTTTTCTCCAGTACTATCATCCTTCAGAATAATAATTTTCTTTTATCTGGTGGAAAACAAATAAATAGATACCCTGTTAATGTCTGCTTATATATCTGTGATATACTCTAATCATAATATTCTCATGATTTTTATGTTACTATTCAGTCTATTACGAGGATTAATTGGAGTGTATTTGGGTAAAATGAGGCTTAGTATATGAGACAATCTGAGTGATTCCTTTTTTTGTTGTTGTTAACTCAGCATTTCTTATTGGACGTGAAGTGTTTTTGGTATAGGACATTAATTTGCAAATTCTTCATTACAGCTCTACAATTTTAATCCGATCAGGCTTTCACCCTTGTTTCAAAGGCTCCAGAGATTTCTTGTGCCTCTAAATCTACTTTTTAACAATATCCTGAAGGCTCTCTGTGATCTGGTCCTCCTGTATTTCTCCAGCATCACTGCCCTACACTTCAGCAACAACCACACACGCATGCAGGCACACACACACACACACGCACACATACTTTCTGATCCCTTTATTTTAAGTCTCCCTGTGTTTTCCTCAGAAAAGCTTCTTCTGAGGAATCTTTGGGTGGGTGGGATGAGGTCCACGTGAGCTAACGAGCACCTTGAAGAGTGTTCATTCTGAGTCATCCCTGTGGGGATGTGAGAGTCAGTGCCTGGGGGCCAGTGAGGATGCACAGCCACATGGCTGCTGGTGAGACCTGGAGGCGGGCTCCAGTGTCTTGGCCCAAACAATTGAACACCGTTGTTACCGTTATAAAGAGGGAAAATAGGAACCAACAGATGTTGCAATTATTGATCGTACCTCTCTCAGAGAGTTGCATGATGAATCACAAAGTTGATTTGAGGTCTGCTCCAGACAAAGAAGATTGTAAGTTATGGCTCTGCTAATAATGAGACTGGAACCCAGGCATCCCAGCTTATGATCTGGGTGAAGATCGCCCTCCCAGAGAAATGAAAGAACAGCAGAGTCAAGATAATCCCAGAGTGTATTGATCATGAAGCCATATAAAGTATAGATTCAAATTCCTTCTGACAGTATTCAAGTTATATAGTCTCTTTAGCAATTGTTTTAATTACTATAACTGCCTCCTACCTTTTTTTTTTTTAATTAAGAGGAATTAGTAACCAAATAAAATAGTATTAAACTTTAATTTCCTAATATCTGAAATACTAATGACAATATCTACCTTCTAGGGTTGTTTTATTCACTTATTACAGGTCACATAAAACAGCCCAGTGCCCAAAGTACACAAACAGATACTTAATAGCAATATTCATTGTAATTATTTATTTTTGTTAAGACAGAAAATATACAGACCTTTATCACAGTTACATATAAAATGAAGCCACCACTTCATTCAGGTAGACTGTGAAGATTTTATTTTGAGACGTCAGTTTATAAATGCTTTTTTATATTCAAAGGGAAATTATAAACTAGATTGCACACCAGAAGTTTTTAACCTCTCCCCATTGGGACTGATATGGTGGATGAGACAGAAGAGCAGCCACAGAAGTACCATGACACTGAAGATGGCCCTTCAGCATCCCATGCATGTACACACACACACACACACACACACACGTGCACACACACATGTACACACGCACACAGACAATGTAGCTGACTGTGATTTTAAGAAAATGTGATAATAATTTTTTTAAATTAATGCATTCAAATAAGTCACCCACTTTAAAACCTCAACATTTGCTAATTTATAAAATAAAAATACAGTTATCCATTTTTTTAAAAGAATTTGAATTACATCACATAGCAGGAAAGCATATTAAAGGCTGCTTTGTACAAGCCCTAGCAAAGATAAAATCAGCTTTGGGCAACTATGTGTAATTCTCTTCACCTCCCTACAACTGTATTCATCCCTTAATAAAACCAAATAAAATTAGATTTTGAGAGTGGCAGTGATGTTATCATGGAATAAACTTAAGTCTAGTGAATACTGAACATTGCAAATGTTAGTTAACTTACAGGTGTTTGATTACAAAAACCTATTTGGACCATGCCCCCCCCTCCCCCACAGCTGACTCAGACATCCACTGGACAGCCCCCCTCCTGTTTGAAAACCCCTCAACAGAACTGTGAGTATTTACCCACATGCAATACAAAGCACTCTCCAGTATTTTGTCCAAGGTTAGCAAATTTGAGATTTCTGTTTTAAGTTTATTATCATTTTGTTTCCTAATGCAAGAACTCTATTAATCCACAGCCTACCATGTAAAATACTACATACAGTGTGGGAAGTTACTCATTATTGACATTTTATAACATTCTCATTATTTTCAAGTTTTGACAATTATGAATAAAGTGGCTATAAATATCCATGTGCAGGTTTCTGTGTGGACATAAGTTTTCAGCTCCTTTGGGTAAACACCAAGAAGTGTGATTGCTGGGTCATATGGTGAGAGTGGGATTAGTTTTGTAAGAAACCACCAAATGGTCTTCCAAAGTGGCTGTGGCAACCTGCATTTCCACCAGCAATGAATAAGAGTTTCTGTTGCTCCACATATTCACCAGCATTTGGTGTTGCCCATGTTTTGAATTTTCACCATTTTAATAGGTGTGCAGTGGTATCTCATTGTTGTTTAATCTGCATTCCCCTGATGATTTATGATGTATCTTTTCATAAACCTATTTGTCATCTGTGTATTTTCCTTTGGGAAGTATCTGTCAAAATATCTAACACATTTTACTTGGGGTTTTTGATTTTCCTACAATTGAGTTTTAAGAGTTCTTTGTATGCTTTGGATAATAGTTCTTTATCAGATGTATCATTTGTAAATATTTTCTTCACATCTGTGGCTTAGTTTCTTACTCTCATGTTATAGAGCAGAATTTTTAAATTTTAATGAAGTTCAACATCTCAATTTTTTACAGATTATTCTTTTTCATTTATATTTAAAAAGTCACTGACAAACCCTAGGTCATTTAGGTTGTCTCCTGTTACCTTCTAGGAGTTGTATAGTTTTGCATTTTACATTGAGGTCTTTGGTCCATTTTGAGCTAATTTTTTGTGAAGAATGTAAGATCTGTGTGTAGGCTAATCTTTTTGCATGTGGATGTCCATTTGTTCCAGCACCATCTGTGGAAATGTCAATCTTTTCTCCATTGTATTGCCTTTGCTCCTTTGTCAGAAAAGATCAGTTGGCTATAATATTGTTTGGGTCTATTTCTAGACTTCCTATTCTGTTCCATTCTTCTATTTGTATATTTTACCACTATCCCAAAGGCTTGATGATTATAGCTTTAAGGTATTATTCATTCTTTACAGTATGTCAGAATTTGCATCATGCTATAGTTTCACCTGGAACTTATAAACTGTTAAGTGTTTTTGTTTTTGTTTTTGTTTTTAATTGAGGAGGAAAGAAAATTCAGAGTCATTTAGAGAAATCTTGCAGAAGGGACACTAAATTTCAGTTCACTCAAAATCTAGAATTTACATACTTTTGTCAACAGTTTTTTTTCCCACCATTTCATTTTACATATAATAATTATAAATAGTTGCTAATATTTATTAGGCATGTGCATTGTAAGAAAGTTTTACACATATATGGTGTGCTAAGTCACTTCAGTCGTGTCCGACTCTGTGCGACCCAATAGACAGAAGACCACCAGTCTCCCCCATCCCTGGGATTCTCCAGGCAAGAACACTGGAGTGGGTTGCCATTTCCTTCTCCAATGCATGAAAGTGAAAAGTGAAAGTGAAGTCACTCAGTTGTGTCCGACTCTTAGGGACCCCATGGACTGCAGCCCACCAGGCTCCTCCATCCATGGGATTTTCCAGGCGAGAGCACTGGAGTAGGGTGCCATTGCCTTCTCTGTTACACATATAAGAAAGAGTAATTTTTACAATCCATCTAAGAAATTACTATGTCCATTTTACATTATGGAACTGAGACTCACAGCAGGGTACCCAGGTTCACAAAGCAAATACCAAGTCTGTATTCTGAATGGTAAATTCCTCTCTGTAATAATTACCTTATCTTTCTAAATATCGCTGGAAGATCGATCTTTCTAATGGAATTTTGAAAAAAAAAAAACAACTTGAAGACTTACCGCATTTAAAATTGGTGCTTTACATTTCCTTTATATTCCATTTCAAAACAAAAGAGACAATATTTCTGATTTTGGATAAAAATACTGTTGTACTCATTCACTTATCCATGCAACAAATATTCACTGTGCTCAACTGATGCCTTTTTATGTCCTTTTATTTAATTTCAACATGAAGGTGCTGCAATTACTTTAGAACAGTTACACAGACTCAGTATTCTGTGGTCCCAACACACTGAAAATCTTTATAAACAGATTTAGTGAGCAAAGAAATACTTTTGGGTTTTACTAAAAATTTCAGAATCCCCACCCCCTGGTGGGCTACTGTCCATGGGGTCACAAAGAGTCGGATATGCCTGAGCAATACGGCACAGCACAAAACTTTTAAGATATAAAAAGGAGTAGTACTAAAGTTTGGGTAAGCAATGAGAATGCCCAGAAAGGAGGAATAAGGATTAGTGAAAGGGGGGGGAATGGAATTGACTCCAAGGTCCATTGGTCTCTCATCACCATGGTAAGAAGACATTTGTCCTGGCAGACAGAGGACCAAGATGGATGGCCAAAGCTCCACCAGCTCCTCCTCTCTGTAGAGCCTTAAGTGGAGCAGAAGTGCAGTGTTTTTACAGGTTGGACTTTACTGTAGCTCAAGGTCCTGCTGTCTTCAAGACAGCTGTTTGTTTGCAGAGGCCATCAGCCATTAATCAGAGAGACGGGGCTGAAGTTGCTGCCGGCTCAGTATGGGGCTTTCAAAGCAAACCACCAGGCAAGCAATACTGTGAAGTGGCTGGGCTCCCAAAGAATTACCTAGAGACCAGTCTATTTAAGCCAGAAGAAAAATAGCACTTCTGCAGAGAATATCTGCAAGAAAAGTAGAGAAAATAAAAGCAGAAAAACTTCCCATTGTAAAGGTCTTAAGTTTTATAGCTTTCTCAGTAAGGACCCTGCTTTCATAATTTATTTTGAGGGCAATATTCATAGGCTTAAGATAGAAGCAGAATTGATTGCCCCTTAAATATAGCTCCCCTGTTCTTCATCAGCTATGATAGCTGCTGTCTTGTCTTACCCATCTACAAACAGGAGACGGCCGCCAACAGTTCCTTCATCTGCTGTCCACAGGGTAACCACATACTTTGTTCTCCAAACCTGGGACTTTTTTTGCTTGCTATAATTGCTAGACTGGACATAACAACAGCAGGTCTAAACTGGGACAGTTCCCAGGCACACCAGGACATAAGGCCCCTACACTCCACACAGTTACTTCAAGGAGAGAAGTGTGATTAGGCCACATTTGTAGGCACAGCTTTAAATCTAAATGGGATCCTATATTTTTATTGGACTCAAATGGATATTTTATATTGTAATGTGCTTCAATATAATTCTTTAGCCCTTCACCCACATTTCACTGATGATTGTTCATACATTTGAATACATTTCTGCAAAATATGGAAAAGACACTTTCATTAAAAATCAGTATGCCACCAGATAGAAAGAACCAGGCCAGAAGCCAATCTTATAATTTACGTGGTCTTTCCTCCTGTTTTGCAAAAGTAAAAACAAACTAAGGGACTTTGAGGCTCTTCCCTAAGGTCACATTGCTACCTACAAAAGACAGACCTTTTACGAGAGGCTTTCTAACGCGTGCTCCAAGCCACTGTCATTATCCATGAAACCCAGAACTCAAACAGATGAGCCACATCTGATTCCATAGGAATAAACCCAAACTTAGCACCAAATGATAGTGTCAGGATGGTAGAATTTCTACCCTGCAAAAGACAGTTAGACTGCCGAGTCATTCAGTTCAACACAATGAGTGAAATTAGCCCCCAGACAACTTTATTTTGTACCCATATTTTAGCTAAAAAAATAAGAATGATGGCTTCCCTTATCAAGCTTGGAATCAGATTTTATCAGTCAAATTAAATGTCCTTGAAAAAAATGTCATCAAAAGACTAGCTCCCAAAATTCATCTACATTTTCTGTAATGAACCTAATAATTTATAATGAATAGACCTCTTATTTTTACTTCAGAAAGCAGGCTTGATTTATGTTGATCCTTCTTTTCCGTATTTATTGAGATGTAATTGACATATGATGATGTACAAATACAAGGTAGTGATTTGATGTAGGTGTATTTTGCAAAATGATTACCAGTATAATGTTAGCTAATACATCCATGTTGTTGTTGTTGTTCAGTCACTAAGTCACGTCCAACTCTTTGTGACCCCATGGACTGCAGCATGCCAGGCTCTTCTGTCCATCACTATCTCCCAGAGTTTGCTCAAGTTCAGTCCATTGAGTTGGTGATGCCATTCAACCATCTCATCCTCTGTCATCCCCTTCTTCTTCTGCCTTCAATCCTTTCCAGTGTCAGGGTGTTTTCCAATGAGTTGGCTCTTTGCATCAGATGGAGCTTCAGTCCTTTCAATGAATATTCAGGGTTTATTTTCATAAGGAATGACTGGTTTGATCTCCTTGTAGTCCAAGGTACTCTCAAGAGTCTTATCCAGCACCACAGCTCAAAAGCATCCGTTATTTGGCACTCAGCCTTCCTTATAGTCCAAAACCCACAACCTTACATGACTACTGGAAAAACCATAGCTTTGACTATACAGACCTTTGCTGGCAAAATAATGTCTCTGCTTTTTAATATGCTGTCTAGGTTTGTCATAGCTTTCCTTTCAAGAAGAAAGCGCCTTTTTTATTTCATGCCTGCAGTCACTGTCCATAGTGGTTTTGTAGCCCAAGAAAATAAAATCTGTCCCTCTTCTACTTTTCTCCCTCATATTTGCCATGAAGTGATAGGAATGGATGCCATGAAGTTAGTTTTTTTGAATGTTGAGTTTTAGGCCAGCTTTTTCACTCTCCTCCTTCACCTTCATCTAGAGGCTCTTTAGTTCCTCTTTGCTTTCTGCCATTAGGATGGTATCATCTGTATATTTGAGGTTGCCAAACTTTCTCCTGGAAATCTCGATTCCAGTTTGTGATACATCCAGCCTGGCATTCCTCATGATGTACTCTGCATATAAGTTAAATAAGCAGGGTGATAATATACAGCCTTGATGAATTCCTTTCCCAATTTTGAGCCAGTCCATTGTTCCAGGTGAGGTCCTAACTGTTGCTTCTTAACCTGCATAGGTTTCCCAGGAGGCAAGTAAGGTAGTCTGGTATTCCCATCTCTTTAAGACTTTTCCACAGTTTGTTGTGATCCACACAGTCAAAGGCTTTAGTGGAGTCAATGAAGCACAAATAGATGTTTTTTCTGGAATTCCCTAGCTTTCTCTTTTATCCAGTGAATGTCAGCAACTTGATCTCTTGTTCCTCTGTATATCTGGAGGCCCTTGGTTCATGTACTGTTAGAGCCTAGCCTTTAGTGTTTTAAGCATTACCTTGCTTGCATGAGTACAATTGTACAGTATCTTGAGCATTCTTTGGCACTTTCCTTCTTTGGTATTGGAATGAAAACTGACCTTTTTCAGTCCTGTGCCCACTGGTGAGTTTTCCAAATTTGCTGATATATTGAATACAACACTTGAACAATATCATCTTTTAGGATTTTAAATAGTTCAGCTAGAATTTTCTTACCTCCACTGGCTTTGTTTGTAGTAATGCTTCATAAGGCCCACTTGACTTCACACTCCAGGATATCTTGCTCTACATGACCACACCATTATGGTTATCAGTATCATTAAGACTCTTTCTGTACAGTTCTTCTGTGTATTCTTGCCACCTCTTCTTAATCTCTTCTGCCTCTGTTAGCTCCTATTTCTGCCCTTTATCATGCACATCTTTGCAGGAAATTTTCCCTTGGTATCTCTAATTTTCTTGACGATATTTCTAGTCTTTCCCATTCTATTGTATTCCTCCATTTCTTTGCATTGTTCATTGAAGAAGGCTTTCTTTTCTCTCCTTGTTATTCTCTGGAAATTTTTCTTCAGTTGGGTATATATTTCCCATTTTCCCTTGCTTTGCACTTCTTTTCTTTTCTCAGTTATTTGTAAAGCCTCCTTAGATAACCATGCTGCCTTCTTGTATGTCTTTTTCTGGGGGATGGTTTTGGTCACCACCTCCTGTGCAGTGTTAAGAATCTCCATCCATAGTTTTTCAGATATTCTGTCTACCAGATCTAATCCCTTGAATCTATTTGTCACCTACACTGCATAGTCAGAAGGGATTTGATTTAGCTCATACCTGAATGGTCTACTATTTTCCCACACTTTCCTCAACTTAAGCCTGAATTTTGCAATAAGGAGCTCATGATCTGAGCCACAGTCAGCTCCTGGTCTTGTTTTTGCTGACTGTATAGAGCTTCTCCATCTTCAGCTCAAAGAATATAATCAATCTTATTTTGGTATTTACCATCTGGTGATGTCCATGTATAGAGTTGTCTCTTGTGTTGTTGGAAAAGGGTGTTTTTTATGACCAGTGAGTTCTCTTGACAAAGCTCTGTTAGCCTTTGTCCTGCTTTATTTTGCACTCCAAGGCCAAACTTGCCTGTTAACTCCAGGTGTCTCTTGGCTTCCTGCTTTTGCCTTCCCATCCCCTATATTGAAAAAGACATCATTTTGTGGTGTTAATTTTAGAAGGTCTTTATAGATCTGGTCTGCTTCAGCTTCTTTGGCATCAGTGATTGTAGCATAGACTCAGATTACTGTGCTATTGAATGGTTTGCCTTGGAAATGAACCGAGATCAATCTGTTGTTTTTGAGACTGCATCCAAGTACTGCATTTCATATTCTTGTTGACTATGAGGCCTACTCCAAGTCTTCTAAGGGATCCTTGCCCACAGTAGTAGATATAATAATCATCTAAATTAAATTTGTCCATTCCCATCCATTTAGTTCACTGATTGCTACATCTCCTGCCATCTCCTGCCATCTCACGCTTGCCATCTCCTGCCTGACCATGTCCAATTTACCTTGATTCGTGGACCTAGCATTCTAGGTTACTTGGAAATATTGTTCTTTATAGCACTGGACTTTACTTTCACCACAAGACACATCCACAACTGAGAGTCATTTCAGCTTTGGCCCAGCCACCTCATTCTTTCTAGAGCTGTTAGTAATTACCCTTCACTCTTTCCCCATTAGACACCTTCTGACCCAGGGGACTCCATCCAGTGTCATATCTTTTTGCCTTTCACTCTGTTCATGGGGTTCTCCTGGCAAGAATACTGGAGTGGTTTGCCTTTTCTTTCTACAATGGACCATGTTTTGTCAACTCTATCACTTCACACACTTACTGTTATTTTTGTGGTGAGAATTTTTAAGATCTCCTTTGGGCTTCCCTGGTAGCTCAGAGGTTAAAGCGTCTGCCCGCAGTGCGGGAGACCTGGGTTTGATCCCTGGGTTGAGAAAATCCACTGGAGAAGGAAATGGCAGCCTACTCCAGTATTCTTGCCTGCAGAATCCATGGACGGAGGAGCCTAGTGGGCTACAGTCCACGGGGTCGCAGAGTCAGACATGACTGAGTGACTTCATTTTCGCTTTCACTTTCTCAGCAACTTTCAAATATACTTTGTTATTAGACTCAGTCACCATACGCATTATACCCTCGCTTTTTTTTCTTTATCCATTCATTTGCATGTCTTGGTCATTGTGAATAATGCTGCAGTGAACATGGTGCAGATTTACATGAGATCACTTCCTTGGGGTGTGCACCCAGAATCGGGACGCTGGATCATGTGGTTCTATTTTTATATTTTTGAGGAACCTCCGTACAGATTTTTCTGTGGCAGCTGCATCAGTGTACATGCTCACCATATGTTGATCCTTTAAGTGAAGTCTGCCTGAATCTAGAAATGTTGGTTCCAAAAATGAACTGGCTTATTGCACTTTATTCCAAAGGTAGTTTAAGGATAAAATTTGGCCGAGTTCTTCTCTCCGTTGCTTTGAATCCAAATAAAGAATCGGAAACTGCTTAAAGTATATAGAAATAGTGAATGTAATAAATGTTTTGATGGAAATCCTAGAGTCAGCATGAAATATGGTCTGTGTTATTCAGAATGAGGTTGGCTCTGCCTAGCTGCACTAATGTTATGACTCTAACATCTGTGTCATTATCCAAAACTGGACTTGAAAGAGATCAAAATATAGGAATAGGATAGTGCAGTCTGATTTTGGATGGCAAATAAGAGGATAGAATATATGCACATCATTTGGCAAGAAAGAGAAAACTTCAAAATGTACATCTAGATACGAACAAGTATGAAAGAGTCATTAAGAAGAGAAAATATATAATTTTAAAGTTGTTTGTTTCTACATTTAGAATAAGTCATCATTAAACTAAAATAGAATAAACTTTATGCTATTATTTCAAGCATGTTCACATGAGATTAGACCATGGTTTTCAATCATGTGAAACCAAACTTTACATTTTTCTAAATTTTCTAAAACACAGTATCCTAGTACTATCTGTCACATATTAACTCAATAAATAGTATCAAATAAAATGAAGCAAACTTCTAGCTTAAATTCAATGAATATCCTGTACAAATTAAGATTTGGGGCAAAATATTTTGATATCCAGCTAAGTAAAGAAGATATAATTTATTTGAGGAAAAACAAACAAACAATAAATTGGAAGTCTGAAGTCCTGGCTTCGAATCTAATTTATGTGTTGTGTGGTTTTTGGTAATTTATCAGACTTCTTGCCCAATAATCTCATGAGGAAAAATGATGACAATCTCACAAAATCATTATATATATTAGAGTAAGAGAATATGAAAACATTTTCAGTAGAAGAAAGACAAAGCACAAAATTTATATCCAAATAAGTGCTTTAAAATATTTAATCTTTCTTTCAATCCTTTGACACAGTGCTCAAATGCCCCCCGATCTGGAAGAACACTGACACTCACATATGTGTATTTGTGGAAGAGGTGGTGTTAGAATTTTCAATTCCCTTCAGGCAGATAGTTTCAAGCCATTACATGTAATTGCTTTAGAAAAGAAGCAGTAATGATGCCGTGCCCAGAATAAACAGCTCACTTGTGACTTTGTGAAAGACTCAGTAAGAGAACAAAATGAAAGAGCTTTGTCTTTGCTGATCCATGCCTGTCTGGGTCCACGTCCCAGGGATTACCATCATTAACTATGCACGGATGCTTTAAAGAGAGGTGTGTGCCCAGTAGATCTGTTTGGTGTATCGATGCAGCTTTCCTGCTCCTCAAACTCATTCCCATCTTCTTTCCTCCAGTAAAGAGTGTTCCTTTAGGGGAAGATAGTTGATAATAGAAGAAAAAGATGGAGTGGATAAATCAAAGTTGTTCTGAAGTAGAGAATTTAATTGAAATACAAGTTTTGCATTATCTACAAAAGGATAAAGATAAAGGATATTTATCTGCATAAAGACAAAGAGGAGAAAAAAATAATTGACTCTCCTTGGAGTGGAGTGGCTGGTAAAGTCTTCTTAAAAGTGAAAACTATGGAACTGATTCTGGAAATGGAGTGGGTGTTTTCTTTAGTTCTCTTAAACTTAGTTGTATGCTGGTAAACGGTTAATAGCCAGTTGGGTAGAAGAGCTTAATTTATAGCATTCTCTAATCTGCTTGGTCTAAACTTTTCCACACTGACCAATGCCTAGCTGTCCATATAGAGTCACTGGATATGACATTGGGAAGAGATGGGCATTAGTCCTCTCTTTGGTAATATTTCCACCAGGCAGTACTTTGGGAGTGCAGAAGAATGCCAACTACTGTAAAATAATTAAGAATGTATGAGATCTGAGTAGTTATTACCTCTATTTTTAATATAATTGCTTTAATTTTAAGTTTACATAATTTAATCACTAACATTGACTATTTTTAGCAATCAGCTTGCAGCTTTCCTGAGTATTTAGCATTGGTTTCTCACATTCAATTTTTCACACTCTTTCAGAGATATGGTAACCAGAAAGTAAGGGCATATTCTAAATGCTGGCACATATTATAATTTAAAGAACAGAAGATAATTATTTGCCAGCCCTTGAGGGCAAGAGTTATGGGGAAGATCTTAAGATTCTCCCTGTATTCTTGACTTATGGTTTGAAATCCTTTAATCAATAGATAAAGTTTGGGTTTTGGAGAAAGGAATGGCAAACCGCTTCAGTATTCTTGCCTTGAGAACCCCATGAATATTATGAAAAGGCAAAAAAATATGGCACTTAAAGATGAACTCCCCAGGTCAATAGGTGCCCAGGATGCTACTGCAGAAGAGTGGAAAAAATAGCTCTAGAAAAAATGAAGAGACTGAGCCAAAATGAAACAACTCAAATTGTGGATGTGACTGATGATGGAAATCCAATGCTGTAAAGAACAGTATTGCATAGGAACCTGGAATGTTAGGCCCATGAATCAAGGTAAAGTGGAAGTGGTCAAACAGGAGATGGCAAGAGTGAACATTGACATTTTAGCAATCGGTGAACTAAAATGGACTGGAATGAGCTAATTTAATTTAGGTGACCATTATACCTATGACTGTGGGCAAGAATCCCTTAGACGAAAGAGAGTAACCATCAGAGTCAACAAAAGAGTATGAAATGCAGTACTTGAGTGCAATCTAAAAAAGACAAAATGATCTCAGTTCATTTCCAAGGCAAACCATTCAATATCACAGTAACCCAAGACTATGCCCCAACCACTAATGCTGAAGAAGCGGAAGTTGAACAGTTCTATGAAGAGCTTCAAGACCTTCTAGAACTAACACCAAAAAGATGTCCTTTTAATCATAGGGCACTAGATGGCAAAACTAGGAAGTCAAGAGATACCTGGAGTAAATAACAGGCACATTTTGCCGTGGGGTACAAAATGAAGCAGGGCAAAGGCTAACAGAGTTTTGCCAAGAGAACACACTGGTCATAGCAAACATCCTTTTCCAAAAACACAAGAGATGACTCTACACATGGACATCACCAGATGGTCAATACTGAAATCATATTGATTATATTCTTTGTAGCCAAAGATAGAGAAGCTCTATAGAGTCAGCAAAAACAAGACCAGGAGCTGCCTGTGACTCAGGTCATGAATTCCTTATTGCAAAATTCACCTGAACTGAAGAAAGTAGGGAAAACCACTAGACCATTCAGGTATGACCTAAATCAAATCCCTTATGATTATAGAGTGGAAGTGACAAAGAGATCCAAGGGATTAGATTTGATAGACTGCCTAAAGAACTATGGAGAGAGTTACAGTAACAGTTGTAACAAAGTTACAAACTGTACAATGCCAGTAGTACAAAATTGTACAAAGTACAACTGTACAAAGATGTACAAAGACAGATGTACAAAGTGCAATGACAGTTCTACAAAGTTACAACCACAGTGTTACAATGACAAAGTTATTGCACAAAGACAGTTGTACACTATGTAGAACTATGGGCATAGAGTTACAATGGCAGTTGTATAAAGCTGTACAAAGTGCAACTGTACAAAGTTGTACAAAAGTGCAACGAAGTTGTACCAAGTACAACAAAGTGGTACAAAGCTGTCTTTGTACAAAGACAGTTGTACAAAGTACAATATCAGTTGTACAAAGTCAGGCAGATATACTGCCTGAAGAACTATGGACAGAGTTATAATGACAGTTTGTACAAAATTATAAACTGTACAATGACAGTTGTACAAAGTTACAACTAAGTGACATTGTACAGCAGGCAGTGATAGAAGCCATCCCTAAGAAAAAGAAATGCAAAAAGGCAAAACGGTTGTCTGAGGAGGCCTCACAAATAATTGAGAAAAGAAGAGAAGCGAAAGGCAAAGAAGAAAAGGAAAAATATATCCATCTGAATGCAGAGTTCCAAAGAATAGCCAGGAGAGATAAGAAAGCCTTCCTAAGTGATCAATGCAAAGAAATAGAGGGAAACAATAGAATGGGAAAAACTAGAGATCTCTTCAAGAAAATTAGAGATACCAAGGGAACATTTCCTGCAAAGATGGGCACAATAAAGGATAGGAATGATATGGAACCAACAGAAGCAGAAGATATTAAGAAGAGGTGTCAGGAATACACAGAAGAACTATACAAAAAAGTCCTTAATGGCCCAGATAACCATGATGGTGTGATCACACACCTAGAGCCAGACATCTTGGAGTGCAAAGTCAAGTGGACCTTAGGAAGCATCACTACAAAGAAAGCTAGTGGAAGTGATGAAATTCCAGTTGACCTATTTCAAATACTAAAAGATGATACTGTGAAAGTGTTGCCACTCAGTATCTCAACAAATGTGGAAAACTCAGCATTGGCCATGGGACTGGGAAACGTCCGTTTTCATTTCAATCCCAAAGAAAGGCAATGCCAAAGAATGTTCAAACTACCACACAATTTCACTAATCTCACAAGCTAGTTAAGTAATGCTCAAAATTTTCCCAGCTAGGCTTCAACAGTACATGAACCGTGAACTTCCAGATGTTCAAGCTGGATTTGAACCACAGATCAAGTTGACAACATCTGCTGGATCATTGAAAAAGCAAGAGTTCCACAGTACATCATATGAAATGCTGGACTGGATGAAGCACAAGCTGGAACCCCGATTGAAGGGAGAAATATCAATAACTTCAGATATGCAGATGACACCATGCCTATGGCAGAAAGCAAAGAGAAACTAAAGAGCTTCTTGATGAAGGTGAAATAGGAGAGTGAAAAAGCTGGTTTAAAATTCTACATTCAACAAACTAAGATCATGGCATCCAGTCCTATCAATTTATGGTAAATAAATGGGGGAAAAGTGGAAACAGTGACAGACTTTATTTTCTTGGTCTCCAAAATCACTATAGATGGTGACTGTAGCCATGAAATTAAAAGACAGTTGCTCTTTGAAAGAAAAGCTATGACAAACCTAGACAGCATATTAAAAAGCAGAAATATTACTTTACCAATAAAGGTCCATATAGTCAAAGTTATGGTTTTTGCAGTAGTCGTGTGTGGATGTGAGAGTTGGAGCATAAAGAAAGCTGAGTGCCAAAGAATTGATGCTTTCAAATTGTGGTTCTGGGGAGAAGATTCTTGATTTCTTCTTCACATAGAAGAAGAAATCTTCACATAGAAGATTTCTATGGCCTTCAGCACTTTACCAGTCCCTTGGACTGCAAGGAGCTCAAACCAGTCAATCCTAAACGAAATCAGTTTTGAATGTTCATTGGAAGGACTGGTACTGAATCTGAAGCTCCAAATCTTTGGTCACCTGATGTGATGAACTGACTCATTGGAAAAGACCCTGATGCTGGGAAAGATGGAAGGCAGGAGGAGATGGGGATGACAGAGGATGAGATGGTTGGATGCCGTCACCAACTCACTGGACATGAGTTTGAGCAAGCTCTGGGATTTAGCGATGGACAGGGAAGCCTGGCATGCTGCAGTCCATGGGGTGTCAAAGAGTCTGACACAACTGAGCAACTGAACAGATGAACATTATGTAAATTTTATGAACTTATCTTCTGAAATCAAGATTCCAGGATAAATATCAGAACCTCAGACGGGCAGATCACCAACTCAATGGACATACATTTGAGTGACCTATGGGAGACAGTGAAGGACAGGGAAGCCTGGCGTGCTGCAGTCCATGGGGGTAACAAAGACTTGCTTAGAAACTGAACAGCAACAACGTGAGCACATCAGGATCTTTTCTGTCTGTTTTCTGCCAGTTTCTACAAACATTGTAAGAAATCTTGTGCTTAGTAAAATGCATTCTAGATTGAGATTTTTTTAATACATATTTGATTGCAATGCTTGTGGAATAATAAAAATCACTGAAAAAAGTTTTCCTTATTATTTTTCTTCTGATTTTACTTAACCAATTGTATTTTTATTGTTGAATGATTGTATTTTCATTCTCATCAAAAACACAGTGAAGCTAAAAATGTATTATCATAAACTTTCTGGTGTAATCAGTGCCATAAGAAAAGAATGAAAATAAATCCTTTATACAAGCTGAAAAGCTTGTTTTATATACATGAAGTAAAAATGTATGATTTCAAAAGCACCAGAGAAAAAATAGTTAGAATGCTTTGTAAATGCCCAAAACCAGAATGCAACATCCTGTACAAGCTGGCCGTATGTTGTAACACAGCGTTTAGAATGGCAGATCCCGCCTTCTGAGGTGTGGAAGACACAGCCCAACATCAGCAGACAAAGCTGTGCATGTGCTGATGTTTGGACAGAGACTGACACAGCAAATGGTCTCTCCTCTACGGCTCTTACTTTGTGGAAACTATGGTTTAAAAATCTGTGTAAAGTTATTCTCTTCCCCAGTGCCATCTTTTAGGTTGAAATGCAAAAGAAAATAATAGTAATGGTGATAATGCTTACTGTCAACCTTGCATTGATTTCAGTTCATTTATGAGCAAGTTATTTTCCTGACAAGCATGGCTCTCTAAGAAATGAGAATAAACTAAAGAGGAGCACACAGAGAAGGGCAGCAGAGAGCCTGCACTCTTTCTATGGCCTTCAGCACTTTACCTGGCCCTGGCCTGATTGAAACACATTTCTTCTAAATAACGTACCTGATACAATTTTAGGAAAATATGTAAGTGCATCAGTGTTTTCCTTTTAGAAGATTCAGAACCTTGCTATGTTTTAAGAAAATACTAGATATAAAGAAAGACTCATAAAACTAAAATTTGGCAAGAATTTGAACTATTCATTCTGATGAAATAAAAATCCTAGGAGAGTTTTAGAAGGTGATTGTTCCTGTCAGTGGTGATCCTTGTAATCTTCATGGAATAACTATATCATACCTGGGATTTTGTGAAATGTTGTTGTGCCTACAGCTGCTTGGTATCCTGGAAAACTTGTCATGTATGTAGGGAGGGTGCCATTGTTGTTTCCATTTGCCCTGGAGGAAACTGAGCCTTGGGATTTCAACTAACTTTATTCACCTGGACATTCATTCATTTTCTCAACAGATAGATAAACTGCTGATCATGCACCTTATCTTTTTATTTTTTAGCTGAATATATTTGATAACAGTCTAGGCATCACATCAGACTTTCCCACCTGGGGATCTGGCAAAGGAACTGGGAACTCCCAGGGAATCTGAATTTCGAGGACAGTGAGATTTGATTACAGAACTTCTACAGGACTGGGGAAACAGAGTCTTGGAGGGCACAGACAAAACCATGTGTGTACCAGGACCCACAGGAAAGGAGCAGCGACCCCACAAGACACTGAGCTAGACCTGCTTGTCAGTGTCTGAGGGTTTCCTGTGGAGGTGTGGGCTGGCAGTGGCCTGCTGCAGGGACAGCAGCAGCAGTCCTGGGAGGTGTGTGTTGCCACAAGCCATCTTGCAGGTCGCCATTAGCCCTGCCATAGAGCCTATAGACTCCAGGACTGGATTGCCTCAGTCCAAACAACTAACAGGGAAGGAGCACAGCCCCACCCATCAGCAGACAATTGGATTATTGAGCAGAGCCCTGACCAGCAGAGCAAAATCCAACTTTACCCACAGCCAGCCCCTCCCATCAGGAAGTCTACACAAGCCTCATCCCCCTCCATCAGTGGGCAGATAGAAAAAACACAAAGTCGAATTCCATAGGCTCTAGAATAAAACCACAATCAGAGAGAGCTAACCAAAATGATCACATGGCCTTATGTAACTCAATACAGCTACAAGCCCTACCATGCTGGGCCACTAAAGATGGACGGGTCATGGTGGAGAGTTCTGACAAAACATGGACCACTGGAGAAGTAAATGGGAAACCACTCCAATATCCTTACCTTGAGAATTCCATGAACAGAATGAAAAGGCAAAAAGGATATGACACTAGAAATGAGCCTCCCAGGTCAGTAGGTGTCCGATATGCTATTAGGGAAGATCAGAGATATAGCTCCAGAAAGAATGGAGAGGCTGAGCCAAAGCAGAAGCTACACTCAGCTGTGGATGCATCTGGTGGTGAAAGTAAAGTCCTATCCTAGACTTTACCCCAGTCTGTACCCCAACCACCAATGCCAAAGAAACTGACGTGGACCAGGTCTATGAAGACCTACAAGACCTTCTAGAACTAATACCACAAAAATATGCTGTTTTTATCATACAGGATAGGAGTGAAAAAGTAGGAATTCAAGAGACCTGAATTAACAGGCAAATTTGGCCTTGGAGTACAAAATGAAGCAGGGCAACAGAGTTTTGTCAAGAGAACCCACTGGTCATAGCAAACACCCTCTTCCAACAACACAAGAGAAGACACTACACATGGACATCACCAGATAGTCAATACTGAAATCAGATAGATTATATTTTTTAAAGATGAATATGGAGAACCTCTATGCACTCCAGCCAAGCAACACCCAGAGCTGACCTGGTTCAGATCATGAGCTCCTTATTGCAAAATTCAGGCTTAAATGGAAGAAATTAGGGAAAACCAGTAGACCATTCAGATATGACCTAAATCAAATCTCTTATGATTATGCAGTGGAGATGATGACTAATAGATTCAAGGATTTAGATCTGGTAGATAGAGTGCCTGAAGAACTACAGACGGAGGTTCATAACATTGTAAAGAGGTGGTGACCAAAATCATCCAAAGAAAAAGAGATGCAAGAAAGCAAAGTGGTTGTCTGAGGAGGCCTTACAAATAGCTGAGAAAAGAAGAGAAGAAAAAGGCAAAGGAGAAAGGGAAAGATACACCCATCTGAAGGTAGAGTTCCAGGGAATAGCAAGGAGAGATAAGAGAGCCTTCTTAAGTGAAAAATGCAAAGAAATAGAAGAGAATAGTAGAATGGGAAAGTCTAGAGATCTCTTCAAGAATACTGGAGACACCAAGGGAACATTTTATGCAAAGAGGGGCACACTAAAGGACAGGAAAATCAAGGGCCTAGCAGAAGCAGAAGAGATTAAGAAGAGGTAGCAAGACTACACAGAAGAGCTATTAAAAAAAAAAGTCTTAATGACCCTGAAAACCATGAGGGTGTAGTCACTCACCTAGAGACAGACATCCTGGAATGTGAAGTCAAGTGAGCCTTAGGAAGCATTACCAGGAACAAAGCTAGTGGAGGTGATGAAATTTCAGCTGAGCTATTTCAAATCCTAAAAGATAATGCTGTTAAATTGCTCGACTCAATATACCAGCAAGTTTGGTAATTTGAGCAGTGGCCACAGGATTAGAAATGATCAGTTTTCATTCCAATCCCAAAGAAAGGCAATGGCAAAGAATGTTCATACTATTGCACAGTTGTGCTCATTTCTCATGCTAGTTATGTAATGCTCAAAATCCTTCAAGCTAGGTTTCAACAGTATGTGAACAAAGGACCTGAAGATGTACTGCTGGATTTAGAATAGAAATGGGAACCAGAAATCAAATTGTCAACAACCATTGTATCATTGAAAAAGCAAGAGAATTCCAGAAAGACATTTACTTCTGCTTAATTGAGACCACGCTAAAGGCTTTGATTGTGTAGATCACAAAAAACTGTTGAAAATTCTTAAAGAGATGTGACTATTGGACCACCTTACCTGTCTCCTGAGGAACCTGTATGCACATCAAGAAGCAACAGTTAAAAACTTACATGGAAGAATGGACTGGTTCAAAATTGGGAGAGGAGTATGTCAAGGCTGTACATTGTCACTCTGCTTATTTAACTTCTATGCAGTGCACATCATGTGAAATCCTGGGCTGGATGAATCACAAACTGGAATCAAGATTTCCAGGAGAAAGATTAACAACCTCAAGTATGCACGTGATACCACACTAATGGCAGAAAGTGAAGAGGAACTAAAGAACCTCTTGATGAAGGTGAAAGAAGAGAATGAAAACCTGGCTTAAAACTCAACATCCAAAAGACTAAGATCATGACATTCTGTCCCATCACTGCATGGCAAAAATGGGGAAAGAGTGAAACAGTGACAGGCTGTTTTCTTGGGCTCCAAAATCACTGCAGATTGTGACTGCAACCATGAAATTAAAAGACACTTACTCCTTGGAAGAAAAGCTGTGACAAGCCTGACAGTATATTAAAAAGCAGAGACCTAAATTTGCCAACAAAGGTCCATATAATCAAAGCTGTTTTTCCAAATAGTCATGTATAGATGTGAGAGTTGGACCATAGAAATGACTGAAAGCTGAAGAATTGATGCTTTTGAATTGTGATACTGGAGAATGCTGTGAGAGTCCTTTGGACAGCAAGGAGATCAAGCCAGTCAATCCTAAAGGAAATCAGCCCTGAATATTCGTTTAAAAGCTGATACTGAAGCAAGCTCCAATAGTTTGCCCACCTGATGTGAAAAACCAACCCACTGGAAAAGACCTTGAACCTGGCAAAGATTGAGGGCAGGAGAAGAAGTGGGTGGCAGGATGAGATGTTTAGATGGCAACCCTGACTCAGTGGACATGAGTTTGAGCAAACTCTGGAGATAGGGAAGGACAGGGAAGCCTGGTGTGCTGCAGTCCATTGGTTCACAAAGATTCAGACTTGACTTAGAGACTGCTGCTGCTCCTGCTAAGTCGCTTAGGTAGTATCCGACTCTGTGCAACCCCAGAGACGGCAGCCCACCAGGCTCCCTCGTCCCTGGGATTCTCCAGGCAAGAACACTGGAGTGGGTTGCCATTTCCTTCTCCAATGCATGAAAGTGAAAAGTGAAAGTGAAGTCGCTCAGTCGTATTTGACTCTTCGCGACCCCATGGACTGCAGCCCACCAGGCTTCTCCATCCATGGGATTTTCCAGGCAAGAGTACTGGAGTGGGGTGCCATTGCCTTCTCCGGACTTAGAGACTAAACAACAACAAATATTTGACATAAATATGAAACGCTTCATGAGTTTGAACATCATCCTTTTTTAGGGCCCATGCTAACCTTCTCTGTCATTTGAATTTCAATGTCTGCATTACTAAAGCAGCACCAATATATACTTTTATATGAACAGATATTTCATTGACATAATTTAATGGTTTTTGAGGCGTATTCTTCAATCTGTTCTTATGAGGTCGAGAGAGAGGAGTGAAGAGAATGATTCTAAAGAAAGGAGAGTAAGGTATAGAAGCAGGAGCTCTTTCCAGCATGCTGAATAAAACAAAGGTAAAAAGCAAACCCTCAGAATCTCAATACTGAATTCATAGATTAGAGAGAAGCTGGGTCTCTGCCTGATTTTCACAGCATTTCTAGGGTTCTCTAAGGGACATTTCAGATATCAAGCTGCTTCCTTCGATAAATACCTCGTTGTACCTCAGTGCTTACTTTAATTCATTTTAGATAAGATCTATAGCCTTGTTTCCACACACGCTGAGACTTTGTGTTTATTCCATTTAAGTGATTTTTCACAATATTTCCCCCAAGGGTTATTTAGAACCCTATTGAGTCAATTATTTGATTAAAATTAAGTTTGGTAACAAACAAACAAGATACTGATTATTTCCCCTAACAAATTATATCTTATTTGGTCAAAACAATACATAAGTAAAGGATACACACAAACTAATATTGTTGCAGTAATTTTAAGTACAATTATTAGTATTCAGGATGTTAAATTTCAAACCAAGTAGAAAATTATTTTTCTAAGTGTTGTTAACCCCTTAGATTGTATATGTTCCTTGGATGTAATTTTAAAATGTCAGATGGGTAACTTTATACATATATATGTGTGTGTGTGTGTGTGTGTGTATGTATGTATGTATGTGTGGGCTTCCCTGGTGGCTCAATCAGTAAAGAATCTGTCTACAATGCAAGAGACCTGAGTTTGATCCCTGGGTTGGAAAGATCCCCTGGAGGAGGGCATGGCAACCCACTCCAGTATTCTTGCCTGCAGAATCCCATGGACAGAGGAGCCTGGCAGGCTATGATCCATGGGGTCACAAAGAGTTGGATATGACTGGGTGACTAAGCACAGCCCCATATGTATGTGTACATATATGTGTGTTGGGGGGAGGAGAATAGTGTGTGCATATTCATCTGCATGTGTTTGTGTATATTAATATCCCAAATAATCAAACATAAGTAGAAAAGGTATCTTTTTTTAAAAAAGACTGAATTCCTTGATGCATAGATAGACAAAATAAAATCCTGATTAAATATAGTATTTTATTTTTTAATCCTTTTTTAAAAGTTTTTATTGGCATATAGTTGCTTTCCCTGGTGGCTCAGATTGTAAAGAATCTGCCTACAATGCAGAAGACCTGGGTTTGATCCCTGGGTTGGTAAGATCCCCTAGAGAAGAGAATGGCAACCCACTCCAGTATTTTTGCCTGGAGAATCTCATGGACAGAGAAGCCTGGTGGGCTACAGCCAAGGGGTCATAAAGAGTTGGACACAAGTGAACAACTTTCACTCCCTATATTGGCTTTGCAAATATAGTGTTGTTTATTTGTTCAGTTCAGTTCAGTTCAGTCACTCAGTTGTATCCAACTCTTTGCGACCCCATGAATCGCATCACGCCAGGCCTCCCTGTCCGTCACCAACTCCTGGAGTTCACTCAGACTCACGTCCATCAAGTCAGTGATGCCATCCAGCCATCTCATCCTCTGTCATCCCCTTCTCCTTCTGCCCCCAATTTCCTCCCAGCATCAGAGTCTTTTCCAATGAGTCAACTCTTCGCATGAGGTGGCCAAAATACTGGAGTTTCAGCTTTAGCATCATTCCTTCCACAGAAATCCCAGGGCTGATCTCCTTGCAGTCCAAGGGACTTTTAAGTTTGTATGCTGCTGCTAAGTCGCTTCAGTCATGTCCAACCCTGTGCTATCCCATAGACGGCAGCCCACAAGGCTCCCCCGTCCCTGGGATTCTCCAGGCAAGAACACTGGAGTGGGTTGCCATTTCCTTCTTCAATGCATGAAAGTGAAAAGTGAAAGTCAAGTCGCTCAGTCGTGTCTGACTCTTAGCGACCCCATGGACTGCAGCCTACCAGGCTTCTCCGTCCATAGGATTTTCCAGGCAAAAGTACTGGAGTGGGGTGCCATTGCCTTCTCTGTTACGTTTGTATAAAGTTGTGTATATAGTTGTGTTAGTTTCTACTATACAGCTATTCATGTATATATACTCCCTCTATTTTGGATTTCCTTCCCATTTAAGTTAAATATATATTTTTGGGGCCTTTAGTCATGGAAATTTCATCTTCAGAGTGTGTGTTGTGTTGCCTTCATAACAAGCTCTTGCCTACTTTGACCCTGACTCTTTCCATAAGCTTTGTGGATAGTTCTAATGGTGCTAGAATCAGGGTCCCTATTTTCCTTGTGAATCTGGATATCTTAGTTAGAAATCTGTATTCAGCACTGTGGTGAGATGAAGGTCTAGCCATTCCTCATATGAAGATAAGAGAGAAAATGGTCTTGATTTTTCTATTTTCATTGAACTGGTGTAGTGGCAGGTAAAATAATACAAGGCAGGTAAAAATCAGATTTCTCACCTTAGTTGATTTTTCCTCATGGGGAAAAAAAATTCAGTGCTATTGACCCCCATCAACATGACCCCAGTAAGATATTTTGCAAATCATACCCTAGGGAATATTAAGCCATCTGTACTTTCTGACTAGTTTCCATTTGTACAGACTATCACAGTTTTGGAAGAGAATTGATTCAAGTGATTAACATGGAACTGGAGGGCAAACCCTTCTTTGTATAAAGGTATTTTAATTTTGAGATATAAACTTTGATTCCTTGACCCATCTGATGGCTGGAGATTTACAGTCAGCGTCAGTGAAGTTTGAACAAAGCTTTATCTCAGTGCCATCAAAGGCATGACTGAATCCCATCCTTTCTGTGGAGTCTTAGCCATGTGTCTTATAACTGCTTACAGAAGACTTCTGCTTCAGGGTCTCTTAATAAAGTCAGACTTGGCTGATCCCAGACTGAATGGCTGAGCTTCACCTTGCAGACAGCCTGGTGTACAAAAAGTCTATCCTGGAGTCTTAACAAATAAACAACAACCAAAAGAGACCAGATTCATAGAGCACTTGTGGGGTGTCAGGTGCCATACAGATCACTAGTTCGTTTAATCTTCTTAACAATCCCATGAAGTTGACATTAGAACCATGCTCTCCTACAAATGAGGTAACAGACAAACCCAGAGGTAAAGGAATGTATACAACATCCCAAGGCTCATACACATCTGAGGAGAATTTGATCTTAAATATTCCGACTCCAGAGCCCAAACTCCTAACCACTACCTTAGACTCATCTTGTGTTATTAAATCAAAGAATACAGATGAAGGTATTTACAGATGAGCTGTAAAATGTCAGGTAGGTATGTTGATAATATATCTTATTTCCAGGGGCACATTGATGAGCATACAGTCAGTCCTGAATAAAACTTGATTATTAGTGTATTGTTCAAAATGAACACCGTGTGACTTGGTTTTGCTCTTACAAGTTTGAAATTATGACTATTCTTTTAGATTACACAATCAAGACAGGCTCTGACTTGGAAATTTTATTTTCATGTTTTAGATTCATATGACATTGTCTCTCTAAGGAAGTTAACATTTTATAGTCCACTTGGGAATGTTATTTTATGCCGTATGATTTTTCTCCCTACTTCTATTGCATATTGGTAACTCAAGATATTTACTGATATTTTTTATGAGAGTGTTAAGGGAATTAATATACTAGAGTTTGTAATTGATTTGCACTTGTTTGAAAAGCCCATGCTGTTAATAAAAACAGCACTGCTTTCCCGTTATCTGTTTTATCATGTCAGCATTGCCTTTCTCCTACAGTGGGAGATCCAAAGGGACTGATTCACGGTTTATTCCTCATTTCAAAGAAGGAAAAATAGGGTTACCCAGGAGTGGTTGGTAAAGAGAAAACCTACTGTGTTTCAAAGATCTGAATGCTACATGGAGTTCCAGATATCCACAGAGCAAGTGACCTGTTTTCCAAATTAAAAAAAAAAAAAAAAAAAAGGTCAGGGTAATGTACTAGACTAGAGCCCAATATTATATTATTTTTGTCACAGCACCTACACAAGAAATCAACAAAAAAGGTCCTCTCTGTAATAGTCTTCATTATCCACTTCTCACTTCTCAAACAGCTATAGGAGAAAATAGAAATCATTTTACTTCCCTAAACCTCCCTGCTATGCCACAGAAATCAGTTGCTATGAATATTTAGTACTGAGTTCCTAGAACTGGAACAACTTGCATGTTATTTCAAGAATTGTGTGCTATTTATATAAATTGTTCCTGAATACTTATATTAGCATTTAGGAAATGAGACTAAATTAAAGTAGATGTTACCACTCCATGTTCAGTTTAATGACAATGTTCTGAAGACCTAAAATTAAGAGAATATGCTATTTATATTAGATTATCTACCATATGAGAAGGCTTCTCTGGTGGCTCAGACAGTAAAGAATCTGTCTGCAATGCAGGATACCTGAGTTTGATCCCTGGGTTGGGAAGATCCCCTGGAGAAGGAAATGGCAACCCACTTTAGTATTCTTGCCTGGAGAATCCCATGGACAGAGTAGCCTGGTGGGCTACAGTCCATGGGGCCACAAAGAGCTGGACACGACTGGGTGACTAACACTTTTCACCATATGAAGTATATACATTTAATATACATTACTTCATAAGTCTAGAATGGCATTGTTAACACAAAGAGCAAAACAAGTGGCACATAAAACAATTCCTTCAGGATTAATAGGAAATCCTTAAATTGCAGGCACAAATCCAAATAAATTTATTGAAAAGATTTAATTAAAAAAAAACTATTATGAATGCATACTCCTTTCAACATGACTGAAATTCACTTTAAGATCGAAATGATGCAAAAAATATTTAGAATAATTCCCACTAAGCCAAGTTATGTAGAATAGTTATGGTTGTAAATCTGTGCATGAGATCAATCTTTCATACGCTGAAATGCAATCATCAATAAGACAGAAGTTCTTTCCACTCCAATATTTCACACAGTGACCATTTGATTTTAATGAAATAAACATCATCTTCTAACTAAGTTTACATGCTAATTGGTTTAGGTGTTATATTGTGAGAGAAATAACCTACTGAAGCTTTTGAACCCCTCTTTTATTTGAATAGGACCCTGGTAGCTCAGATGGTAAAGTTTCTGCCTGTAATTCAGGAGACCCGGGTTCAATCCCTGGGTCAGGAAGATCCTCTGGAGAAGGAAATGGCAACCCATTCCAGTATCCTTGCCTGGAAAATCCCATGGACAGAGGAGCCTGATAGGCTACAGTCCATGGGGTCTCAAAGAGTCGGACAGACTGAGCGACTTCACTTTCACTTCCTTTTAATAACAATAAGGTCATTATTGTTATAATATCACTATGACTTACCTTTACACTACCTCTGTGTTAGTTTGAATCTGGGTATTTCTAGGTGGGAAAGTCATCATTCTTGTTCCTAATCTAAAATTTTTTGTTATACAATGTATAATGTATATATTTACCACTAATCAAAAATTGCAAGAGAGAAAGAAAGAAGAGAGGATGGAAGGAGGGAAACAAGGGAAGGAGGGGGAAATAAAGAAGGAAAATTCCCTGTGATTATAAAGGAAATGTTCTTTATTGTTTGTACCACTGCGTTTCTACATTTTAGCATCCTCAGATGACCTATTCCTATTGATGTTAGTGTCCTTCTTGTCTCATCAAGAGACTTTGCTACAATTCCTGAGAAACAACCTATGAACGTTCCTTTGATTCATCTTCAATGCTCCTGGCTTTGTCTAGCTTCAGAGCCTCAGCATGAGTCCTGTACCTGAGGCCGAGTAGGGCCTCAATTTGGGTTATAAATTACTAAGCGGCTACCTTAGGGGTTGAGGTAGTTCAGGTGGGTGACCCACTAGAACGCTTATGGGAATATCAGCCACCTGAAATTTCCTTCCTGTGTTTGTACTCTACTGTGAAAGTCGCTCAATTGTGTCCGACTCTTTGCGACCCCGTGGACTATACAGTCCATGGAATTCTCCAGGCCAGAATACTGGAGTGGGTAGCTGTTCCCCTCTCCAGGGGATCTTCCCAACCCAGGGATCACACCCAGGTCTCCCGCATTGCAGGCAGATTCTTTACCAGCTGAGTCACCAGGGAAGCCCAAGAACACTGGAGTGGCTAGCCTATCCCATTTCCAGTGGATCTTACCAACCCAGGAATCAACCCAGGGTCTTCTGCATTGCAGGTGGATTCTTTACCAGCTAAGCTACATGGGAAGCCCTTCCTGTGCTTGGAAGTTCCCCAAATCTATTATTTCAACACAGTTTCTTTAGTGCTTAAAGATATTTCTGTCCTTATTAAGTGCTCAGTAAATAATTTAAATGAATGGATAATTTTTACAAAGCATTCACAGAACTTACCTTCTAAAAACGTCTGCTATTTTATATCCAATATGCTTTTCAGCATATTAGATAAGTATTAGATAAGAGTGAACCAGGCTCATAAAATTAGTGTTTACTCTACTTAGTAGGATAACCTAGTTGAAATGTTTTATCCTTGTAGTACCTTTAAAGAATATAATATCTGGTAGGGGGAGCATTTGGCATTAAACATTTTATTTTTAATTCCACTCTGATGTTTTCTTTTTTATTTATTTACATTTCTAAAGAGCCTTTTCAGAGAACCTATTGCATATTCATTTCTGAGGCTGACAATGTGTTTGCATGCTTTATGATGTATACATAAGAAATCTGATAACAGTGTTTGTAGTTCTTAATCCCATTCAGCTAAACTATAATTATTATAACACAACTTGTTTTTTAAAGTGAAATAGAAGTTTGGACAATTTTTAATTTTCTTTGCGTTTCATAGCACAGTGATTTTGTGGGCAGGCAGAAAAGTGTGGCTCAGAGGGAGGGCAGAGGTGGACAGGAGACAGTGGGGGCTGTGGAGGCCTCGCTTCCATATGACTCCTGCACAGGTGGCGTGTGTGAGTCACAGTATCCAGGGAGGGTGAGGAAGCTAGGAGAGGATGAAATGCAGAGAGCAATAAGATGGGATGCAGAAAAATCGTATCACAAACATTAAGGAAGGGGAGAGATAAACAGGCAAAGCGTTAAAAGTGCTAAGTACCAGAGGGTCAGCTGTGTCCACTGAAAAAAGGGCCACAGATTTGGTATTAATGAGAAAAGGACAGATGCAAACTTTGAACCAAAATGACATTTCTCCTTAGAACTCCACTTTCACTTTTCATTGTTCTTTTAGTCTCTTCACTGGAAGAAAGTTCTTCTTGATGTTCCAAACTCTTTTTTATTTTTCTTTGCTTGCAAGTGGGTTTAAGTTGAATCTATTTTAAAAGGGCTTGGCATTAAAATTCTGAACCTAAAAGATGCCAGTTAATATGCCTGCTTTCCAGATTACTACTGAAGGGAATATCCAGTTTCCAGAAGGACCTCACTCGTTGTTTATTAAAAAAACAAAACAAAACAAAACAAAACAAACCGGTTATCACAAGTGAAGTGTTTAAATAGTAACCTAAATAGTCTTAAGTATATTAATTAAAAAAAAAAAAATTGTTGGTCATGCAAATGTTTAGTGTTGTGTAGACCTTTCCTGGATGTGAATGATTTTGCCGTTTACAATTGATTTTAATGCATTTTGAGTGAGCGTGGAAGAGAAGAAGTCCATGAATGAAAACAGTGTAGTTGCTGGCATTATCATTGACCAGCAGCTCAACCAGTTTGGAAACCAGCTCACGTTCAGGTGACCTCAGGGCACATTACTGCAAGAAAGGATCATCTTAACCCCAGAACACAGGGAAATGGAAAAGATGAGATTTATAACAGGAAAGCAAACACACACACACAACAATTGTGCAGCCCCAGAAACTGGGTTGCTATGATTATCTGACCTACTTAAAACTGTTTTCCCTTCTTTTGTTGGCTAGTATCCTAAGGCATGGTAGAACTAATTCGCCTGAAGCAGGAGCTACCTTCAGGAATTATGTTTACTTTTTGGTGGTCAAACACTAGGGTTAGAATTGTCTGTTCTTATAAAATCACATCTCCAGAAATTTTTGTAAAAGCCTGAAGGCAAATTTTTCCCCTCAGTACACAGATGTCAAATGGTTTTATTCTAGCCTGTGGCACACTTATACTTATTAATTATGTCTTTTCCTTTATTTGGAAGATTTATGTATTTACTTCATATGGATTCATGTGATGCAGATTTCAGTATTTTTACATAAGAACAAAGCTACAAAACAAACAAAAAATCAACACTATATTCCAAACAGATGAAAACATGAGAAGAAAAGGAAGAAGCAGAAAACTTAAACCTTTGAACATTTTCTCTAAAAGTAGTCATGCTGCTGCTGCTAAGTCACTTCAGTCATGTCCGACTCTGTGCGACCCCATAGACGGCAGCCCACCAGGCTCCCCTGTCCCTGGGATTCTCCAGGCAAGAACACTGGAGTGGGTTGCCATTTCCTTCTCCAATGCATGAAAGTGAAAAGTAAAAGTGAAGTCACTCAGTCGTGTCTAACTCTTCGCGACCCCATGGACTGCAGCCTACCAGGCTCCTCCGTCCATGGGATTTTCCAGGCAAGAGTACTGGAGTGGGGTACCATTGCCTTCTCCAAAAGTAGTCATACTTATTGCCAGTTTGAGGAGGGTTTCCCAGGTGGTACTAGTGGTAAAGAATCCACCTGCCAATGCAAGAGACATAAGGGATGTGGGTTTAATTTACCCTGGGTTGGGAAGATCCCCTGAAGGACGAGGTGGCAACCTCAAGTATTCTTTCCTGGAGAATCCCCTGGACAGAAGAGCCTGGTGGGCTACAGTCCATGGGGTCACAAAGAGTTGGACATGACTGAGCGACTGAGCACTCACACGAGGAGGGTGACTCCAGATTCAGATGCTGCTCCTCTATTCTGAGTGGTTTCCATTGACGGTGGGTAGGCCCAGGAGGGAAGACCTCTGACATGACCTCTGAGATGACACCTGTCTGGCTCCAGCCCCCTCACTACCTTCACCCAAAGAGGCGTATCAGGTTGCTGGATTCAGGCATCTTAATGCCCAGTCTGACAACCTGGTGAGTGAGTCTTCCTGAACACACTTCGTGTGCTTGCTCACTAAATCATGTCTGACTTTGTGACCCCATGGACCCTCCAGACTCCTCTGTCCGTGGGATTCTCTAGGCAAGAATACTGGAGTGGGTTGCCACTTCCTCCTCCAGGGGATCTTCACGATTCAGGGATTGCTCCCACGTCTCCAGATGTGTCCAGGTTCTTTACCCCTGGGCCACCTGAAGGCCTCTGCAAGACACAAGGGCTTAACCTGGCCATCAGCATGGATTAGGCGCAGCCTTAGCTAGGAATTCCACTACCATCTATGAAACACACAGGCCTACCCTGCAGATTCCTTGTCCTCTGTACCCAGTATTTTTTTTTTCCCCCATAGCACTTACCAGGATCTGGCAAATTCAACTTGGGCTTGTTTATGTGTGTGCCACCCACCTCTCTCCAGTAGATCACAGGAGATGGATATTGTACACCACAGTTGCTGAGGCACCACCCCAGGCCAGCAGCCCCTCAGCCTTCAATAAGGATGTGTCTGCTAGACTCTGACTTTATAGCTGAAAGTGCCTTGGCCTGCATTTGGGTTCTGGACTTGAACTTTATACAAACCGAGACATTTTTTCCACCAGCCTTCTTGTGGGTGATGAAGAGACTGCTTCTGAAGGCCGATTTTCAATACATTCAAATGTGAATTCATTCCTCTTCATCAAACTGTTACTCATGGTGAAGCACAAATGGTTCTGAATTTGAGCAGTGATATCCCAGGACACATCTTACAGACACATCTTTTTTTATTACCTATTATCTCCTCATTCAAAAATACAATAAAGGCACTAAGATTAAAATAAGACACTGACAAAACTAATTCAAGTGATATTTCATTATTTCCCATATTGTATTTATATGTATGTTTGGAATATGTCTCACGGTACTTTCATGACCCTTTACCAAATCCAGCATTACTTTAAAATCATATAGATTTATATCATGCATATAAAAAGAATCTGCTTGATTACATAAAATATTAGCAGAAGACATGTTGCTCTTTTTAAAATCATAAGAGTTAATGTCATGTTGGCCTCATTTTAAACTTAACATGGCATAAAGTTTTAGAACAATAGTGTGATAGCAGCTCACCTTTATCTTATTCGTTACATCTACTTTGGTCAAATTCTTTATCACCACAAAAGATCACAGAATAAGCAGGCTCATACACACAGAAAATTTCTTTCTGAGGCAAGAAAAATAACCACATCACATAACACCATGCGCCACAAAATTTCTGCTATTGTCAGCAAAAGCAAGCAGCTCAAATTCTCCGCAATGTTTGCTTGAAACAAAAATGTCACGTTGACCTCAAGGCTAGAAACTCTAAGAACTGGAAAAAGGAAATCCAAAAAATAACACCTTTATCCAGTGTTCACCAAATTTAGTTTTTAAAGTTTGTTTTAAATTGTCAGAGAAAGTGTTTACACAGTAAATTTTAATTGAAGAAAAGCAAAAATATATTATTTTCTGAAGTGTTTTTCAACAGTGTGTGTGTATATATATATATATATATATGAATATGTATGTGTCCCCTTCAATTTCAGTCCATCCCCACACTCCCAGGTGTAACCTCTGACGACAAGGTAGTGCTTATTGTTCCACGTCTAGGACAGATTCATTGACCACATTTGGTTTTATATTTTTCGATCCTTCCTCCTAATGACCGCTTTCTATTGCTCACTCCAGGCCCTCATTAAGGTGCTACTCACATTTATACATTTCCTTGTGTTGTGCTGCTTTAGGAGTGACTCTAAATGTTAAGATGGTTGTAAATATGTTCTTGGGAGTAAAGTGCATGAGGTCCTTATAGGTTTCTGTGTTTTTGTGGTCCATTCATAGGCCTGTCTAGGCTGTCTTCTGAATACTACACTTTTGATGTCTGTGTTAATGGCCTATTTCTTCTTTATTTTTATGCCATCAGAGTTAGGAGTTTCCTGCTGAAAGTAGCAGAATATTTGAGTGAAAGTGGCTGAAACCACAGTGTTTTGTTTCTCTCAATGTCAGGAAGTTTGAAGATAGGGATCCAGTTTATTATAATAGCTCAGTCAATCCCCTAGCCCCCCAGGGCAAGGCACAAACAGTGGAGAGAGGGAGCAGGGCACTGTCTCCCCGAGAAATGCTCCACACACCTTCCCAATGTCTCATTGGCTACGATTAGGTCATGTGTGTGTGCACATGCTCAGTCATGCCTGACTCTTTGCCACCCCACCCCATGAACAGTAGCCCTCCAGGCTCCTCTGTCCGTGAGATTTCCCAGGCAAGAATACTGGAGTGGGTTGCCATTCCTTTCTCCAGGGATCTTGCCTCTCGATCCATGGATTGAACTTGTGTCTCCTGCATTGGCAGGTGGATTCTTTACCACTAGTGCCACCTGGGAAGACAATATTAAGGTATATCAGTCAGTCAGGTCAGTCGCTCAGTCATGTCCAACTCTTTGTGACCCCATGGACTGCAGCAAGCCAGGCTTCCCCAACCATCACTAACTCCCAGAGCGTGCTCAATCTCAAGTCCATCGAGTTGGTGATGCCATCCAACCATCTTGTCCTCTACTGTCCTCTTCTCTTCCTGCCTTAGATCTTTCCCAGCATCAGGGTCTTTTCCAATGAGTTGGTTCTTCACGTCAGGTGGCCAAAATATTGGAGTTTCAGCTTGGGCATCAGTCCTTCCAATGAATATTAAGGACTGATTTCCTTTAGGGTTGACTGGTTTGATCTCTTTGCAGTCCAAGGTGCTATCAAGAGTCTTTTCCAACATATGCTCACCCCTTAAATACTACTGACTGGATGGTAAATTGGGTTTCCAATGCGTAAAGTCATTCTTACAGAAAAATAACTATGTCTACAATGAAGAAAGGAGAGAAAAAAGGCTCCTTGGAGCAACCCAAACTCTCCACCCTCTATTCCTACTTGAACATGTAAGATTGTTTTGGAGATGAGAAGATTGAAGCTTGCATTGTTGCCTAGTAAATGCTTCCAGTGCAAATTTTTCTCCACCGAAGACTTCGTTTAACTCATGGAGATCTGAATCACTGTGTATTAGTCATCCTCAGACAAGGAGAAAAAAAAATAAGGAAGAGCTGCTGCTGCTACTGCTGCTAAGTTGCTTCAGTTGTGCCCGACTCTGTGCGACCCCATAGACGGCAGCCCACCAGGCTCCCCTGTCCCTGGGATTCTCCAGGCAAGAACACTGGAGTGAGTTGCCACTTCCTTCTCCAAGGAAGAACACAGACCACATATAAAGTGAAAGCTACTCCACAGAAAGGTTTTCTGAGAAAGTACTGCTGCACCTTCGTGCCTGAAGCCTCATGACCCTTGGCCATTTGGGGGGATGTTTTAGACTGAGTGCACTCTGGCTTTTCCCTTGCCCTTCCTGTTCTCAGTGGTGACCCCACATTCTCTCCCTCACTAAGTGTGGGAGGGAACAGTCCCACTTGGGCTGTAGGCATCGCCTTCCTCAAGAGACCTTCCCCCACCCCCACCCACGTGCTGGGTGTGCTGAACCCTCCCACCCCCAAATCTGGGAGCACCTGTGTTCATGGCAGAGGGATTTGAACATGGGTTCAAATATGTCACATTCATATTTCCCAGAGGGATTTCCAATTTAAGCTTTTGTTTTAATGGCAGATTAAAAGTTCTTTACCAACCCTGCAAGGAAAGGGGTTCTGGACTTGGTGGAATCACTGATGAAGTACCTGGGGCACCTGGTCCTTGTTCTGGGGTGCAACGTTGTTCTTGTTCCTGGCATTGCAGGGAGAGGATGATGCCTGACTTTTCTCTAATGAAGTAAAGTCTAGAGCATCTTCCATGTGTCTCTCTTGGTTCAGTCTTGAAAATTTGAAAACTTTATCTTCTTTTGTGCTTTTAGAGCCATCCTTTCTTGTTTTCTTACATAATAGCCAACTGCCTGACTGCAACTTTATTCGAAGTTATAAATGATTCAGAATGGACATAGAGTAGAACTGTGTGTGTGTGTTTCCACAAAAGACACTTAGCTTGTAGGATTAACTGGCTCTTTTAATGATTCCTGATGGAGGCACCTGGCTGGCTAGCTGTCATCACTAGGGCGTTCCACCTAGTACTTTGCAAGGTTGGGCTCCCCAGCAGGTGTGATGTGTGTGCATACAGAATTTGGTTGCGTATTTGTGTCAAAACTATTTCTGTCAGTTTATTTGTCATCATAATAATGTAATTTAATAAGATCTCAGATAAACCAATGCTATATGAGTTTTCAAAAGGGGAGTAATCCTGTCTATAGAAAAATAGCTAAAAATGAAAATTGCTACCAAATTACCAGTAGAGAAGATGACTTCAAAAACTTGTGGGGAAGAACTTTTTGAAGAATAAAAGGATCATGCACTCAGATAGCCTTCAGGGGTCCTGAGTTCTTACTTCAGTTTATAGTCACCCAAAACTGAAAGTTTCAGATCATAACTGATGAGTTTAGTTCAGTTCAGTTCAGTCACTCAGTCGTGTCCAACTCTTTGCGACCCCATGGACTGCAGCACGCCAGGCTTCACTGTCCATCACCAACTCCCAGAGCTTACTCTAACTCATGTCCATTGAGTCGGCAATGCCATCCAAACATTTCATCCTCTGTCATACCCTTCTCCTCCTACCTTCAATCTTTCCCAGCAGCAGGGTCTTTTCAAATGAGTCAGTTCTTCACATCAGGTATGCCAAAGTATTGAAGTTCCAGCTTTAGCATTAGTCCTTCCAATGAATAATCAGGGTTGATTTCCTTTAGGATGGACTGGTCTCCTTGCAGTCCAAGGGACTCTCAAGAGTCTTATCCAACACCACAGTTCAAAAGCATAAATTCTTCCATGCTAAACTTTCTTTATAGTCCAACTCTCACATCCATACATGACTACTGGAAAAAACATAGCCTTGACTAGACGAACCTTTGTTGGCAAAGTAATGTCTCTGCTTTTTAATAGGCTGCCTAGGAGAAGGCAATGGCACCCCACTCCAGTACTCTTGCCTGGAAAATCCCATGGACAGAGGAGCCTGGTAGGCTGCAGTTCATGAGGTCGCTAAGAGTTGGACACAGCTGAGCGAATTCACTTTGACTTTTCACTTTCATGCATTGGAGAAGGAAATGGCAACCCACTCCAGTATTCTTGCCTGGAGAATCCCAGGGATGGTGGGGCCTGTTGGGCTGCCGTCTATGGGGTCGCACAGAGTCATACATGACTGAAGTGACTTAGAAGCAGCAGCAGGTTGATCATAGCTTTTCTTCCAAGGAGAAAGCATCTTTTAATTTCATGTCTGCGGTCACCACCTACAGTGATCTTGGAGCCCAAGAAAATAAAATCTGTCACTGTTTCCATTGTTTCCCCATCTGTTTGCCATGAAGTGATGGGAACAGATGCCATGATCTTAGTTTTCTGAATGTTGAGTTTTAAGCCAGCTTTTTCACTCTCCTCTTTCACTTTCATCAAGAGACTCTTTAGTTCTTCTTTGCTTTCTGCCATAATGGTGGTGCCATCTGCATATCTGAGGTTATTGATATTTCTCCTGGCAGTCTTGATTCCAGCTTGTGTTTCATCCAGCCCAGCATTTCGAATGATGTACTCTGCATGTAAGTTAAATAAGTAGGGTGACAATATACAGACTTGATGTACTCCTTTTCCTATTTGGAACCAGTCTGTTGTTCCATGTCTAGTTCTAACTCTTGCTTGTTGACCTGCATGCAGATTTCTCAGGAGGCATGTCAGGTGAGCTGGTATTCCAATCTCTTTAAGAATTTTTCACAGTTTCTTGTGATTCACACAGTCAAAGGCTTTGGTGTAGTCAATAAAGCAGTAGATGTTTTTCTGGAACTCTCTTGCCTTTTCTATGATCCAGGGAATGTTGGCAATTTGTTCTCTGGTTTTTCTGCCTTTTCTAAATCTGGTTTGAACATCTAGAAGTTCTTGGTTCACATATTGTTGAAGTCTGGCTTGGAGAATTTTGAGTATTACTTTGTTAGCGTGTGAGATGAGTGCAATTGTGTAGTTGTTTGAGCATTCTTTGTCATTGCCTTTCATTGGGATTGTAAAGGCAATCCTGGAAACCTTTTCCAGTGCTGTGGCCACACTACTGAGTTTTCCAAATTTGCTGGCATATTGAATGCAGCATTTTCACAGCATCATCTTTCAGGATTTGAAATAGCTCAATTGGAATTCCATCACCTCCACTAGCTTTGTTAGTAGTGATGCTTCCTAAGGCCCACTTGACTTTGCATTCCAGGCTGTCTGGCTCTAGGTGAGTGATCATATCATCGTGGTTATCTGGGTCATGAAGATCTTTTTAGTATAGTTCTTCTGTGTGTTCTTGCCACCTCTTCTTAATATTTTCTGCTTCTCTTAGGTCTATACCATTTCTGTCCTTTATTATACCCATCGTTGCATGAAATGTTCCCTTGGAATCTCTAATTTTCTTGAAGAGATCTCTAGTTTTTCCCATTCTATTTTTTCACATTGATCACTGAGGAAGGCTTTCTTATCTCTCCTGGCTATTTGGAACTCTGCATTCAAATGGGTATATCTTTCCTTTTCTCCTTTGCCTTTTGCGTCTTTTCTTTTCTCAGCTATTTGTAAGGCCTCCTTGGACAACAATTTTGCCTTTTTGCTTTTTTTTTTTCTTGGGGATGGTCTTGATCACTGCCTCCTGTACAATGTGGTGAACATCTGTCCATAGTTCTTCAGGTACTCTGTCTTTCAGATCTGATCCCTTAAATCTATTTGTCATTTCCACTGTATAATCGTAAGTTGTTTGATTTAGGTCATACCTGAATGGTTTAGTGGTTTTCCCTACTTTCTTCAATTTAAGTCTGAATTGGGCAATAAGGAGTTCATGATCTGAGCCACAGTTAGCTCCTGGTCTTGGCTGCAAACAATATAATCAATCTGATTTCAGTATAGAACATCTGATGATGTCCATGTGTAGAGTCTTCTCTTGTCTTGTTGGAAGAGGGTGTTTGCTATGACCAGTACGTTCTCTTGGCAAAACTCTGTTAGCCTTTGACCTGCTTCGTTTTGTACCCCAAAGCCCAAAGTTGCCTGTTACTCCAGGTGTTTCTTGACTTCCTACTTTTGCATTCCAATCCCCTATAATGAAGAGGACATCTTTTGGTGGTGTTAGTTCTAGAAGGTCTTGTAGGTCTTCATAGAACCATTCAACTTCAGCTTCTTCAGCATTACTCATCTGGTCATAGGCTTGGATTACTGTGAATCCAAGTATTGAAAGGTTTGCCTTGGAAACACTAATGAGTTAGTGTTGCAGAAAAAAAAACAAAAACACTGTGTTGCCTATGGACCAGTATTGAAAAGAAAACGTGTTAGCTCTAGAGCTGACATTTGGGAAATTGATGTACATTTTCATACTTGGAATTTAAATAGCCTGGTTAAAAGAAGCCCAGGCACTTTTTAAAAATAGTTCCCCTCTTTAACTAATTGTTTTAATTAAATAAAAATATAAAGAAAGGCTTTCCTGTATCACTCTCCCTATTCATGGCATTTTGTGCTACAGAATCTTGAAGACCAACATGGCAGCAAGTGCCAGACGAGATGCCCATGCTGTACTGTGTAGAGACCAGCTCATGTCTCCTGGCCCAGCACAAAGCCTGTACTTCCTCCAAGTCTTGTGGATATGTCGGAGCAGGTGATGAAACATCCAATGGTGCCCTATGGAGTCTGGCACCCCTGATAGCACTGGGCCAACTGGTAGACCCAGTGGAGGTGATGTGTGTTGAGTCTATTCATTTGGGCTCCAGGCCTGGAGCTCTGTTACCTGCATAGATGCTCAGAGCCCTCTCTGTCAGCTCTAGCCTGAGATTCAGGCAGTCCTGCCTAGGTTTACCCAGGTAGTCTCTCAAGCCCAGCAAAGGAAAGGCCAGCTTGCTTTGAAAATACTATGCAGGTTCTCTGATTTTACACAGAAACTGAGTTCCTCTTCAATGCTCTCCATTTGTGTATGTGTGTGGTCCAACTCTGCGACCCCATGGATTACAGCCCTCGAGGATCCTATGTCCAAGGGATTCCCCCTGGCAAGAATATTGGAGTGGGTTGCCATTTCCGCCTCCTGGAGATCTTTCTGACCCAGGGATCAAACCTGGGTCTCCCACATTGCAGGCAGAGTCTTTATTGTCTGAACCACCAGAGAAGCCCATACACTCCATGTAGTCATGGAAAATTCCTATTTTTAAATTTAGTTTCTCTTCACCTTGCAGATTTAGACTTTTGTTTCCTCTTTATTTTTTGAATGCTATGTACCCTGTTTCTAATAATTTCTTTTCCTTAAACACATATCATGCAGCCACCCACACCTTCTTTCACACACACATCTAACACTTGCACTTGGTCTAAGACAAAAAGATTTCAACTGGCCACCAAATATGTATCTTTCCATATTTCACCATAAATTCTTACATTATTTCACAAAGCTTTGTGTTTTGATGGTATCTAAATTCTGGCTAACAATGTCATTTTCAATCAGTCTCTACAAAGTAGAGTTCAGTCAAGCTGGAGGTAAATACTAAAACATCCTTGCATAGTAGGCTACTGTTCAGTGGTGTGTGAGTGTGTGGGTGGTAAAAAGTGGGTGGGTGGTAACACTGTTTCATTCAAACCCCAGCGACTCTAACACAAATAATACACGATTATGATTATAGTGATTTCTGCCTATCCAGATGCTGTGTACTCAGCCCCTCTTGGCAATACTGGACTTTTCACATCAGTAATCCAAGTTCACATCATAGTTTCCCATATGACAACTGTAGGTTGTCGTGGGTGAAATGAAACTGTCAGTTTCAGACATGAGAGCAAGGGCTGATTTTTAACACTGATGCTGTCAGAATCAAGACTGTCATTTCTGGGTTTAAGAATGCAGAAAAATATGTAATTACATCTGTGAAATATGTGTTGGCTATTAAATGTGTTATTATTTAGAGACAAGTCATTTCAGCACTTTCGTGGAGCAGCAGTGAGGAGTGGCAGGCCCTTACTGGGGTCTTCATAGCTGGAATTCTGCAGTTGATATCTAGGGGTTGGTAGAGAGCTGGCTGCCCCAGGCTGGGGGAAGGGGGGTGATAGATAGAGAAAGACCTGGAATCACTCCACATCATTCTTTTTAAACCATTTCCAATGTAGCTCCCTTCTACCTGCATGAGACACAACTGAATAGGGAAGCACTGGTAATAGACTGATTTAAATATATATATATATATATATATATATATAGTCTTAAATTTTGAAATATATAACTTTACAGTGCTTTCAGTTGATCAAGCGTTAATACATGCATGGCAAAATGAAGCTTTCCATTGATGAATGAATCTTAGCCAAGAGCTGTTTTCTGATAAAAAGTATGTTTAAGTGCCTTTTATTGACTTTTAATCGAATTTGAGTGTTATTCATATCACCAAGAGAGCTAATTATGCTTTTATGTAGTTAAAATAAAGGGGGCTTCCATCTTCAGTGGTGTTAATTTATCCCTTCAATGAATATTTATCAAGTTCTGACTATGCACCACACTGTTCTAGGTTCTGAGAATGCAACAGCGAACAAAACTGATAAAATATCCCTGTCCTCGGAGATTTTGCATTCCAGTGCAGGGGGGATGCAGGGAAGGGCAGAAAACAAGCAAGGAAAGATACAGTGTATCAGATGACAGTAACCTCTCTAGAGGAAAATGAAGCCAAGCAGGGGAGTGCCAAAGTTCAGTGCTGGTCCCAGCATTTTATACACAGAGGTCAGCAAAGACCTCATTTTTCCTAAGGTGACCCTGAAGGAGAGTCCTGAGTGGGATGAAGTTAGGGACCTGCTGTGCACCTCAGTGGAGGAAGCATGTTCCAGGCAGAGAGACAGAATGTGCAAAGGCCCTGAGGCATTAGGTCCCAGGCAAGTTCAATGTACACCAAGAGGGGCAGAGATGCATACTGGTGGAATCAGAGGGAGACTCAAGATCAAGGGGACCTTTGCTGAGTGGGAAGGACTAGATTGTTTTCAGTCTTGTGGATGACTTTAAGGATTTGGGCTTTGTCTCCAGGTAATAGGGCAATCCTTAGAAGAATTTGGGGAAGGAGTGACATGACTTGCCTTACTTATTTAAAGGAGCGCACTGGCTCTGTTGGGAATGCAGTCTAGGGAATAGCAGGAGGCAAAGAAAAAGTAGAAAAAACAGCAAGGGAGCTGCTACAGTAATCAAGAGAGTAGTGGAGTGTGGCGGTGGATGGTGAGGTGGGGCCGTGTTATCCATGCACTTTGAGATAGAGCCAATAGCATTTCCCCATGGGTGAGCTATAGGAGGAAATGAGGCAAAGCTTTGGGGTCTAAAGATGGAAGGATGGAGCACTTACTGGAGAGAAAATGTATGGTGGGAGCAGCTTGGAGGTAGAAGTGGAAGATTAGAAGTCTGATGACTGAGACGTTCAAAAGGAGACAAGGAGGGGACACCTTGTGGTCCAGTGGTTAGGACTCAGCGCTTTCACTGCTGAGGGCACAGGTTTAATCCCTGGTCAGGGAACAAAATATTATAAAATCATTTTGTAATGGTAAGTGTAAAAGCTTGAATCTCTCTCATCAAACAAGGTACATAGATTTTTAAAGGTAAGAGAATAACTGAGTAGAATATAAAATTAAATGTTGGATGAGCATGTCACCAACAGAGAAAGGGGATATATTCACAGATTGTTTCTATTGCATGTCAAACAAAATGTGACACTGACCACTTTCAAAGGAGGCAAATGTCTGTGCACTCATTCTGCTTAATTCATGAGGAATAAAGGAAAGGAGACAGGGAATGTGAAGAACAGAGAAAGACAAGCTGGAGTAGTCAGGAGCGAAATCACAGTTTCCAGTGGTAGAAGCAGAGACCCAGAGCAAAGCTGGGCATCCCATTCTTGGTAGAAACCTACTTGCAGGGAAATCACATCACACCTCTGTCCTCTGCCTCCAGCCATGCACTATGTCTGGCTTATTAATCAGCTGCCCAGCAAGTAGGAGTATGTTTGGCCTCCTTGCAAAGCACTGCTGTTTACAATAGGTTTTAATACTTTATGAAGAGATATATTTTTCTGCAAACAAACCAAGTATAACATTTTACTTTGAAATTATTCCCAACTTACAGAATAGTTACAAGGCTAGTACAAAGCATTCTTGTCTCAGATTCACCAACGTTATACATTTTGCCACACTTGTTCTTTAAATGTTTTTTATTTTCCCTCTCTCTCCCTCTGTCTCGCTCTCTCATCCCTCCAAACAATACTTTAATATTTATTTCCCAAGAACAAAATCAACATCTTACAATAACACCCCTATAATTTTCAAATTCAAGAAATTTAACCTAGCACTTTTATCAAATACCATTTGATACCATTTGTATCAAATTTCAAATATCACCAGTGGTTCCAACAACGAACTTTATGCTATTCCTTCCTGACCTGAGATCCATTCCAGGCTCAGACATGGCATTGGATGGATCCTTTAATCAGGAACAGTTTCTTCTCCTCAATGTTTTTGAAGAGTACAGGCCATCTTATGACCCTGTCTGCAGTCCCACACATGAGTTTACATAAACATGGTCACTCTTGTCAGTCTCAGCTCCCATCCCAGTTGGAGTTACTATATCAAGGGCTAGACTCAACTTCCACTCCAGAGAGGATGCCAGGCTCGCTCCCATGGGTACCAAACCTTCTTTATAAGAGGAAGGATAAAGATGCTGAATCACTGTGAAAAACTCACAATTGAAAGTGAAAGCATCAGTCACTCAGCTGCATCCAACTCTTTGCAACCCCATGGATTGTAGCCTGCCAGGCTTTGTCCATGGAATTTTCCAGGCAAGAGTAGTGGGCCAGATTGCCATTCCTTTCTCCAGGGGATCTTCCCACCCAGGGATCGACCCCTGTGAGTTGAGAATAATTTTAAATGATGATGTACAGTTATCCAGATATGAATATGATTTCTATCTGCTGTACCCACCCCACCCCCAAGGCAGGGACACACACACCAAATTAAGTCAGAGGGGAGTGAAGTGGGCCTGTGGGAAAGGCGGACAGGCCGGCAGGGCTGGATCAATAAAGAGAAGACTGATGGCAGTGGTTCTTATCCACGGAAAACATCCTCCCCCTCCTGCCAGGTTGAAAGCTCCATTTAAAAGAAGTGCTAATGAGGTATGAAAACCAGGCAAATCGGGCCCTTTGAGCATGCCTTTGGCAGGAACCTAGAAAGTTAGTCATTTTTAGTGGTTTCCTAACTGCTGTTTTGGACAGTCCTACTGAGTCTCAGGGAAACAAATTCATACATTATGAAATGTTACTTCTCCCCTGAATCCCAACTACTAATCTGCCAGATTTTTATTTACATTTCAAAAGGAAATGATTATTTTCTTAATAGATGCAATTTTCCCTTATTTTCAAACAAGTTACTTAATTTTTTTTTAATTGAAAAGAGACTTTTGTTTTGATTTCTTATTACAAAGCAATGCAAGCATAGACAAAAATTGGAAAATGCAAGGGAAAAAGCAAACTTTTTAATAAAAATCTCTATTTTTAAATGCAAAAAAGTATGCAGTTAACATCTGGGCATATAACCTTGCTTTTTATGTATGTGAGTATATATTTTTTTCCAATATGACAGAATTTTCCATAACTGTTTTTGTTTTTCATTTCATATACTATAAATATTTTTCTTTCTTTAATAAAATCATTTCATTTATTTAGCTGCACTGAGTCTTAGTTGCGGCATATGGGATCTAGTTTCCTGACCAGGGATTGAACTGGGGCCTCCAGCATTGGAAGCAAGCAGTCTTAGCCACTGGACCACGAGGGAAGTCCCTGTGAATATTTTTCTATGTTGATAAACATTCTTCCAAATATATTTTACTGGCTGAAGAGTTTCCCATTTTGCAGCTGTGCCACAATTAATTTAATCCATTTCCCTTTGTTGGGAGTTTAGGATGTTTTCAACACTTTTAATATTGCTATACAGAAATTGTTATAAATAGCATTATTGCCAGTAATTTTTAAAGAAGTTTTCTTAAATATTCCCTTTAGGATACATTTTAGTGGGCTTCCCAGGTAGCTCAGTGGATCTGCCTGCAAAGTAGGAGACTCAGGTTTGATTCCTGGGTTGGGAAAATCCCCTGGAGGAAGGCATGGCAACCCACTCCAGTATTCTTGCTTGGAGAATTCCATGCACAGAGGAGCCTGGCAGGCTACAGTCCATAGGATTGCAAAGAGTCAGACATACCTGAAGCCACTGAGCACACACAGGATACATTTTGTTACATAGAATTTAGTCAATAAGTTAAGGAAAACATATTTTGAAGGCAATTGTATTCATGCTAAAATTGCCCAATACATGCTTGGTGGTGGTGGTTTAGTCGCTAAGTTGTGTCCGACTCTTGCGACCCCATAGACAGTAGCCTGCCGGGCTCCTCTGTCCATGGGATTCTCCAGGAAAGAATACTGGAGTGGGTTGCCATTCCCTTCTCCAGGGGATCTTCCCAACCCAGGAATCAAACCCAGGTCTCCTGCATGGCAAGCAGACTCTTTACCAACTGAGCTATGAGGGAAGCCCTTACACATCCACGAAACATTGCAATTAATCTTCTCTTGTGCCTTTATGTGCTCTGACATGTCTGACTCTTTGACTCTTTGCAACCCTACCAAGCTCCTTTATCCATGGGATTTCCCAGGCAAGATTACTGCAGCAGTAACAGACCTCTTTCTTTCAGTATGTATTTAATTTTTTTCTTAAAACAACATAGCTCTGTCTCTGTAATCTCAGGCAAGAAGAAGCCTCCATCTCTTTTGCAAAGTAAAATACAGCTCTCAAGATTCAGCCACATATCCTTTTGACTGTCTGAGGTCTTCCTGTGGTGTCTGCATTTGCAGGGGACTCACCTTCTCATCATGGCCTCTGTCTCCCCTGGGACCACCCTCCTCTCCCATCTAAGGCCAGTCAGGGTCTCCCTTCATCTCTTGCCAGCCCTTCCCTTCCTGTGAGAGCAGAAGGCAGAGATGCCTGAAGCCCAGCTTCTACAGCCTGGCTGTCAAAGCCTTTTCCTCAGTAAGGAAGGGTGTTTCCTCCAAGGCTTTAGCTCTGGCCTCTAAGAGAACACCTGTGTGTTCACCTGCGTTCTTTGTGTTGCAACTTCCAGAGGCAAATGCGTTGCAATGACCATTGCTGGCCTGGGAGAGCTTCTGACTCTTGCTGACATTGATTTTGTGCTCTTTCCCTGACCAAGCAGAGTAGAAAGCCAACTCGGGCGGTTTTGTCTCACGTTATTGATCTCAGGATTCAGATTGGTCCATGCCTTCAGGACGGAAGCTTTGCAATTCAGTGTTGTCACAAGTTCCTGGCTTTCCCCGAGCTGCATGAAGAGACATGAGACAGGAAAGAACACAGACAGGGCGAGGATAAGTGACTGCCTTTCCCTTTAGAGACTGAGCATCAGAAAACCTGCAGTTCCCAGGAAACAGCTATCCTAAGGATGTTTTTCCTCTGCCCACCCTCACCTTTGCTTCTTCTTTGCTCCTCTCACAGCCTGTGATCCTCAGTTCAATCCTAACCTTTCATTTTTACCTGCTTGCCCTTTCTTCCAGAGAAGGCCATGGCAACCCACTCCAGTGTTCTTGCCTGGAAAATCCCATGGACGGGGGAGCCTGGTGGGCTGCCGTCTATGGTGTCCCACACAGTCGGACACGACTGAAGCGACTTAGCAGCAGCAGCAGCCCTTTCTTCAGTGTCTTTTGCTGACAAGAGGAGAAGCATGGTCGTCCAAAGGAAAATTGCCTGGTTTATCTATTATCTTCTTACTGCCCTATTTTAAAATGAGGACAATGCAGCTGCAGTTATCAGACCCTCATCTGCCTCTCATCTCAGCCGTCATCTGTGTGTTTCTGGAGCTCTCAACACAACTCGAAGCCAGGAAGCTTCACACCCTATGCTTCCCGCAACACACTGATCACAGAGGATTGCTGCTGATGCTGTTGTTTAAATTCCCGGAGAGGAACAGGGCTGGAATTCCATCTGCATCAGACCCACCTGGAGAGTTTACTAGTACTCGGGTTGCTAGACCCACCCAGGAAGTCTGGGTGCAGTAGGTCTGGGCAGGGTCTGAACTTTCGAGAATGTGTATTTCTGAGCTCCCAGGTGATACTGCTGATGCTGGTTCAGAGCTCATCCTTAGGCAAAAGTTGGATGCTCTGATGCCACCAGTTGTTTTTTTTTAATATACTTAATTTTTTTTTAATTTTGTATTAGGGTATAGCCCATTAACATTGTTGTGATAGTTTCAGGTGGGCAGCAAAGGGACTCAACTCTCTATATATGCATGTGTCCATCCTCCCCCAGACTCCCTTCCCATCCAGGGTACCACATAACATTGAGCTCCCTGTGCTCTTCAGTAGGTCCTTGTTGGTTATCCGTTTTGAATTTGGCAGTGTGCACACGTCCATCCCAAACTCCCTAACTATCCTTTCCTCCCTCCATTTCCTGCCAGCAACCATAAGTTCCTTCTCTACCTCTGTGAGTCTCTCTGTTTTGCAAATAAGTTCATTTGCATCAGTAGTTTCCAATGTTTGTTTCCAGTTGTTTTTGAAACAAAGCCCCTTTGATGTGTGTCTCCTCTGTCAGGAACCTCAGTGCCGCCTCCTTCCTAGAACCGAACATGCGGGCCTTAGCACTCGTGGATCCAATGCCCAGATGCCAGATCCAGGTGATCTGAGTCGCTTAACTGCTCTGCAGTTAAATTAACTGATTAGGTTGATTGACCCAGTGATTAACTTAGTCCCCTGCGTGCCATGGTGGCTGCCCCTTCCTCTCTGTGGTCGGTGGGAGAGCAGTGCAGAGAAGGGCCCCAGGGCCTTCTGCCAACTGGCGTGGAAGAAGCTGAAGGGTCAAAAGGAGTCCTCAGCCGGTGAACCCCATCCTGAGTGCTCTGGCCTCCCCCTTCTCTCCCCTGCCCCCAGTGCAGACCTTTCACTGTTGAAAGATCCTCTCCTCATGTCTGCTGTTCTGCTGACCCACCCTGAGGGTGTGGATCTCACACTGAGCTGCCCTGATGGGGATCTCACACCCCATAGCTGTAACCATTGCATCTTCCTGACTTTGAGGCCGTCTCCTGAGACTCCAGGACGGCCTGTGCAGACCTTCTCATCCTCTCCCTTGTGCCCTTAGACTTTCACGTCCCAGCTCTTATTATTTTTCACTCTGTGCTGCATTCTGAATAACTTCTTAAGGCCTATTTTTCATGTGTTAATTTTGGTTTCTGCCATTCCTAATCTTTAGGTTATAGCAACACAGAGTGTGATCTTAATGTACGTGTTTGGTTTCCAGAGGCTCTCCTGGGTCAGTCTACAGCCTCTTAGGGACTGTTTGCTCCTCCTGGTCCCTGGTCACATGGTCAGTCTTTCTCTGAGCTGCAGAGACACTGAACAGGCATCCACCCCAGGGGCTCTGTAAGTCCACTCCCTGGAGTCTGGACTCTGCTGGCCCATGCTCACTATATCCTTGTCTGATGTTGTACTTGTCTTGTTTATGGTGAACTCATGTTCCCTGGATCACTGGGGGCTCTTTGAGGCTCTGATGAAAGCCCTGCTCCCCTACACAGGACTTGTGTTTGCTTCTGACAGTTTTCAATGATCACTGCTAAAGAATATCCTTGAATTCTGGTTCCACCTTGAGAGTTGTAGGGACACATGGGTTCTATAAATTTAGATTATGAACCCATATGAATGCTGACTTAGAGTCATAAATTCTTGACAATGATTTCTTCTTCTTCTGCACTGAACCAAGGCTGAAAAGGGCAAGTTGTATTTTGTTTTAAAATTTGTTTTCCAACCCTTTTTCATGGTGGGTTTATTTCTTGTCAAATCTTTAACTATGAGTGACTCTCTAGGGGTGAGGTATCACAGAGTTGTATCTATACCTATATCTATGTTATGTATAAAGAACAAAAATATGCTTAAATGGAAATAATGCATATAATATTATATATCATACATAATAAGCTATTATGTATGATACAAGTTACATTCTTAGTATAATACATTCAGCTTTCCTAGTGACTCAGCAGTAAATAATCTCCCTGCCATGCAGGAAATGCGGATTTGATCCCTGGGTTGGGAAGATACCCAGGAGAAGGGAATGGCAACCCACTCTAGTATTCTTGCTTGGAGAATCCCATGGATAGAGGAGCCTGGTGGGCTATAGTTCATGGGATCACAAAGACTCAGACACGACTTAGCAACTAAACTACCACCACCTATATAGTATATTTTGTATAATATGTATCAACTGTAATATTTATGTTTATGAAAGTAGAAAATAAAAGTTGTGTCTGACTCTTTGTGACCCCATGGGCTATAGCTCACCAGGCTCCTCTATCCATGGAATTCTCAAAGCAAGAATACTTGAGTGGGTTTGCCATTCCCTTCTCTTAGGGATCTTCCCAACCCAGTAATTGAACCCAGGTCTCCTGCATTGCAGGCAGATTCTTTACCATCTGAACCACAGGAGAAACCCATATTTGTGTATGTAATACACATACACACACACACATATATATACAGATGTATATGTATATATACAAATAGAAATAATGCATATATTATCATATATGTATAATATTTATACAAATAATATTTGCATATATACAGATTATATATATATATATACACACACAAGTATGTATTACATTATACAAATAATACATAGGTCTATGGATCTGTCTAGGTTGAGAAGTCCCCCACTGGGTGGCCCCAGGTTTTATTCCTGTCTCCTGGATCCTGAAGGTAGTTACAAAGAGGGAGTTCCAGGCAGCCAGGCTTTGCAGCTCCTGTTAGGGAGACTCCTGTCTTCTGGGACTGCCTGTGTCCCAGGATTTCTGGTCTCACCTCCTTGTATCAGGAATTCATTCGGCGTTTATGTTTCTTCTTCACCTTAATGCAAGCTTATCTGCACACACTGCCTATGTCCTGAGACTTGCAGTGAGCTCTGCCCAGAACAGGGCAGTCAGGGCAGTTTGCAGGGGGAGCTTTGCAGAGGTGCACGCGTCTGTCGGGCTGTGACTCATCTGGCAGTTGTGTGGCAGTGGCGGCCGAGCCCTGATGGTGGGGAGGGAAATACTGGTCTCCTGATTTCAGTTTAGCCGGGAATCCGTCCCCGGGTCTGCCTCCCTTTTACAAGCAGAAGATGCACAGGGGATTCTTACATGAGCCTAAGGACTCATATCATCTCAGGAATCTCGGGACGGCTTATGGAGGCATCAGAAGTGTTTCATAACAGAGATAAAATCATGTTTTTGTTTTTTTTTAAAGAATTTCCTCCATGTCCTGTGCTCCTTCATTTTGTACTGTGATAAAAATGTTTACCCAAATGACCAACTTATTGTCTACTCTAAAGAGTGTCTGCACATCCTGCCAAACAAAGCAGAATCACACATAGCCACTTAATAATAATAAAGTTAGGAATCTGTGCGCTTCCAGAAGAACCAGATCTTCATCCTGCTTCTGAGATCTGCTCGTCTGAAGTCATTACTGGAGGCAGGGAATGAATTGCCCCCACTGGGGTTCTGGGTGCTATTGTTAGCAACTCATTGTCTCTCCATCTGGAGGAGAGAGCTAGTAATTGCTAGCACTTACTACCCTGGATTTGCGTGGGGATTAATGACTCACACAGAAGAATCCAAATGTAAAGTCTGAAAGAGGCAATTTACTCCAGCAAAGCGATTACCCATTCTGTGTTAAATGTGTGATTCTGAGCAGCAGTCCATCTGCAATAGCCAAGTCCACAGGCCTGGGGAGGCCGATTAATGACAACCTTAAGGTCACGATTCACACACACACACACACACACTGCACACACACAACTGAAGGAACATGAAAACAAAACAAGGAATTTTCAAAGGTGATACAAGTTTCACAAAGCTTATTTAATGTATGATGGTGTTGCCTTTCTTTTCCTTCACGGACAAGGATGGGTCAAGTGCACCATGGTTAAAAGCCTGAGAGCACATGCATTTTCTAAAACTAGTTTGGAATGTGGTTTGGGGTCTCCAATACAGACCTCAGATTCAACAACCCCCTGGAAGGACTCACAGGACTCAGAAAAGCCGCTCTACACACAGTTATGGTTTATTTCAGAAAACAGAGTGGATCATGGTCAGAACAGGGAAAGGACGCTGGGGCAGAGTCCAGGGGAGACCAGGAGCCAGCCCGCAGTGTTGGCTCCCAGGAGAGCTGTGGTCTCTGAGCAATGGCCTGTGGAGACACGCCTGCAGGTCTGCCAGCGAGGGAGCTCCCGAGCCTGAGGGGGCAGGGGTTTGATGGGGTCAGTCGTGGGGCATGTCTTTCCATAGTCTCTAGCCCCTGCAGAGCTCCAGCTGCCTGGGCTCACCATCACCACGTTGAACCATAGCCTCCCTGCTCTGGTCCAAAGGCTCCCAGATCATCAAAGACAGTCTTATTTTTCAGGCAGGGCTTAAGGATGGATCTTTTGCTATCTAGGTGGGAACACCACAGACATGCTGCCTCCATGGAACTGGTGATAAACCAGAGGAAAACTGTAGAAATGTTTTCAGTGAGGGACACACATATTCATCATCATATTTTATACTGAAGTCTCTTGAGATGGAATGATACAATTCTAAGTATTTTAAATATGTAGAGAGTTCTGAATGAATATATCTGTTTTTTTTGTTTCAGTCCTCTTTCACCACATGGTATTTTAAAGCGTGTAGCTGTTTGTGTGCTCTGGATCAAGCAGATCCTAGAGAAATAGGATCTGGTGGTTACACCACGATCCTACATGGTTGCTGTAAGCCGAGTAAATGTCTCACATGAGGTTTTCATTTTTATTTTAAGCGCAATTGAAGTTTTTCACATGGATATGCAGTATTTTTATCCAAGTTTGGAAAATTTATACCTTTAATATTTGGCTCAGATGGTAAAGAATCAATCTGCAGTGTGGGAGACTCAGGTTTGATCCCCAGGTGGGGAAGATCCCCTGGACTAGGAAATGGCAACCCACCCCAGTATTCTTCCCTGGAGAATTCCATGGACAAAGGCGCCTGTCAGGCTACAGTCCATGGGGTCACAAAGAGTTGGACAAAACTGAATGACTAACACCAACCGACACCGATTAGGAAATATACATACAACTTTTCAAGGTTAGAATGGTTATCAGTGTCTAAGAATGAATATGATTTCCACGTGAAGGCACAACCAGTGCAATTCTCCACTTTATTTTGATCCCATTACCTTGGTTTTTGATTATGAATTGGAAACAGGCTTAGATTTACAGATGTCACATTTTATTTGCATCATACGGGGAGAAGAAATACCCATTCACTGTCAAGTGTCACCTAGTTTTCCATTTTCTCTGTCTGAAAGAAAATATGGCATTGCTGATGATACTTTTTAAGCCATGTGTCTGTGCGTCTCTCCACCTGCTGGACTTCCAGGCTATAAACATACATTGGGGTGGCAATTTTCGCTGTCATTATAATTTATATTATACTTTACATCGACTTTTTTAAGTTTTGTTTTATGAGAGTGTTCTTTATAAGTTGTTTTCAGGAATGTATTAATCTGTAACTTCTTTAGCTGGTGACATGCTGTTAGCCTTTGCCCTGAGTTTTGCTAACCAGTTTAGCCAAGAGTACACAATGGTCATAGCAAACAACCTCTTCCAACAACACAAGAGATGACTCTATACACGGACATCACCAAATGTCAATACCAAAATGAAACTGATTATATTCTTTGCAGATGAAGATGGAGAAGCTCTATACAGTCAGCAAAAACAAGACCAGGAGCTGACTGTGGCTCAGATTATGAACTCCTTATTGCCAAATTCAGACTTAAATTGAAGAAAGTAGGGAAAACCACTAGACCATTCAGGTATGACCTAAATCAAATCCCTTATGATTATACAGTGGAAGTGAGAAATAGATTTAAGGGCCTAGATCTGATAGATAGAGTGCCTGATGAAGTATGGAATGAGGTTCATGACATTGTACAGGAGACAGGGATCAAGACCATCCCCATAGAAAAGAAATGCAAAAAAGCAAAATGGCTGTCTGGGGAGGCCTTACAAATAGCTGTGAAACGAAGAGAAGCAAAAAGCAAAGGAGAAAAGGAAAGACATAAACATCTGAATTCAGAGTTTCAAAGAATAGCAAGAAGAGATAAGAAAGCCTTCTTCAGCGATCAATGCAAAGAAATAGAGGAAAACAACAGAATGGGAAAGACTAGGGATCTCTTCAAGAAAATCAGAGATACCAAAGGAACATTTCATGCAAAGATGAGCTCGATAAAGGACAGAAATGGTATGGACCTAACAGAAGCAGATGATATTAAGAAGAGATGGCAAGAATACACAGAAGAACTGTACAAAAAAGATCTTCATGACCCAGAGAATCACGATGGTGTGATCACTGACCTAGAGCCAGACATCCTGGAATGTGAGGTCAAGTGGGCCTTAGAAAGCATAACTAGGAACAAAGCTAGTGGAGGTGATGGAATTCCAGTTGAACTATTCCAAATCCTGAAAGATGATGCTGTGAAAGTGCTGCACTCAATATGCCAGCAAATGTGGAAAACTCAGCAGTGGCCACAGGACTGGAAAAGGTCAGTTTTCATTCCAATCCCAGACAAAGGCAATGCAAAGAATGTTCAAACTACCGCACAATTGCACTCATCTCGCATGCTAGTAAAGTAATGCTCAAAATTCTCCAAGCCAGGCTTCAGCAATACGTGAACCGTGAACTTCCTGATGTTCAAGCTGGTTTTAGAAAAGGCAGAGGAACCAGAGATCAAATTGCCAACATCCGCTGGATCATAGAAAAAGCAAGAGAGTTCCAGAAAAACATCTATTTCTGCTTTATTGACTATGCCAAAGCCTTTGACTGTGTGGATCACAATAAACTGTGGAAAATTCTTCAAGAGATGGGAATACCAGACCACCTGACCTGCCTCTTGAGAAATTTGTATGCAGTTCAGGAAGCAACAGTTAGAACTGGACATGGAACAACAGACTGGTTCCAAATAGGAAAAGGAGTTCATCAAGGCTGTATATTGTCACCCTGTTTATTTAACTTATATGCAGAGTACATCATGAGAAATGCTGGACTGGAAGAAACACAAGCTGGAATCAAGATTGCCGGGAGAAATATCAATAACCTCAGATATGCAGATGACACCACCCTTATGGCAGAAAGTGAAGAGGAACTCAAAAGCCTCTTGATGAAAGTGAAAGAGGAGAGTGAAAAAGTTGGCTTAAAGCTCAACATTCAGAAAATGAAGATCATGGCATCCGGTCCCACCACTTCATGGGAAATAGATGGGGAAACAGTGGAAACAGTGTCAGACTTTATTTTTCTGGGCTCCAAAATCACTGCAGATGGTGACTGCAGCCATGAAATTAAAAGACGCTTACTCCTTGGGAGGAAGGTTATGACCAACCTAGATAGCCTATTCAAAAGCAGAGACATTACTTTGCCAACAAAGGTTCGTCTAGTTAAGGCTATGGTTTTTCCTGTGGTCATGTATGGATGTGAGAGTTGGACTGTGAAGAAGGCTGAGTGCCGAAGAATTGATGCTTTTGAACTGTGGTGTTGGAGAAGATTCTTGAGAGTCCCTTGGACTGCAAGGAGATCCAATCAGTCCATTCTGAAGGAGATCGGCCCTGAGATTTCTTTGGAAGGAATGATGCTAAAGCTGAAACTCCAGTACTTTGGCCATCTCATGCGAAGAGTTGACTCATTGGAAAAGACTCTGATGCTGGGAGGGATTGGGGGCAGGAGAAGGGGAGGACAGAGGATGAGATGGCTGGATGGCATTACTGACTCGATGGACATGGGTCTGAGTGAACTCTGGGCATTGGTGATGGACAGGGAGGCCTGGCGTGCTGCGATTATGGGATCGCAAAGAGTCAGACACGACTGAGTGACTGATCTGATCTGATAGGAGGCGATGACCAAAATCATCCCAAAGAAAAAGAAATGCAAGAAGTCAAAGTTGTTGTCTGAGGAGCCCTCACAAATAGCTGAGAAAAGAAGAGAAGCAAAAGGCAAAGGAGAAAGGGAAAGATATACCCATCTAAACACAGAGTTTCAGAGAATAGCAACGAGCGATAAGAAAGCCTTTTTAAGGGACAATGCAAAGAAATAGAGGAAAACAATAGAATGGGAAAGACTAGAGATTACTTTAAGAAAATTGGAGATACCTAGGGAACATTTACTGGAGAAAGCAACGGCACCCCACTCCAGTACTCTTGCCTGGAAAATCCCATGGATGGAGGAGCCTGGTAGGCTACAGTCCAAGGGGTCATGAAGAGTCAGACATGACTGAGCAACTTCAATTTCACTTTTCACTTTCATGCACTGGAGAAGGAAATGACAACCCACTCCAGTGTTCTTGCATGGAGAATCCCAGGGACAGGGGAGCCTGCTGGGCTGACGTCTATGGGGTTGCAGAGTCAGACACGACTGAAACGACTTAGCAGCAGCAGCATGGAACATTTACAACCTCAGATATGCAGATAACACCACTCTGATGGCAGAAAGTAAAGAAGAACTAAAGAGCCTCTTGGTGAAGGTGAAAGAGGAGAGTAAAAAATACCTGTGGCGGATTCATTTTGATATTTGGCAAAACTAATACAATTATGTAAAGTTTAAAAATAAAATAAAATTTAAAAAAAATAAAATAAAGAGAAAAAAAAAAGCTGGCTTAAAACTCATCATTCAAAAATCTAAGATCATGGCATCGGTCCCATCACTTCATGGCAAATAGATGGGGAAAAAGTGGAAACAGTGACAAATTTTATTTTCTTGGGCTCCAAAATCACTGCAGACAGTAACTGCAGCCATGAAATTAAAAAAACACTCACTCCTTGGAAGGAAAACTATGGCATATCTAGTCAGAGTATTGAAAAGCAGAGACATCACTTTTCTGACATAAGTCCCTATAGTCAAAACCATGCTTTCTCCAGTCATCATATACAGATGTCAGAGTTGGGCCATAAAAAAGACTGATTGCTAGATAATTGATGCTTTCAAACTGTGGTATGGGAGAAGACTCTTGAGAGTCCCCTGGCCTGCAAGAAGATCAAACCAGTCAATCCTAATGGAAATCAAACTTGAATCTTTATTGGAAGGACTGATGCTGAAGCTGATGCTGCCAATACTTTGGCCACGTGTTACAAAGAGCTGACTCAATGGAAAAGCCCCTGATGCTGGGAAAGACTGAGGGCTGGAGGAGAAGAGGGCAACAGAGGATGAGATAGATGGATGGCATTACTGACTCTATGGACAAAAGTTTGAGCAAACTTAGGAGATGGTGAAGGACAGGGAAGCCTGGTGTGCTGCAGTTCATGGGGTCACAAAGAGATCACAAAGAGATCATGACTTAGCAACTGCACAACAACAATTTCTTTAGTAATAGGAACTTAGAAGAAGATAGGAAAAATATAAGCAACTATTAAATAAATTAGTGGTTTGGCACAACAGGGCACAGGGTTTAAAACTGAATGGACAGAGGAGCCTGGCAGACTATGGTCCATAGGGTCACAAAGAGTCGAAAATGACTGAAGTGACTTCGCACGCACCAGATAATAGGATATTCACTAAGGAAAGATAGCACTGGCATTTGAAAGAACACACTTATCAAAGCTTTTTTTTCCTTTTAAAGTAAAATTTGTACTTCTGAAATGATAATTGCATTTTTTAAAGCCTCTTGCTTCATTTCATCATCTGCCCCTCTCTGAGAGCTTCCTCCTTGAAGTGGGCTACTGTGGAGCCATGCAGTCACTGAGGAAGGAGGACATTAGACGGAGCCCTCTTTGTACCCTGAAAGGGAAAGCAGAGAGGGGTGCAGAGGAGTGACGGGAGACTTGATCTTACCTGTGTTTCTTGCCTTTTTAATTGAAATCATTTCCAGGCTTAAACACCCTGGAAATGAGTCATTTGCATTACAGTCATTTTAGTTATTTTTTAAAGAAATTCCAAGAGATTCAGAATCAACTGAATGTTTCATGCATTGAAAAGAGGCATCATCCTGCTTGCCCTAATCCATCTGCAACCCCCATCAAAAGGTGAGAGTTAATCACTGCAGCTTGACTGGGCTGTATCTAGAAGTTTCTGGTACTTCTTGTTGTTTTTAATTGCTAAGTCATGTCCTACTCTTTGCAACCCCATGAACTGTAGCCTGCCAGTCTCCTCTGTCCATGGGATTCTCCAGTCAAGAATACTGGAGCAAGTTACCATTTCCTTCTCCAGGGGATCTTCTTGACTCAGGGGTAGAACCCAAGTCTCTTGCATTGCAGGCGGATTCTTTACCACTGATCCATCAGGGAAGCCCTTTTGGTATTATCTCCTACTAAAATAATCTCTTATTAAGATGGAAATACCCCAGGAGCAGTCTTTAGTTTGGGTCCAGTAACACAGTGAGGGTAAATAGGGAGTGACTTGTCAGGAATGAAGTCCAAGGTGCAAATTGGGGCTCTAACTGATGAGATGAAAGATGCCTCGAGCCAGCTCGGCTGACCTAGGTCTTGACCTTTCTGTGATAAAATGGTTATATCACCATATACTTAAAAGCTAGCACTGCATATCATAGCCTTTTCAAATCACCTGAGTACCTTTCATTTTAGGACATCTTTTTGCATTTCTATTAGATTAGTTTTCTGTGCTGAGAACTTTAAAGAAAAAGCTTGTTACTTTTCTCCTGGTAATGAAGAAAACTGTAACAAGATCTGAAGGAGAAATACTTGCATTCTTATATAAAAAATGAGAAAATGGACAGTGCATTCACTCACAGTGATAGAATCTATATTCTCTAAGTGTGTAGTCTGTAACTTTAGGGTGACTGAGATGCAGTATAGAAGGGCATGAAGAGGCATCTCGCTGTGAGTGGTTACAATTTTGGCCTACCGTAGATGAAGCCAGATTATCTCTGGGGGAAAATTCAAGTTTTAAAGAGAGGCTAAATTTTAAAGATAGGTCAGTTATTTAACTGTGTCTAAGGCAGAAAAATCTCAACTTTCTTCAAGATATATCCTTTGAGAATCTTTTGTTTTCTCAGGAGTTGTAACTAGAACATTTTCTTTTTTGAACTGTTAGCCTCCTCCCTCCACCTGAGGTCTTTAGTCTTTCTTTATTCAACTCATACTGAATTTGCTAAAGTCAGTAATAACCTCCAGTGTTGCCAAATCAGTGAATATGTTTTAACTTCCTATTTACTTGGCTTCTTAATATTGTTTCAAACCATTTTAATCTGGGAAATTCTCTTACCTTGGCTTTCACATGGTATGGCCTGCCTCCTTACCGGCTCCTCCTCAGTTCCTTGGTTGTTTAATCTGTCTGTTCTTGACTTCAAGATGTTCAAACCACTCCAGACTCAGCTAGGGGCTGGCTTCTTGAATTTCTCACATCAGTCATCAGCTAACCTAAATTGTTTTCCTATCATGTACTGGTCTCTGTACAGATTCTGGGGATAGACTAATGAATAAGAAAGAAAATGATCTCCCAAAAGGGGCTTATTTTATGTAAGAAGGGCCCGAATAAATAACCGGTATAAATTCTGATAGTGTTAGTTGCTTTCAAGAAAAGAAAATGAACACTAAGATAGAGAAGACTCTTGAGAGTCCCTTGAACTACAAAGAGATCCAACCAGTCAATCCTAGAGGAAATAATCCTTGAATATTCATTGGAAGGGCTGATAATGAAACTGAAGCTCCAATACTTTGGCCATCTGATACGAAGAGCTAACTCATTGGAAAAGGCCCTGATGCTGGGAAAGATTGAGGGCAGGAGGAGAAGGGGACCACAGAGGATGAGATGGTTGGATGGCATAATTGACTCAATGGACATGAGACTGAGTAAGCTCTAGAAGATAGTGGAACCCAGAGGAGGCTGGAGTGTTGCAGTCCATGGTGTTGCAAAGAGCTGGACACAACTTAGAGACTGAACAACAGCAACTCGGATAGAGAACAGTGTGGGCAGTCTGCTGGTTCAGCTGAAGTGTTCACAGAATTCTCCTCAGGGGAGACCTCAGGCTTATTTCCTTGTGCCAAGAAAGCAGTAATACAAAGATGTGGCTCAAGGGCATTTTAGGCAGAAGGAAAAACACATGCCAGGAAACATGCTTGAATTGTTCCTGGGTGAGACGGTGATCAAATCTCATTGAAGATCTATCAGTGGTGTCCTTGACTGTCAATACCACCTGTATGAGAAGTCCCGTGCTTCTGTAAAACGGTATGTCTCCTGACCCACCAGACTAGCTGACCTGCCCACTGGGCTTGTCTATTGGCATCTTCAATGGAGCAGTTCAAAGGGAATGTTTCCCCTTCCGAGCTTAATCCGTTCTCCTCTTGCTTTCCACGTCCCTGAAATGATGGGTTTCTTGAGACAGATAACTCCCTGTCTCCCAGGCCTTCTGACCTAACCAGCCACAGAGTCGCTTCCACTTCATCTCCAGCACAGTGAGACTCTGGAGACTGCACTCCATCTCTCGGTCGCCTGCCAGTCCAAGCCCCCATCATCCTTTATGTGAACAGCGTCTACAGCCTCCTCCCTCTCTCCGCCCAGTTCTCTAGCGTAAGTCAGAGCTTCTCACCTGAGCATCTTCAGTGGTTTCCTGTCTGGTTATCACTTCCTCTCGAGCTGCACTGAGATGGGTGACTGGGCCTTCTTTTCTCGGTTCTGTATCTTCCCATCCAAGAAGCTTGACTTTTGTGTTTTACTGAGCAGGGGGCTTATTCTGTTCACCCTGCCCTTAGCTAACTCCACTGCCCCTTTAAGTGCCAGCAGAGGCCAGTGCCACCCCCATCCTAGATGTGGTCTTTGCCCACTCTGTCCACTACTTTCTAATGCCATTCTGTTCTTTTCTCCACAGCACCTTTCAGTTGTGATAGCGACTGGTGCTCTAGGGTTGTATTGTCTGATGCTTTCTCTGTGAGGTCTTCTCCCTAAACCTCCTGGAGGCTAAACCAGAGGTTCCCTGTACTGGGCGTTCAATCAATACTTTGCTGAGTGGATAGTGAATAACTAAATGGGATTGGCTGCAATTAACTTGCTATTTCTAAGTGTTATTTCCATGGTGATTTTGATTACTCAAAATATCAAAAAACCATTTGAATTGTTTGCATCTTATGAATAAAAATGAGGAGTTTGTTCAAAAAAAATGTTAACATCTATTGTGGGCTTTTAAATGTGTCACAATAGCACTGCAAGAAACAAGTGTAAATACTGTGAAAACAAAATTTCAAATCCACTTACTGCTAAGTTGAAAGGCACAATTTCCAATACAACCAGTTTGTTTGAGAGACACTAAGCCCTGTGTTTTTGAATGACAGTTTCAAATTTGTGTCTCTTAGCCTCTGGTTGTACTATTCAAATCATCTTTTTCTATTTCTTTTTCTTTTTTTACTTTATGAAAGCTTTTTTTTATGTTGCTTTCAGTAGAATATCATTTTACCTGCATTCTTTCTGTGTCTATCATGGGATATTTTCCATTTTCTTAGTCTTTTATAAAATAAACTTGTGTTATAACAACCCTCAATAAAATTTCACTGAGGATGGGAATCACAGAGACAGACTCATGGAATATTAGAGTTGAAAGAAAACACAGAAATAATTTAGCCCAAGGAGTTTACAGCAAAAAAAAGGGAGAGGAGCAAATACTGGTAGAAGTATTCTTTTTATTAAGAATTGCTTGGCATACTGCAAAGCTAAGACGTTAAACCCTCACAATAATGCTTCATGGAAGATATTTTAGGTGAGAAGATGGAGGTTCATAAAGGCTCAACAGCAAGCCTACCCAAGGTCCCACAGGCATTAAAGCATCTGTGTTTGACCTCAGATCTACCACCCACCACACCTTGAAAGTCACTTAACCTTTCTGGGTTTTACTCTCCAGAATGAAAAGTGAAGGACTTGACTACATTTTTTTTTTTAATTTTTCTTCACTAAACTTCTGTGTCTAAGACAAAACTTCCATCTTATTTTTCAGTTTACATCTTATAATAATGATGCCTGTCTGCTTTCCCTTTTTTTAATCCCAAATTATGTTTGTTTCAGCATGAAAGATTTTGCCAAATTAGCCTAAATGCTATTCTTTTCACCATTTACCATTTGTAAGAAAATGTAAAATGTTGATTAATTGTACTCCTGTGGTATTTACTATTTAAGAAAGTGAAAAATCCAAAGTTAAAGAAAACATTTCAAAGTCAATACTTTTGACTAACTATATACAGATCTTCCTTAACAAACAATGGGGTCATGTCCTGATAAACTCATCATAAATTGAAAATATGGTGAATTAGAAATGCATTTGGTGCACCTAACCTACTGAACTTCGTGGCTTAACCCAGCCTACCTTCAACATGCCCTGGACACTAGCCTTGGGTAAAATAATCCAAAACAAAGCTTATTTTACAGTGAAGTGTCGAATGTGTATGCTAAGACACTTCAGTCATGCCTGACTCTTTGCAACCCCATGGACTGTGGCCCACCAGGATCCATGGGAGCCTCCAGGCAAGAATACTGGAGCAGGTTGCCATTTCCTCCTTCCAGGGGAATCTTCTCAGCCCAGGGCTGGAACCCACATCTCTTATATCTCCTGCATTGGCAGGCAGGCTAGCACCACCTGGGAGCCCATGTCATTTGTTGAAAAGGGTACTTAAAGAGAAAAATAGAATAGCTGCTGGCTCCAGGCTCTCTATATGAGCAGTTGACCCTCACAATTGTGTGGCTGAAGGGAAACTGAAGCTGCTGCTGCCTACCAGCATCACGAGAGCTGACCACATATTGACTAATGCGTATCTCTTTCACACCACTATAAAGTCAAAACATTTTAAGTCAAATCAGTTGTGACTTGGGGACCATCTGTAGTGCATATATATTTTAGGTTTCAGATTATCAGTACATGTAACTAAACACATCCACATATGCATAGAGACAGCAGCCCACCAGGCTCCCCCGTCCCTGGGATTCTCCAGGCAAGAACACTGAGGTGGCTTGCCATTTCCTTCTCCAATGCATGAGAGTGAAAAGTGAAAGTGAAGCCACTCAGTCGGTAGGACTCCTAGCGACCCCATGGACTGTAGCCTACCAGGCCCCTCCGACCATGGGATTTTCCAGGCAAGAGTACTGGAGTGGGGTGCCATTGCCTTCTCCACACACAATGAAGAAGAGATCTAAACGTCATGTGTACATAAGTGAGGGGAGCCGGCAGATAAGTGAGACCCCTCAGATGGGGAGTTTGGGGGAGGATGGATACATGCATATGCGTGACTGAGTGCCTTCGCTGTTCACCTGACACTAACACAGCATTATCTGTTAACCTGCTATGTCATTGCTGTTCAGTCTCTAAGTCACACCCAGTTCTGCAGCCCCATGGACTTAAGCTCACCAGACGCCTCTGTCCTCCACTGTCTCCAGAAGTTTGCTCAAATTCATGTTTACTTAGTAAGTCGGCTATACTCCAATACAAAATAAAAAGGTTTTTTAAAAAAGAATCTATAGTGGAAATGAATCTAATTTGAATCACTTTTCTCTATACCTGAAATGAACAAAACAGTGTAAATCAACTATACTTCAATGTTTTTTTTTTTGGAAATGAGGAATCTCAAACACATTTTCACGGTTTGACATCCTCCTCAGTTCTGGACTTGGGTTCTCTGTATTTCTGAGTCCTCCATGCCTTTGCTCACATGTTCCCTTGCCTGGTGTCCCCCCTCCCCACCAGCCCTCCACTTCTCCCTACATAGCAGGATCCATCTACCCCTCAAGACTATCAAGTCCTTCCAGCAAAGATTAGAGCTACTATCTTTCCTTTCTTCTCTGCTTCTTAATCCTTCCAACATTCTCTTTTTATTCTTTCCTTCTGGGACCTCCTACTTTACTTCTTTGTCCTTCTTTTAATTAGCTATTTTTCTTTTATTTTTTAAAGGCTATTTTCTAGAGCAGTTGTAGGGGTACAGTTAACTGAGAGGGAGGCACAGAGGTTTTCCATCTATACCCTGTCTGCACACAGGCACAGCCACCCCACTTTCATTACCCCCAGCAGATGGTGCATCTGTGACCCACCTGGACACACTGCCATCACCCGAAGTGTGTGGTTCACAGTGGGGTTCACGCCTGGTGGTGTACATTCCGTGAGGTTAGACACAGGTGTGGTGGTGTGTACCCACCACAACAGCATCACACGGAGCAGCTTCACTGCCCTAACAGCCCATTCAGCTCCTGACCCCTGGCAATCATGCATCTTCCACTGTCTCCAAAATAACTTGAGACTGTGTGTGCTTTCAAATGACCGTTAATATTCTGTAAGAAATGTTTTATAGTAGTCAAAAAATTCACTGCTGTTTCTTAATTTTACATTTGCAAAACATCTGAATAAGGTTCAGAGTGAAATTACACATACAAATTTCTGAGGTAATGAGAATTTTAGGAGTGACCAAACCAGTTTCATTTACCAATATGTTAATGCTAAACTCTGTGTTTCAAAAAATTATCAGAGAATTTGAGTTCTGCCCTCCTAGAATTCATAAAGATATTCTAAGCATTCTCTTATTATATAGAATTATTGTAAACACACATTAATAATGTTGTATAATATATTATAAAAATATATAGCCAATAAACCATTTGTATTAAATATTAATTATTGTCAATATTTATATATTTAACTATTTTATATAAGCAAATATAAGTTATTAACATATATTTGATTGGAATATTTATATCTATTTAATATTTATTTAATTAATTTAAAATTAGTAACATGAATACATATATAAACATAAGTGAAAACTAAATAATTCATAAAATATATGATATATGCTGATGCCATTTACATTCACTGTATTAGTCAGTATTTACTTAAATACAAGCTTCTAAAATCACTTATAATCTACTATGAGAAAGAAACTTTCTATAGGTGCTCATTACTAGATAATTAATATTTCCTATTTTTTTAAATTTAGTAACTGACAAATAAGGTCTTACAATTTAAATGTATTATCTTTAAAATAAAACATTTAAATACCTAGATTTAAATGTAAATATAAACTAATTTTATATATTCATATATATGCATATATATAGTCCTGCAAACAATATATATATTGTTTGAAATCAATTATACTGTACATTGACTTTGAGCTTTTTCCCCCTTTTCTCTCATATTTTAGGGTTATTATGCTAGTATTTTAGGTCCTATGCAAAATAGTAATATTAATCGACCTGGTCACATGCTGTCTTTCCTGTTAGAAGACCAGGAATGATTAGGTATCCTATAAGACATCTCTGAATAGCCCTAAACATTATTCATGAGTCCTAAGTTCAGAGTGCTTACATTTTCACAGAGAGCAGCACAGAAGCGACATGCAGGAGACCCCAGGCTAAGGCAGCTCGGTCCTCAGCTGAGGGTCACTCTGCACCTGTGGGGGCCAGTGAAGGTCTGAGACAGCTCCTCTGGGTGCTGCCAGGATACATCCTAGTAAAAATCTCGGAGGATGCTGTGGAATTGTACAGAGATGAGGACCACTCTCAGGGAGCTTATAAAAGTTTCAGTGCTGTTAATTTGTACCAATTTGGTACTAGCATATTCTTATATTTATTTTTATTTGAATAGCAAATAAACACCTTGGTTTAACTTGAAAATGCATAAATGAAATAATCCCTCTCTGAATATTTATTGGCTGCCATAGTGATTGTAGCAGTTGGAGGATAATTTTTAATATTATCTCACATATAAGAAATTCACTTGGTCTTCCCTCTGTCAGAAAAGCAATTAATTAAAAGAAGTGTTAAATATTCAATATTAAAGAGAAATAAAACTTAACAGTGAGAGAATTTGGAGTATTTAAGATTACCTGGAGCATCAGATCCTTGCAGGTGGTAGTTGGAATAATATTAGAAAGACAGAAAGTTTTGAATGCTGGCCAAACAGTCTATACATATTGTACAATAGAAAGCAGATAAACATTGCTTGAAAGAGCTTCTCAATAATGCATTTATTATATTAGCATAGTTTATTGCATTATGATATAAAAATAAATTACAGTAACCTTAGAGAGAGTTTAAGATAATGGCCTTAACTGGAAATAAGAGAACTCAGGTAAGATCAAAATATAAAAATTATGCTAGTGGGCATTCAATTTCTAGTGTTTTAAAAGTTAAAAAATTAAAGTATGCAATAATGAAAGAGAGAGAGCACCCAGGTAAAAATGTCTGATATTGTGTTAAATTAAACACATTGAAAATACAGCCTAGATGCTCACAGATAAAGGCAGTTGTATGTGTGTGTTTCGTTCAGTTCAGTTCAGTTGCTCAGTCATGTCCAACTCTTTGAGACCCCATGGACTGCAGTACGCCAAGCCTCCCTTTGCATTACCGACTCCCGGAGTCCACTCAAACTCATGTCCATTGAGTCAGTGATGCCATCCAACCATCTCATCCTCTGTCATCCCCTGCTCCTCCTTCAATCTTTCCCAGCATCAGGGTCTATTCAAATGAGTCAGCTCTTCTACAAACCATTGGAATTTCAGCTTCAATATCAGTCTTTCCAATAAATATTCAGGACTGATATCCTTTAGGATAGAGTGGTTGGATATCCTTGCAGTCCAAGAGACTCTCAAGAGTCTTCTCTAACACCACAGTTCAAAAGCATCAATTCTTTGGTGCTCAGATTTCTTTATACGCCAACTCTGACATGCGTACATGACTACTGGAAAAACCATAGACTGGACTTTATGGACATTTGTTGTCAAAATAATGCTTCTGCTTTTTAATATGCTGTCTAGGTTGGTCATAATGTTTCTCCCAAGAAGTAAGCATCTTTTAATTTCATGGATGCAGTCACCATCTTCAGTCATTTTGGAGCCCAAAAAAATAAAGTCTGCCACTGTTTCCACTCTTTTCCCATCTATTTGCTATGAAGTGATGGGACTGGATGCCTTGGTCTTTGTTTTCTGAACGTTGAACTTTAAGCCAACGTTTTAACTCTCCTCTTTGACTTTCATCAAGAGGCTCTTTAGTTCTTCTTCACTTTCTGCCATGAGGGTGCTGCCATCTGCATATCTGAGGTTTTTGATATTTTTTCCAGGTTCTTGGTTCCAGCTTGTGCTTCATCCAACCCCCCATTTCTCATGGTGTGCTCTGCATATAAGTTAAATAAGCAGGGTGACAATATACAGCCTTGATGTATTCCTTTTCCTAGTTGGAACCAGTCTCTTGTTCCGTGTCCAGTTCTAACTGTTGCTTCCTGACCTGCATACAGATTTCTCAAAAGGCAAGTCAGGTGGTCTGGTGCTCCCACCTCTTGAAGAATTTTCCACAGTTTGTTGTGACCCACACAGTCAAATGCTTTGGCATAGTCAATAAAGCATAAATAGATGTTTTTCTGGAACTCCTTTGCTTTTTCAATGATCCAGCAGATGTTGGCAATTTGATATCTGGTTCCTATTCCTTTTCTAAATCCAACTTAAATATCTGGAAGTTCATGGTTCACATATAGTCAAAGCCTGGCCTGGAAAATTTTGAGCATTACTTTACTAGCGTGTGAGAGGAGTGCAATTGTATGGTACTTTGAGCATTTTTTGGCATTGCCTTTCTTAGAGATTGGAATGAAAACTGACCTTTTCCAGTCCTGTGGCCACTGCTGAGTTTTCCAAATTTGCTGGCATATTGAGTGCAGCACTTTCACAGCATTATCTTTTAGGATTTGAAATAGTGCAACTGGAATTCCATCACCTCCACTAGCTTTGTTTGTAGTGATGCTTCCTGAGGCCCACTTGACTTCACCTTCTAGGATGCCTGGTTCTAGGTGAGTGATCACACCATCATGATTATCTGGGTCATGAAGATCTTTTTTGTATAGTTCTTCTCTGTATTCTTGCCACCTCTTCTTAATATCTCCCGCTTTTGTTAGGTCCATACAATTTCTGTCCTTTATTGTGCCCATCTTTGCATGAAATGTTCCCTTGGTATCTCTAATTTTCTTGAAGAGGTCTCTAATCTTTCCCATTCTATTGTTTTCCTCTATTTCTTTGCACTGATCACTGAGGAAGGCTTTCTTATGTCTCCTTGCTATTCTTCGGACCTCTGCATTCAAATGGGTATATCTTTCCTTTTCTCCTTTGCTTTTTGCTTCTCTTCTTTTCACAACTATTTATAAGGCTTCCTCAGACAGCCATTTTGCTTTTTTGCATTTCTTTTTCTTGGGGATAGTCTTGATCACTGTCTCCTGTACAATGTCACATACCCCTGTCCATAGTTCATCAGGTACTCTCTCTATCACATCTGGTCCCTTAAATCTATTTCTCACTTCCACTGTATAATTGTTAGGGATTTGATTTAATTCATACTTGAATGGTCTAGTGGTTTTCCCTACTTTCTTCAATTTAAGTCTGAATTGGGAAATAAGGAGTTCATGATCTGAGCCACAGTGAGCTCCTTGTCTTGCTTTTGCTGACTGTATAGAGCTTCTCCATCTTTGGCTGCAAAGAATATAATCAATCTGATTTCGATGTTGACCATCTGGTGATGTCCATGTGTAGAGTCTTCTCTTGTGTTGTTGGAAGAGGGTGTTTGCTATGACCGGTGCATTCTTTTGGCAAAACTCTATTAGCCTTTGCCCTGCTTCATTCTGTACTCCAAGGCCAAATTTGCCTGTTACTCCAGGTGTTTCTTGACTTCCTGCTTTTGCATTCCAGTACCCTATAATGTAAAGGACATCTTTTTGGGTGTTAGTCCTAGAAGGTCTTGTAGGTCTTCATAGAACCATTCAACTTCAGCTTCTTCAGCATTACTGGCCAGGACATAGACTTGGATTACCATGATATTGAATGGTTTGCCTTGAAATGAACAGAGATCATTTTGTCATTTTTGAGATTGTCTCCAAGTACTGTATTTTGGACTCTTTTGTTGACTATGATGGATTCTCCATTTCTTCTAATGGATTTTTGCTGGCAGTAGTAGATATAATGTTCGAGTTAAATTCTCCCATTCCAGTCTGTTTTAATTTGCTGATTCCTAAAATGTTGACTTTCACTCTTGCCATCTCCTGTTTGACTACTTCCAATTTGCCTTGATTCATGGACCTAACATTCCAGGTTCCTATGCAATATTGCTCTTTACAGCATTGGACCTTGCTTCTATCACCAGTCCCATCCACAACTGGGTGTTGTTTTTGCTTTGGCTCCATCTCTTCATTCTTTCTGGAGTTATTTCTCCACTGATCTCCAGTAGCATATTGGGCACCTACTGACCTGGGGAGTTCCTCTTTCAGTATCCTATTATTTTGCCTTTTCATGTTCATGGGTATTAATCTGAGGTCCAAAATACTTCAGATCAAAGCAGTGTGTTTTTGACAACTTATTTCTATGTAAACTATACATTTGAAACCCTAATGTTGTGATAATAAGAATTTGTTATCAAAAATGTCAACAATTCTTGTTTCACCTATTTCTACGTTCAGTCACTCAGTCATGTCCGAATCATTGTGACCCCATGGACAGAAAGTCGTGTCCAAATCTTTGTGTCCTTCACCATCTCCTGGAACTTGCTCAAACTCATGTCCATTGAGTCAGTGTTGCCATCCAACCATCTCGTCCTCTGTTGTCCCCTTCTCCTCCTGCCTTCAGTCTTTCCCAGCATCAGGGTATTTTCTAACGAGTTGGTTCTTCAAATCAGGTGGCCAAAGTATTGGAGCTTCAGCTTCAGCATCAGTCCTTCCAATGAATATTCAGGACTGATTTCCTTTAGGATTGACTAGTTTGATCTCCTTGCAGCCCAAGGGACTCTCAAGAGTCTTCTCCAACACCAAAGTTCAAAAGCACCCATTCTTTGGTGCTCAGCCTTCTTAGCAGTCCAACACTCACACCCATACATAACTATTTGAAAAACCATAGCTTTGACCACACGGACTTTTGTTGGCAAAGGAATGTCTCTGCTTTTTAATACACTGTCTAGATTTTTCATAGCTTTTTTCCCAAGGAGCAAGTGTCTTTTAATTTCATGGCTGCAGTTAGCATCTACAGTGATTTTGGAGACCCCCTAAAATAAATAAAGTCTGTCACTGTTTCCATTTTTTCCCCATCTATTTGCCATGAAGTGATGGGACTGGATGCCATGATCTGAGTTTTTTGAATGTTGAGTTTTTAGCCAGTTTTTTCACTCTCTTATTTCATCTTCATCAAGAAGCTGTTAGTTTCTATGAAGCTTGTCAGTGTATGCTTATCATTCTGGGATCAAAGCTGACAGCTGGTAGAGACAGTGCATATAGTAGAAAGAAAAAAATATCACAAATTCTATTATGCATATGAAAATGTCCCATGTGATGCTGTTTAAGTGAAAACAACCCTGTTATAGCTAAATGAAGGAAATTACTACAATACTGAAATATTGTGGAAATGAACATTTAATCAAGGTATTGGCTTTTGAGGAAAGAGTAATGTGGATGCTTCATTCTTACTGTGATAAAGCATCTTGCAAATCAAAAAAGGGAAGTGCCTTAAAAAGTAGGTGTTGCTTTTTATTTCAGTAAAGCCTGAGTCCAATAAATGTTGGATAAATATCAGTGTTGACTTATGCAAACTGATTATAGCAGAAAAGCAGTATCCCACAAACACACATGCCTAGCATGGGTTTTTTGACATCTAAAGGTCATTGATACAGTGGAGATATTGCTACCTGAGGAATTTCAACTGTGTTTTGTGTAACAAGGTTACTCATTGTTATGCAACTAGAAACATATGTCACCTCTCTGAAAGTTTAAAATGGTTAGAATTAGTCTCAAAATTAATCCAGCTGAAATATGTCTTTAGGTTTCTGAAGACATAAATATCAACAATAAAAATATGCTATAATAAGTCACAGGAGCAATATCACTAAAAAGTGTGAGTTGACTTAAATGACTTCTATTTTGGATTATTAATCCAAAGGTATATTGCTGCTGCTAAGTCACTTCAGTCGTGTCTGACTCTGTGTGACCCCATAGACGGCAGCCCACCAGGCTCCCCCGTCCCTGGGATTCTCCAGGCAAGAACATTGGAGTGGGTTGCCATTTCCTTCTCCAATGTATGAAAGTGAAAAGTGAAAGTGAAGTCACTCAGTCGTGTCCTACTCTTAGCGACCCCATGGACTGCAGCCCACCAGGCTCCTTGGTCCATGGGATTTTCCAGGCAAGAGTACCAGAGTGGGGTGCCATTGCCTTCTCCAAAAGGTGTATTAATATAAACTAAATTTTGACTTTGAAAAATGGCATCTTACATGAAGATTTAATATTCCAGTCAATTCATTGTTCTAGTGCTCTGAATGTGGCTAATGGTCTCATGTGGAAAGCCTGTGAATCTGGTCTTTTTTACTGCAAGAAAATTGCCACCAGATGGCATTTGAACTAAAGCCTCATGGTTGGGACCATATGGCTTCCCATGTGTATGCTTGACTGGGAGATAACAGATGAATACACCTTTTTCCTTTACTTTTTGGTTTATTTTTAATATAAAAGGAATTTTATTATTAAGAATTTAAAAATTATTTTTAAAAGCCTCCCTTTCATTTGCAAAGGAGTTTAATATGCACTCTCTCATTGGCTCACTGGAGCAAATGTAGGAAAAGAAACCTGGATCTATAATCAATTGAGTGATAACTCTGTCCTCAATTCTTTCTTGCAAAATGGGTTTGACATTATCTCCTCATGGAATGGTTGCAAGGATTCAGTTTAAAATGTGTATAAATGATACATGTAGTTTCTAGCCAAGATTAAATTGACTTTAATTTAATCTTAAGTAAGGTTTAATTTTACATTATCATCATCATTCTTAGTACTTTATTTCTAATTACTTCTGATGGTTTCACTAATGTAAATCTTGTCTCTGCCACTTTATTTGTTTATGATATCCTTTTTCATAGAAGTAATTTGTGTATACTTCTTTTGTGTTGATTGCTTCCTTTACTAGAGCACCAGTCTAGCTATATAATTTGTTCAAAAAACAAATTTGTGTTGAATTTGAATTGACGATCACAAGACAAGTCCTCAAAGACCAGGATAATTTTCACTACTGAGCCAATCTTGTGTCCACTCACCCATAAGAGGTAAAGCCAAACTGTTGACACTACGTTGTGGTGAAGGAAAGTGTAGCATTTATTGCTGTTGCCAAGCAAGGAATCCTGGTGGCTAGTGCTTAAAAGGCCTGAACTCCCTAAAGTCTTTCATGAAAAGGTTTTTAAAGACAAGGTGAGGGGAGGGAGGTTGCTGGGTATGTGATCAACTCATGGACATTCTTCTGATTGGTTTTTGGTGAGGTAACTGGGAGTCAGCATCATCAACCTTCTGGTTCCAACCAGTATGTGCTTGTGGTCAGCATGCAGTTAACCTCTTCCCCCTGGTGGGTGGGGCTTTCAGTATCTTCAAAGCAGCTCAAAGGACATGGCTCCAAATGTTAGCTGTCTCTTAGGAGGAAGTGAAGGTTCTTGACTTTGTTTACTGGCTAAAGTATTATTTTTTGTCTTCTTGACTGTTTTCCTTCCTTCCTACATTTTCTCACTTCTCTAATTTAGTTTATTATTTTGAACTTGGGGAAGACTTGAGAGGCTCAAGTGTTCTACGGACAAGAAGAAGGCAGAAGACGTGGGGGGCGATCTGTCCTGGGAAGGCCCTGTAGGGTCTGGCTCGGTTACAATTTAATGGGAAAAGCATGCTCCTTACTGCTCTACATACCTCATAGGAAGCTTGTGAGGGTCTAATGAGATAGCATAAAAGCCAACATGCTATGAAAGAGTCATTTGATTATGTACACATTAATATAATTTCCACAGTTTAAATCTAAATTCATTCAAAGTCTTTTACAAACTATCTGATTTGTATCTCTTCATCCACATGTATAATTTTACATCTTACATTACTATTAGTTAATGATGGGTCATGAAACTACCTATTGAATATTCTAGTTTTGATTTTAAATTCTAAGGTTTTGACTAAAGTGTCATATATTTGTTAGTATCTATGGCATGTGTCCTATAATATTTGGTAAGATATAATTTGACAAAATTAGAGTTAAAATGATGGTAAGCCCAGGAATTCCTCTCTTTTGAGAATGTTTCTCTGCAGCATCAGGATCTTGCTTGAAGCAGATATATCACCGTCATTCTTTGCAACTTTAAGCTTCAGTTTTGAGAGGCATTAATTGCTGATGATGCTGATGGAATGGATAGTTGAGTTTGAGAGACTCAATGTTTTCTTGTACATAATGTGTCACCATAGATTTCTATCATTATCCTGTTACACGCCTATCTGTTTCAGAAAATCAAACATATTTAACATTTATCTCTCATCATTTTTTTGTTATCTTCCTGCCATCTGCAAACTATTCAGACTTACCTATTTCATTCAGTGCACCCAGAGAATTCCAAATAAGCACTTTTTTTTTTTTTTTGAATAAGTAAGCAGCTTTGACATTATCTTTGAAAAAGATCCAGAATATTTTGAATTGATTTGTGTGAGTTCCTTCAATTTGTCATTAACTTTTTTTACTATCTATGAGAGGAAAAACAGAGACGGTATAGAGGTAGATCTTTCTAAGCCTTTAAGTTGTTGATAGCTCAGTTGTTAAAGAATTTGTCTGAAATGCTGGAGAGCCCAGTTCAATTCCTGGGTTGGGAAGATCCACTGGAGAAGGGATAGGCTATCCACTCTAGTATTCTTGGGCTTCCCTTGTAGTTCAGCTGGTAAAGAATACACCTGCAATAAGGGAGACCTGGGTTCGAACCCTGGGTTGGGAAGACCACTGGAGAAGGGAAAGGCTATCCACTCCAGTATTCTGGCCTGGAGAATTCCATGGACTGTATAGTCATGGGGTCACAAAGAGTCAGACACGACTGAGCAACTTTCACTTTACACCAGTGTGATACGTTAAAATAGTGAAGTAAGAACCATGCTAATGTGGACACTTCCTCTATAAACAGTGATAGCCATTCACCTTGAGGAGGATGACTTGACACAGTAATAACTGTTTTACTTGAGCAAATGTGGGAGTTATATAGCTGATGATGGTGGAAAAAATATGGTGAAAGTTAAGTTCTTTATTGAGGTTTGAAAATTTATTAAAGCTAGAACACTTTTAGAAAATAAATTTTAGAGATGTTTTAGTAGACCACTGACTACAGATTAAAAAACCTGTACTGTAACAAGAGGGTACCAAGAGTTACAAATTTGAAATTCAAACATGATAAGGTCCAGAGTGAAAAAGAGATGATCACTACTAGCTAACAGGAAGGTCTTCCCAGAAGCATTCCTGCAGGCTTCCTCTCATGTGTCATTGAACTGAAGAGTCACAGTACCACTATTGATAATTCCGGGAAAGAGAGCATGTCACCTTTATTGGATTAGACTACTCAGATAGTGGGATGGTTACTGGAGAAGGGGCCACTCTAACAAGCAAATGAATCCTTTAAAAACTAATCTGTGATTGTACAACATCCTAGCAGGAGGAAAGATTCTTATACACAGATTCAAAAAATAAATCAGCACACTGCACAAGAAAATTGTTATTTGTTTAACTTAAATGATAATCATTCTTCATGTTTACAATATAATAAGTAATTTTATGTGAAATATCTCTTATATAGATCTTAATAGATAATTAACACTTCCATTTCATCCATGGAAGTGAATGAAAGCTATCTTCTATATAAGCTAAACTGTTTATGGCATGATGCTCTTTTTTTTTCCCATCATGCTATTAATTGTAAGTTGTCATAAAGGTGATCTTAATGAGAAAATGTTAATTGTATTAAGACTTCTTTAGTAGAAGAAAGAGTTCCCACCAAAGATTGTTGGCCTTCTCTGTAAAAGTCTGTTTGTTTTTTTTTTAAGAATAAGAGTAGATTTATTTTATTCTAGCTAAACTGTCTGAATTCTTAAAAGAAATCACATGTTAAGGCATCATCATTAAAGAGCCAAATCTGTCTAATATAATGTCATTATATGGATATTTCCTGAGCAGTATCATCATGTTTCTTTCTATTACAGTAACCCAAGGAGGTGTTGCTTTGGTCTCCGACATGTGTCCAGATCCTGGGATTCCAGAGAATGGCAGGAGAGCAGGTTCGGACTTCAGGTAGGAGAAAAAGTATTTACTTCCATAGCACGTTACTTTCTAACTCATTATAATTCCACCCTGTAGTTTTAATTATCTTACCTTTTGATTTAAAGGTGCAACTTCTCAATTATCATGCAGCTATAATATCTGTAGAGTTCTAAAACACATTGAGGTGGAAAATTTCAGATACTCCAGAGTCTGTTCCTTTCAGTATCTTAGCCAGTAGTAAACATCCAACTTGATGGGTCTGAATAAAATTTGTGTACAAGAATTTTTTTTCTGATTTTAATTTGCTACTTTCACATATAGGCTTTCCTGGTGGTTCAATGGTAAAGAATCCACTTTTCAGTGCAGGAGACACAGATATGGGTTCTATTCTTGAGTCAGGAAGATCCCCTGGAGAAGGAAATGGCAATCCACTCCAGTATTCTTGCCTGGAGAGTCTCATGGATAGAGGACCCTGGTGAGCTATAATCCATGGGGTCACAAAAAAGTGGATACAACTGAGCAACTAAAGGGCAACAACACCTTCCTATGAAAAGAAAATTGTTAAGTGTTAGTCACTTAGTTGCCTGACTCTTTGCAACCCCATAGACTGTAGCCCTCCAGTCTCCGCTGTCCATGGGATTCTCCAGGTAAGAATACTGGAGTGGGTTGCCATTTTCTTTTCCAGGGGATCTTCCTGACCCAGGGATTGTACCCTGGTCTCTTGCATTGCAGGCAGATTCTTCATCATCTAAGCCAATTCTAATGTAGTTTATTGTTTTTAAAAATAGATAATGAAAAATTTAGCTATAGTCTTATAATTATTTCCTTAAACTTTTATAATAATGAATGTGAGTGGCAATCAATGCAGTTTAAGAAGAAAATGTTATGATTCGTTTTGTTAGATTACGATTAGTAGAGACTGCTTTATAGTTGATACATTATGAATAAAGTAATGATTATAATAGTGATTTCTTTTTAGATTTTTGTCTTTAATTAGTTCAATAAATTGAACATTCTCTAGCTTACAAGATGAATACTAGTATTAGAAGTAAGCTGCAAAGTCAAAGAGTGAAGGGGAGCAAGAGCAAGTTTTTCTTCCTTATAATCTCATTATTTTTGAAAAAGAAACAGAAAAAGAGAGTTGAGCCTGTTAAAGTGAGCTGAAAATTGAATGAGAGCAGTGATACTTTTAGAGTAGGAAGAAGAAATGTTACTCGGTGAAACTGGAGTAGCAGCATCTTTTTTTATGACTAGAGGAACTAATAAAATTGTCTGTAGAGTGGCTGTAATGAAGTTGGTAAAATGACATATATATATCTATATTTACATTAAAACGAAACACAAATAAAGATGTGCTACTGAAATACTTTCGACAATAGCATTGTTCTTATTTTAAATGGACTAGACAACTGGAATGGTTACAGTGGTTGACTAAACACACACACACACACACACACACACACACAACTTGAAAGTTGTGAGTTAAGTTTTACTTGGGGCAAAATGAGGACTGCAGCCCGGGAGACAGCACCTCAGAGAGCTCTGAGAGACTGCTCCAGAGAGGCAGTGGGGGAAGGTCAATACATATTTCAGTGAAGGGGGAGTTCAGTGCAATCAAATACTTACTTTACAAAAGGTTCTAAGTTAGTCACAAGAAACTGATGGCACCATGAAGGGATTTAGCATTTTCTAGACATGAAGAGATGCAAGGACTGGGATTATTAGGAGAGCATGTAATTTCCTCAGTTCTGTCTCACTGCAGCAAAAATTTGAAGCAATGGGTGGACCAGTGTTATAGCTCAGCTTTATTAGGAAAAAGAAAGGATGGTTTATCCTCGGAGGCGTGAGGGTGGGCAGATCCAAAAGCCAAGAGAAGAGAGGCCCCCAGCTAATTTTTGGCTCCTCCTTTTGTATGTTGTTTCTCCTCCCCCTGGGCCTGCCCTTTGTAAACTGGGCTAGCCAGGAGGGCCATCTGTTTTACCAGAGGTCCTCATTCTGGTCCTTGGACCTTCCTTTGTTCTATTTTTGTGGGCTTTTCCCTTCTTTGTCTTTTAGGCATTTTGGACTCCTTTTCCTATTCTAACTGCCTGACAGGATCATGAAATCAGTTCCTGAAAATATCTAGCTACCTAAAGACCAGTTCCACGGGATGCCCTGGAGCACAGAATGCCTCACTCCACCTGAACCCCACAGGCGGCAGGGGTGCTGAAGGCCAGCTGCAGCACAGGGTTCAGTCTCCACAGAGGCAGATGGCAAGTGCCCATGCTGCTGCTGTTCAGCCCCTGGCGATGCTCTTGGCACATGCCAGTTTGTAGCTGACACTATTTAAATGTCTCAAATATTGAATATACCTTAAAGTGGTAGTATTTTAGTTCAGGTTCCTTTGGAGCAGAGCCTCAGATAGTGACTCTGAAGTGAATTTTTTTTCGAAAAGGGCCCTCTGGTTATGAGGAACAGAGAAAACAGGATAAAGAGAATAGAAGGCTGAGCAGGAAGTTGATTTTAACTACAGGCTAGCTCCCATCCCAATCCAGGGGAAATTCCAGGGCAAAAATTATCCACTGTTTTTGCCCATTGCCCTTGCCTTTCATCATTGGCTTCCTACATTAGTGTCAAGGAAGTTCCTGGAACAAAAGTAGGTTATGAGCAGTTATTAGCACCCCAAGGGGTATGCTGTGTCCTTCACGTGGTGTCTTTATGGGTGTGGCGGTGAGCCAAGAAAGAAAACTACTGATTTCAAATGTAAAACAGCCATCAGTAGAAGGCATTTAGGAACATGATTAATTTAAAATGATGCAAATGGTTGAAATTTGCAGTCTTGCTAGAACCCATAAAGCATATTTGTCCTAAGGATTCCTTTCTTATCTCAGAAGTAACCTTCTTCTTTCTCCCTTACCTAGGGTGGAGGGGTGCAGAGAGCGGGGAACTGTTCTCCAGGCCTTGCTTCCAAAAAACCTTATACATCTCTCCTCTGGGTTGGAGCAGTAAATCTGCATTATTGTTTTACACACCATCTTCCCCTATCCAACCGAAGGATAGTTAGTCCCTTTTTGTCTCTGCCTCCTTGGTGACAGAAATGGTGGCTGATACAAAGGAACTCCAAGGGTATTTTCCAAAGTACTTGTGTATGAGAGGAATTGCCCATTCAATACTCTGTCATCCTTGGAACCCAGAAACTTTCTGGGTCTATTTGGTAGAGCTCTAGTTTAAAACAAAGCAAATTATCTGACAATGTCCAGAGAAACTGATGAATTTTCAAAAGTTAACAAGGAATTCAGAAACATCCAGGGCCAGTATCTATTTGCCACAAGGGCAGAAAGAGATTTACTTAGCATGTGAGGTGACTGCTGGTCTTCGCTTTGTCACATCCTTAGACCAGCCTTATTCCTGCAGAAGCTTACCTGAAGATGAGTGTTAGCCACTGGAGTTTGTTGATGTGTCTGGACTGGAGGCCAGGCTGGGTTTATGCCTGGCAGGTCAAAGCAGGGGTGCAATGGCTCCATCTAAAACTGTCGGTCTTTCATATTCTTAGTTTTCTGGGGAATTTATACTATGTTTAATTAATTAATTAGTTTACCTGTCTCTGAGTTTATGGCAGTCAAATAAGATAACAGCTGAGAAAATTATTTGAAAGATTAAATGTGTGTGCATACTAAGTTGCTTCCATCCTGTCCAATTCTGTGCAACCTTACGGACTGTAGCGCACTAGGCTCTTCTGTATGTAGGATTCTCCAGGCAAGAGTACTGGAGTGGGTTGCCATGCCCTCTTCCAGGGGAATCTTCCCAACCCAGGGATCAAACCCGTGTCTCTTAAACATCTCCTGCATAGGCAGGCAGGTTTTTTACCACTAGCACCACCTGGGAAGCCCCAGTAAAACACATACTATTGATTAAAAAATATAGTCACAATCTGAAAGTAAACAGTTATTTTATTTGGTGGGAAAGTTTGGGACTCCAAGACTGGGAGAGAGAATTTCAGTAGCTCTGAGAAAAATGCTCCAAGGATGCAGGAGGGGGAGTCAGGCCACATACAAGTTTGCAACAAAGGGAGCAGGCAGACTGAACATCAAAGATCAGGAATCAAGTTAAGGAATTTAGCACTCTCGGTATGGGAAGATCCAAGCCCCTGGGCTAACTGAATTTCTTCCTCTAATATGCACCTCAGCTGTCTGGAGCCAATCTTGTTTCCTTGTTCATCTTGCTTCTTGTATTCCCCCAGCCCCTCAACAGTCACCGTTATGGGGTGGCAGCATCCTCTGGATTGCAGTTTTGAGAACCCTCAATCACATTTGGAGGCCAGAAATCGGTGATGGCTGTGGCATGTCTTGTTTATTAATATGGTAGGAGATATTTTCATTTCACAGTCCCTGCCCATGGTCATAAATTCCACTATGTTTGCAAGACATTTCATGACTTTTTTTTTTTTTTTTTTATTATCCCAGGAAACTTGGAGGTTCAGCCCAGATCAAGTGAATGTCCTCATTGAAATGTCACTCTAAGTGTTAATTTCTGGAGAAATAATAAAAAATTCTCAGATTCCTCTATCTTCTAACTAATAGGATCCAGGAGATATTTCCCTTGTTGTCTCTTCCCAAAACTAGAATCACACTATTACAATTATTCTAAGTTTTAAATCTGATCTATTTCTTGGTTGTATATCATATAATACAAAAGACAACAATCTTATAAAAGAAACATTACAAATAATTCAGCTAATAAGGTGATTAAAGTTACACATAGGGATTTATGCCATGAGCTTTCAGAACCAAATCATCTTTTAAAACATCACCCATTATGGGATCCATCTGGTATGTAAACACAACCTTCAGTTTGAATTATAGCACAGGTACCCCCTTGAGATGCTGTAAAGATATCAAGGACTGTATGATTTTGTAAGACAGCTTTTCTTATCATAGAGATCTCAGAATTTAGTAGGCTAATAGCCTAGTTGCTATAATTTAATGCCTACTGAGTGAGTTTTGTTAAGGCTTCAATATGAGAAATAACATTTTCCAGTCCTACTGAAAGTGCAAAAATAGTTAAGTGATCATACCAGTGAAACACAGGTCTATTGGCCCAGTGAGATGGTATTGATGGTAAATTTGCTGGAGTCACATCTAAATTTGTATGTAAGTGGTCTTGAGCCAAAGGGAATCCTGAAGTATGCCTTCCCAGCCAGCCACCAGGGTCACAGATTGGACCCACAAAACCTTTGAGTCCTGTTAGGTGCCAGTGAGTATATTTCTGGTTTTCTGATCCAATCGGTTTCATATCAATCACTGGCTTTAAGAAAAATGGTACTTTGGTAGATTTCATAAGACACACAGCCGGGTTTTCTAATGTTATTAGGTTGATTATTTTTGGTATGATTTAATTGTTCCCAGCATAGGGGGCCTTTAGGCTTAGACAACCATATCCTGGTGTTAGTCAAATAAATCCATCCCATAACTGTTTACCTTTTTTTTTTTTTTAACACCTGGAATTTAGCCAGTTGCTTTTATTAAGCTCTAGCAACCTTAATGGAAAATTCATATTTATGGCCAGGGTCAGAATAAGTATGTTTGATCGGCCAAGTGAATGAGTCCCATCTAGTGATATAAGTAGTAGCCCAGACAGTACTATAATTCCTTTCTTCCAAAATAAACTTTTTAGATCCATCCAATCAGAACCTTGGAGGGGAGAAACCCATAAAGGTAAACCAGAAGCACTGGATGTAGGTAACTGACCACAAATCCAACAATTTGACTAATTTCTAAAATTTGAATAATATCATGCTAATGTTCTTGCCTGGAGAATCCCAGGGACGGGGGAGCCTGGTGGGCTGTCGTCTATGGGGTCGCACAGAGTCAGACACGACTGAAGCGAGTTAGCAGCAGCAGCAGTGATAGAAAAAAAATTTTTTTTTTATTCACTTGTAAGAGTCCAAGAGACCAAGAATAAAACTTATTCTTGATGAACAATCAATGATGAACAATCATATGGGTCAGGTCTGGCACCCTGGGCCAGCTGTCTATTTCTGATCTTGTCTTCTTCTCTTCCTGGTGTTGGTGTTTCCATATTATCAGTGTCACTTTAAGGTGAGTGTGAGGTGAGCAGTTCTCTCCAGAGACGAGTCTGGTGAGGGACCCCTTTTTAGGTGGGAAATATGAATCTAAGAGTCAATTCCCTTCAGTTTTGCTGTGTATGAGCTAGTCAAAAAAAAACCTGATAACGTCTGTTCCATTTAGGTTGGGGGGGGAGTCCTTTAAATGATGTCTTTTTTAATATACATAGTCTCCTGGTTGTAAGTCATGGGATGTCTGATCTTCATCTGAGGATAAATTACTATAATAAACTTCAGAAACAAGTTTAGAATGACTTGTCAATAATTTGATTAAACCCTTGCAATAATATAGTATGTCCCCCTTAAGTAATATAGGATCATATAATCTTTTATGCAACCTCATTGGTCTCCCTGTAGTAATTTCAAAGGGAGACAAATGATATTTGTCAAAGGAGTGGATCTGTGTTGAGGAGAACTGATGGAATGGCCTTGGGCCAAGGGAAGGAATAAGCACATGTAATTTAGCCAACTGAGTTTTAATTGTTCTGTTTGTCCTTTCCACTAACCCAGAAGACTGGGAATTGTAGTCGCAGTGGAAATGTTGCATCATCCACCAGATTTTGCAAATTTCTTTAACAATTTGATCAACAAAATAGGTCCCTCTATCACTATGTAGTTCAGAAGGAATTCCCCAGATGGGAATCACTGTTTCTAAAGCTGATTCCCTACCAATTTTGCCTTGGCCCTTCTGCATGTTTAAAGATTTGAGTACAATGCAGTTAGGAAACTTGGATATTCTGCAACATATAACATTTTAGTATAACCACTAGAATTACAACTCACAAAATTTTATCAGCATATGTCAAATGTTAGGGATTCCATATAAATTTTGAAATATCTGTATTAATGATTTATCTATATATTACAACCTAAAATTCACATTCAATCACTTGACAATGTTTTTGAATTAAAAATACCAAATAAACTTAGCTTAGCATTCATCTCTGAGATTTCTCAGAGATGTTTCTTTGAAGCATTCATCCTAGAGTCAGCTGGAGGCTAAAAAACATAGTTAGAATTTGATATTTTTGAAGTGTGTTAGAAATATCAAAACAATTTTAAAACAAAGGCTCAGAGGTCACTGAAACAATACCTATCCATTTACCAAGGTCACAAAGAAAATAAATATATATCATTTAAGGGCACAGAAATTCACAGAATCTGTTATAAAAAGGAACACTTAAACAGAAATAAAATCCCCAGTCTTGTATTAGCTTAGTTAAATTCAATCTAAATTTAATTAATCCTGACTATGCATAAATTTTTTCTTCAGAATTCCTCTTCATTATCTCTCATGACTTTTTTTATCCAGCCTGTCTTTCATTTTTTATCTAAATGAAATTAACCAGCTCTTTTTTTTAAACTAAAATAAAATTTCATTTCTCATAACTTCTTTGCTTAAAACATACATTTTATTTCATATTGCATTCTGAAAATTACTATATTATTTTAATAGCTTTAATTGCATGTTTAAATTAGAATCCTCCACCATAAAAACTTAATTTTAGTAAAACTAACAAGTAAGTAATTAGGTACTGTCTTTACATTGGCATTTTATAGATTGGTGACCTTGAACATCAGTGATCATTTTTTTTAACCTTTTGTTTTCTGAGAAAATCTTAGGTGATATCAATATTTTCATTAATATTTTAAATACTCTTAATTTTTTAAAATAATTGATGTGTCAGTATCTTTTAAATGAATAAACTTTCATCACTTAGCTTAAATTGGCACAGCATTAGAATCTTAAGTTACCAAACACTTGGAAAGATCATTTTAGACATTTTTTTTAATTTATGAAATATGATTACTTAAAAATCTTAATCTCAAAGCTTTTATCTAATTTACATTTGCCTTGAAGATTCATGTCCAGTTATTTTCTTGCACGAGATTAGTAAGGTCTTTTTTATTAAACCTAGGTACAATAAACTATTATACTTAATTTTGATGACTCTGAATGACACCTATATTAACTTATGTCAACAAACTTAAACATTGATATCAGGTATCAACTTAACATTAAATATTTCCTGGTTCATGTGAACCTGAAAGTCATCTTGGCCAATTTTCTTTATATAAGCACTTTTTATTAAAATTAAATAGAGCTTTTTATGGCAGAAAGTGAAGAAGAACTAAAGAGCCTCTTGATGAAAGTGAAAGAGGAGAGTGAAAAGTTGGCTTAAATCTCAACATTCAGAAAACTAAGATCATGGCATCTGGTCCCATCACTTCATGGCAAATAGATGGGGAAACAGTGGAAACAATGGCTGACTATTTTTTTGAGCTCCAAAATCACTGCAGATGGTGATTGCAGTCATGAAATTAAAAGATGCTTACTCTTTGGAAGGAAAGTTATGATCAATCTAGAAAGCATATTAAAAAGCAGACATTGCTTTGTCAACAAAGGTCCATCTAGTCAAGGCTATGGTTTTTCCAGTAGTCATGAATGGGTGTGAGAGTTGGACTATAAAGAAAGCTGAGCACTGAAGAATTGATGCTTTTGAACTGGTGTTGGAAAAGACTCTTGAGAGTCCCTTGGATGGCAAGGAGATCCAACCAGTCCATCCTAAAGGAAATCAGTCCTGGGTGTTCATTGGAAGGACTGATGTTGAAGCTGAAACTCCAATACTTTGGCCACCTGATGTGAAGAGCCGACTCATTGGAAAAGACCCTGATGCTGGGAAAGATTGAGGGTAGGAGAAGGGGATGACAGAGGATGAGATGGTTGGATGGCATCACCGACTCAATGGACATGGGTTTGGGTGGACTCTGGGAGTTGGTGATGGACAGGGAGGCTGGCGTGCTGTGGTTCATGGGGTCACAAAGAGTCAGATATGACTGAGTGACTGAATTGAACTTTATAAATACAATTTTATTAATAACTTTTAGAAGTAGAGCTATCTCATGTATAATGTATCAGTTCAGCTCAGTTGCTCAGTCCCATCTGACGTTTGTGACCCCATGGACTGCAGCATTCCAGGCCTCCCTGTCCATCACCAACTCCCAGAGTTTGCCCAAACTCATGTCCATTAAGTCGGTGATGCTATCCAACCATCTCATCCTCTGTCCTTCCCTTCTCCTGCCTTCAATCTTTCCCAGCATCAAGGTTTTTTCAAATGAGTCAGTTCTTCATATCAGGTGGCCAAAGTATTGGAGTTTCAGCTTCAACGTCAATCCTTCCAATAAATGTTCAGGACTGATTTCTTTTAGGATGGACTGGTTGGATCTCCTTGCAGTCCAAGGGACTCTCAAGAGTCTTCTCCAACACCACAGTTCAAAAGCATCAATTCTTTGGCACTCAGCTTTCTTTACAGTCCAACTCTCACATCCATACATGACTACTGGAAAAACCATAGCCTTGACTAGACGGACCTTCGTTGACAAAGAAATATCTCTGCTTTTTAATATGCTGTCTAGATTGGCCATAGCTTTTCTTCAATGGAGTAAGCGTCTTTTAATTGCATGGCTGCAGTCACCATCTGCAGTGATTTTGGGGCCCCAAAATATAAAGTCTGCCACTGTTTCCACTGTTTCCCCATCTATTTCCCATGAAGTGATAGGACCAGATGCCATGATCTTCGTTTTCTGAATGTTGAGCTTTAAGCCAACTTTTTCCCTCTCCTCTTTCACTTTGATCAAGAGGCTCTTTAGTTCCTCTTCACTTTCTGCCATAAGGGTGGTGTCATCTGCATATCTGAGGTTATTGATATTTCTCCCGGTAATCTTGATTCCAGCTTTTGATTCATTCAGCTCAGAGTTTCTCATGATGTACTCTGCATATAAGTTAAATAAGCAGGGTGACAATATACAGCCTTGATGTAGTCCTTTCCCTATTTGGAACCAGTCTGTTGTTCCATATCCAGTTCTAACTGTTGCTTCCTGAACTGCATACAAATTTCTCAAGAGGCAGGTCAGGTGGTCTGGTATTCCCATCTTTCAGAATTTTCCACAGTTTATTGTGATCCACACAGTCAAAGGCTTTGGCATAGTCAATAAAGCAGAAGTAGATGTTTTTCTGGAACTCTCTTGCCTTTTCTATGATCCAGCAGATGTTGGCAATTTGATCTCTGGTTCCTCTGCCTTTTCTAAAACCAACTTGAACATCTGGAAGTTCACGGTTCACATATTGTAAGGCTGGCTTGGAGAATTTTGAGCATTACTTTACTAGTGTGTGAGATGAGTGCAATTGTACAGTAGTTTGAGCATTCTTTGGCATTGCCTTTCTTTGGCATTGGAATGAAAACTGACCTTATCTAGTCCTTCCTGTGGCCAGTGCTGAGTTTTCCAAATTTGTTGGCATATTGAGTGCAGCACTTTCACAGCATCATCTTTCAGGATTTGAAATAGCTCAACTGGAATTCCATCACCTCCACCAGCTTTGTTCATAATGATGCTTTCTAAGGCCCAGTTGACTTCACATTCCAGGATGTCTGGCTCTAAGTGAGTGATTACACCATTGTGATTATCTCGGTTGTGACGATCTTTTTTGTACAGTTTTTCTGTGTATTCTTGCCACCTCTTCTTAATATCTTCTGCTTCTGTTAGGTATATACCATTTCTGTCCTTTATTGAGCACACATATAATATATACACAGACATAAACAAACTAGAGATCTTGTGGCTTACTAAAAGCTTAGATATGAACCTGGTATTACAATATTGACATAAACTTACTAGTTAACAAATAGTTTGATTACCTTAAAGTTGCTTGCTCAGATGATTAAGGCTTACTATCTATAAAGTTTGGCTGTGGGAACATTTTCAGCAGTTTAGATTTAAAACTGCCACTTTCCCCCCTCAGCCCCACCTTGGTCTTAACAGGTCTTAATTGGGCTTAATCTAAATCCTTGTTGGCTTCTCTGGTGGCTCAGCTGGTAAAGAATCTGCCTGCAGTGTGGGAGTCCTGAATTGGATCCCTGGATGGGGAAGATCCCCTGGAGAAGGGTAAGGCTACCCACTCCAGTATTCTGGCCTGAAGAATTCCATGGACTGTATAGTCCATGGGGTCGTGAAGAGTTAGACATGACTGAGTGAATTTCACCTTCACTTTCTAGGTCCTTGTGGCCAGTATTCATATTCTGGTTTAGATATTTTTGAGACAAAGACAGTTGTTTAGTTTTTCAAAGAACAATTTTGCCGCCTAAAGTTGCTACAATCCGTGGTAAGATTTTTAATAAAATTGAAATTTAGTTTACAAAGTTCTATTTTTTATAACTTTAGAGTTTTACTTTAGCACATCTTCATAGGTTTGTATAAGGCATTTAGCAAAGACCTTTTTGAGTTTATAAATTAAACCAAGGCAAAATTGCTATTTTTATTTTATTAACCCTTGCATGTTAGTTCCCAGTTTACGCATTTTCTACAACTCAGGTAACTATTGGTTTCCTCAGTAGTATTGAGTGTTAGTCGCTCAGTCATGTCTGACTCTTTTTGGCCCCACAAACTATAGCCTGCCAAGCTCCTCTATCCATGGGATACTCCAGGCAAGAATACTGGAGTGAGTTGCCATTCCCTTCTCCAGGGGATCTTCCCAACCCAGGGATTGAACCCAGGTATCCTGCATTACAGGCTGATTCTTTACCATCTGAGCTCCAGGGAAGATCCATATTTTGCAGAGTTGTGTCTAAGTCATTTTGAAAGCTAATCTGAATTGAATGGATCATTATCACCAGGCAATTGTTCTGACTTTTGAGGAACACACACGCTGCTTCCAAGAGTCTCTTCTGTTCTTTTCTTTCTTCATCCTCCTAGTACAGTACATCTTGTCAAGAAGGATTTACAGTAGGCAGTGTCTGTTGCATAAAACTGTAATGATATTGTCACGCAAGTGTATGTTCCTCGGTTCTTTGTCTCATCACAACAAAGATTTGGAGCGACGGACATTAAAGCCCTCGGCATGTCACAGCTCTCGGGTCTTGGACAAACTGTGCTACAGCTCTTAGGCAAATCAGTGTTAAAGCTCCATTTTATTTAGAAGATAGCAGGAGAGAGAGAGAGAGAGAGAGAAAGAAAGAAAAGAGCGCACGCACGCAGGAGAGAGAGTCCGTCAGAAAGCGCTTTGGCTCCTCCTTTTATATGTTTTTTCCTCCACCTGGGCTTGCCCTATGCAAATTGGGCTTAGCCAGGAGTGCTGTTTGTTCTGCCTGAAGTCTTCACTCTGGTCCTCGGACCTTCCTTTGACCTTCCTTGTCTTTTAGCCACCGCCATTTTGGACTCCTTTTCCCTATTCTACCTACCTAATATTCCCCCCTCAAGAGATGGGAGGCCCAATTCTTTGGGAATAGGGGTGTCTAGGTCTTTCTGGCTACTTCCTGCTGAACTGGGGCGGCTAGGGGTACTGGGCCTCCCCCTCTTGCTAGTCTCAATCCTCAGAGTCCTTATAGCAGTGTCCAAGGGTGTGTGATATTTTCTGTGGTCAGCTGTAGTTTTAGATCTTTGTTGAACTGGCACTGCATGTTGTAGCTGGTTGACCTGGTGGCAGAGGCTTAGCCTCTATGGTCTCAAAATTGGAGACTACTGCATACCCAGCTCTTCTTTTTCCATCCAAGACAAAGCTGCTTCCATCAGTGTACCAGATTTTCCCAGGATTGGTCAGAGGATCTTCTGACAATCCCTCTTGGGGTTCTGTCCAGTGGTCCAAGGTTTCTAGACAAGAGTGAAAGGGGAGAGAGCCCTCGGGGGTAGGTAGGAGGGTGGCTGGGTTAAGAACCTCACAAGGGGATATAGTGAGGCCTGGATTTTCCATCAGCATTACTTGATATCTGAGGATTCTTTGATCAGACATCCATAAATGGCCTCTCCCATTTAGGAGTTGTTTTACTTGGTGGCTGGTAAAAATAGTTTGCCCCCAAAGGAGAGATTTAAAGAATCTTCTATCATGATTGCAATAGCTGCAAGATTTCGAAGGCAGGGGGGCCGACCTCAGAAAGTTGGATCAAGCCTCTTGGATAAGTAAGCTACAGGCTGGGGCTCAGATCCCAACCTTTGAGTTAACACTCCCAAGGCTATTCCCTCTCTTTCATGGACATAAAGTTGGAATGCTTTTTCTGGGTCTGGCAGGTGCCTGAGTTAAGGCCTGTTTTAGTGTAGCCTCTGCCTCCTTTTGAGGAGTTCCCCACATCAGTGGGATTGAATCATCTCGTCCCTTTAACCTTTCATATAAGGGCTGGGCAATTAGACCATAGTTGGGTATCCAGATTCTACAATAACCAGTTAGCCCCAGGAAAGCTCGCAATTGTTTTCAAGTCGTGGGGGAGGGCAAATGGAGGATTCCTTGTACCCGATCAGAGGACAGCCTCCTGGACCCGTGTGTAATCTGAACTCCCAGGTGAGTGACCTTTGTCTCGACCATCTGTGCCTTAGCACGGGAGACTTTATATCCCCTTTCTGCCAAGTTTAGAACCTGAATTGCATGTTGTTGGGCACTTTTCTCATGTGGAGAGCAGATTAGTAGGTCATCTACATATTATAATATTTTCCCATTAGGTCCCAGGTCTAGATCTAGGAGATCCTGGCTAAGGGCCTGTCCAAACAGGTGGGGGCTATCATCTCTGAACCCCTGAGGTAATACTGTCCAAGTCATCTGTTGGTGTTTTTCTCCTGGGGCCTCCCACTCAAAGGCAAAAAGATATTGGGATTCTTTAGCCAGTGGTATGCAAAAAAATGCATATTTGAGATCCAAGACTGTAAACCACTTGGCACTGGGTGGGATTTCTCCCAAGATTACATAGGGATTGGGTACTGTGGGATGGAGGGGGACTACAGCTTCATTTATAACCTGGAGATCTTGAACCATTAGCCAGGTTCCATCTTCTTTTCTTTACTGAGAGGATTGGGGTGTTACATGGCGAACTGGTGGGGCCAATAGCCCACAAGCAAGGAATTTATTTATTAAAGGCTGTAGTCCTTCCCGAGCCTCTCTTTTGAGAGGATATTGTTTCCAGTTAGGAAACAGAGTGGGATCTTGGAGGACAATGATGACCGGTTCAGCTTGGTGGGCTCGTCCAGGAATCCCCTGATCCCACACCTGGGGGTTAATTTTGTCTTCCCATAGTTTTTGGTTCCTCTCTATTGAAGGTGTAATGGGTTCTTCAGTAGTAACCAGGAGCTGTAGACCTCTAGGGGCTGAAAAACTTCCCATCACAAGGGTGGTCCCCAGTTTAGTGAGTATATCTCTTCCCAATAAGGGGGTAGGACACTCAGGGACCACCAGAAACTTGTGGGAAAATATTTGTCCATCCCAGCAACAAAGAAGTGCTCGGGTGAAACTTTTAGTAGTTGCTTTTCCTGTAGCACCCAAAATGGTACAGGTTTGGGAAGAGAAGGCTCCGGAGTAGGAGATCAAGACAGAGTAGGTAGCCCCTGTGTCAACCAAGAAATTCTCGGACTTACCTACCACATCCAGTTGCACCCTTGGCTCCAGCCCCGTGATGGTTATCTGTGACAGGTGGGCTGGCTGGAGCGGGCTGCTTCAGTCCTCTTGAACCATCGTGAGGGTAGGCTTGGCGCTTGACTTTGAGGCTCTTGGGTCCTAAGGGCAGAGTGCCACCCAATGTCCCAGTTGATGGCATTTGTGGCAAGCCATTCTAGGAGACTTGTCATGGTTTGGACACTCTTTGGCCCAATGCCCCACCTGTCTACAGATCAGGCATCTGTCTCGTGTGTTGTCCCTCAAGGACTCAGGGTTTGCCATAGGGCTTCTCTGGAGGGCGGCCAGCATCTGAGCATGCCTTGTCTCTTTCTTTCTCTCCTTCTCCTGGGCTTTGGCCTCCTTCTCCTCTTTCCTGTTATAAAAAGTATTGGTGGCTGTCTGGACCATCTCATCTAAAGAGGCAGCAGGGTCCTGCTGTTGTAGCTGCTGTAACTTAATTCTGGTATCTGATGCACACTGGGAAAGGAATTTGTCCTTTAAAATCACCCATCCCTCGTAAGAGTCTAAGTCCAGGTTGGTAAACTTTTGGAGTGCCTCTTTTAGCCTCTCCAGAAAAGCAATGGGGTTCTCATTGGGCTCCTGAGTTATTTCTGAGACTGGGCACAGTCCCGCAAGTAATAGGCTTCTTTCTGTCTCCATAGGTAGACTTCCTTAGGGGTGAGTCTTTCTGAAGCTTATCCTGCCCAGAACTGTTGCAACCTGAGAGCCAGGCGTCCCTGGGTCAGGGTGCAGATCCCCAGGCAGGCTGAGGCGTGACAGCCTCCTAGAGATCGAATCCCCGGGCAGGTCGAGGCGTGACGGCCTCCCAAGGATGGGGTCCCTGGGCAGGTCGAGGCATGACGACCTCCTGGGACCCCTGGGACTAGAGGATCCCCGAACAGGTTGAGGTGTGACAACCTTTCGAAGACTGATCCCTAGGCAGGTCAAGGCGTGATCACCTCCTGGGACCCCCCAGACTGGAGTTTGGGCGTCCCCAAGATCTCCAGTGTGCCCAGTATTGGGTAGGATTAGGGGGTTGGATATTATAGAGTATTTTCCCCCCAAGGCCAACTATTTTCTGGTTGTCTCTCCAGAAGATTGTAGAGGCAGCCTTGTGGGTCTGGATGGGGCTCAGGAAAAGAGCATGAAACAGGAGGGAAGGGGGCAGAGCACAACCTTTGAAAGAATGACATAGCACAAGGGTATAATGTAAACCAATTAAAATCAATTGGGTCCAAGGTGACAAGTCAAATTCAAGTAAACCTTAATCCCCAATCTATAAGCCAACAGACATACCCAGAGGTGGCAAGACAGCTCCAAGGCACAAGGTCAGAAGAGGGAGGCGTGGGTTGTTCCCCAATGGCTGGGATGATCCTCTCACTCATTAGCATATGAATTCCATCCCCTCACAAAACCTAGCCAGGCCTAATTCCATGGCCCCAGCACTTGCCCTCGGCAACAGTTCACACCCTGAAGGGTGGCTTTTCTCTGGATCCTAACAAATCTACCTCTTATGGCTTTGTCTCTCAATGAATTTTTGCAATGAGACATCAGAGCCTGAGTTTCATTAGTTTTGGCCGGGCTTGAGTCCCGGGAAAGAGCTAAAGGACAGGAGGAAAAAGCAGTGGGAAAAACATGCCAAGGAATCCCCTTCATAGCTCACCGGAAAATTTGCTAAATATCTGACCGGTGCTCACAGTTTCATTCGTCTGACCCTTGGCACAGAGAAGAGAAAGGCCAGAAGGACCCCCGCTGGCTTGTGTAACAGCTACTGGGGCTCAGCAGATAGCGCCTTTGGGACATGCTGAGGAGCAGCCTCTCCAGAGTCCCTCAGTTGTGCCCCTGCTGCCCGCCTGTTCGCAGGAGGTTCGAGGAAACAAGAAACAAGAGATTGTAAAGGTCCCTCCAGCCATAGGAGTGAGGACCTCTTACCTTAACCGGAGGTCTTCTGGAATCTGAGACTGGGCCGTGTGAGCTTTCTGCTGAGTTCATTTTTCGCTGTCCCGGTTTCCAGAACGATGGGCCTTCCCCTGCGCTGGGTTTCTTCACCTTCTGCTTCTAGCGCGGGAGCTTCGCTGAGTTGGGCTCCTGTTGTGCTTGGCCTCTTCCACGCAGAGGTTGTTTCAGCCAGGTTATATCCGAGTCATGGCACCATAGATGTCATGTGAGTGTATGTTCCTCAGTTCTTTGTCTCGTCACAACAAAGATTTGGAGCGATGGACATTAAAGCCCTCGGCGCGTCACAGTTCTCGGGTCTTGGACAAACTGTGCTACAGCTCTTAGGCAAATCAGTGTTACAGCTCCATTTTATTTAGAAGATAGCAGGAGAGAGAGAGAGTGAGAGAGAGAGAGAGAGAAAGAAAAGAGCGCACGCACGCGGGAGAGAGAGTCTGTCAGAAAGCACTTTGGCTCCTCCTTTTATATGTTTTTTCCTCCACCTGGGCCTGCCCTATGCAAATTGGGCTTAGCCAGGAGTGCTGTTTGTTCTGCCTGAAGTCTTCACTCTGGTCCTCAGACCTTCCTTTGACCTTCCTTGTCTTTCAGCCACTGCCATTTTGGACTCCTTTTCCCTATTCTACCTACCTAATAATATTAATATTAATTTTTCTTAAAATACTCAGTTTCTTTCACGTAGCTTCTTTAAAACTGAGACAGGTCTGAAAAGGTGACTGAGGTATAAGACAAAGTCATCCTGGGTGTCCATAAGTTTCCAACTGTTTTTTGAGAAGAGGGAAGGGAGTGAAACAACAAAGGGAGGGGATCATAAGAGAGTCACTGAGGGGAAAATGAAGAGAGCACACTTAAAATAACCACCGTTGGCAGGCCATGATCTTCAGCTGGAAGAAGAAAGGGCTCACCTACATGTCCCTCAACTTAATATAAGCAGTTTTTCCTTAAAAACAAAAATTTCTTAGTCACTTAGCTTAAAAGATTTTAGAAGGCTCCACAAATGCCATGAACTTGATTGTTGAATAGAACCTTCCTCAGTACTTTTAGTTAATATTTCCTCAGTGGCAATCTACATGCCTTGCTTATCCCACAATATAATTAAATAAGAGCTGTAACCACCTTATATGAAGACCATTTAAACATACCAATTTATATATCTTTATGTAGATTCCATCAACTTTTATACATTTAACTTTAGCTTTCATAAGGATCCAATCAATAACTTTTGCTCTTAGAGGAGAGTTTAGAAGGCTTTTCCCTTTTGTCCCTGTCTATTTTACCTACTTATATATAAAAGGCTCTGGGATCCCCAGAGCTGGGTACAGCTGAGGAAGTCAGGCCCTTTGGCATAACTATCCCCAAATAACTATGAGACGAAAGAAAGTAAACATGTTAGTCTCTCAGTCTTGTCCTTTGCAACCCCATGGACTGTAGGCCACCAGGCTCCTCTGTCCATGAGATTCTCCAGGCAAGAATACTGTAGTGGGTTGCCATTCCCTTCTACAGGGGATCTTCCTGACTCAGAGATCAAACCTGGGTCTCCCACTTTGCAGGTGGATTCTTCACCATTTGAACTACCAGGGAAGCCCTGGTGAGATATCACAATAAAAATTCTTCTAGTCGTTTAAGTATGTAACTTAAAATTAGGGTAAATAGAACAGACTTGTTTAGCATTTAATGTTGGGGACCAGTAGGGGCTCCCTCTGGCTCATTAACTTTAGGTAGGATAGTGACAATAAATCTTATTTAATTATGTAAATGTCTATTTTATTAATCCCATTCTAAATAACCATCCAAATAATTTTTTATTCATTTGAAGTAACTCACTTAAAAAAAAAAACAAAACTCATTGAAATAATCATTAGACCTTTTTTCCTCTACTTTTTTGTTGATAATCTTAATTGTTCTAATTAGCATATGTATGAAAAGTCAAAAAGATATGACATGGGAAGAGGAACTCCCCAGGTCAGTAGGTAGGTGCCCAATATGCTGCTGGAGAAGAGTGAAAAACTAGCCCCAGAAGGAATGAAGAGGCTGAACACAAGTGGAAACAATGCCCAGCTGTGGATGTGTCTGCTAGTGGAAGTAAGTGTGGTGCTGTAAAGAGCAATGCTGCATACGAACCTGGAATACTAGGTACATAAGTCAGGGTAAATTGGAAGTGGTCAAACAGGAGATGGCAAGAGTGAACACTGACATTTTAGGAATCAGTGAACTAGAAAGGACCGGAATGGGAGAATTTAGTTCAGATGACCATTATATCTACTACTGTGGGCAAGAATCCCTTAGAAGAAAAGGAGTAGCCCTCACAATCAACAAAAGAGTCTGAGATGCAGTATTTGGGTGCAATCTCAAAAACAACAGAATGATCTCTGTTCATTTCTAAGGCAAACCATTCAATATCACAGTAATCCAAGTCTATGCCCCAACCACTAATGATGAAGAAGATGAAGTTGAATGGTTCTTTGAAGACATGCCAGACCTTCTAGAACTAAAACCAAAAAAAGATATCCTTTTCTTCATAGGGTGCTGGAATCCAAAAGTAAAAAGTCAAGAAATACCTGGAGTAACAGGCAAGTTTGGCCTTGGAGTACAAAATGAAACTGAACAAAGGCTAAGACAGTTTTGCCAAGAGAACACACTGGTCATAGCAAACACCCTCTTCCCACAACACAAGAGAAGACTCTACACATAGACATCACCATATGGTAAATACCAAAATCAGATTGATTATATTCTTTTCAGCTGAAGGTGGAGAAGCTCTATACCATCAGCAAAAACAAGACCAGGAGCTGACTGTGGCTCAGATCATGAACTCCTGATTGCCAAATTCAGACTTAAATTGAAAAAAGTAGGCAAAACCACTAGGCCATTCAGGTATGACCTATATCAAATCTCTGACAATTATACAGTGGAAGTGACAAAGAGATTAAAAGGTTTAGATCTGATAAACAGAATGCCTGAAGAAATAAGGACAGAGGTTCATAACATTGTACAAGAGGGAGTGATCAAAACCATCCCCAAGAAAAAGAAACCCCGAAAGGCAAACTGGTTGTCTGAGAAGGACTTACAAATGGATGAGAAAAGGAGGGAAGTGAAAGTCAAAAGGGGAAAGGAAAGATATACCGATCTGAATGCAGAGTTCCAAAGAACAGCAAGGAGAGATCAGAGAGTCTTCCTAAGTGATCGGTGCAAAGAAATACAAGGAAACAATAGAATGGAAAAAAAATTAAAGATCTCTTCAAGAAAATTACAGATACCAAGGGAACACTTCATGCAAACATGGGCACAATAAAGGACAGAAATGGTACAGACCTAACAGAAGCAGAAGATAATAAGAAGATGTGGCAAGAATACACAGAAGAAATATACAGAAATGATCTTAATGACCTGGATAACCATGATGTGTGATCACTCACCTAGAGCCAGACATCCTGGAATGTGAAGTCAAGTGGGCCTTAGAAAGCATCACTACAGAATTCCAGCTGAGCTATTCCAGATTATAAAAGATGGTGCTGATTAAGTGCTTCACTCAGCATGCCAGCAAATTTGGGAAATGCAGCAGTGGCCACAGGACTGGAAAAGGTCAGTTTTCATTCAAGTCCCAAGGAAAGGCAATACTAAAATTATTCAAACTACCACACAATTGCACTCATCTCACACACTAGCAAAGTAATGTTCGAAATTCTCCAAGCTACGCTTCAACAGTACCTGAATCAAGAACTTCCACATGTTCAAGCTGAATTTAGAAAAGACTGAATTTATGTCTTTAGAGGGACCAAAGGTCAAGTTACCAACATCCGTTGGATCATAGAAAAGTAAGAGAATTCCAGAAAAATATTTTCTTCTGCTTCACTGACTATGCTGAAGCCTTTGTGTGGATCACAACAAACTGGAAAATTCTTCAAGAGATGGGAATACCAGGCCATTTTGCCTGCCTCCTGAGAAATCTGTATGCAGGTCAAGAAACAACAGTTAGAATGGGACATGGAATAACGGACTGGTTCCAAATTGGAAAAGGAGTACATCAAGGCTGTATATTGTCACCCTGGTTATTTAACTTATATTCAGAGTACATCATGTGAAACGCCGGGCTGGATGAAGCACAAGCTGGAATCAAGATCGCCAGGAGAAATATCAATAACCTCAGATACACATATAACATGAACCTTATGGCAGAAAGTGCAGAGGAACTAAAGAGCCTCCTGATGAAAGTGGAAGAGAAGAGAGAAAAAGCTGGCTTAAAACTCAACATTCAAAAACTAACATAGCATCCAGTCCCATCACTTCATGGCAAATAGATGGGAAAGCAATGGAAACAGTGAAAGACTTTATTTTGGGGTCTCCAAAATCACTGTAGATAGTAATTGCAGCCATGAAATTAAAAGACACTTACTTCTTGTGGGGAAAAAAAAAAAAAAAAAAAAGCTATGACAAGCTTAGACAGCATGTTAAAAAGCAGAGTCATTACTTTGCCTGCAAAGGTCCATCTAGTCAGTGCTATGGTTTTTGCAGTAGTCATGTATGGATGTGAGAGTTGGACCATAAAGAATGCTGAGCACCAAAGATTTGAGGCTTTTGAGCTGTGGTGTTGGAGAAGATTCTGGAGAGTCCCTTGGATTGCAAGGAGATCAGACCAGTCAATCTGAAAGGAAATCAATCCTGAATATTCATTGGAAAGACTGATGCTGAAGCTGAAGCTCCAATACTTTGGCCACCTGATGCAAAGAGCTGACTCATTAGAAAAGACCCTGATGCTGGGAAGGGTTGAAACAGGAGGAGAAGGGGACAACAGAGGATAAGATGGTTGGATGGCATCACTGACTCAATGGACATGAGTTTGAGCAAACTCCAGGAATTTGAGATGGATAAGGAAGCCTGGCGTGCTGCAGTCCATGGGGTCGCAAGGAGTTGGACACGACTGAGTGACTGAAAAACAACAACAGTGTTTTTGTAAGACCCATTGAGAAGAAGCCCTCAGTGAAGCTTCCTAAGTCAGTTTTTCTCATTCCAGTAAAAGTTCTTAGGTTAATTTGACCTTTGTTTTATAGGTATCAACAAAACAGTTGTTTGCAGTGAGGGCACTCTAAATTTAATACTTTTTTTAGTTTTTCTAATTTTCAAAGGATCCATTATCTGGCCACCAATAAATTAAAGCTCCATGGTGATGAAGATGATTAAGAATGCTAAAAGACCTCTTACAGGCCAAAAAGCAGCAAGCACACAATAAAGCAATCTAGGAAAATCAGATAGAACATTTATATCTCAAAGTCACAGAAAAATCTAAGCTTGCCCATAGAAGGCCTTGCTTAAGATTTTACCAAGCCAGCTTTTAATTTTTAACTGCAGTATGCATCACTTCATGGCATATAGATTGAGAAACAATGGTAACAGTGACAGACTTTATTTTCTTGGGCTCCAAAATCACTGCAGATGGTGACTGCAGCCATGAACTTGAAAGATACTTGCTCCTTGGTAGAAAGGCTATTATAAACCTAGACAGCATATTAAAAAGCAGAGACATTACTTTGCCAACAAAGATCCACATAGTCAAAGCTACAGTTTTTCCAGTAGTCATGTATGAATGTGAGAGTTGGACCATAAAGAAGGCTGAGCGCTGAAGAATTGATGCTTTTGAACTGTGGTGCTGGAGAAGACTCTTGAGAGTCCCCTGGACTGCAAGGAGAGCAAGCCAGTCAATCCTAAAGGAAATCAGTCCTGAATATTCATTGGAAGGACTGATGCTGAAGCTGAAACTCCAATACTTTGGCCACCTGATGCAAAGAGTCAACCCATTAGAAATGACCCTGATCCTGGGAAAGATTGAAGGCAGGAGGAGAAGGGGACAGTAGAGGATGAGATGGATGAATGGCATCACCAAGTCAATGGACATGAATTTGAGCAAGTTCCAGGAGATGTGAAGGACAGGGAAGCCTGGCATGCTGCAGTCCCTGGGGTCGCAAAAAGTTGGACCTGACTGAGTGACTGAATAACAACAATAATGCATCAAAGAGCCCCCTCAATATTTAGGGCAAGATTTAATTTTTCCAGTTAGCTATGTACTTGCAAGTATGAGCTCCATTCCTTATTTCCTTCTATGATGGAGCCACCTCAGGATCTTTCAACCAAGCCCCAGGTATTTTTTGTTAAAAGTGAGCCTGCCCCCATCCATACCTCTCCATGGGTGCAAATTCTCTAGGTATCTTCCACCTGAGCCCCACCGATATCTAGACTCTAGATGTGTATTTCCTGGTGTCTTCCCAACACCCCCTCCCCAACATCTTACTGAGAAGGGGCAGATATCTGCTATACCCCACCAACTAAAAATTCAGGATCCCAACAAATACGGGAGATCCAAGGACCAGGAGATACTTAATAAAAGCCGTCCTGAACTCCCAAGAAAGCGGATGGGTACACGGGGCCTCTGCCGGTACCATGGCTCCAGTTTCTTGTAGAGTTCAGACAGAGGACTGAAATACACTCTGGGTCCTTCCTTTTGGTCGCCAAAGCTGTCAAGTAAAAAATATAGTCACAACCTGAAAGTAGAGTTATTTTATTTGGTAGGAATGTTTAGGATTCTGAGCCCAGGAGACAGCATCTCAGTAGCTAAGAGTACTGCTCTAAGGAGGCTGGTGGGGAAGTCAGGCTATATACAAGTTTGCAACATAGAGAGCAGACAGTCTGACCATCACATGAACTCTCATTCACATTTGGAGGCCAGAAATTGGTGATGGCTGTGGCATTTCTTGCTTATTAATATGGCAAGAGATATTTTCATTTCACAATACCAATGTGAATATTATTTTTGCCATTTTTGAGTATATAGTGTGTATTTATATAGAAATATAAGCTAGTTTTAGGAGCTTTATTTTTATAGATTTCCTAGGACTTTCATCTTAGTTGATCCTGTAAACTACAAATAAAGACGGTTTTATTTTCTTTCTTTTCCACCTGAATGTAGTTCATTTATTTTTCTTTCTTGGAGCAACTGGCTAGTACCAACATTACAAGGTTGAATAAGATTAGTGAGACATTCTTATTTTATTCCTAATCTTAGAGGGAAATCATTCTGATTTCATCAGTAAGAATGATATTAATTATACATTTTTTCATAGATTCCTTTTTATCAAATTGTGGAAGTGTCCTATTTTTAGTGTTGGGAATTTTTATAGAAATGGGTGTGGGGTTTTGTAAAAGCTTTTCTATACCTATTGAGGTGATCTTTTTTGTTTGTTTAGTTGTGAACATGATTAATTACATTGATTGATTTTCAATATTAAACTAGCTTTACATTCTGAGATAATCTTAATTTGGTCATGATGTTTTATCCATGTTATATAATGTTGGATTTGCTATTTTTAAGGTTTGTTTTTTTTTTTTTTTTTTTTTTGCCCTTATGGTCACAAGACATATTGGCCTACAGTCTTTTCTTGCAGTGACTTTGTGTGATTTTGCTATCAGAGTAATAATATTATTCTTATAAAATTATTTAGGAAACATTCTATCCTCTGAAATATCCTGGAAGAGTTTGTGAGATTCAATAATACATCTTCCCTAAGCTTTTGAGAAATTCATCAAGTGAAGCCACCTGTAGTTAGAATTTTCTTATGAGTTTTTTAAAAATTATTACTACTTAAGCTTCTTTTCTCAGAGAAGGCAATGGCACCCCACTCTGGTACTCTTGCCTGTAAAATCCCATGGATGGAGGAGCCTGGTAGAGTCAAGATATGACTGAGTGACTTCACTTTCACTTTTCACTTTCACGCATTGGAGAAGGAAATGGCAACGCACTCCAGTGTTCTTGCCTGGAGAATCCCAGGGACGGGGGAGCCTGGTGGGCTGCCGTCTATGGGGTTGCACAGAGTCGGAAACAACTGAAGTGACTTAGCAAGCTTCTTTTCTACCTGCACACCTATTCCAGTTATCTATCTCTATTCAAATGAATAGATTTGATAATTTGTATCTTTCAAATTTAAAGGAATTTTTCAGTTTAATCTAAGTTGTCAAGTTTATTGGCATAAAGTTATTTATAATATTCCCTTATCATCTTTAAATCAACAATGATAGTAAATTTCCAATTGCTGATGTTGGTAATTGTGTTCTTCTATTTTACCTAGTTATTTGTCTATGGATATGTCAGTGTTAATGATCTTCTCAAAAAAAGTACATTTGGTTTTACTAATTTTCCTGTATTAGGCTTATTTTTCTTATATTCCACTGATTTTGTTCTTGCTATTTTCTTTATTCTGATTACTGTTGGACTAATTTGCTCTTCTTTTCCTAGTTTCTTAAGATTGAAGTTGTGATTTAAGATCTTTTTTTATTTTCTAATGTGGGTGTTCAGTGCTATAGATTTCACTCTTAGAACTACTTTAACTGCATCCCATAAAGTTCATATTTATCTTTTCATGCAGTTCAAAATACTTTTCTTTTTTTTATTATTTTATATTTTTTATTTTTTTTAACTTTACAATATTGTATTGGTTTTGCCATATATCAACATGAATCCACCACAGGTATACATGTGTTCCCCATGCTGAACCCTCCTCCCTCCTCCCTCCCCATACCATCCCTCTGGGTCGTCCCAGTGCACTAGCCCCAAGCATCCAGTATCGTGCATCGAACCTGGACTGGCGACTCGTTTCATATATGATATTATACATGTTTCAATGCCATTCTCCCAAATCATCCCACCCTCTCCCTCTCTCACAGAGTCCAAAAGACTGTTCTATACATCAGTGTCTCTTTTGCTGTCTCGTATACAGGGTTATTGTTACCATCTTTCTAAATTCCATATATATATGCATTAGTATACTGTATTGGTGTTTTTCTTTCTGGCTTACTTCACTCTTATACAAAATACTTTTCTACTTTCTCTTGTAATTATTTCTGCTAATCGTGGGTTATTTTTAAAGCATCCTATTTAGTTTAAAAATATCTAAGGATTTTCTAAGGATCTCTGTGGTCAGAGAACATACTTTTATGGCTTGAATCCTTTTAAATTTATTAATAATGATTTTATGGCCTAGAACATGTTCTCCTTGGCAAAAATTTCACATACCCTGGAAAAGAATGTATGTTCTACTATAGTTGGGTGAAGTGTTCTTTAAAGGTCAATTAGGTCAAATTAGTTCATAGTAACGATCAAGTCTCTAATGGTTTTAGTGATTTTGTGATTACTTGTAGCTGATTTGGTGAGAGGTAGACTGGAATCTTCTGCTACAGTTGTCAGCTTGTCTATTTCTTTTTGTAGTTTTATCAGTTTTTGCTTCATGTGTTTTGAAGCACTGTTATTAGGTACATATGTGTTCAAAATTGCTATGTATTTTAATGAATTTTGATGTTATGAAGTGACCCACTTTATCCTTGGTCCTGTTTTATTTCTTGGCAATATTTTTTGTGTTCTATTAGCACAGCTACTGCAACTTTCTTTTAATTAGCATTAGTATGGTAACCCTCCATATGGATCAATACATCTGCTTCTGCATTTAATCTGTTGCACTAGGTTGTTTTGGATAAAATATTAAAAAAAAAAAGAATCCTGCCTCACATATGGTTGAAAAAGAAATGGATATTTTAATACTTTTTTCAAATAATTATTCTTTTATACTATAACAGAAATAGTAATTATATTTTCTAAATTATTAGCTGCTTTGTGAAATATGAAACGATAACAATAAATGTGTTATACATTAAAAGCTGTTGATCTAGATTCCTTCTTGAATTAATGTTTTATATGTGCATGATTTTATACCACCATGCTTTGGTCATTTGGCAAATAATGATTCATTGAGTTATGAGTTCTTCCACATATTGATACATTTCACTATACAATATCAAAGATATCACAATTGTTTAATGTCATTACATATGTTATCAGAAAAAAAAAATCTTTAAGCAATGGGAAACTGTCAAACTCATGGTATCAGATACAAATTTTTAAAAAATTTAATATTTTAGACAATTTGAATTGTATCACAGAAAAAGGAAGATCTTAGTATTATTATAAAAATACCAGACCCTCTAAAATGGTCTCGCTACTCACTACAGGCAGTTTTGGGTCACATCTTGAAAAGAGATGCACTGGAAATACTGGTGACTCTATCCAACATAAAAATTATTGTTGGAATTATGGTGAGAAAGAACATAGGAAGATAACAATATGCTATTCAGATATTTGTTATAATACCTGATAAGATAGTATAATATAAATTAAAATTCCATATCATCCCTACTGGTAGTTAGGGACTGTGTAGAAATCAGGCGGGACTTCCCTGGTGGCTCAGTTAGTAAACGATCTGCCTGCATTGCAGGAGACTGCCTGTAATTCACTAGTCCCGGATTTGATCCCTGGATCAAGAAGATCCCCTGGAGAAGGGAATGGCAACCCATTTCAGTATTCTTGCCTGGGAAGTTCCATGTGCAGAGATGCCTGGCAAGCTACAGTCCATGGGATCATAAGAGTCAGACACAACTTAGTGACTAAACCACCATCACCTCTAGAGATCATTGACATTACATGTGCACCATCTTTGTTTATTTATTGACTGCCTCCAGTCATGTGACGGGCTTTCCTGGTGACTCAGAGGTTAAAGCATCTGCCTCCAATGTGGGAGACCCTGGTTCAATCCTTGGGTTGGGAAGATGCCCTGGAGAAGGAAATGGTAAACCACTCCAGTATTCTTGCCTGGAGAATCCCATGGATGGAGAAGCCTGGTGGGCTACAATGCACGGGGTTGCAGAGAGTCAAACAAGACTGAGCGACTTCATCTTCAGTCATGTGACAGTAACATATATATATTTTCATATACAAACTGGAAGATCAGAGTTATGTGAATACATCTTATACTCATTTATTGAAATGACATATGAATGTGCCTAGCATAAGCTCACTGTAAACGTTCACTTTTGAACAGAGAAGAGGGATATTCTTAATTGTTTGAAGTCTTTTCGAGACTGTTTTTAATGAAAGGCAATTCAGTTCTTTCTAAATTCTTATAATCAAAATGAATGACTAACATATAATCCAAACTAATAACCAACATTGTCAAGATGAGTGGATGAAATTCATTTGTAGTTAGCACTGTAATTATGTATAATTTGGAGCTGTTTTTGTTTGAAAAGAGTACACTTTATTAGGTTGGTAAAATATTCCTCGTCTGATTTTATTTATACTATTATTCTTGTTTCTTTGGAAATCTTTTGTTTTCCTTAGACAATCTAAATATTCATTCCAGTATTATCTATAAAGAATTCTAAATAATTGAAGCCTAAAATACAAAGCTTTTCTATTTGAATTTAGATCAACTAGTGAACAATTTTCTGACAGCTTTCTTCACCATCAGTTGCTCTCTTAAAGACAAAGTGTACTTATTAAAACTGAATATTAATGAATGGATTGATGGAACAGTACAGACACTGCTGTATGGGGATGCAGCTGGAGTGGGGATGGAGAGCTTATGGATGGGTTCTTGCATTTATTATTCATCCGTTTCCTATGCTAGTAGGAGATGTGCCCTATGTACGCTGCTGCTGCTACTGCTAAGTCGCTTCAGTCGTGTCCGACTCTGTGCGACCCCATAGACGGCAGCCCACCAGGCTCCCCTGTCCCTGGGATTCTCCAGGCAAGAAAACTGGAGTGGGTTGCCATTTCCTTCTCCAGTGCATGAAAGTGAAAAGTGAAAGTGAAGTTGCTCAGTCGTGTCCGACCCTCAGCAACTCCATGGACTGCAGCCTACCAGGCTCCTCCATCCCTGGGATTTTCCAAGCAAGAGTACTGGAGTGGGGTGCCATTGCCTTCTCCACTGCCCTATGTATAGGCAGGAATAAATACCACTATTTTGCAAATACAACTCTTGAAATTCAGAATGTCAACATAATAAGGTATCTAATCACAGTTAGAGCTGAGATTTGAAATGATCTTATTGACCTCAAAGTTTGAAATGAGCAACTTTGACTTTAGTGGTTTGCAATCAGACAAATGACAATGACTAAACATTCTCGCACCTATCCTGAAATCCCAGTGAAGAGAGGTGTGCAGTGTGTGGACATCACAAAGTAACAAAGTAAGGAGTCAAGATACGGTTGAAATGCAGCCTGGAGCCCAGTGTCCCAAGCTGTGCGTTTTAACCTGAAGTTGCCTAAGCTCAGCACAAGGGAGACCTTGTTTCATTTGATTCCAGGTGGGGGAGGTGTCACATACTGATTTGCACAGAGAATCCACATATCTTGACAGCAGACTTGCTACTCACTGCTAGACATTATAGCACCTTTATGTATATATGACATAAACGTCATCCATTTAGATAAATTTAGATAAATTATGTACATCATGTTGTAAGTTCTTTATGTACATTTAGGTTCCTAAGATGCATTGTTAAAATCTTTTATTGTATATAATAGACCCTGTAATTGAATTTAGGGATGTCCCTGATGTCTGTCCTTTCCTGAGCTCCTCTCACCAACCTTCATGACCAAACCACATTTAGCAGCAGTCCCAGGTTGATATGAGCTGCGGTACCCTTCCTAACTGCCCCCCACTTAAGAGTGGCCTCCATGCCCTCGGGTTCTGTCTTCCTGTTTCTTCCACCCCTGCCACATCCTTCATCAAGGATGGTTTTCCATCCCCCAACACCCACACCATCCTAACAGTTGTTCTCAGTTGACAAGAGATGCAAGCAGGGTAGGGCAGGCTGGTACAGAGCAGCCTCAGAAGCATGTTTATTTTGTCAGATGCTGACTATCCTCATCTTCTCTGTGTGTCCTGATCTCCTCTCTGTCCGCACAGCTGGCTTCCATTTTACAGGGCACTCCCAAGTCACTTAATCTTGCTGTTGCAGCTTTTCCTGGTGCTTTTGACACCTATTTATGCTTCTATCATCTTAGACTTATCTTAGAATAATAGAAACATATGTTTATGTTAGGTGTCTGTTTCTCTCACGTTAGATCTCAAGATCCCAAAGAGGAAGGATTATTGATTTCATTTCTTATTACTGTGTCTACCACAGGGTAGACACTATCTTCCTGTTGAATTGCATTAAATTGAAACTAACAAGCCTATCCCTAGGGATGTACAATCATAGCCTCATTAGTACTCAGCTAAACCAATTACGTTAACACCCTTGGTCAGAGAATAGATCAATGACATTTTCTTAAAACATGACCTATGCTCAGAATGGAATTTGGGAGTTGAAAAAGTGATAATTATGACTTCAAAACTAAGTATTTCAAAACAAGTATTTATATTACTGATATTTATGTGTCATCACTCAAGCTAACAATGTATTAATACCAAAGTATAGTGGATTTACAATGTCTTATTCATTTCTACTGTACAGCAAAGTGATCCAGTTATACATATACACACATTTGTGTATATTGTTTTCCATTATGATTTATCATAGATACTGAATATAGTTCTCTTTACAAAAGACCTTGCTCATCCATTCTGTGTGTGTATATATATAATATATATATGTAATACCTGTTGCATAATACACATTATGAAATTAGGAGGCCCTAGATGGAGTTATGTGTCATCAGATGGAAGGAAAAACTGGGGTACATAAAGGAAAACTTACATAATCAGTGAGAAATGGAAAAAAAAAATCTTTTCCTAGCACCTTGCATTTGATTTCTAGCACCAAAGTCCCCTGACAAGCTTAAAAGTGCTTTTAGAATTTGAAAAAAAATTTGAGGAACATAATACTATTCTATGCCATTTACTGACTGCAGGCTCTTTATTTTCTACTGAAGTTTCACTATTACTAGGAAACTGAAGTAGTCTAGAAAAAATATTTGCCAGCGACTACTACCAAAATCACTACAGAAGGTGACTGCAGCCATGAAATTAAAAGACACTTACTCCTTGGAAGGAAAGTTATGACCAACCTAGATAGCATATTCAAAAGCAGAGACATTACTTTGCCAACAAAGGTCTGTCTAGTCAAGGCTATGGTTTTTCCTGTGGTCATGTATGGATGTGAGAGTTGGACTGTGAAGAAGGCTGAGTGCTCAAGAATTGATGCTTTTGAACTGTGGTGTTGGAGAAGACTCTTGAGAGTCCCTTGGACTGCAAGGAGATCCAATCAGTCCATTCTGAAGGAGATCAGCCCTGGGATTTCTTTGGAAGGAAAGATGCTGAAGCTGAAACTCCAGTACTTTGGCCACCTCATGTGAAGAGTTGACTCATTGGAAAAGACTCTGATGCTGGGAGGGATTGGGGGCAGGAGGAGAAGGGGACGACAGAGGATGAGATGGCTGGATGGCATCACTGACTCGATGGAGGTGAATCTCAGTGAACTCCGGGAGGTGGTGATGGACAGGGAGGCCTGGCGTGCTGCAATTCATGGGGTCACAAAGAGTCGGACATGACTGAGCGACTGATCTGATCTGATCTGACTGCCCTTTCAAGGAGCACTGACTGTATTTTTAAGAACTACTTAAAGGAATACCACAACCAGTATTTTTGTGTTCACTCTATTTGAAACCTTTTTGTCCCTTGGAAAAAGGGCACACTGCAATGTTTCAGATCCCATTTATCTGGCTAAAACTGTTTCTAATGAAGAATCCACTGAGTAGAATTCATGGAACATTCTCCCTCTGTCTCTCCCAGTCTTCACAGTATCTGTAATAGCAAATTAATTTTTGTCAAAATATCAATTTAAATAGTTTTCTGGGAGAATTGTTCATTGTTATTGAAGCATGCATCAATTTCTTAATTTCAAAATGCAATAGATAGTTGATTATTTTATTCGCCACATTATTATGACTGCCAACAATGAGATTTCAGAGATCATTTAAATATTAACACTCCTTTACAATGACCTTGTTTTACATTTCTTCTTTTTTTTTTTCCCATTGAAGGATAATTGCTTTAAAATATTGTGTTGGTTTCTGCCATACATCAGCATGAATCAACCACAGGTATACACATGTCCCCTCTGGAGATTCCTTAAAATGACCTTCTTTACTATAGATTCTTTCTCTGTTTCTTGGCTTCCTCATCTGTAAAGAATGGACAGAAATAGAATATGATAATCCCCATGGTCCATTAAAGCTATAAAGCTCTGTGTCCCATGGTCATGCCTTTGCCAAAGTCTAATATGATTCTACAGAACCTCTGTGAGGCTCCCTTTGAGTTCTGACGCACTTGACACTTGCTGACAATTGCTGGTTTAGACATCTTCTATGTTTCTGTATTTATTTTTAAAATTAGTTTATTTATTTTAATTGGAGGCTAATTACATGTTTCTGTATTTATATTCTAGGGTAGCTAGTTAGTTAATGAAAGTAGTGTTAATCTCTCACTCATGTCTGACTCTTTGCAACCCCCTGGACTGTAGCCCGCCAGGCTCCTCTGTCCATAGCATTCTTCAGGAAAGAATACTGGAGTGGGTAGCCACTTCTTTCTCCACGGGGATCTTCCCAACCCAGGTATCAAACCCAAGTCTCCTGCATTGCAGGCAGATTCTTCACCATCTGAGCCACCAGGGAAGCCAGCTAGTAATAGAGAGGGTGACTTGTTAAGTGGTTTTGGATTTGACTGTTCTGCCCACTTCGCCTGTTGGTTGCATTCTTTTCATACCACCTTCCTAAATTTGATCCAGAGCACTTCCTAATCTTCCTGTTTGTAAAAGTGTGGAGGAAAGAAGGACAGGAGAAAGGCAAGTGGGCAGACATGTGGGAAGATTAGGAACCTGAGGATTCATCAGTTTTTAGCTTACTGATGCCATCTACAGTTTTTTGCATGTGTTTTTACATTAATTCCTCAGCTCTCTTTATAGAGCAGACTTTTGTTAAGTGTTCAATAAGAACAAGAACCAATGCTGCCCTTTGTGGGAAGCAGAGAGGGTGCCCGCCTGGTGGGGGACCCTCCCCTCTCCTTGACTTTTGAGGGATTTTAGGGACCAAGATGTTGCTCTGCCCCTTATTGCTCTGACGAAGTGGAGCTGCCTCTGGGTGGGCAAGAGAGCTCACCATCTGGTCCCATCACATAGTCTGGTGTAGGGACAGTACATCAAATGTTTCTCAGAGCAAATCTGGATAGAAAGCAAGAGACAAGGAGTGGGAGGCCCTTGGGCCTGGAGCAAGGACCACTCGAGAAGAGGGGCAGGGCATGTCCCGGGAGAGCTGGAGCCAGGGCCCTAATGGAGCTGGGCAGTGAGGCAGCTCCACACCTGTGTTCCTCTGCTCGTAGTCACTCCTCCCACAGGAAGCGTGGAGAGGAAGCTCAGATCACTAGTGGGGGCCACAGGTTGGGAAGTGAGGGACCCATCCCTGTCATCCTTGTACTTATTAATTCATGAGTTTCCTTCCTTTCCAAAATGTGCTGAGCCCTTAGAATCATGACATGCTCCAGAGGTACTAAGACAAACCAGAACACTGAGCAGGAAAGGCATCTTCTTTTGGAGACAGAAGAGCAGGGAGAGGCTCCAGGGAGGTGACTTCAGAGCTGCACTCAGAGGATAATTAGGAGCAGGTCTAAGCCTGTGAAGTACTGGGGTGGGACCAGGCCAGGCAGGAGACTTGAGCAAACACCCCGAGGTGGGACAAGCCTCCCACCTCTCTTCCCCAGAGGTGAAAGTAATCATGAGGCACTGAGTCTATGTGGAAAGAAGGCGAAGCAAACACACTGGCCAGCAAAGCCACATAGGCTCAGAAGTGTGCAGGGCGGCCAGGGAACACTCATTTGCGCAGGTGCTGTTCATGGTGTGACTCTGAACACCTACATGGCCTGCTGTGGTTTCAGCATCACCTGCCCCAAGACACATTTACTGCTTTCCCTAGGATCCCTGATCCACCCTTTTCTCAGCTTGGCTTGGTCCTGCAGCCATGAAATTAAGACTCTTTCTCATTGGAAGAAAAGCTATGATAAACCTAGACAGTGTATTAAAAAGCAGAGATGTCACTTTGCCAACAAAGGTCCATCTAGTCAAAGCTATGGTTTTTCCAGTAGTCATGTACAGATGTGAGAGTTGGACCATAAAGAAAGCTGAGTGCTGAAGAATTGATGCTTTTGAATTGTGGTGCTAGAGAACACTCTTGAGAGTCTTCCTAAAGTCAATCCTAAAGGAAACCAGTCCTGAATACTCATTGGAAGGACTGATACTGAAGCTGAAGCTCCAATACTTTGCAAAGAGCCAACTCATTGGAAAAGACCCTGATGCTGGGAAAAATTGAGGGCAGGAGGAGATGGGGATGACAGAGGATAAGATGGTAGGATAGCATCACCAATTCAATGGATATGAATTTGAGAAAACTCCAGGAGATAATGGAAGACAGGGAAACCTGGCATGCTACAATCCATGGGGTTGCAAAGAGTCAGACACAACTGAGTGACTGAACAACAAAAGCCACCTATATGAAATGGGTGGGTGTGAATCTTAAGAATTTCATGTTTCTACTTGGTCAGATGAAAAAATCTTGTTTACTGAATAATGGATCCTCATGAACTTAGGACATACTCAGAAGACACAAATTAAATTTGCTCATGGGAAGATTCACAGGGAAGATTCATGGGAAAATTCTTCTAAATGCTGTACACACACATCTGAGATCTCTCAGTCTGCAGGTCCCTGTCATTTGAAGCCCTGTTCACACCATTATTGTTGCTTGTATTCAGATCTCTGTCAGGGGCCTTTGTTGTGCTTTTATTAACATATAATATCTAAAAATCCTATGAAATATTAGATTCTTTTCTTTCCTTAGGCTAGAGAGTTCCATCTACTCTCTAATGCGTTTTTAGTGACACTAAATTGCCTTAAGGCTTGAAGAGATGAGTCTAAAACTTGTCACTATAAGAAGAAAAATGACCCAGAAATGACACATAATGTGTGAAAATCAAAAGGCTAATAAAAGGATTGTGATATTCACAGCAGCCACACATGCATCTCTCAATGATGGCATTGTCTGCAAGGCTGTGCGTGACACCTCTGATGATGCCTTAGGAGGGAGGGGCTGGTTTACATGGACCATCTTGCAGCCTGAAGTCAGTCTGCATGTATTAGGGCCAGGTCTTGCCATCAGTGGAGCATATACAGTTGAGCATCAGAGTTCCTTTCCCCAATGCAGTATGGCCAATTTATCAAAGAATAAGTAGGCTATCCAAAATAGCTTCTTTTGAAATAGAGGCATGTGATTGCAGACACAGGCTAGCAAGGTGGCTCCTGAGGTGGGTTTCACTCACCACCCTTGGAATTTACTCCTGGAGTCTTGCATTGTGGTGGCTGGTTGCACATTTAGTGCGAGGTGCAAGGTGGCTGAATTCATGTCTTTGTCTCCTGTTTGTCCTGTGTAGTCTCAGGGATATTGTAAGTGCAACAAGCTCTGCTGGAGGAAGTGAGGGATTTCAAGGTGAATGAAATGTGAGGCTTTCTCCTGGGGAGCCTTCTCCTGGGAGCTGCCTCTCTGTGGGGCTTCTTTTCCCAGCTTCAGTTTATTTCTCCAATGAAATATTGTGTGGAACAATGAAAGAGCAAAGCTTACCTCAAAGAGAGGAAAAGGAGGAGGGGAGGAACAGGAGAGCACCCAGAATCCTGGAGACTACAGGGGAAAACCTCTGGAGCAGGGAGGAATGGGCACCTCTTTGGAGCAGCAGTCTTCAGGACAAACCCAGCTACTTGCTATTCCCTGAACAAATCACCAGCTCTGAAACCAACAGGGCTTTCTATGGTGGGTTTCACTCTAGTACACAGATACTGAATTAGAGGAAAGTGCGGAGATCAAACCAGTCAATCCTAAAGGAAATCAACCCTGAATATTCATGGGAAGGACTCATGCTGAAGCTGAAGCTCCAAAATTTTGGCTACCTGATGTGAAGAACTCACTGGAAAAGACCCTAATGCTGGGAAGGATTGAGGGCAGGAAGAGAAGGGGGCAATAGAGGATAAGATGGTTGGATGGCATCACTGGCTCAATGGACATGAATTTGAGCAAACTCCAGGAGATAGTGAAGGACAGGGAAGCCTGGAGTGCTGGAGTTCATGGGGTCACAGAGTCAGATATGACTTAATGACTGAACAACAAGAACAACAAATTAATTATATGAATCTTTTAATATACAACACAAATTTCAATTTCTGGCCTTTTCAGTTTCTTACCTTTTCACTAAAGGTAAAATCATTTTTCCCCATAATAATTTATATTTATTTACCTCATTGTCCAATAGTTGTTTGATGAAGTATCCCTTGCCCCCATTACCTCAACAGTGCATATTTATGACTAGTAGGGTGCCTCATGCTAAAAGCCGGACCATAACCAGTTGTGAACCAATGCAGGTAAAAAATGTTATTTTCTCTCTTCTTCTCTTCTATTTAAAATACAAAATCATTCTGCTTCAACTATTTAACTTAAAAGTTGCCATTTGGATATTTGTTATCAATCACTGTTTATCTTGAGATTACACAAAATCAGTTTTCTAAATTATTTGTGATAATTTCCAACTATTAACAATAGTCAAACTTGTTTGACAAAATTAATCTAAGGTGTTCTGAATTCATTTGCCAGTGGGAAGGTACTAATAATTTTTTTCTGTTATTTTCTTCTGAGTACTTTCCAGAAAACCAAATTAGTTTTCCTAATGTTATATGTATGCCTTCAAACATAGTAATCATAAAATCTAATCATAAATAAAAGCTTAGTTTGTTATGTATTTGAAGTTGAAAGTGTGCATGGATTTTAAATCGGACTAATTTATGCACTAGATAAAACCAAAGCAAGAGGTTGAAATAATAAATTAGAAGTTGGGTCATCATCAGTTTCAAGCTCAGCCTTATTCATCACAATGCAGAATTTACCCATCAGTGGCTCTGTTTTTCATTGCATAGTCAAGAACAGAGGTTGCTTATTAGTGATTTTTATTGTTTGAAAGTAGAAAAGCCTCACTATTTTATCAGTTGTTATTTTCAATCATTTGTCAAAAGGTTTCAGGCAAGAAATTAAGGAATGGATTCTGTACATACTTTGGACAGATTTCCCCAGAACCCAGATAGAGATTTCTGGACTAGATCCTCTGTGGTAACCCTACGGTGATTACGGAACATTAGGAAGAATCCTCACCTCTGGTAGAAGAGCTTTTTTAATTTTTGTCTGACGAAAATCGGAGGAGGGTATGAACTCTGTTAGGTGTGAGAGAGTTCTGTCTCAGTAAGTGAGAACAAAGGGGCAGTCTGATAGTAGGATCTTAAAACATTTTAAAAATTCACTTGTAATAAAATCAGAAGTGGTACAATTATTGTAATACAGAAACAAAAGTGTACTTGTGATTCTATTAGCACTCCAAAAATAGCTTTATGCTGATTTTTCCTGATACACAGATTCAGATACTTATAAAGCTAAGAGTTACCTGGGGTAACAATTTTGTAGAAAATCTTTTTCTTCTCTGTATTGCTACATATTTTGCTCATTTTGTAGAAACATTGTATTCTTTGAAATGCATATGGAATAATATAGTCAATCATATTTCTATTAATAGATACTCTCATGACTTCCAAAAAGCAACTCTGGCTATATTTTCTCCTACTTTGGATAATAAATCTATATTATATTGCTAGAAGTGAGATCTACCAGTCAACATTAACAGGATTCACTAAGAATGCCTTAAGTTGATCAGATGTATGAAAAGCATGTATGAAAAAGATAGATACTTTGTTGGGGTGGAGTGCATCCATTAGAACTATGAATGACAGGCTTTGGAACTAAAGTAGGTGGATGCTAGGGGGAAACAATAATATCATTTTCCTTCCTTTATGTTTGATTATGCCCAAAATATTGTGTGAGACACTAGCACCCCAGTTTGAGAGGATCAAAAAAATATTAACACACTCTTAAATCCCAGCACTCCCTAACCTATTATTAATCACACCGCTTGGTTTATTTTGCTCACAGTACTTATGACACTTTCATTTTCTTCTTATTTTATTTATTCATTTTTGTCCTCCTTTAACTAGATTGCTATCCCCACGAGACTTTGTCAATCACAATTTCTGTGTCTTTGGTACGTGGAGTAGTGTGTGGCACATAGATATTCAATAAAAATGTATTGAAAGAATGATGAGAAGTATGAGAACTGAAATTTAGGTAAATAAGGAGAACTGAAGACTGGGACCTAGCATAAAGAACAGAGAGATAGAATAGTTGTTTTCAAACCAAATATTTAGATTTTTTTTTTCCATTTTATTTTATTTTTTTTTCTTAATTTTTTTTAATTTTATTTTATTTTTAAACTTTACATAACTGTATTAGTTTTGCCAAATATCAAAATGAATCCACCACAGGTATACATGTGTTCCCCATCCTGAACCCTCCTCCCTCCTCTCTCCCCATTCCATCCCTCTGGGTCGTCCCAGTGCACCAGCCCCAAGCATCCAGTATCGTACATCGAACCTGGACTGGCAACTCATTTCATACATGATATTTTACATGTTTCAATGCCATTCTCCCAAATCTTCCCACCCTCTCCCTCTCCCACAGAGTCCATAAGACTGTTCTATACATCAGTGTCTCTTTTGCTGTCTCGTACACAGGGTTATTGTTACCATCTTTCTAAATTCCATATATATGCGTTAGTATACTGTATTGGTGTTTTTCCTTCTGGCTTACTTCACTCTGTATAATAGGCTCCAGTTTCATCCACCTCATTAGAACTGATTCAAATGTATTCTTTTTAATGGCTGAATAATACTCCATTGTGTATATGTACCACAGCTTTCTTATCCATTCATCTGCTGATGGACATCTAGGTTGCTTCCATGTCCTGGCTATTATAAACAGTGTTGCGATGAACATTGGGGTACTCGTGTCTCTTTCCCTTCTGGTTTCCTCAGTGTGTATGCCCAGCAGTGGGATTGCTGGATCATAAGGCAGGTCTATTTCCAGTTTTTTAAGGAATCTCCACACTGTTCTCCGTAGTGGCTGTACTAGTTTGCATTCCCACCAACAGTGTAAGAGGGTTCCCTTTTCTCCACACCCTCTCCAGCATTTATTACTTGTAGACTTTTGGATCGCAGCCATTCTGACTGGTGTGAAATGGTACCTCATAGTGGTTTTGATTTGCATTTCTCTGATAATGAGTGATGTTGAGCATCTTTTCATGTGTTTGTTAGCCATCTGTATGTCTTCTTTGGAGAAATGTCTATTTAGTTCTTTGGCCCATTTTTTGATTGGGTCATTTATTTTTCTGGAGTTGAGCTGTAAGAGTTGCTTGTATATTCTCAAGATTAGTTGTTTGTCAGTTGCTTCATTTGCTATTATCTTCTCCCATTCTGAAGGCTGTCTTTTCACCTTGCTAATAGTTTCCTTTGATGTGCAGAAGCTTTTAAGGTTAATTAGGTCCCATTTGTTTATTTTTGCTTTTATTTCCAATATTCTGGGAGGTGGGTCATAGAGGATCCTGCTGTGATGTATGTCAGAGAGTGTTTTGCCTATGTTCTCCTCTAGGAGTTTTATAGTTTCTGGTCTTACGTTGAGATCTTTAATCCATTTTGAGTTTATTTTTGTGTATGGTGTTAGAAAGTGTTCTAGTTTCATTCTTTTACAAGTCGTTGACCAGAGTTCCCAGCACCACTTGTTAAAGAGATTGTCTTTAATCCATTGTATATTCTTGCCTCCTTTGTCAAAGATAAGGTGTCCATATGTGCGTGGATTTATCTCTGGGCTTTCTATTTTGTTCCATTGATCTATATTTCTGTCTTTGTGCCAGTACCATACTGTCTTGATAACTGTGGCTTTGTAGTAGAGCCTGAAGTCAGGTAGGTTGATTCCTCCAGTTCCATTCTTCTTTCTCAAGATCGCTTTGGCTATTCGAGGTTTTTTGTTTTTCCATACAAATTGTGAAATTATTTGTTCTAGCTCTGTGAAGAATGCTGTTGGTAGCTTGATAGGGATTGCATTGAATCTATAGATTGCTTTGGGTAGTATACTCATTTTCACTATATTGATTCTTCCAATCCATGAACATGGTCTATTTCTCCATCTGTTAGTGTCCTCTTTGATTTCTTTCACCAGTGTTTTATAGTTTTCTATATATAGGTCTTTAGATTCTTTAGGTAGATATATTCCTAAGTATTTTATTCTTTCCGTTGCAATGGTGAATGGAATTGTTTCCTTCATTTCTCTTTCTGTTTTCTCATTATTAGTGTATAGGAATGCAAGGGATTTCTGTGTGTTGATTTTATATCCTGCAACTTTACTATAGTCATTGATTAGTTCTAGTAATTTTCTGGTGGAGTCTTTAGGGTTTTCTATGTAGAGGATCATGTCATCTGCAAACAGTGAGAGCTTTACTTCTTCTTTTCCAATTTGGATTCCTTTTATTTCTTTTTCTCTTCTGATTGCTGTGGCCAAAACTTCCAAAACTATGTTGAATAGTAATGGTGAAAGTGGGCACCCTTGTCTTGTTCCTGACTTTAGAGGAAATGCTTTCAATTTTTCACCATTGAGGATAATGTTTGCTGTGGGTTTGTCATATATAGCTTTGATTATGTTGAGGTATGTTCCTTCTATTCCTGCTTTCTGGAGAGTTTTGATCATAAATGGATGTTGAATTTTGTCAAAGGCTTTCTCTGCATCTATTGAGATAATCAATCAATGTAATACACCACATTAACAAACCAAATATTTAGATTTTTTTCTCTTATTTAGTCTGTTCTCAGAAGTCCAAACAATGACCAAAGGCCAATGAAATTATGAAGGGATGTGTCTAAAAAGTATAGCTATTCTAAATAACTGCTATAACCAGACATTGAAATTAAAATTCTGTTTACATTTTATTTTTTAAAAAGATAATACATATTATGTCATTATGCAGCTTTTCTCAAAATTACCTCCATAGAATTCTAGTTGCCCTGGATACTTTGTGCAAAAGGGTTTCCTAAACAAATAAATTTGGAAAATTCTACATATTTTAAATTTTCTTAAGTAGGCAAAGCACATTTTGCATATTAAATTTTAGTAAGCTGAGAGTCCCCTTTGGACAAGAAAGATGGTGAATTGTGTTTAATCCAGATCTTTTCACATTGATTTGACCCTGATTTGATTATTTTTATAGACATCTGTGATGATCCCAGGATGTTACATTAAAGTGTGAGAGATGCTCTTATGTTACTGGAATAATGTCCACTGTGATGTTGCAGACCAGAATTTTTTCCATAAGCAAGAAAAGACAGCATTTGCTTATTTTTTTCATTATCTTTTACCTGTTAATAACTTTACATATTACATGGGCAACTATTCATATTTTCTCTAAAAGACTGTCTTTCATTCCCGTTTTTGTCAACCTCAACCTTGGAGCTTGTCAAATGGACACAGGCAGAATTTCCTCTTGTAACAACAGGCTTGTAGGATTATAAAGCAACACTGCACTCAATTCAGTGCCAGACAGCAGGCTTAGAAGAAAGGATCGGGTGTGCTCAGACCCGAGGTATGCCTCTCGCATTTCCTCATGCACCTGCTGAGTTCTGATGCTGCGACCACATTCCCTTACTGCTTCCAGCCTTAGGGCTTCATGTTTCCTGAGGCAGCTCTGGAGGCAAAGAAGTTTTTCATCTGACTCCAGTCTGGACGGGTCACTTTTTTCTAAAGCAAAGTATCTTTTCCTGTAAGATGCATTTCTGAAATGTAATAGCACCAGCCTTCTTCTGAATATAATTAACATATTACAGTGGTAACAAATTCATTGAATGCATATGTGTTCATTCACTTCAGTTGTGTCCATCTCTGTGCGACCCCATGGACTGTAGCCCACCAGACTCCTCTGTCCTTGGAATTCTCCAGGCAAGAATACTGGAGTGGGTTGTCATTCCCTCCCCCAGGGGATCTTCCCAACCCAGAGATCAAACCTGCATCTCCTGAGGCTCCTGTGTTGTAGACAGATTCTTTACCGCTGAGCCACCAGGGAAGCCCCAACAAATTCTTTACTGAGACATTTTTTCCCTTGTTTTTCATTGGAAGCAAGTTTTATGATGATGATAAGAACACTTAACTTGAAAAGTATCTTTAAAAAAATCTTAAGTGTACATTGCTATTGACTAAGCTACAATGGTGTATAGCAGATCTCTAGAAATTATTTATCTTACTTAACTTAAGCTTTATGTCTTTGAATTAATAACTTTCCATTTTCCCCAGACCCCACTAGCCTCTGGTCACCACCCTTCCAGTTTTTTTATTTTACAAATTTGACTATATTTGACACCTCATATACATGGAATGCTAGAGTCCTTGTCTTTTTGTATACTGAGACATTTCTTAATGGGGCTTTTTCATTTTTTTTTTTTTTTTTTTTTGGTAGAATGTTTATCCACATGGAAGGACATCCAACTTTGTTTTGATTCCAGGGTTTACTTCCTTCAGATGCATTTCTTACTTAAACTGCAAACACCTGGTCCTGCCATGTCTGTTATTGCTTAATTTTAGAGAAGATACCTTAAGGATCATATATTTATTTAAGATAATTTGGCAAAATGGGAATTTGAACCCAAGTCTTGTGCTTCATTAAAGGGTTTATCTGTGAATAATTACTAATGGGTCACTTAATATTTTTATATTGTTTTGATGGCATTACATGGTATCAGCACTGTGATGGTTTCTTTTAAAGACATCTTCCACGAGTAATCCGGGTTGTTTTTGGTTTTGTAATTGCTCAGGGTTGGTGCAAATGTACAGTTCTCCTGCGAGGACAATTACGTGCTCCAGGGATCCAAGAGCATAACGTGTCAAAGAGTCACAGAGACCCTGGCTGCGTGGAGCGACCACCGGCCGATTTGCAGAGGTGAGTCGGGGTGGTCACGTCTGCCCAGCTTCTCTTTCCTTATAGCTGAATACACAAGGAGATCCAAGAGAAAAGTCCAGTGTATATACAGCAAAACTTGGTGATGGTTTACCCTTTTGTGGTGATGTCGGTTAACAAGAAATATTTTTTTTTTTTTGAAATTTTTTAGGAGACAAACATTTCCAAGGATATATGTGTTTTTTAAATGTCAGGAAATACACGAGCAAACCTAATCATTCCAACACATTCTATATAAGTTGGTATCCATCTATCTATACATACAGCTTGCATATGTACGAAAATATGTTATATAACTAGATGCTTTGGAATCAGAATGCAAGTCCCTGTAAATCTAAAACTGCTCACTTTGCAATAGCAGTGAAGTTATTTTTTTGAATTTTGATAGTATCAGTGATAAAGGGAGTTTGTTAGCATGATCTGAAGTCATCATTTTATTATTAAACTAATCTTGGACATAGAACAAAATGTTGCATTATCATCATCTTCTTCAATGAAGTCAAATATTTGTTGCATCTATGAAATATGTGAAAAATCCTACCAGAATTATAGAAGCCATAGGGAAACCAGCAGAAAACTGTTTTGGATATTTTACTCAGGAAAAAAATTAATAAAATTAAAAGAAAAGCTAGCTGTTTTGTTTTGTTTGCATTGTGGCCATCAAATAATTTATGCAAGGTGGTAGTTTTAAAGGAAGAAGAAAAAAGTACTAAGCTGAACAAAGAATAAAAGGGGAAGTTTCATATATAACAATATCTTTTCCCTCCTTATAGTCTTTTTCAGATGAATGGATTTATAAATTTTTATTTAAAATGTTTTTGTTGTAAAAACATATAATGGAAAATGAACCATGTCAGTTATATCCTGTGAAGTGAGGTAGTTGTGAAATACATGGCTAGTTTCATCAAAGCTAAAATACTAGATTGCCTGGTTTACTATAGAGTGCCCTTACCTTTTCACATGTAGAGAACACACCTTTGTAGCATCTGTGCACCCTGAGGGCAGAGTGGGTGTGTGGGCTGCCTGCAGGTGACCCTTCCCTGTGAAATACTTCCCTTCCTGGAGGAGCACCTGCTCTCGTCAGGAGGAGTGTGTGGCTGTGCCCTCCCCTGTTGTCACTAGACTATATGTACACTAATATTTACTAATGCAACTTCTTTAGGCTTTCAAAGGAGCTCTAGCAAAACCCATGTTCCCACCATGCAGTGGTAATGCTCATTCTCCCAGTGACAAATGAGGACCAAGCCTCAGGTATTAGCTTTCCCCCTAAGGGGGAACAATGTGCTTTCATTTTTTTTTTTTAAATGTTTTTCTTGCCTTTCTAGATCAGGAACATACAGCATTATTTTAAAAGCCCACACTAAACTTGGAGAAGGCACTGGCAACCCACTCCAGTACTCTTGCCTGGAAATTCCCATGGACGGAGGAGCCTGGTAGGCTGGAGTCCGTGGGGTCACTAAGAGTCGGACAGGACTGAGCAACTTCCCTTTCACTTTTCACTTTCATGCATTGGAGAAGGAAATGGCAACCCACTCCAGTGTTCTTGCCTGGAGAATCCCAGGGATGGAGGAGCCTGATGGGCTGCTGTCTATGGGGTTGCACAGAGTCAGACACGACTGAAGTGACTTAGCAGCAACAGCAGCAGCAGCAGCAGCAGACAAAACTAGTAAATGTACATCTGTTTCAAATTGATATTAAAAGTAACATAAAGGGAATATCAATCAGGATATTATTTGATTCTTACTTTATTTATTAATTCAGAAGTTTTCCTTGTATCCGCTTTGGGCCAAATCTCATCTAGACTCAAAACACTTTCTCAGCATGTTGGCTCCTAACTGTGCCCTGACTTGGTACCAAACACTCAGGGGCGCTTGTCTCAGCAGACAGCTGCTCCAGCCAGGCTAAGGGAAGACAGTTCCTCTACCCCCCTGAGCTACCAGCTGCTCACTCCCACAGGCCCCCAGAGGAGGAGCCACCTGACTTCCTGTCCCCATAGATTCTCACAGTCTACTTTATCATATTTGAGAAGAGATGTTCCTCCAAAGGGTATTTGTCTGTTGTGTGATTCTTGGTCTGGTTCCCGTGGACAGCTTCTGCCCTCTCTCCAGCATCCACTTCTCTCCTTCACACTCAGATTTACTTCTCTGTCCCCGTCCACCCCCGACTCCCAGTTGATGACTCAGCTGTTTTCCTTCAATTAGATGTACTTTCTTTTTCATGGACTAATCTTTTAGTTTATTTCCACTTACTACTTGTAACTCTATGAAATAATGAGCTATAGCAGCTGGGAATAATTCTTAAGAAAGCATTTTCTTATAGGATGTGTATTTTAAATCTATATACTGAAGCAGGCTGTGTCTGGGGAACAATAAAAATATCTTTAAAAACACAATTTTAAATAAACCTGTATTTTAGAGCATTTAGAGTAATAAGACATTAAATAAACCTTAAATCAAAAGTCCTGAAATCTCCTAAATAGAAGAATTTGACATAAACTGTTTAGGGTAAGGTGATAACAATTAGGTGACTTTAAAAAAATACACCTCAAGATAAACTTAAAACAAATGGACGTGAATTTTTCTTTCATATAGAATTAAGATATAGGCAGTACAGGACAAGGATGGGCAAGTCAGTTTCAGAGATGGAAATTTCCTCAAGTCTCACTCTGTCCTCCCTATGGTCAAACCTCCATCCTCATGGTCCAAGGTGGCATCCAAACTCCAGGCAACAGGATGGAGGAGTTTAGGAGAGAGTCTGCAAAAACCATCACATGCATTCCTTCTCAGTCCAATTGGCCAAAATCCAGCCAGACATTCTCACCTTGTTGTGAGACTTAGAAACATATTTATATGTATACATATATATATATATATATATATATATATGTATATTCCAGGTGGTTACATATATAGCAAACAATTATACTTCTATGAAAGAAAAGGAGCATAGCTATTAAGGGAATCTTTGCCATAGGGGTGTATTTCTACAAGAAGGAGAGATGGAGTCGATCACTCAAAATATGACATTTTTTTCTACCCTCCATCATCTGCAGCTTTTCATAAGTGGAGTGTGTAGATAAATTAAGGAATAAATCATCCCTTTCTCATGTCCCTTGGCATTTTTGTTTCAGTGTAGGATTATATTTATAAGCAATATGGAAGAGAAGAGGTGGAGCTGTGTGCCTGTGCATATCCTACTTTCTGGACTAGAAAGGGCTCATCTGTGAGTCTTGTGGTTAAGCAGGGAACCTGTCCTCCACACTCAGCTCCTTTTCCCTGCCCTGTCCTCACCTCCTGGCCATACAACCTTCTCCCAAGAGGTCAGCTTCCTTCTGCAAAGCCAGCAGGAACATCCCTCCCTCTAGTCTGGGTGACAGTCTTCCATTTATCAAGTAGTCACCATGTACCATGACCTAATCAGGTACACATACAGATGGATGGTCAAGTGCTTCAGTGCATCTTAGGCTGACCCTATAGAGGACCACTTCATGGAGCCTCTAGAGCAGGGCTCTCAGCCAGAAATAAAATGCAAGCCACTGATCTAATTTTAGGGAGCTCAAATCTGGTGATCTGTGACAACCTAGAGGGGTGGGATGGAGGTTCAAGAGGGAGAGAAAATGCATATACCTATGGCTGATTCCTGTTGATGTATGAGAGAAACCAATGCAATATTGTAAAGCAATTATCCTCCAATTAAAAATAAATAAATTGTTTTAAAAAAGTATCTAGTAGCCAGATTGGAAAAGAAGCAGGTGCAGTTAATTTTAAGAATATTATTTAACCCTAAACATATCAATTATTTTAAGGTATAGTTGAAAAGACTCTAAGGAGATACCTTTTCTTCCCACTTTGTTTTATTCATACTCTGCCTTGGACATTCAGTGTGCATTTTATGCTCACGGCTCAGACCAGCATCATTTCAAGCGCTCAATCTTCAGATGTGCTGGTGGCTACCATGGACAGTGCCACGCTCACTGCTGCTCTCAGCCGAGTTTTCTCAGCTCTCAACACCCTTGTGAGTGTGAAGGGCAGAACTGGTCTCTGAGTCACAAGCAGTTTCCTGGCTGGTGTCCCTCATTTCTCCTATTAAAACCCATCTATTTTCCAGGTTGGCAATGTTTAGGAACCCTGTGTCTGTCATCATCCCCTCCTTTAAATAGTGTCTCTACTGGCTTTTAATGACTGATTCCCCAACTAAAGAAGAGCTGAGAAACCTTTATTGAAGTGGAGATTTTATGACTATTCTCTAAAGATGGCTTTAGCTGTCTAAAGTGTAGGGGGAAATGGATAACATGAAGCATAATGCTATTTCATGCTACATGAAACAGAATACAGGAGTATTTACTTAGCTATCCGTAGATTCCAAACACCAAGGGCAGTTTTTCAAGTTCATCTTCCCCTCTGTGCTACTGCCATAATACATTGTAAGTCAGAGGTGAGCAGTACAGTTTGGATATTCCTGATGCACTCTGAACTTTTAAAGCAGCCCTCATATTGATCATCTCAGCCACATGTTCTAAAATCAGCCATCTATCAAATGCAATACAATGCCCCTGGGCTGAGCACTGAACACATTATGAGATTTCAGATCAGTCAATTAAGGAAAGGCTGATTCTCGAGGTTCCGATCTTCATGAAGGGTCTCTAACTCTTAAGTAATTATCATGCCTTCTCCACGGGAGGATTATTGGATAGAAGCATTTGATAAATTGCAGTGAGTCAGGAGGCATCGTTCACATCTGGACAGTGGGTCCTAAGCCAATGCTTACATTAGCTAATTAACCCTGAGGATGGGGGATGTTACCTTTTCTTCCTGTTAGCACACAGATGAATGGTTGCCATAGCTCAGTAATTATACAAGTGATCTTGTTTAAAATTATACTTACTTCATTTAGGGATATGAAAACAACCATTATGATTTTTCACAGGGTAAAATATTATGAGCTGTTTGAAACTGTATAAGTATCTTTAACTGACGATAATTTTTTTTTAATAAGCAAACAAAATAGAGAAGAAGAGGATGCACTTGTATTTTTTTGAGTAAAATGTTTCAGCTGGCATTTATTCCATCAGTGTTTGAGCAGGGTAAATAGAGAGAATTTCTTTTAATGCTAATGCACATTAATCTGTGGAATTAATATTTTTAGTTGCTCTCTGAGTTGACAAGGCACATAAGAAAAGTGAAGTGGCTTTTGCAGTTGTAACTGTGGTTGCATGGATGCCACTTAGAGCCTCAGAGGGTCACAGAATAGAGCTATTATTATCTCAGGATTCCACGTCAGGTTAGCCCAGCAGTATCCTTACCTTATTAACTTGTCACTTACTGAGAACTTTACAGTGTAATCTTCCCTACTCATATTTCCTCTCCATACAGAAATGACCTTTTAAATAGTAGTGGAAAGACCATTTATACCTGAAAGATGACTTCATTCTACCAGACTAAGGGTCCAGAGTCAATTTGAAGACTGTATTTTAATACTGATTATTATATCAGATGGCAATGAGCCCATAGATTTAAAGAAACATACACTTTAAAGGAAAAGAAAACAACAACTTCTTTGTCATAGATATAAAAAAAAAATCTATGCACTCTGAACTTTTAAAGCAGAACTTATATTGATTATCTCAGCCACATGTTCTAAATTCAACCATCAAAAGCAATAAAATGCCTATAGTCTGAGCACTGCACATATTATGAGATTTCAGATCAGTCAATTAAGGAAGGAATTGACCTTAACTGAGAGCTCTTAGGATTTACTCTAAGAATTTTCATATATAACAGACATTGGTATATTTAGTACATTTATCACATTGTACATTACATTCCTAGGACTGATTTGTCTCATAACTAGAGCTTTGTACCATCTGACCACCTTCTTCCAAACCTCCCCTCCCCTGTTCCGCACCCCTTAGTAACCACAAATCTCATCTATTTTTATGAGTTTGTTTGTGAAGTGTAATTGCCTAGAACACCATGTTAATTCCTGTTACCCAATATAGTGATTCCATATTTCTATAAAGTACAAAATTATCATGATAATTAGTCGTTATCATATATCACCATAAAAAGTTATTAAATTATTATTGGCTATATTCCCTAAGCTATGACTCATTTATTTGATGACTGGAATTTTGTACCTCTTAATTTCTCACACTTTTACTTTAATTCCAGGGAATTTGGATAAATTTCTGTTTTCGCTTTTAGACTTCTAAGGATATGTACTCTTTACTTGAATGTCACTTGGGAGAAAAACATGTTTTTCTCTATTTCTTATTAAGTTACTGAAGATACCAAAGTCATGTATTTTTATGACACTGCTCTCAAATTCACCTGACATAAAATGACTTGGAAACCAGTGTTGCTGCTGCTGCTGCTGCTAAGTCGCTTCAGTCGTGTCCGACTCTGTGCGACCCCATAGACGGCAGCCCACCAGGCTCCCCCATCCCTGGGATTCTCCAGGCAAGAACACTGGAGTGGGTTGCCATTTCCTTCTCCAATGCATGAAAGTGAAAAGTGAAGGTGAAGTCGCTCAGTCATGTCCGACTCTTAGCGACCTCATGGACTGCAGCCTCCAACTCTTAGCAACCTCATGGACTGCAGCCTACCAGGCTCCTCCGTCCATGGGATTTCCCAGGCAAGAGTACTGGAGTGGGGTGCCATTGCCTTCTCCAGGAAACCAGTGTTAACTGGGTGCTAATAATGCTCCTGGAACATGCCTGGGGTGTTTCTGACAGCCTGCCTGCATTTGTAGTCTTCCTTCTGCCTGGAATGCTTCTCCCCCAGACCCCCAGGTGGTTCTCCATCCTGCACCCACCATCAGATGTCATCTCATCCAAACCCTTCCGTGCTCACCCTCTTCCAGATGCTCTGTGAACCCTGACTCTGCTTCCCTGCAGAAGTCGAGTGTCCTCCTGCCATTAGACGTCTGTGTGGTTAATCCCCTGATGCAGGCGTGGAGCTTAAGTTTTTCTCTCTTTGCTGCATCCTCTGTGCTGGAAACAGCACCCAACTCTCAGTGAGCACTCACTGTGCATTTTCTTTTTACTACCTGTGCTATGCTCTACTTACATTCCTTCCTCCAACCCTTACAGAAATCGTGGATGAAGTTATGATTGTTATAATAAGTGGATTACCCGAGAGGCTTAAAATTAAATAATTTAAGATAACACATCTGATAGCTTCATAAACCAGATCTGGAACTCAAGAGTGATTCAGAAAAGCAAGCTCTTAACCTCTGGCATACTTTCTCCATTTTGGCTGAGTCTGGATATGGACATAAAATTGGTGGTTTTCTTTTAAATTCTACACGAGTCACACTATCCAATATAATTCTTAATTTGCTTTTAAAAAGCTTCTGAGTCCAGATATCCTATTAATTCAAGTTTAATCAATTAGAATATTCTTCTCTTCAATTTAATTTCATTAAGTAGTTACTATAGAGTGACAAAGATTCCCGGAACTGATTGAACATAAATAGATAAATTTCTACTTCAAGTTGCGTAAGATAAATCATGTGAAACAAATACATGTTATACTTAATAAATACTCAATGATTAATGGATAAATAGCACATATTGGCATTCAAAACTGGTTAGTTTTCTTCTCCCTTTCCACTTTCCTTCTTTATATGTTATATTTCCAGTGATCATTTTGTAAATTCTAGTTTAATTTTAAAAACATAAGATATAAGTAAAATTTGAGTTTACAAATTTAGAACACTGTCACATAAGTACTATTAACTGTACATTAATTAGATCATGGTTATTATCAAAGAACATCTATTAAGCATTTTTAAGATTTCTGTGCAAATTACTTTACGTTAGGTGTTATATTTCCAAAAAGATTCAGACACAGGGGAATGCGTTGGCAAGAGCAGAAAGTGGCGAGTGTGTACTCAACTCTAAAATGTGTAAATGTGTGTATACATTTCCATTATGGGAATGTATTTATATCTTGCTGTAAAGACTTGCTTGACACTGGCATATTGTAATTACCTAATTATTTGCTTAATTAAATACTTTGTTGACTAATTGAATATGTGTTTAGCACAGAAGCAACTGTTTGGGAAGCAGGTCCTGGTCTCCAAGGATACAGTGAGATTGCTTATCACAATCAGAGCAGGTCACTAAGCCTTCTAGTGTCTGAGCAGCTGCACAGCCCTTCTGGGGAGGAGTGAGGAGTCAGCAGAGTCCAGGAGTGGAGAGAGATGGGCAAGGGGGGAAAGCTTCAGAGTCAAATCATACAGTCTTCTGATCATCAGTCCAGTTTGTACTCAGTTATAGCGACAAACTGCAGCTTGCGAAGCAGCATAGATGTGGTTAGTAGATAAACTGAGGCCACCTGCCCACCTTCTACAGAAGAGTCTGCACACCCTCACCATCCTAACTGAGCATGACCCTCGGGCCGGTGGCAGAAACTCCCTCCACAATCATTCCCAGAGCTTACAAATTTAGAACACTGTCACATAAGTAACATTAAATGTACATTAATTAGATCATGGTTATTATCAAAGAACATTTATTAAGCATTTTTAAGATTTGCTTAAAATTCTGGCCTGCTGATGTTCACTCACAGGATACACTGCAATGCAGATTTAGTCCTGGTTTACCTCTAATCTCTGTGGCTCTTCTGTGTTCTTCTCTGGCTCTTCTTATCTTTTTCAAAGCCTGGGTGTTTGACAAACATGACAGAGAGTGAAGGCAATGGAAGACAATTAGCCTTACTGTGCTGGAAGCTGATGGAAGGAAGAAGAGGGGAGTGACAGGCAGGAGAGGCGTTCGCTCTGCTGCCCTCTCTCAGCAGCTCAGGGAGATCGCAGCTTAGTCTGAGCCTTTCTGCCACAGAACCAGAGCATAGAGAGAAAACCCCAGACAGGGTGTCTGCAGGAGAAGTAGAAGAGAATGTCCAGTCTGCGCTTCAGCCTCTGTGCAGACTTGGAGAATGGCACATAGAGATCATGGTAACTCAAGACACGTTGCTATTATCTGGTAGAGACTCTACACATGGGAGGTTGTACTTTGGGTTGTCACCAATAGCAAATCTGGTGCTATTTGTGACTAGTTGTGACTAGTAGCAAAGCCTTGATACAAGAAAATAGTACCTAATGAATTGTAATTGGTGTGATGATGATAGGATCATCACACAATGAAAAGGAAGACAATTAGAATGTGGACAACTTAAAAAAATCAAGACTGAGGTACCAGCTAAAAGTGTCAACAATTCCCCAAGAAAGAGGATTAGAACTAACTACTTAGACTATCAGTCTACTCCAAAACTGCAGCAACAAGTATCTATGGGGATAACTATTAAATACCAGGAATTGTTCTTATTGTTGAGATTACACGTAGTAAGCAAAAGAAAACAAAACAAAATCCCTGCCATGAATATTCTCACATATTTCATTTCAGCTGATTATTTTGATGTCTTAATTAAAAGAATGAGTAGAAAAAACTTCAAAAGTTAATTTATTAGGAAAATGTACTGCAAAAAATATGGACAGTTCTAAGAAAAAAAAATGCATATTAATTTGACAACTTTTGGTGAAAAATACCTCTGAAGGGACTGGATTCACAACTCACTCTGTATGAAACACAATACCATCTATGCAGTATGGGGAGGGAGGAGGGAGGAGGGTTCAGGATGGGGAACACGTGTATACCTGTGGCAGATTCATGTTGATATATGGCAAAACCAATACAATATTGTAAAGTTAAAAAATAAAAAAAATAAAATAAAATTTTAATTAAAAAAAATAAAAAAGAAAATGTGCTAGTTTCCTATGAATATTTTACTAATAGTTATCTCTCTAAAAATATAATCACTAATAATCCTATCTCCCCAAGCAGTGGGTAAGATGAATTTCATGAAGATGAATTTCATAAGTCAAGTTAGAGGTCAGGCTTCAAAGCAGACAACTTGGACCCATGGCCATCGACGGGCTGTCAGATTTGGCGAACTTTCCAGCAGAGTGGCAGCTGGGGCTAATGACGGGAGGAGTACAAATTGTCAGCGGGAATGTAGCACATTAGTTCCCCACAGTACACATCCTTCAGATGAGTTTGTCTTTAAGTTTGAAATGCTTAGACTAGCACTTGGATAATATTAGTTCAAAATTCCTTTACTTGCACTACACTGTGTTTGTCAGCTCTTCCGTATGAAATTTCACAAAGTAGGAATGTGTAACACAAAGGTAAGTTGACTCAAATTTTATTGTAAACTATTTTTCTAAGGTTTTTCTAATTAATACCAGTAATATTGTTGTTGCTATGTAGTCGCTCAGTCATGTCTGAATCTTTTGCTACCCCTTCATGGACTGTGGCCCAGTGCAGCCAAAAATAAGTAAATAAATTTAAAAATAGAAAGGTTGAGGTTGTGGGGGCTGGGATTACTTATGCAAGGACATATCCTGTTGGGCATAGTTGAGACGTTAATTCCGGTCTCCTGAATTCGTATTGCATTGTGTGCACCCAAACGCCTTATCAGACCCTCTCTGCAGGAGTCAGAATGGGGCCCGAAATGAGTTAATTTGACATTGTCAAGGTGCTGTTGTCGGGATTCTCCGGTGGCTCAGATGGTAAAGAATCTGCCTGCAATGCAGGAGACCTGAGTTCAATCCCTGGGTAGGGAAGATCCCCTGGAGAAGGAAACAGCAACCCACTCCAGTATTCTTGCCTGGAAAAATCCCATGGATGGAGGAGGCTGGTGGGCTACAGTCCATGGGGTCACAAAGAGTCGGACACAACTGAGCGACTTCGTTTCACTTCAAGGTGCTGTTGTCAGCTCATTCTGTGAAGGGTAACGCTTTGGGAAACGTAATAAAGAGTTCTAGGTAAGCATTGCAAGTACCAAGCAAAGGTTCTGAAGGCTGAGCAAAATCTACTTGCCAATTTGATTTCACAGTTTTTTATCGCAGTCGCACAAGAGCTAACTTGAAGTTCCACGTGCATTTTGTGTCTTCACCACACAGATGAAATCCTGTAGAAAATAACATCCTCTCTGTGTATTTCTAGCAAGAACATGTGGATCGAATCTGCGTGGGCCCAGTGGCATCATTACCTCTCCTAATTACCCGGTTCAGTATGAAGACAATGCTCACTGTGTCTGGGTCATCACTACGACGGACCCTGACAAGGTAAGACTCTCAGCTCCCCTCTGTACATCTGAGCAGCTCAACTCTCTACCATGACAACTGTTTACCATGAACATCCTGGTGAGTGCCACACACCCTTACATCTTGCTTGAATTGAAAATCTGCTGCTTCATGGCGTGTCAGTCTATCTGCCTTCGTTGGAAATCTAGGATGCAGTTATAAAGTACTCTCAGTGTGCCTGCCTCCTACTGCTTCTGAAGGTTACATCTATGTTATGGTTTTATTTCCAGTTTGATTGTCATATAACAGTTGACACACGACATTGTTTTAGTGTAAGGTGTGCAACATAATGATTTGATATGTATTTATATTGAAAACTGGTTACTGCGATGTTTAGTTAACATGTATCACCTTGTATAGTTAAAATATTTTTTCTTATGATGAGAACTTTTCATCCCAGTAGCAGTCAGTAATCAGTTGATGACCTCCGGGTGGAATGTGGGGAGTGAAAGAGGAGAATCCGTGGGCAGGTGGTTTTGATTCTCTTAACACTGTGTACACATGGCTTCCCCTGTGTAAACCCCTTCCAGAATGGCTTTGGGGTGGGTGGTGAAACCCTGGCCAGAATGGGCACAAGGTCCAGCCTCCCGGGGGAGTCTCAGTGAACATCCACTGTCCTTGCATAATTACTGATGATAACACCCTTCTTTATTCTCCTAATCATCCCAGGTTGGAACAATTAGATTCTAAGTTCTCTCTACCTGGAAACAGGGAAAGGGCCTCAGAAACCAGCCCTTTATGGGAAGAGAGAATGGGTTTGGCTCTGGGTGTAGTAAGAGTGAGGGGCTTGCTGTATCTCCAAATGTGTGTCCCTTGGAGAAGTCAGCTTGGGATTCCCAGGTGTGTCCTTAGCTGCTGAAACCTGGGATGAGTGTGACATCATGCAGAGAGGCCAGAGAGAGCCAAAGAGAGTCCTGCTGGTGGCATCACGTTTCTCTCAGGGCTGTTGGAGGGTTCGCTTGGCTCCACCATGAGTGATGGTGATCTTGCAAGCAGAAGTATCCACGTCAAGTTTTGAAATACTAAACTCTTATATGGATGATGCCCTGGCATTTCAGCATGAAAGCAGAAGCTCTAGATGAAATCTTCAGGGAATTTGGTTAACTCCCTCCCAATAGTTTACAATTCATTTACATCCAGATTACATATGGATAATCATAAATATTCTTCTATATGAAAGATACCCCTATATATCAGTGTTTCTATTTATTTCCTGTTGTCAGCTGACAAAAGGCACAACCTGAAAGCTGAGGATTAGTGTCGTTTGGAGGGCAGAGAGAGGACGTAGGGGCTTCCCTGGTGGCTCAGTGGTAAGGAAACTGCCTACAATGCAGGAGATGCAGGAGACGTGGATTCGATCCTGAGTCAGGAAGATCCCCTGGAGGAGGGAATGCCAGCCCATTCCAGTATTCTTGCCTGGAGAATCCCATGGACAGAGGAGTCTGGGAGTCAGGCTTCTCTGACTGAGGAGACACGACTGAGTGACGAAGCAGGCATGCACACATGGAGGATGTATGCCCGTGAAATGGGCTCTCAGATGACTGCCGGGGGCTATTCAGGGCAAGTCAGGGAGGAGCCAGGATATTTATCAGTTTTTTGGAGAAAAATAGGTAGTCAAACATCAAAAGATTACTGTTAATAGAAGAAAAACAGACATTTGAATTTAGTGAATTTTAGCTCTTTTCTATCCTTGGGAAGATGTGGAGCCTGGACTCAGTGGAATCCCTGCTTGGATGCACATCTTAACCTTCCAGGGCCAGTGTTCTGCTTTCCTCCACCTTGAGTGCCCCCACGGGGCAGAGACTGGGGGCTTGATGGACACAACGTCCTTCATTTACTGACGTGGCAGGCGACATTCTCTGTCCACACTGTATGTACTAGAATGACCAAAATCTCTGCAGACAAAAGCAGCTTAGAGTTACTCTTGTCTAACCCCTTCATTTGACAGCAAGGAAGCTGAGACCCAGAAAGCTAAGATTTCAGAGCTGTTTATTCCTATTGCAGGATAGAAACATGCGTGCTCTTTGCAGAGCTCTGATAGCCTCTTCGTCAGCTTTCTTCCTCCTGGAAAAAGAGTCATTTCTTTTGCAGCTATCTGTTCCATTATCACTGTGATGAGAACCACAAGGAAATGAAGCGGTAGGTTATTCAGTGCAGTGATAGGATGCTCTTGGCTGTAGGTAATAGAAGAGCTGACTAAAAGCCAAACGTTTTTAGGGAAATGTTGTTTCATGCAATGAAAGGGCAGAGCCAGGGAGATTCCAGGTTTAATTAAGAAGCTGAGGGCTCTGGTGTGTGCCTTTTTCTCTGCTTTGCTCTCTGAGTAGTGATCACATACCCCCTTAGGTCACAAGATGCTACCATACCATCACATTCAATGCTCAAGGAAGAAACACTGCATGTCTTCCTGAGAAATGGCAGGAATTGTCTAGAAACTCCTAGATGCTCCCCTTAAGACCACCTGAGCTAGATGTCCATGCTCAAGATACTGAGCAGCTGGAGGAAAGAACCATCTGGAAGTCAGAGAAAGGGTCGGTGGTTGTTGCTGACAAGTCATGTCTACCACACACAGACAAGCAAAAGGTCGAGGGAAGAGTTTTCAGTTATCACCAGATTCCTCTTTTGCTTTTGAAATGTTTCACGTCCCATTATCTTCCTGTTCCATGGGACACCAGTGGGCTAACATTAGTTAAAACTCATGAAATTTGTTCCTTGGTATTTTGAAGTTGATTTTAAAACCTGGCCAAGCTGCAAAATGACAAATGAAATAATGAATTTATGCAGTTTGGGTTTATGGATTTCTCAATTATACAAGTTCACTTTTCTCTCTCATGTTTGTGCACACTTACATAGGTTTTTGTAAAGGCTTCGTATATATTTTGTTGACTCTGAACACATAACAATTAAAAGTTAAATTTCAGGAATTTTGTGTTAAACTGCTCCAGAAATTTATTTGCCTTCCTTCGTTTACTTTGGTGAGATGCTCAGAGAACAAGCAACGCTTCTGCATAGATAGGCTCACACGGATCCTCAAACAAGAGCACCACTTAGACACCTGAAGGCATCTCAATTAAGCAGAATTACCATCCAAATTAAGCAGCAGACATTGCTATTAAGCATAATTAGGCCTAATTTGATTCCTTGGGAGACATTCCAAATAAGGGGGTTTCCCGATTAAGTTCGTGGTGATGAAGGTATATTACATTTTGAGCATAACAGTAAAGAACAGTTACGTCAAAATTTCCAGACAACAGCTCTTGCTAGAATACTAACAGCATTCTAGACAAGAAGGGTTGGTACACCTCGGTTTGTTGTTTGACATGCTTTGTAAATTTTTAAGAAATAGGGTAGAATAGGAATCTAAAATCGATTTCCAAATTGATGAGTCAATTAGAGATGAGTTAATAAACTCCTCTTTTGTTGAAAGATTAGCCCTCTCATGGTGACTTACACTCTTTCCTGGTCTTAGACCTGCTTTGACAATTATATAACCATGTTCCACGTGTCAGTTTATACCAAGTGTTAACATAAAACGGCTCATACAGAGTAGTCATTGCGGGAAGTTCATTGTGTCTCTTAGTAACGTATGTTGTAAATACAAGATTGTGGAATGCCAAGTTAAATCCATTCACTTACATATGTTTGTTTATATATATATAATTATCATAATATATATTAGGTTAAGATACACATTATATATAATGCATATTTGGAGAATTATATGTGTTAATATGTGTATTATATTAATATGCATATATTAGGAAAACATGCTATGTAGCAGAAAGTTTAAAAGAAATAGTTCCTCAAGAAGATTCACTTTAGTAGAGAAGTGGGTTTCTAAACACTCAATTGTATTGTTCTTGCTGAACTAGCCCAGTAGAAATTCAGTAAAAATTAACACAGTAATATGATATTTATTAATATATTTCATTATAGGTACATTCAACTATCCATATTTTCTGAGATAAAACATCTTCTGAGGATGCCTGTGATCAAATTCTTAAGAAAGTAATCTGTGGTTAGTGAACCACAGATTATGGGAACTTTGAGCAAATGCTCTCAAACATTTATCACTGGGGTTTTCATTGAAAGGATTAAACATGGAAGACAGCTTTCCTTAGAATCCTTTGATATGTGGATATTGTGCATGTGTTTTTCTCTAATACATTTGGCCGGCAAAATTTCAGTACCTAATTTTAATTTGAGCTCTTCAGAGAGTAGTGTTTTTGTTGGTGTTAAACTCAGGATTGAAGTGATTTAAGGCGTTTGAACTTTGTCTTATGTGGTTTGTCCACTGAACTCTGTTATGTGGTTCATTCAGGCTGCTATAACAAAGTATCGCAGACTAGATGTCTGATATGAAAAACAGATGTTTAATGTCTAACAGCTTTGAACCCCAGTGCATCCTTACGGTGTTTACAGCTCCCGCTTCTGAAGGTTGTTGTGAAGAGCATAAAGTCAGTGTAAAGCACCTGAACACAGTTCTCCAGACACTACACAAGTGCCTCCTTCCTCACCTCCTCTCAGTTCCGCCTCCCTCACCTCCCCCTCCTGCTTTCATTATCACTACTGACTACATTCAATGAGATATAAGTGGAACCTGCATGGCAGCTATTGCTGCCAGGTGTCAGTGCAGGGCACGAGGGCAGGACATCATACTGCCCACAGTCGTCTGCACAGATCTGAAGGTCACAAGATTGGAAGTGGGAGACCTCAGGACTTCATTTCAATTATGAGACAGGAGGAACCTACATGGGGCTTCCCAGGTGCTGCTTGTGAAGAAGCTGGCTGCCAGGGAAGGAGATGCACGAGTCATGGACCTGATCCCTGGTTTGGGAAGATCCCCTGCAGAGGGAAATAGCAACCCACTCCGGTATTCTTGCCTAAAAAAATTCCATGGACAGAGGAGCCTGGAGGGCTATAGTCCATGGGGTTGCAAAGAGTTGGACACAGATGAGCAACTGAACATAGAGACCTAAATCAGAACAATGAACAACATCAGATTTGGAGAGAAGAAAATGGATTCGAGATATATTTAAGGGCTGGCAGATGACACCACCCTTATGGCAGAAAGTGAAGAGGAATTTAAAAGCCTCTTGATGAAAGTTAAAGAGGAGAGTGAAAAAGCTGCTTTAAAACTCAACATTCACAAAACTAAGATCATGGCATCTGGTCCCATCACTTCATGGGAAATAGATAGGAAAACAGTGGAAACAGTGTCAGACTTTGTTTTCTGGGGCTCCAAAATCACTGCAGATGGAGACTGTAGCCATGAAATTAAAAGACGCTTACTCCTTGGAAGGAAAGTTATGACCAACCTAGATAGCATATTAAAAATCAGAGATATTACTTTGCCAACAAAGGTCCATCTAGTCAAGGCTATGGTTTTTCTAGTGGTCATATGTGGATGTGAGAGTTAGACTGTGAAGAAAGCTGAGCGCCGAAGAATTGATGCTTTTGAACTGTGGTGTTGGAGAAGACTCTTGAGAGTCCCTTGGACTGCAAGGAGATCCAACCAGTCCATTCTGAAGGAGATCAATCCTGGGTGTTCTTTGCAAGGACTGATGCTAAAGCTGAAACTCCAATACTTTGGCCACCTCATGCAAAGAGTTGACTCATGGAAAAGATTCTGATGCTAGGAGGGATTGGGGGCAGGAGGAGAAGGGGATGCCAGAGGATGAGATGGCTGGATGGCATCACTGACTTGATGGACATGAGTCTGAGTGAACTCCGGGAGTTGGTGATGGACAGGGAGGCCTGGCGTGCTGCGATTCATGGGATCGCAAAGAGTCGGACACGACTGAGCAACTGAACTGAAGTAGTCACAGCAATTTATACACCGATGAGTAACTTAATAAGTAACTCAATATCTTAAGACAAATAAGAAAATTTGCTTTATGGTCACTGCTTGTATGAAAATACAACTGTTTATCAGCACCCTTTGGGAGGAAGGAGTGTTCACTTCTTTTATTATTATTCAGTGGATTTTGTACATAATTTGAAGTAACAAATCCATACAGATGCAGAAAAGGCATTTGTCTGCATTCACAACATTTTAAGAGGTTTTGAAGTGGAATTTGAATAGATATAGTTCATTGGGTTTTCTTTCCCCACTGAGGGAGCCACACATCAGTGGAGAGCCAGGGTCGAATGTCACACCTCATCACATCCTGTGTTTCCCTCACAGATGCCGCCACGGGGTCTATTTAACTGTCCCCTCACTTTTCTCAAAGGTCACTGACCTCTGTGGGGAAAGCCTGTTCCCTGCCAGCTTCCCTTCACTGCACATTCGGAGAGGCTCCCTTAGATTCTTCTAGGTCATCATCATCCGTCTTCTGTTAGGATCCGTTACTTGTTCCTTGTCCACCCTCCAGGACATCCCCTCTGAACCAGCTCTCTTGTCATCAGCGTCCTCCCGATCATCACTGTTTAGTATTTGCAACTCCGTTCCTGAACTGAGTTGGGTTCTAGTGACTGCTTCCTCCTCAGGCCTCTGGACTTGCCCTTCTCAACATCCTGTCTTTTCTGTCTCAGGCACACCTGCACTCTCTTCATTTTGCTCAGCTCTGACTTGATTTCTTAAGTCAAATTTACTTATTTTTATATCTCTTCTTGGCACTCAAAAGAAAATAGAAAAGAAGGTGTGTGCTTTTGATTTGGTTGCATTTTTAAGCCAAACTGAATTACACACATATACACATACACACATGTGTGTATAATACATTCACACACACACGATGGAGACAGCGTTAGTAGTGGGCAGACTATGTTAAGAGGTGAAGGATGCCTGTGGGGATGTAGACAAAGGCTTCATGTAGGCAGCAATAATTGTATTGAGTTGGCCACAAAGTTCATTCAGATTTTTCCATAAAATTTTACAGAAAAATCTAACAAACTTTTGATTCTTGGTCCTAGGGACAGAAAGGTGGAGAAGGCTTGATATTTGTTCTGTTTTCTGTAAATGGTGTGTGTGTGTGTGAGAGAGAGAGAGAGAGAGAGAACGTGCTTTATAATAAAGTGAGACAGAAATGCAAGTTTTCATGAGGCTCTGTGGTTCCCTAGTTATGTCTTATACTCCGAGTTAACTTTGCACCCCTCGGAATTGCTCAGATTTCCTTTGTCTTTGTGCTTCACCCACTCAGCTACTGCTGCTGCTGCTGCTAAGTTGCTTTAGTCGTGTCCGACTCTGTGCAACCCCATAGACAGCAGCCCACCAGGCTCCCCCATCCCTGGGATTCTCCAGGCAAGAACACTGGAGTGGGCTGCCATTTCCTTCTCCAATGCATGAAAGTGAAAAGTGAAAGTGAAGTCGCTCAGTTGTGTCCAACTCCTAGCGACCCCATGGACTGCAGCCTCTGTCCATGGGATTTTCCAGGCAAGAGCACTGGAGTGGGGTGCCATTGCCGTCTCCACTCAGACTTTTCATTTAAATACATCCCCCTCTGCACCCTTTCTCCTTTTCAGTGCTCTTCTTATTTAAACACAACAGTAGTTATACAAGTAGCCAAACAGAATCTATTTATTCAGCAAATCTTTGAGTTCATAGTCCTATAGATAGTTGAGAAGAGTTATGAACAGTGAGCGCAGGTCTGCACTCGTGGAGATTCCACCACGGAAGGAAGAACAGGAAACTCAGCCATGACCCAGCGCAGTGATATCTCTGCACCTGATGACCAGGAGCCTCGTGATGATGAAAGAGGATGGAGAAGTGATATCTGAAGGAAGTGATATCTACAAATTTAGACATTTGTAAACTAAAAGGAAAGTTAAAACTTTTTGTAATGCTTGCCACCTGGACATAACCCAGATGTATATTTTTGTTTTAATATATGGCCTTGTGTTTTTCATGTACTCAGATCCTGATTTTGTAAAAATTGGGTGGCCCTCCAAAGACTTTTATGTCACTCTATTAGAAGACAAATGGAAAAGTGTTCACAAGTGAAGCAGAAGCGGTTCTGTTTTTTTCTTCTTTTTTTCACTATCTTAAATTGAAAAAGCTAACCTTCATACTCAAGCATTGCAACTGAAAGCAGAAGAAATGGTCAAATTCCCCAAAATAGAGGGGGAAAAAATCCCCAAACAGAAATAGATTTGACCAGTTCATGACTAACTCAGAGCTAAAATTACACTTTATCTTAAGAGTTTTGAAATTTTGTTTGTTTCTCTCTTAATGGTACAAAATATCACTGTATATCTTGGGAATCTTGATTTGGATGAATAAGTTTTTATCTTTTGCAAGCAAGTCTCTCTTACATCTGAATTTCTAGCCATAATGATGGCCATTTGATACTGAATAAGTAGCTATGGCAATGGACGAGCACGCATTGCTTTATATCACCAACAAGGCAGAGAAAATAGTGCCATAATTATTGTTTTTAAATAGATATAGTTATTTCCAAGCCACTAGTCTCACAAATCTACATGCTATTTAGGTCTTAAAAATGGCCAAATATGGTAAACAAAAATGCTGCATTATAAACAGCATATTATTTGCTTAGCAACATTTGTTGTATGCAACACAAAAGGTACATTTGTTGCTATTAAGCTTGGTTGTGGGTAATACTTTGCAAGCAGTTGACTTTCCCCATATTTTGTTGCTTTCATTAAGCTGCTTTGTATTTTTGATGATGCCTGTTACCCAACTGTTTCCACCATTATGCAGACTTAAAAAGAGAATATTCCAGAGGCCTGGATACTATGTTCTGCTGTCTTCACAGTCCTCTAAGTAATGCTTTGGCATGTGTACTTGAAAGACTGTGTTAATGACTTGGGGATTGTTTCCATGGGTTTGCACTGAAGTGTGAAGCATTGATGGCTGTCAACACCAGGAGTGGGCCCCCTGAGGGTGATGGCAGTGTGGAGGAGGCCACATCCAGTTACCCTCTGGTCCTCTCTCAATGGACAAATGCTGGGCAGTTGTACTTGGAACTGAATAAACCTGCCAGCTAGCAGAAGCAGAAGCAATCACACCTTTTTTTCCAAGTGCTCACAATGGAGAATGCAATTATTTTCATTAACAGCAGACATATCCAGCACCTGCTTCACTGTTTTGTGGTTTCCTTAAAAGAAAAGGAGTGACTTTGAATTTTTCTGTGTATAATAGGAATATTTTGCTTTACTCACTTTACTAGCAGTGTGAACCAATTATATCATCTCACAGAATCCCTTCTAAATTCTATCATGACAAGCACTCTTACTTAAATTATAACAAGTACTCTTAATTAAATATTTCATGTTTAGAAAATCCACTTTGGGAATTTAGGATTCTGAATTGTTTCAATATCTGGTCCTGCTGGGTATTGTGAGGAGTCTTACATACAATGTATATGTGGAATAATACAGATTTTAAAATATCTAGAGCATAACTTTGGTAGCTACATTCATATCTTATGTGCTTTGTCCTTGAAAGTGAAAGTGTTAGTCACTCCATTGTGTCCCACTCATTGTGACCCCACAGATTGCAGCCTGCCAGGCTCCTCTGTCCATGGGATTTGCCTGGCAAGAATATTGGAGTGAGTAGCTGTTCCCTTCTCCAGGGGATCTTCCCACCCCAGGAATCGAACCTCCATCTCATGCATTGTAGGCAGATTCTTTACCATCTGAGTCACATGGCAAAGCATGTAAGTTTATAACTTTCATATGTTACATGCTTTGTCCTTGGCCTGGATTAAAATCACCAGTTTTAACATTCTCCCATTTAACACCAGGAAAACATGATCTATTTAAATACTTGCTTTACTATGACTTTGCCTGACTTGCAGAGTCCTGTACAGATAAAATATGATTAAAATGTTCAACTATTATATAGTTCATAAAAAATGTCTGGCATGTATATATAGATAATTAAATGAATGGAAAATTCAAATTATGATTGGTACATATTTGAAAAAAAAAAAAAAACTCACTTTGAATGAAAAGTTTCCAAGAGCAAATGTATGTATACATATATATTTTTAAATGAATACGTAAAACAAGTTTATCTTGATGTAGGATTAAAGTAAATGAGCTACAATTATGTACAATCTCCAGTGAAGCAGGCTTTTAATAAGCCGCTTCAGGTGTGAAATTTTCAAGGTGGAGCTCAGGTGTGCAACTCAGATCCTGAGGCACTGCCCCGCCCCTGCCTCCCAGAGCTCCACCTCCCCGCCCCGCAAGGGAAGGGGCCAGCTGACTCCTCGGGGTGAAATCAGCTGTGCTCTCCCAGGATCACCCCAGGTCCTCCTGGCCATGTCTAGGGGACACAGTGGAGACCATGGAGCTCCACCTTGAAGCTCTTCCCCAGTGTCATGTGCTCCTGGATGCTCAGTCCAGTGCCAACCCCAGTTAGCAGCACTCTTCAGGTTTTCCTCCAGCTGCTCTGAGTCATCACCCTACTTTGTTGAGGTCCTTTAATGGACCAGAACCTAGTGGTCCAGAGTCGACGATAAGAAAGTAAAGAAGAGAAAGAGGCTGATATTCCTTGGTTTATGCAGAAAACCAATATAGTCCCTGACATGGGGCTTGGTCTGTTCACAGAGGCCTCAGGCACCCTCTCGATGGGGTGAAAGTGCAGAGCGCCTTCTCATGAGGGTCTTAGAAGCCTGGGCAGGAAAGTGAACTCAGAGGGCCTCTGAGCTTCAAAGAAATAGCCTGAGAGAGAGAAAGAAAGAAAGAGAAAGAAAGACACGGGGACCAAAGCTCTGATGGAGCAAAGGTGTTTTATTCAACATTGTGTAGGTATTTATACTGTCTTATAAGATAGCTATTTTCAGCAGAGATAAAATCAAAACTTACAAGTAATCAAAGAAACATGAGGTCAACCATGAAAGAGAGAGGGTTGTAAATAATCACTTTTACCATATGGTTCATAAAAAGGAAGAGGGTACTTATCACCTCAGACCCTGGGAGAGGCTTGCTTCTCCTGTTAATTCCTGAATATTCAGGAATTAATAAAGAACAGAGAATTCCTGACAGATCCAAAACAGCACACAGGAAGCCTCCTGTTAAATGGTTCCTGACACTACCTTCTGCTGCTATCTGGCCCAGGTTGTGTAAGCTAACCTGATATAGAAAAAAAAACAAAAAAAAAAGTGCCATAGAGACAATAATTAGATCATTTTCAGGCTTTCTGTGTCAGTGTGTATTTTAAGTTTCCAGTAATTCTCTCCATCTCTCCTTCCAAAGCATACCTCAGTTTTCCCCGCAGATAGCCCTCCCTGCCACGGGAAATCCCATCATTGTCCTTATATGTTAAGAGAGACCCAGTTCCTCCTTATAGAGAAGCTCTCTGTCACTCATTCTAAGGTTCATGTGATTCCTTTCAGGGATTCAGAACAGAAGTCAATGATATCATTTTTTCAAACACATGCCATAACATTTCCTTCCCATTCAACACTTGGAATGTCAATCCCCCTGTGGAATTCAGGAAGTATGTGCCCAAGTCCAACAAGGATGGATCTTCAGGGTCTCACATCAAGTTTGGGATTTGCAGGGTGGGATGACCAGGGGGCCCAGTTCACCTCCAGTGTACTCATATTTTTACCGCATCCAAGCTAGCTCTGCTTACCACAAAACAGGCCAATGAATCCGAGAAGTGGTGGGTTAAGACAAAAAAGGGACTGTATTTGGGGAGCTAACTGACAAAAAACAAGGCAGGTGAGCACCTCAAAATAACCATCTTGTCAGGGTCTGGATGCCAGGTTGTTTTGTAGCTGTTCAGTAGTTCTGTTGTGTCTGATTCTTTATGTCCCTCTTCTTCACAGTCTAGCTGAGTCAGTGATGCCATCCAGCTATCTCGTCCTCTATCATCCCCTTCTCCTCCTGACTTCTATCTTTCCCAGCATCGGGGTCTTTTCCACTGAGTCAGCTTCAGCATCAGCCCTTCCAATGAATATTCAGGGTTAATTTCATTTAGGATTGACTGCCTTGATCTCCTTGCAGTCCAAGGGACTTTGCCATTGCCCTTCTTTGAGACTGGAATGAAAACTGACCTTTTCCAGTCCTGTGGCCACTACTGAATTTTCCAAATTTGCTGGCATATTGAGTGCAGCACTTTATAATAGCATCATCTTTTAGGATTTGAAATGTATAATCATAAGGGAGGGCGATTTAGGTCATACCTGAGTGGCCCAGTGGTTTTCCCTACTCGCTTCAATTTAAGTCTGAATTTTACAAGGAGTTAATAATCCAAGCCACAGTTGTCACCTGATCTTGTTTTTGCTGATTGTATAGAGCTGCTCCAACTGCAGCTCAAAGAATATAATTAATCTGATTTCGGTATTGACCAGCTGGTGATGTCCTTGTGTAGAGTTGCCTCTTACGTTGTTGGAAGTGGGTGTTTGCTATGACCAGTGCGTTCTCTTAGCAAAACTCTGCTAGCTTTTGTCCTGCTTCATTTTGTACTCCAAGGCCAAACTTGCCTGTTACTCCATGTAACTCTTGACTTCCTATTTTTGCATTCCAGTCCCCTATGATGAAAAGGGCATCGTATTTTGGTGTTAGTTCTAGAAAGTCTTGTGGGTCTTCATAAAACCATTCAACTTCAGCATCTTTGGGATCAGTGCTTGGGGCAGAGACTTGGATTACTGTGATATTGAATGGTTGCCTTGGAAATGAATAGAGACATTCTGTCCTTTTTTCATTTTGGACTCTTTTGTGGACTATGAGGACGCTCTACTTCTTATAAGGTACTCCTGCCCACAGTAGTAGGTGTAAGTGTGATCACATCCATCTTAGTTCCCTGACTCCTAAGATGCTGATCTTCACTCTTCCCATCTCCTGTTTGACCACCTCCAATTTACCTTGATTCATGGACCTGACATTCCAGGTTCCTATGCAATATTGGTTTTTACATCATCAGAATTTACTTTCACCACCAGACACATCCAAAACTGGGAGTTACTTCTACTTTAGCTCAGCCTTTTGATTGCTTCTGGAGCTATTTCTCTGCTCTTCTCCAGTAGCATATTGGGTACCTTCTGACCTAGGGAGTTCATCTTTCAGTATCATAACTTTTTTCATATTGTTCATGAGGTTCTCAAGGCATGAATGCTGAAGTGCTTTGCTATTTCCTTCTCCAGTGGACCATGTTTTGCCAGAAGGCTCCACCATGACCTGTCCATCTTGGGTGGCCCTCTTTTGTAGAGCCAGAGACAAAGAAGCAAGGAGGAACTAAAGTCAAAAGGCAGACTAGAGAAGGAGAAGCAGTTGGGAAGTGAAAGGGTCTTCAATTTTACAAACATCTCCAAGGGAATGGCCAGCCCTTGGAGGCCTTTGTGGGTGGGGTGTGTTAATCTCTTCTATTCACAGGTGGGCAGGGACAAATTATCTCTCTCTCAGCTGAAGAAAGACACTTTAGTTTATAGTCAAACAGAGGAGCAGAGTCCTCTGAGGCAAGCTCTTAAGTATAATTATAATAACAAAATCAAGGAAAAGCAAGGCAAAGAAAGATTTTCCAACATGGAGATGGAACTGGCTCCTTCTCTGCAGCAGTATCAATAGAGCATCCTATCTGTGCCCATTGTCTTCAGCACAGAAGTGCTGAGACGCACGCCACAGAGTGCTTCTTGTATCAGTATCTGTATCACATGGAATAAAATACCATCCTGTGGTTTAATATCAGTCCTGAACTATGAGAAGCATAATGGATCATCAAGAAGAACTTCAGTATCTTTACTAAATATTCTGAAAACAGAGCTGTACCAATGCAGAAGTCATGATTAGGGAAGCAGAGGATGTTAACATAGTTATAATGAAAATTGTATATTCAGTAGAGTCTGTTTGCTTACCAGATTCCCAGAGGGCAGAGCAGTGCCTTTCATCCATGGTACCCTGAAGCATTTATGCACTACATCTCCCCAAAGACTTACAGCCAGGTGTATTAGGTCAGTTCAGTTCAGTCACTCAGTTGTGTCTGACACCCTATGGACTGCAGCACACCAGACTTCCCTGTCCATCACCGACGCCCAGAGCTTGCTCAAACTCATGTCCATTGTTTAGGTGATATCATCCAACCATCTCATCCTCTGTCATCCCCTTCTCCTCCTGCCCTCAATCTTTCCCAGCATCAGGGTCTATTCAAATAAGTCAGCTCTTCACATCAGGTGGCCAAAAGATTAAAGCTTTAGCCTCAACATCAGTCCTTCCAATGAATATTCAGGGTTGATTTCCTTTAGGATTAACTGGTTGGATCTCCTTGCAGTCCAAGGGACTCTAAACAGTCTTCTCCAACACTACAGTTCAAAATCATGAATTCTTTGGCGCTCAGCTTTCTTTATGGTCCAACTCTCACATCCATACATGAATACTGGAAAAACCATGGTTTTGACTATACAGACCTTTGTTGACAAAGCAATGACTCTGTTTTTTAATATGTTGTCTAGGTTGTCTAGATTTTCTTCCAAGCAGCAAGTGTCTTTTAATTTCACGACTGCAGTCACCATCTGCAGTGATTTTGGAGCCCCCAAAATAAAGTCTCTCAGTTTCCATTGTTTCCCCATCTATTTGCCATGAAGTGATGGGAGCAGATGCATGATCTTCATCTTCTGAATGTTGAGTTTTGAGGCAGCTTTTTCACTCTCTTCTTTCACTTTCATCAAGAGACTCTTTAGTTTCTTTTCACTTTCTGCCATAAGGTTGGTGTCATCTGCATATCTGAGGTTATTGATATTTCTCCCAGCAATCTTGATTCCAGCTGGTGCTTCATCCTGCCCAGCATTTTGCATGATATACTCTGCATATGAGTTAAGTAAGCAGGGTAACAATATATAGCCTTGACATACTCCTTTCCCAATTTGAAACCAGTTTTTCCGTGTCCAAAGTGTATTAGTTTTCATAATTTGTTCATTTATCAGAACTTCTAAATATTAATTATTCAAGGATGGAAGGAGGTGGGGATACTATAATACGAAAAATGTGCCAGAAGATATTACCTAATACTACTGAGAAATTAGCTTATTTCAGAAACTTGAAGAAATTGTGCTCATTATTTTACTAAATCCTTGAAATTCCTCTACTCTACTGAAAGTGGAAGTGTTAGTCACTCACTGTGTTTAACTTTTTGCAACTCGATGGACTGTAGCCTGCCAGGCTCCTCTGGGTATCCTGCATTGCAGGAGGAGGTGGCTCAGACATAAATTTGCAATACAGGAGACACAGGTTTGATCCCTGTGTCATGAATATCCCCTGGAGAAGGAAATGGTTGCACATTCCAGTATCCTTGCCTGAAGAGTCCCATGGTCAGAGAAGCCTGGTTGTACAGCCCGTGTGCTGACAGTGTCAGACACAACTGAGACTGTGCTCTCTCATTATTTCCTTTCCAAAGATAAGAAAACTAAATCATAGAGATGTTAGTTCAGTTCAGTCACTCAGTCGTGTTCAACTCTTTGGGACTCCATAAATCGCAGCACGCCAGGCCTCCCTGTCCATCACAAACTCCCGGAGTTCACTCAAACTCATGTTCGAGTCGGTGATGCTATCCAGCCATCTAATCCTCTGTCATCCCCTTCTCCTCCTGCCCCCAATTCCTCCCAGCATCAGAGTCTTTTCCAGTGAGTCAACTTTTCGAATAAAGTGGCCAAAGTATTCGAGTTTCAGCTTTAGCATTAATCCTTCCAATGAACACCCAGGACTGAGCTCCTTTAGAATGGACGGTTGGTTCTCCTTGCAGTCCAATGGACTCTCAAGAGTCTTCTCCAACACCATAGTTCAAAAGCATCAATTCTTCAGCACTCAGCTTTCTTCACAGTCCAACTCTCACATCCATACATGACCACTGGAAAAACCATAGCCTTGACTAGACAGATCTTTTTTGGCAAAATAATGTCTCTGCTTTTAAATATGCTATCTAGGTTGGTCATAACTTTCCTTCCAAGGAGTAAGTGTCTTTTAATTTCATGCCTGCAATCACCATCCACAGTGATTTTGGAGCAACCCCCCCCCCAAAAAAAAAAAAAAAAGTCTGACACTGTTTGCACTGTTTCCCCATCTATTTCCCATGAAGTGATGGGACCAGATACCATGATCTTCATTTTCTGATGTTGAGCTTTAAGCCAACTTTTTCACTCTCCTCTTTCATTTTCATCAAGAGGCTCTTTAGTTCCTCTTCACTTTCTGCCATAAGGGTGATGTCATCTGCATATCTGAGGTAATTGATATTTCTCTCGTGATCTTGATTCCACCTTGTGCTTCCTCTAGCCCAGCATTTCTCATGATGTACTCTACATATAAGTTAAATAAGCAGGGTAACGATATACAGCCTTGATGTACTCCTTGTCCTATTTGGAACCAGTCTATTGTTCCATGTCAAGTTCTAACTGTTGCTTCATGACCTGCATACAGGTTTCTCAAGAGGCAGGTAAGGTGGTCTGGTATTCCCATCTCTTTCAGAATTTTCCACAGTTTATTGTTATCCACACAGTCAAAGACTTTGGCATAGTCAATAAAGCAGAAATAGATGTTTTTCTGGAACTCTCTTGCTTTTTCGATGATCCAGCAGATGTTCGCAATTTGATCTCTGGTTCCTCTGCTTTTTCTAAAACCAGCTTGAACATCTGGAAGTTCATGGTTCACATATTGCTGAAGCCTGGCTTGGAGAATTTTGAGCATTACTTTACTAGTGTGTGAGATGAGTGCAATTGTGTGGTAGTTTGAGCATTCTTTGGCATTGCCCTTCTTTGGGGTTGGAATGAAAACTGACCTTTTCCAGTCCTGTGGCCACTGCTGAGTTTTCCAAATTTGCTGGCATATTGAGTGCAGCCCTTTCACAGCATAATCTTTCAGGATTTGAAATAGCTCAACTGGAATTCCATCACCTCCACTAACTTTGTTCGTAGTGATGTTTTCTAAGGCCCACTTGGCTTCACATTTCAGGATGTCTGGCTCTAGGTGAGTGATCACACCATCGTGATTATCTGGATCGTGAAGATCTTTTTTGTACAGTTCTTTTGTGTATTCTTGCCACCTCTTCTTAATATCATCTGCTTCTGTTAGGTCCATATCATTTCTGTCCTTTATCGAGCCCATCTTTGCATGAAATGTTCCCTTGGTATCTCTAATTTTCTTGAAGAGATCTCTGCTGCTGCTGCTGCTGCTGCTGCTGCTGCTAAGTCACTTTAGTCGTGTCCAACTCTGTGCGACCCCATAGATGGCAGCCAACCAGGTCTCCCGTCCCTGGGATTCTCCAGGCAAGAACACTGGAGTGGGTTGCCATTTCCTTCTCCAATGCATGAATGTGAAAAGTGAAGGCGAAGTCGCTCAATCATGTCTGACTCTAGCGACCCCATGGACTGCAGCCTACCATCCATGGACTGCAGGGTCCTCCGTCCATGGGATTTTCTAGGCAAAAGTACTGGAGTGGGGTGCCATTGCCTTCTCCCAAGAGATCTCTAGTCTTTCCTTTTCTGTTGTTTTCCTCCATTTCTTTGCATTGATCACTGAGGAAGGCTTTCTTATCTCTCCTTGCTAATCTTACGTCTACCTTTTTAACCACTTACCTTAAGCAGCATCAGCTCCAAATGCATCATGAAGATGATAATTCAAGTTAGATGAGGTTTATCCTGACAGATAGGCAGCTAGAAAGTTTTAAGAAATGAATCTTCCTGTGGTCACTGATGAAGGAGTCACATGAGATCTATATGCTCTTGGGTTTTCACAAAAGAAGCAGTGACTTGCTGTACCTGAACATAGACTACATATACCTAGAGTTTTAGTTTCTTTACTCATTGAGAATGAGTATTCATAGAGTATCTGTGTGTGACCCAGGGCTCAGGACAGAGCAAGTGTGGCCCCTCATGAAACTACTTCTAAATGAAATGAGAGGCAGAAATAAAGAAGCAAAGAGACAACATGATTTCAGGTGGTGACAGGTACCTTGGTGATGCAAACCAACCAGTAAGTAAACCAATAAAACTGAGCAAAGAGATAGAAACCAATGGGGTTTCTATCTGATGGGTTTTAGGTGTGATGTGCAGACAGGATGGAATGTTCAGATGGTAAAGAATCTACCTGGAATGAGGGAGACCTGGGTTCGATCCCTGGGTCGGGAGGATCCCCTGGAGGAGGGCATGACATTTCACTTCTATAGTCTTGCCTGGAGAATCCCCTGGACAGAGGAGCATGGTGGGCTACAGTCCATAGGGTCGCAACAAGTCAGAAATGACTGATCGACTAAGCACAAGGAGGCAGACAGGATGGAATGGTAGGCTCATGGGATGAGGTCACTGCAGACACGAGTTTCTGCAGCTCTTCTCTTCTTCCACAGTCTTCTTCCTCTACATGTCCCCACAGCCCTTAAACATTCTGAAGTTTGTCTTCAGTTCATGAAGTTCATCACCTTGTAGCTTCTCCCCTGGGCTTGTACAACAGTCCGTTCCTGTAAGAAAACTGTGTTCTGTGACAACCTAAGGAGTCTCTTTTGTAATGGAGTCAAACCTCCCACGAGGTCAGAAAATTGAGCACCATCTGTGTAGGTGCCAACACCGGTTCTCTAACACATCTTTTATTTTGGATAGGAACACAAAGCATCCAGGACATCTTGGTCTTTGCTGACTTAAAGCACTTGTTTACAGCAGAAAACGTGTTCAGGACTTTTACCACCATTTATGTTTGTTAGTGAGATCTGATGACTAGTATCTTGTTGGGAAGGCTGTTTCTCCAGTGTCCTGTAGAAGTCCTCCTCAGCATCATGTACTGTGTCATCAGTGTGTGGGCCAAAGTTGCGCTTTAATCATTTGGGAGGAGGCATGTGCTTTATGGCTCTCATGCTCCATCTTCCCTGGGAGTGCCACTCTGCGCTCACTGTGAGTCTTTACGCTGAGTGTTTAAGGTTTCACCAACTGTTGGGCTTTGTCCTCTCTGCTTAGTAAATTCTGCTACTAAATAAGTTTCTCCCGGAGCCTTTTTACCAATGTGGACTTCCATTTGAGCCCCAGAGCCTTTTTACCAATGTGACTTCTTTTTCAACAAGTGTTTCTCTATTTGAGATTCTGTAGCTGTTTAAACAGCTATGGAATGGTAACCAGCACCATCACATAACAAATGGTAGTGATTTGTTGTTAAAGATCTTCAAGTTTGCCAAAGCCAGTGCTGTGTCTGTAAGATGTTTGCACGTACAATGCAGGGTGCAAAACAGTGAATTGGACAACTCGGATCCCCTGTGTAAAATGATGACAAGTCTCTTTCACTGTGAAGACTGAATGCTTTTGTATCCTGTGGTGCATTTAATGCACAGAACTGACACAAAAGAAGGTCATTTCTTTTTATCACTAACCTTATCAGAATCATCTGAAACTTTAGCAAGTTTGTCTTCTACTTCTCACCTTATCTTTAGAAATCACCACATCAGGCCATCAGACCACAGATATGTGCTGCTGCTGCTGCTGCTGCTGCTGCATTGCTTCAGTCATGTCTGACTCTGTGCGACCTCATAGATGGCAGCCCACCAGGCTCCCCCGTCCCTGGGATTCTCCAGGCAAGAACACTGGAATGGGTTGCCATTTCCTTCTCCAATGCATGAAAGTGAAAAGTGAAAGTGAAGTCGCTTAGTCGTGTCCTACTCTTTGTGACCCCAGGGACTGCAGCCTACCAGGCTCCTCCATGCATGGGACTTTCCAGGCAAGAGTACTGGAGTGGGGTGCCATCATCTTCTCCGTATATTTGAGCATGGTGTAAATGGTAATAACATTTAAAACACAACTGAGTGGACTGTGAAAATACAACTTCACAGTGCCGCTTACATGTAGACCTGCACTACCCACACCTGACAACATATAGAGCAACAGTGAAGGGCAGCTGGGTGATGGAGCATTAGAACTCCTTCCTTAACATGAAAATGTTGTTGTAGTATTTATTTGCAAAGTATAGCAAGCTTACTTTGTGAGCTGTTTGGCAACATATTAAAGGAAGTTTGGGCAGATGACAGGGAGGAAGGGAGTGGATACCAGGATGCTCTTATCACATGTCAGCAGCCTTCCCAGGCTTGAGTCAGGAAACAAGAGCAGACTGGACCAAAAGAACAAGGTCTTAATGTGCGTGTATCAGGTGAGCCAGTCCACCGATGACATCACCAACAGGGGTCCAGTCATGCCATCACCGTGAGCATTGACATTGTGAGCTGGAGAATGGTCAAACCACGATGCTCATTTTTCTTCTATCACAAGCTCTCACTGCGAATGCCAGTTTAAAAAACCCAGTTATTAAATTGTGCCATGCAAAATACATTGGTAATTCAAATGGATTCGAGAGACTAGAAAGGAAGATGCAGATTTGATAGTTATTCTGGACTTAAAATTAATAAGATGTTGCTGGCAAGAGTCAGGGAGAGAGATCTTCAGAAATCCCTTTGACAGTATAAACCAGAAAGACTTACTAAAAAAGTAAGATTTATTTAGAGACCCTGAAGCATACTCATTCTCTAGCATAAGTATTAGATTTCTCATGGCCTCCCTGCCCATTTTCCTTGGGGGATCAGCTCTACTGTCATGGTGAACACAAAGCAGAACTGCTCCTCTTCCTTGAACTGGACTTCTGGCCACAGATTCCAGAACCCCAGCAGATTTTCATTTCCAAACCACGGCGCCCGTCCTGAAGGAGTGAATGTCCTTATTCATAAAAACAAGGGCAGGAATTGGGGGCGTTTGACTTGCTTATTGGGGTTGAAATTTATTGTGGCATTTCTAGTAGGAAACGGGGAGTATATTTTCCAGGAGAAGCAAGCATACATGAAAGAAAGCACAGCAGGGGAAATTGTGTGGTGGTAGTATTCAGTTCAGTTCAGTTCATTCGCTCAGTTGTGTCTGACTCTGCGACCCCATGAATTGCAGCACACCAGGCCTCCCTGTCCCATCACCAACTCCCGGAGTTCACTCAAACTCACGTTCGTCAGTGATGTCATCCAGCTATCTCATCCTCTGTCGTCCCCTTCTCCTCCTGCACCAAATCCCTCCCAGATTCAGAGTCTTTTCCAATGAGCCAGTGCTTCACATGAGGTGGCCAAAGTACTGGAGTTTCAGCTTTAGCATCATTCCTTCCAAAGAAATCCCAGGACTGATCTCCTTTAGATTGGACTGGTTGGATCCTTGAGGTAGTATTATGTTGGTGCAAAAGTAATTGTGGTTTTGCATTGTGGATCTTTGCTGTTTGATATTGGAATACATTCTTAAATAAATGTGGCTATGTCATACATCATATTAATACACATTTCTCACTTTATGCTTTTTTTGCTAGTGACTTATTAGTTGCCATTTATTTAATGTGTATTTTAGATTAGGGAAATGATGTTAGACAAGAAGCAGATTTGAGTGATTTTCTTATTCAAGTTCAAAATGGCAAAACCAATACAATATTGTAAAGTTAAAAAAAAAAAGAAAACCATAACAAAAAATAAAATAAAATATAATACTTCCTATAAAAAAAATAAAAAGCAGAGATATTACTTTGTCAAAAACAACAACAACAAAAAAATGTGTCGTTAAGCAGTGGAGACAACTCACAATATCAACCACATGTTTGGCTCAGGAACTGCTAACTAACATACAGTGCGGAGGTGGTTCAAGAAGTTTTGCAAAGGTGGCAAGAGCCTTGAAGATGAGGAGTGTAGTAGTGGCCAGCCATCAGATGTTGACAACAGCCAATTTAGAGGATCATGGAAGCTGATTCTCTTACAATTACATGAGAAGTTATAAGAAGATCTCAGCGTTGGCCATTCTATGGTCATTTGGCATTTCAAGTGAATTGGAAAGGTGAAAAAGCTCAATAAGTGGGTACCTCATAAGCTGACCAAAAATAAAAACAAATCATCATTTTGAAGTGTAGTCTTCTCTTATTCAGTGCAACAGGAATGAACTATTTCTTGATCAGATTGTGATGTGTGATGAAAAGTGAATTTGATATGACAACCAGTGATGACCAGCTCAGTGGTTGGACCGAAAAGAAGCTCCAAAGCACTTCCTAAAGCCAAACTTTCACCAAAAAAGGTCATGATTACTATTTGGTGGTCTGCTGCCAGTCTGATCCACTATAGCTTTCCGAATCCCGGTGAAACCCTTCCATCTGAGATGTATGCTCGGCAAATTGATTAGTTGTAACAAAAGCTGCAGTGCCTGAAGCCAGTATTGGTCAGCAGAAATGACTCAATTCTTCTCTGTGACAATGCCCTACCACATGTCACACAATCTAAGTTGAACAAATTGGGCTACAAAGCTTTGCCTCATCTGCCACATTCACCTGACCTCTCACCAACTGAACACCATTTCTTCAAGCATCTCAACAACTTTTTGCAGAGAAAACACTTCCACAACCAGCAGGAGGCAGAAAATGCTTTCCAAGGGTTCACTGAATCCTGAAGCAGGGATTTACTTTATGCTACAGGAATAAACCAACTTATTTCTCATTTGCAAAATTGTGTTTATTTTAATAGCTCCTATTTTGATTAATAAAGATGTGTTTGAGCCTAGTTATAATGATTTAAAAATCACAGTCCAAAACCGCAATCATGTTTGCACCAACCTAATACACACCAGTAAGCTATGTATGAATTACAACAACCTATGAGGACTTGCCAGGGAATAGAGCCATAATTGAGTATTAAGCCTATGAAAAATTAATTCCAACTTTCTAGGGCCCAATTATAATCACATCTTGGATTACAAACCATTAAAATCTGAGAATATCAGCATTTTAGTCAGATGAGAAGCTTATCTAATAAGTGAAAGTTTTGATCCAAATGTATAATGTTATACTCTATTGAGATAATAAATTAAACCTGTATTTGTATGATAGCTATCTTTCATTCTAAATTGCTTTCCATTGCTGAATACGTTAAATTGCTTAAAAAAAATAAAGAATGCAGCTTTGTAGTCTGTCTTTCTGAAGAATTTAAATATTAAGTGGTTAAATGTGAGACTTGCCATTTTAATTCATAAATTCTTTAGGATATTTCCTTTCTTATAAAAATGGCTGTATATGTTTAATAGATTTTCCTTTATACAAGAATATGTTAAGCACTGGAACAAAACTACCATTTTTTTAGTAGAATTCTAGAGACAATGGAACCTTGAAATTATTATAGCCACCTCTGTCCTTAAGATAGAAAACATGTGTGTACACATATACAAGCATACACACACCTGTACACACACATGTGCATACCTGTACATGCATGTACACATGTACATGTGTGCACACATCTGTACCTACACACACATATATACCTGTGCACATATATATATGCACACATATACATCAAATTGCCAACATGGGTTGATAGAAAAATTAAGAGAATTCCAGAAAGATATCTACTTCTGCTTCATTGACTAAGCTGAATCCTTTGACTGTGTGAATCACAACAAACTGGAAAATTCTTCAAGACATGGGAATACCAGACCACCTTACCTGCCTCCTGAGGAATCTGTATGCAGGTCCAGAAGCAACAGTTAGAATGGGACACAGAACGATAGACTGGTTCCAAATTGAGAAAGGAGTATGTCAAGGCTGTATATTGTCACCCTGCTTATTTAACTTATATGCAGAGTACATCATGTGAAGCACAATTTGGGATCAAGACTGCAGGGAGAAATATCCATAACATCAGATATGCAGATGACACCACCCTTATGGCAGAAAGCGAAAAGGAACTAAAGAGTCTTCTTGATTAAAGTGAAAGAGGAGAGTGAAAAAGCTGCCTTAAAACTCAACATTCAGAAAATTGAGATCATGGCATCTGGTCCCATCACTTCATGGCAAATAGATGGGGAAACAATGGAAACAGTGACAGACTTTATTTTGGGGTCTCCAAAATCACTGCAGATAGTGACTACAGCCATGAAATTAAAAGACACTTGCTCCTTGGAAGAAAAACTATGACCAACTTAGACAGCATATTAAAGAGCAGAGACATTACTTTGCCAACTAAGTTCTGTCTAGTAAAATCTATGGTTTTTCCAGTAGTCATGTATGGATGTGAGAGTTGGACCATAAAGAAAGCTGAGAGCCGAAGAATTGATGCCTTTGAACTGTGGTGTTGGAGGAGACTGCTGAGAGTCCCTTGGACTGCAAGGAGATCCAACCAGTCCATCCTAAAAATCAGTCCTGAAGATTCATTGAAGGACTAATGCTAAACTGAAGCTTCAATGCTTTGGCCACCTGATATGAAGAACTGACTCTTTGGAAAAGACCCTGATACTGGGAGAGATTGAAGGCAGGAGAAGGGGATGACAGAGGGTGAGATGGTTGGATAGTATCACCAACTCGATGGACATGAGTTTGAGTAAGCTCTGAGAGCTGGTGATGCACAGGGAAGCCTGGAGTGCTGCAGCCCATGGGGGTCGCAAAGAGTCGGACACGACTGAGTGACTGAACTGCACTGAACACATACACATGCATACACACATATCTGCATGTATGTGCATATCTATGCATACATATGCATGTATACACACACATATACATGCACACATCTATACATGCTCGCACACAATATTTTACCTCCTGCTAGTAAAGTAATGCTCAAAATTCTCCAAGCCAGGCTTCAGCAATATGTGAACTGTGAACTTCCTGATGTTCAAGCTGGTTTTAGAAAAGGCAAAGGAACCAGAGATCAAATTGCCAACATCCCCTGGATCATGGAAAAAGCAAGAGAGTTCCAGAAAAACATCTATTTCTGCTTTATTGACTATGCCAAAGCCTTTGACTGTGTGGATCACAATAAACTGTGGAAAACTCTGAAAGAGATGGGAATACCAGACCACCTGATCTGCCTCTTGAGAAATCTGTATGCAGGTCAGGAAGCAACAGTTAGAACTGGACATGGAACAACAGACTGGTTCCAAATAGGAAAAGGAGTTCGTCAAGGCTGTATATTGTCACCCTGTTTATTTAACTTATATGCAGAGTACATCATGAGAAATGCTGGACTGGAAGAAACACAAGCTGGGATCAAGATTGCCGGGAGAAATATCAATAACCTCAGATATGCAGATGACACCACCCTTATGGCAGAAAGTGAAGAGGAACTCAAAAGCCTCTTGATGAAAGTGAAAGTGGAGAGTGAAAAAGTTGGCTTAAAGCTCAACATTCAGAAAACGAAGATCATGGCATCTGGTCCCACTACTTCATGGGAAATAGATGGGGAAACAGTGGAAACAGTGTCAGGCTTTATTTTTCTGGGCTCCAAAATCACTGCAGATGGTGACTGCAGCCATGAAATTAAAAGACGCTTACTCCTTGGAAGGAAAGTTATGACCAACCTAGATAGCCTATTCAAAAGCAGAGACATTACTTTGCCAACAAAGGTTCGTCTAGTTAAGGCTATGGTTTTTCCTGTGGTCATGTATGGATGTGAGAATTGGACTGTGAAGAAGGCTGAGCACCGAAGAATTGATGCTTTTGAACTGTGGTGTTGGAGAAGACTCTTGAGAGTCCCTTGGACTGCAAGGAGATCCAACCAGTCCATTCTGAAGGAGATCAGCCCTGGGTGCTCTTTGCAAGGACTGATGCTAAAGCTGAAACTCCAGTACTTTGGCCACCTCATGTGAAGAGTTGACTCATTGGAAAAGACTCTGATGCTGGGAGGGATTGGGGGCAGGAGGAGAAGGGGACGACAGAGGATGAGATGGCTGGATGGCATCACTGACTCGATGGACGTGAGTCTCAGTGAACTCAGGGAGTTGGTGATGGACAGGGAGACCTGGCGTGCTGCGATTCATGGGGTCGCAAAGAGTCAGACACAACTGAGCGACTGATCTGATCTGATGTGCTGGGTATGAGGTCATGCACTCTGCTAGATTGTAAGGGACTAGTGAGAGTTAATATCTACTAGGGTTGTCCTGTGTTAAGGTTATAGACAAAGCTCATTTTCGTAAAATAATATATTTTAAAATTAACATTATACCACCTTGATAAATCTCCCTGAGGGAGTAAAAGAAAAAAATAAGGAAAGATCAAGGTGATATATGGAGGGGAAAAGATGTAATATATTTTTATTACTTTCAGATTAAACATAATGTCATATTGATTTACAGAACTATCCACATTTATATTTTACTGACATGGGTGTCTTGGACTAGTGCATTTCTGGACACCCCCGTCTTAGAACTGTTTCTCTTTAGGATAAAATGTGCTCCCTGTCTCAGAACCTCTGCTACTCTCCCTGGAGCCCAGCCTAGACAAGCTTTCACCCTCCATCCTGACCAGAGAGCCACAGGTGTATCTGTGGTGGTCATCTTGCTCTCAGGTCTGACGGCTGGTTCTCAGCTCAGGCCTCCTCCTCCCCGACCTGCCATCAGCACAGGCTCTCATCCCAGGAGCGCTTCCTTCACTGCCCACCTGGACAGCTTCCTGTTCTCTTGTCTTGCTCTCCCCACCTCCTCAACCCCTCTCTGATATCCTTGGTGCCCCTCGCCTGTAACTATCCTTGTCCTGGGCACCTCGTGGTCCTCTCCCCTTTCCATCTCTACTCATTCTATCCCTAGACTTGAAATACTGTCATCCACATGTGACCTCTTTCAAGTCCTCATCTGGTAGGATTTCTCCTCTGAATCCCAGCACACATCTCCAGTTGCACGCCTCTCCATTTGTATAGCCAATAGGCTTAGCGAACATAACATGCCCCCAAAACTAAGTCTAGATTTTCTTTTCAAAACTCTCTGCACCATCTTCTTAGGAAATGACAATTGCTTCTTTCAGTTCCTTGGGATAAAATACTTTAAATTCATTTTGGACATTTCATCAGCAAAACTGGATATATATATATATATATATATATATATATATATATATATATAATTCCAATTGAATGCCTTAAATCCTCTATTTCCAAAAAAATTGTTCCTAAGTGGTATTTTCAAGTGTAATAGTGTGAAAATGCTATTTCAGTATTGATGTTGTGTGTACAGGAATTCTGGAGGAATGTGAATGGGATATTTTAGGTTGTGGATACTTTGAAATGCAATGACATCTTAGTATTTGAAGATATATATACATGTATCTCCTCTGCCCATTATACCCAATACCTAACCACTCCACACTTCTGTTGATCATAAGAAAATCTCAGCAGCCACTGTGTCTTGCCTCACCTGAGTGACTGCAGTTCTCAGCTACCTGATTTCTGCTCTTTCCTCTTTCTTTTTAAATGTTTTATTGTTTTTTTTAATTGCCTGATGATTGGCTTCCAATATTGGTTTGGTTTTCCGATATTGTTTTCTGTCATACATCACCAGCATGTGTACTCTGCTCTTGCCCTTGTTCGTTCTATTGTCCACACAGAAACTAGAGTGAGTCTTTTAAAAGTCTGTTTCCATCACTCTCTGCTCAAACCCTCCAGTGGCTTGTCGTCTCACTCAGTGCAAGATCGGAAGTCCTAATGATGCTCCCCTGCACTTAGCCCCCTCCTCGCATGGATCTCACACCTTGCCATTCCCACCTCACCTAAGGCTCCGGCTCACCGGTCTCCCCTCCTGTGTCTCAAGCACATCAAGCAGGGCTTTTCCCTCTGCCCTTAGCTGTCTGAAATGATCTCGGAGACATGAACAGGCTTGCCGGCCACACCCTGCAGATCTCTGCACAGCAGAGCCTGAGCTCAACAGACACACCACTACCCCAATTGGTGTTCCTCCCTGGACTGTCCCCAGCGATGAGCACACAGTCTATGAGGAGTTTACTGCCTCCATCCCTGCCCTGGAAGGCACATAAGGGCGGGAATGTGTCTGTCCTGTTCCCTGTTGTAGAGCCGCCCTAGGACAGTGCCTGGAATATAGCAGGTGCTCGAAAGTATTTGTGGAATGAAGTCATGATTTAATACTGATCTTTAGAGTACTGAGGAGAAAGACAAAGTGAAATACTAAAGAACTTAGGCTGATTTATTTCAGTCAGCACAATGTCTTTCAAGTCTATTCATGTTGTCACAAATAGCAGGATTTCCTTCCCGTTTAAGGCAGAATGATATTCCATAGTATGGACTGGCCATGTTTTTTTATCCATCATCTGTCAGTGGATTTTCAGTTTGCTTCTACATCTTGGCTGTTGTGAATAATGCATGATTCCTGTAACATGAGGTGCCTAAAACAGTCAAACTTACAGATGGAAACACCAGAATGGATGTTACCTTGGTTTGGGGAATTCTTGTTCAATAGGTATAAAGTTATAGTTCTCCAAGATAAATAAGTTTCAGAGATCTGCTGGACAGCACTGTGCCTGTTGTTATCAGTAAGATATTGGGCATTTGAGGGTATTTATTATCTTGATCATGGTGATACTAACACCCATATATTGTTGTTGTTTAGCCACTCTATTGTGTCCAAATCATTTGTGACCCCATGGACTGCAGCCATCCAAGCTCCTCTGTCCGTGGGATTTCCCAGGCAGGAATACTGGAATGAATTGTCATTTCCTTCTCCAGGGATTCCTCCTGACCCAGGGAATGCTCCTGCATTGGCAGATGGGTTCTTTACCACTGAGCCACCTGGGAAGCCCCGATACCAATATATACCTATGATCAAAATCACTAAACTGTCTTCATTGATTATGTGCAATTATTTGTATATCAATTTTACCTCAATAAAGGTAGAGAAAAACATTTTTAAATAAGAAGCTTAGGAGTGTATCAGGTAAATATTAGCTGATTAATAAGACTAAAGGGGCATCTGGTCCCATCACTTCATAGGAAATAGATGGGGAAACAGTAGAAACCCTGTCAGACTTTATTTCTGGGGGCTCTAAAATCACTGCAGATGATGATTGCAGCCATGAAATTAAAAGATGCTTACTCCTTGGAAGGAAAGCTATGACCAACCTAGATAGCATATTGAAAAGCAGAGATTACTTTGCCAACAAAGACTCATCTAGTCAGGGCTATGGTTTTTCCAGTGGTCATGTATGGATGTGAGAGTTGGACTGTGAAAAAAGCTGAGTGCCGAAGAATTGATGCTTTTGAACTGTGGTGTTGGAGAAGACTCTTGAAAGTCTCTTGGACTTGCAAGGAGATCCAACCAGTTCATTCTAAAGGAGATTAGTCCTGGTGTTCATTGGAAGGGCTGATGCTGAAGCTGAAACTCCAATACTTTGGCCACCTCATGTGAAGCATTGACTCATTGGAAAAGACCCTGATGCTGGGAGGGATTGGGGGCAGGAGAAGAAGGGGACGATCGAGGATGAGATGGCTAGATGGCATCGCGGACTCAATGGACATGATTTTGAGTGAACTCCGGGAGTTGGTGATGGACAGAGAGGCCTGGCATGCTGCGATTCATGGGGTCACAAAGAGTCAGACACGACTGAGTGACTGAACTGAACTGAACTGATCAGTATTAAGGAGCTTCTCAGGTAGAGTAGTGTGAAGAGTCCACACGCCAATGCAGGAGACAGAAGAAACATGGGTTTGATCCCGGGGTTGGGAAGACCCTCTGGAGGAGGGCATGGCAACCTGCTCCAATATCCTTGCCTGGAAAATCCCATAGACAGAGGAACCTGGTGGGCTACAGTCCATAGGGTCACCAAAAATTGGACATGACCAAAGTAATTTAGCACACACACATGCATAGTTGACTTGCAATATGTTAGTTATGGGTTTCCCAGGTGGCTCATCAGTAAAGAATATTGCCTTCCAGTGAAGGAGATGCAGATTTGATCCCTGAATCAGGAAGATACCCTGGAGGAGGAAATGACAACACACTACAGTTCTTGCCTGAGGAAACCCATGGACAGAGGAGCCTGGCAAGCTACAGTCTGCAGGGTCTCAAAGAGGATCAGACACGACTGAACAGACACACACACATTATGTTAGTTTCAGGGGCACAACATAGTGATTCGTTATTTTTATGGATTATACACAATACAAAGTTATACCCTTGTTGACTCTATTTCCTGTGCAGTGCATCACAGCCCTTTTTTTTAATTCTTATTTTTTAACTGAAGTGGAGTTGAACTTAAAAAATATTATATTAGGGAGATCATTTACTAAGTCCATTTCTATGGCTGCTGCGTGCAGAACCAAGTATGGGTGAAGCAAGAAGGGAGGGAGGGAGAACGAGGAGGAAGACATGTGTCCCATGGCAGGGACAAGCATGTTCTTAGGACAGGCAGAGACTGTGGAGGCCTTGGGGCCAGCAGAGAGCCTGCAGGACTGCTGAGGAGCAGATGTGGGTGTGAGGGAGAGAGGAATCCATCACAGTCCATCATTCGATGGTGCCATATGCATCATCACAGCAGTATAACTGTCTAAAACAAAACTTGGCAGAATTTGCTGTGTTGATAGAGGGGGCAAAGCCATGCCGACAGCTTACAGGTGGAGCTGCAGACTCCCGCCAGGTGATGGGGGCTGGGCTGAGCCTGAGTCCAGGAGGCTTCTCAGGTCCCTCTGGTGCCTTCCTGTGAGGATGCAGTGATGTCTGTGGCCCACAGTTAGGAGATGGGTGGGCCAGAGTCATCACTGCATCCTCGCAGGAACTTTGCAATGGAAGTTGTGGATCTTGAACCGTGTGTTCATTCATAAATCTGAATCACTCTTCTTTTATTATAAAACTGTGCAGGTAGGTGGAGAAGGCAATGGCACCCCACTCCAGTACTCTTGCCTAGAAAATCCCATGGATAGAGGAGCCTGGTAGGCTGCAGTCCATGGGGTCACGAAGAGTCGGACACGACTGAGCGACTTCCTTTCACTTCTCACTTTCATGCATTGGAGAAGGAAATGGCAACCCACTCCAGTGTTCTTGCCTGGAGAATCCCAGGGACGGGGGAGCCTGGTGGGCTTCTGTCTATGGGGTCGCACAGAGTCGGACACGACTGAAGTGACTTAGCAGTAGCAGTGCAGGTAGGATCAGGCCATTTGGACACAACTTTCACATATGTAACAGAAAAAGTGCCGAGTGTGGTGTCTTATATGGGTGTTCAAGTCTATTTCTCTAATGAGGGTACGAAAATGTCAGACTACATCATTACTCTCAGTCAGTAAACAGCTTTAATGGAAGACATACTCATTATTCTATACCCAAGAAAAACACAAGGAACATTCGTGATGAAGTATGGGAGAGGAGCCTGGTGCATTAACTGGGAAGTGTTTACTGACTTTGCCACATCTGACGAAGTTCGAGCTGAGTGTTAATGGAGGAGACATCTTTAATTGGCTTAATGTTCTATCTAAATTTTCAGCTATCATGGAGTAGTTTATATATATATATATATAAATATGTGAAGTGACATATAATTTGCAAATATAAAGTAGTGCAACTCAACCTGGGATCTACCTGAAATAAAAGTTGTTCCATAGATATCATTAAAGAAAATGCAATTCCCGTCACTGCATCATCACAATGGCTGCTGCTACTGCTGCTGCTAAGTCGCTTCAGTCGTGTCCGACTCAGTGCGACCCCATAGACGGCAGCCCACCAGGCTCCCCCGTCCCTGGGATTCTCCAGGCAAGAACACTGGAGTGGGTTGCCATTTCCTTCTCCAATGCATGAAAGTGAAAAGTGAAAGTGAAGTCGTGTCCGACTCTTCGTGACCCCATGGACTGCAGCCTACCAGGCTCCTCCATCCATGGGATTTTCCAGGCAAGAGTGCTGGAGTGGGTGCCATTGCCTTCTCCGATCACAATGGCATAACTATCTAAAACAAAAAACAGGTATTTTTTAAAGATTAATAAGTAGGGGTTCGTCCATATGTTTATGAACCACTGTCTCAAATTCTTGAGGAAATCATTTTAAATATTTTTAATTTATTTTGCTGTTAGCTAGCATGCCATGCATGATCAGTTTCTGGAATGCAATGGATGCTGTAAATGGTATCACTGCCTGACATCTGATATTGTGTAAAATAAGCACTGGGCAATAATAAAATTTCATGCAGATGTGAATGGAAGATGATTCACATATGAAGGAAAGGGTTTGACTTGTTGCTCCACAATGTGACAATGCAAGGTTCTCAGTAAATCCTGACCACTGCTAAATTGAGCCCTTGTTTTCTCTATGTGGTTTCCTGGTCTGAACCACAAAACACTCAGGATGACCTGTGTGACTGTCTCTCACCTTGCCCCATGGATGGCATGTAGCTAGCACCATTCTAGATGCTGAAGAGGGCAATTAATATGGTGGCTGCCTTGGGACATGGGGGCTCAAGCCTCACCTAGAATGGGACTAGAAACTGCTCTAGGATGAAGGCTTCCTTTCTACTACCTAATGACATTTCTGACCACTAGATGGTGGTGACAGTTCACACTTCTGATTTATAATTTTTATTTGCACTAGGCTTGTGAGGATTATGAAAGTGATAGTGTTAGTCACTGAGTTGTGTTTGACTCTTTGAGACCTCATGAACTCTAGCCCACCAGGCTCCCCTGCCCATGAAATTCTTCAGGCAAGAATACTGGAGTGGGTTGCCATTTCCTACTCCAGGGAAATCTTCCCAACCCAGGGATTGAACCCACATCTCCTGTGTGGCAGGCAGATTCTTTACCATCTGAGCCACCAGGGAAGATGCTGATCCCATAGGGGAAACCATGTAAACCCCACTAACCAAAGAGGAAACCTTTGCTCAGCATCACTCAGCCCACGGTGACCTGTCTTCTGACACCAAGCCCCCTCTTCTTTCAGTTCACAGGGCAGACTCAGGACTGATGGAATTCCAGCAGGCTCCCTTAGGTGTCTACACTGATTGAGACCAGACGTCACCAAGTGAAATATGTTTCAAAGGAGCTAGTTGGAAAACTGAAGTACAGATATGCATCATAGACACAGAATGATTAACTCAACTCATGGAGGATTTCCACTGATGCTTCCTACTGTGAGAAGCATACCTGCCTTTCTCTGGTTCTCTGTATACCTCTGCTGATAGTCAGGTGCTTTGTTATTTAAATATAGCCTCAGGCTTTCGACATCAAAGCTTGGTATAGCAATCACAGTAGCAATACTAGTGTCTAACATTCATGGAATGTTCACTATGCAGCAGACCATTTGTATGCATAAGTTATCTCACTTAACTCTCATAGGAATCCTCACAACTATGAACTCTAATAATTCCCTTTTACACATAGGCACAGTGAGGAGTAGAGAGAGTTTGCCAGGATTTTTAAGAAAGGATTATGGGATTCAAATGTACACTATCTTATATAAAGTCACTGCACTGGATCATAAAATGGCTATTGCACTCAACCCCACTGCCATCAATTCCTGTCTCTACTGTCTGGATTAAGCCCATTGCTGGGTTCCCGAGAGGGCTAAAGACACCGAAACCAAAATGACCTTTTGGCAACTGTTGCTGAAGCTCCAAAACTTTGACCACCAGATACAACTCATTGTATCTGGAAAAGACCCTGATGATAGGAAAGACTGAAGGCAGGAGGAAAAGGGGGTGACAGAGGATGAGATGGTTGGATGGCATCACCAACTCAATGGACATGAGTTTGGGCAAACTCCGGGAGATAGTGAAGGGCAGGGAAGCCTGATGTGCTGCACTCCATGGGGTCGCAAAGATGCACACATGACTGAGTGACTGAACAACAACAACAATTTGCTCAGGTAGCAAACTTTCAGCTCAGGAGAGGATACAGTAAGATTCAGATCTGGAGCTTTATAGCTGGACAAACATGAGTTAAAATCCTAGGTGCACTTTCTAGCTCTGATTGTTGGGGTTCCTCTCGCCTCTCTTTGATTCCAGAAAGGATGGTAATAATGAGTTCTACTTTGAAATTTTAGGAACTGAAAATAATCTGCAAATCACACAGCACAGCCCATTGCACAACAGGGGCTCAGAGTGGCATTTCCATTACTACTGTTGCAATGAATTTCACATTGGAAAAATCGATCTACTAGATTACTGTTGTGGGTCAGCCCCACTTTTGGAAGAATCATTCTTCAAGCTCTATGAGTCAGAAAGCAAAACGCTCTATGTAGGATGTCTCCAAAATTCTAGCAAAGAGAGAGATAGTCATCTGCCTTCAAGGAATAAAGAGCATTTTGGTGGCTTCAGTCAAGGAGCTTGGAGTAGAGAGATGGGTATTTGGGGAGGGGGCAGGAGAAGGAAGAAAGGGTCTTCCCAAATGGGCCCTTGAAATCTTCAGGAACATTTCACTATGTATGTTGAAGGAATTTTCTTTGTGAAAATCTACACAGGGAACTTCCCACCAAGATTAGTGAATGGCCAGCGTTCATTTCCTATTACTGTCTAAAACATTGGCATAGACTTGGCATTTACAATACACCCTCCATCACTTCAGCTTCTGTAGATCAGAAGTCTGGCTTAGGGAAACTGGGCTCTCTGCCCAGGGTCTCTCAAAGTCTGAAATTGAGATGATGGCCAAGCTGCACTTTCACCTGCAGCTTCCTGCCCTCTTCAGAACTCACCGAGGTTGTTAGAAAAATCCAGATTCTTGTGGTTGTAGGACTGAAGTCCTCATTTTATTTCTGACTCTTGTCCTGGCAGCTCTCTCAGCTGTGTGGGGACACCTTCAGGTCCCAGTTAGCTGGCCTCCTTGTAATATGGCAGCCTACTCCTTCAAGGTCAGCAGCAGACTCCCTCTCCAAGTGAGTGCAATAGAATCATATATCACAGGGTAATTAAAGGGTGTCAGCTTTGCCATGTAAAGTAACCTAGATACTCACAGAGCTTGACCACACTCAGGTAGAGGAGATTATCCAGGGTGTGTAAGGTTCACAGCAGGCCTGAACTTTAGGAGCAGCAGAATTTTGCCTATAGCACAATTGAAGACCACAGACATACTCAGATGCAAAATCTGGAGACAGAAGAAAGCATGAGGAGTTTCACCCTTATACTTTTTTTTTTGGTGGGGGAGGGGCAGGAGGGATTTGAACTGCCAAACAGTATCACTATATAATTGAAAGTTAAAGCCATTTTTTTGTTTGTTTGTTTTGTTTGTAGAGTTATAAAAAAGGCAATCAGGCTGCCATCTGATGTATGCTTTTATTATCTTTATCCTCCAGATTCAGTTTTTCTTTTAGTGACTTGGTGTGGTATACAGAAGACCCAAAGAACATCCAAAGTTTGAAAAACCCATTTAAGAGCTTTTTGTTGTAATCTTCTTGCAGTAACCCTGCCTGTGTAGTTCTGTTTTATTTAAGTTCTAGAGTAAATAGTTTGTAGTAGGTGGCTTCCAGACAGTCAATGAATAAATTTAGGCATCAGGTCAACATTTCTCAAAATGTGACCCACAGAAGCCTTCTTGTGAGAATTCCATGATAAAAGAAATAAAGTAAATCCAATTTTGATGAAAGTCTGTGTGCTCTCACCTTGGATGGCTGTGTTCTGGTTTATGAGAGGCTCTGGAAGCTGTCAGAGTTGAGAGGATCATCTCCACCAGCATCTCCTAACGTCTCCTGGCTTTGGAACCCGTCTCCCCAGGAACCATCTGACATCCAGCAGAAAACTCTTTATATCCATCACAGAAGATAATTGAGAGTATACTGGTTTATGAAAAGGTTTTCCGCTAAATGACAAAGTCAAAAACATCTATTTATTCCTGAGTCTTACAGAAGGTGTTATCAGTGTTAATCCTTCAGTGAGTGGTAGGTAATTTGTACAAAACAGAGCTGGAGAGAATCAAAGAGAACTACACTGTGTATAAAGCAATGTGTTTAAAGAGAACAAAGAAGAATTGAAAGCAGATCCTCTTGGAATTTAATATCATGTTAAAAATGAAGAAAATGAGTGAATTGGCAAGAAAAAGATGAATTGGCCCATTAGATCACCGAATGCAGAACTTCTGCATCACCTAGGAAACATTGTAGCATCAGGGGAGGTATGAGAGGATGAGACATCCAGAGAGGATGTGATTTCTTCAAGGAGAGTTATTATTGGAGAATGTGTGTGAGGGGAAGGATATGAGCTCTAATATCCTATGACTCTAAAATAATTATTTGAAAGGAAGTTGAAACTGATAACTGGAAATCATGAATGTGACCCATAGGATATCTTTCTTTGGAAAATATGGGTTGGAAATATAAAAGATGCAGAATCAAAACATTTCATTTGCACTCACATCTGAGAGCTGTTCTTGCTCTTGGTGAACCAAAGGCATTCTTAGCAGATGAAGAGCTCTCTTGACAAATCTGGAAGATATGGATGGGAGACATCTTCAGTCTATTATCTCTAAGCCTACAAAGACTCAGGAAGGAAAGTGAACTTTATATCTCCCAGGTCATATGCTGGATAAGAGAGATAAAAGAAACATCTCAAGTGCCCTGGAGCTTAGTTGGGAGAGGCTGACATGATGATGGAAAGTTACCAGGTGATGGAGTGATAAATGTCATGTTAGAACAAAGCTCATGGGGCACTGGAAGCCTGTGGGAGATGCTCTAACCACATGGGAAGCTACAGGAAGCCTGCCCAGAACAGCATTTGTTTGAGATGACTCTTTAACAACAACGTGTTAACCTCCAGTATAGAACTATTACTAAATGTTGTCTTTGAATCACTAAGGAATCATCAGACTGAAGACATTTGGATATGATTTTGGTCTGTTCTTTTCTTCAAATTTTTGACACAATTCAATCTCTAAACTACTTCACCTGGAAAACAAAGTGTACCCATGCTTAATCTACCTCCGATACTGAGAAGATTGTATAAAGTTGTAATGGAAGATCATTCAGCTGTTTGTGTCAAAGTATTATAGACATTTTTGCCATTAAAATGTATAATATTCAGCTAATTGAATTGAGTCCAAGACTATCTATAAAATGAGATATTTGTCATCAGATCTTACATGAAACTACTTTTAAAGTATTTATGCTATGGTATTCTATTATATTTGGTAGTGATTTATCATTGATTCGGGCTTCCCAGGTGGTGCTAGCAATAAAGAAGCTGCCTGCCAATGCAGGAGACATAAGAGATGCGAGTTCGATCCCTGGGTCAGGACGATCCCCTGGAGAAGGAAATGGCAACCCACTCCAGTTGGTGGGCTACAGTCCATACAGCCACAAAGAGTCAGACACAACTGAAGGGACTTAGCTCATTTATCTTGATTATAAAAACACACTCTTTGCATAAGCACTGGGCTTAATTATTTTAAATATTAATAAAATATTAATCATGTGTTCATAAGTTTGTAGCCTATTAGTATGTGTTTATATATGTGTACAACTCACTGTTGTATTATAAACAAATTATTTAGAATAATAGTGATAATATTTTTATAATTATAATTGCTGACTAGTATCAAAACAATATGCTGTAAATATCTTGGGCATTAATTTTAATTTAATACAGACATATTCAAGATAGTCTCTTATGTCTTCTTCCTAAATACCTTTTGAAAACTGTTTTTCACACCATCCCAAAACAGCAAACTACACTTTGCTTTTTTCCCTCAAGCTCATGTGAAACATTCTCTAGGACAGACCATGTTTTAGGCCACAAAAGAAGTCTTAATAAATTTTAAAGGTTTGAGATCATAAAAAAGTACCTTTTCTCAACCAAAATGGAATGAAACTGGAAATCAGTAGCAAAATGAGGACACAAAATATTGTAAATATGTATTTAAATAATCAGTGTGTCAAAAGAGAAATTACAAGGAAAGCCAGAAGCTATCTTGATGTAACTGAAAATAAAACGCTGCACACCTAAACTTACAGGCTGCAGCAAAAGCAGGGCTAAGAGGGGAATTTATAGCTGTCAATCATTTTTAAGAAGATCTCAAATCAACAACCTAACTTTACACTTTTAAAGAACTAGAAAAAGTAAGAACCAACTAAATCCAAATCTAACAACAGAAGGAAGTTAATACATAGTAGAGAGAGATAAAGTAGAGAATAGAAAACAATAGAGAAAATCAGTGTGGGAGAAAGATCAACAAAATTGAAGAAGGTTTAGTAGGATTAACTATGAAAAGCATTTGTTTTGCAATTGAACATTCAAAATGTATCATTGTGCCCTTTTCTTCTTATTGTGATAGATAAAATTAAAATGTCATAATAAAACAAAAATACATATCATCATTATTAGTCATGCAAATTTATTGTGAATGTATTTGTAAATGTCATTTCTGTGACACAGAGTTGTTGATTTTTACAAGCAGTAATCCCTGCTCCTCCATCTACTTCAATACTTTACTGCTCACAGAAATAGACACTGAAAATGAGAAAATCCAAGGATATGATTGCTTAGAAAGAGAAAGAAAATACATAGGTGCATTGTGTAGGATTAAGTTCAATTTTTTGTATGTGAAACAACCACATCAGCTTTTCGAGAGGCGTTTATAAACACAAATGCACCAATGAATGCCTCTGAGGAAATGATCTTTTCCCCCAATACAAGCTCTATGCTTTTGGCACCATGAACAGAGACTCAGGAAGATATGCATTTTTGTCCCAGTTCTGCCACTATGTCACAAGGTCTTGAACAGTATTGCTAAATTATCTACACTTCAAGGAAAAACCAATGCAATATTGTAAAGTAAAAAATAATAATAATAACAAATCAAATCAACAAAATTAGAAATGAAAAAGGAGATGTTATAACAGACAATGCAGAAATGCACAGGATTATAAGAGACTATTAACAACTATATGGCAATAAAATGGGTAACCTGGAAGAAATGGACAGATTCTTAGAAAAGTCCAATCTTCCAAGACTGAACCAGGAAGAAGTAGAAATTATGAACAATCCCAATTACAAGCACTGAATTTGAAGCTGTGACCAAAAATCTCCCCAAAAAACAAAAGCCCAGGACCAGATGGCTTCACAGGAAAATTCTATTAAACATTTAGAGAAGAGATAATGCCTATCCTTCTAAAACTCTTTCAAAAAATTGCAGAGGAAGGAACACTTCCAAACTCATTCTACGAGGCCACCATCACCCTGGTACCAAAACCAGACAAAGACGACACAAAAAAGAAAACTACAGGCCAATATCATTGATGAACACAGATGCAAAAATCCTCAACAAAATTTTAGCAAACAGAATTCAGCAGCACATTAAAAAGCTCATACACTATGATTAAGTTGGGTTTATTCCAGGGCGCAAGGATACTTCAGTGCACACAAATCAATCAATGTGATATACCATATTAATAAATTGAAAGATAAAAACCATATGATAATCTCGATAGATGCAAAAAAAGCCTTTGCAACAAAATTCAGCACCCATTTATGATTAAAACTCTTCAAAAAATGGGCATAGTTACCTTAACATAGTAAAGGCCATATATGATAAGCCTACAGCAAACATTATTCTCAATGGTGAAAAACTGAAAGCATTTCCTGTTAGATCAGGAACAAGACAAGGTTCTTGTTCACCACTACTATTCAACATTGTTCTGGAAGTCCTAGCTACACCAATCAGAGAAGAAAAAGAAATAAAAGGAATCCAGATCAGAAAAGAAGAAGTAAAGCTCTCACTGTTTGAAGATGACATGATACTGTACATAGAAAACCCTAAAGATAGTATCAGAAAATTACTAGAACTAATCACTGAATTTAGCAAAGTTGCAGGATACAAAATCAATACACAGAAATCACTTGTATTTCTATATACTAACAATGAAAAAATCAGAAAGAGACACTAGGGATCAATCCCATTAACCATTGCAACAAAAAGAATTAAATATCTAGAATTAAATTTACCTAAGAAGACAAAAGAACTGTACACAGAAAATTATAAGGCACTAATGAAAGCAATCAAAGATGACATAAACAGATGGAGAGATAGTCCGTGTTCCTTGGTAGGAAGAATCAATACTGTGAAAATGACTATACTACCAAATGCAATCTACAAATTTAATGCAATCCCTGTCAAATTACCAATGGCATTTTCCACAGAACTAGAACAAAATATTTCATAATTCATATGGAAATACAAAAGACCCCAAATAGCCAAGTCAGTCTTGAGGAAAAAAAAAAAAAATGGACCTGGAGGAATCTATCTTCCTGACTTCAGGTTATATTACAAAGCTAGTCATCAAGACAGCATGGTACTGGCACAAAAACAGAAATATAGACCAATGAAACAAGATAAAAAGCCCAGAAATAAACCCATGCGGCTATGGGAACCTTATTTTTGACATAGAAGGCAAGAATATACAATAGGGCAAAGATAGCCTCTTCAATAAATGGTCCTGGGAAAACTGGACAGCTACATGTAAAAGAATGAAATTAGAACACTTCCTAACACCATACACAAAGATTAAACTCAAAATGAATTAAAGACCTATATGTAAGACCAGAAACTATAAAACTCTTAAAGGAAAACAAAGGCAAAACACTAGATGACATAAATCAAAGCAAGATCATCTGTGACCCACCTCCTAGAGTAATGGAAATAAAAACAAAAGTAAACAAGTGGGACCTAATTAAACTTAAAAGCTTTTGCACAGCAAAGGAAACTATAAGCAAGGTGAAAAGACAACCCTCAGAATAGGAGAAAATAATAACAAATGAAACAACTGACAAAGGATTAATTTCCAAAATATACAAGCAGCTCATACAACTGAATACCAGAAAAACAAACAACCCAATCAAAAAGTGGGAAAAAGACCTAAACAGACATTTCTCCAAAGAAGACATACAGATGGCTAACAAACACATGAAAAGGTGCTCAACATCGCTCATTATTAGAGAAATGCAAATCAAAACAACAATGAGATATCACCCCATACCGGTCAGAATGGCCCTCATCAAAAAGTGTACAAACAATAAATGCTGGAAAGGGTGTGGAAAAAAGGGAACACTCTTGCCCTGTTTGTGGGAATGTAAATTGATACAGCCACTGTGGAAGATGGTAGATTCCTTAAAAAACTAGGAATAAAACCACCATATGACCCAGCAATCCCACTCCTAGGCATATACCCTGAGGAAACCAAAATTGAAAGAAACACATGTATCCCAGTGTTCATTTCAGCACTATTTACAATAGCTAGAACATGGAAGCAACCTAGATGTCCATCCACAGATGAATGGATAAAGAAGTTGTGGTATATATACACAATGGAATATCACTCAGCCATAAAAAGGAAAATATTTGAGTCAGTTCTAATGAGGTTGATGAACCTAGAACCTATTATACAGAGTGAAGTGAGTCAGAAAGAGAAAGATAAATACCATATTCTAACACATATATACAGAATCTAGAAAAATGGTACTGAAGAATTTATTCACAGGTTAACAGTGGAGAAACAGACATAGAGAATAGACTTATGGACATGGGGAGAGGGGAGTGGAGGGTGAGATGTATGGAAAGAGTAACATGGAAACTTACATTACCATATGTAAAATAGATAGCCAATGGGAATTTGCTGTATGGCTCCGGAAACTCAATCAGGGGCTCTGCATCAACCTAGATAGGTGGAATGGGGAGGGAGTTCCAAAAGGGAGGGGATATATGTATACCTATGGCTGATTCATGTTGAGGTTTGACAGAAAAGAGCAAAATTCTGTACAGCAATCATCCTTCAATAAAAAGTAAGTTAATTTAAAAAAATTGTCTATACTTCAAAGTTCCCCTTTGTACAATTTGAGTCTGAGTCCCATAGTCTATTTCTTTTCCTAACCCAAATTTACAATCATATTTTATAAGAATTCCTGCTGCATTCTTTAGTTACTGTGTTTTTCTTTTCATTGTAAAGATACAATTACTCTGAGAGTGAAGTACTCTCTTTTGAACTAATTTGGTACAATTGGATGGTCTTTTAAGTGTGTAGGTCATCACATGCAACTTGAAAACTGCTCATTTTTCATTCTTATAATTACCGCCAAAGACTATGAAAAAGAGCTTGCATTGAAATATGACCTAGTGACATTTTGCAAAATGCAAACATTTTGCATTTTAGTAACACAACTCATGGAATGAGTAGCCTAGTGCAAATGAGAGAACTTGAATCAATATTATACTTGTTACCTTTAGCTACATGATTTAATAGTCTAGTGAAATAATAAATCTAGTACTCAGAGAAGTCACTATTACATCTGACTGAAAGTGCCTGTGTTACAGCTTTTATTAAAGTGAGCATTGTCCATAAGTCCTTGGAATAATAATTCTTGAAATGCCTAAAAATAGGTCATTGTGACTGTATGTTAATTGCCATACTTTTCCATGACATGCAGTTATCTAAGGCTTATTTTACTTACTATATTTTTGTAGATAAATGCAAATCAAATGCACATTTACAACAAACAAATAAGTATTAAAACTTTAATTAGGCGGCATCCTTATATTTAAATGAGAACTATTTCCAGAAATAATTTAACCCAGGTGTTTTCTGTCTGTCAACTGTAAGTTTGAGGGGAAGAAATAGTCTGAATAATTTTACATCCATTGTTTCAGGCCTTAAAGTTTCCCAGCTGCAAGGATCTTTCTGTCTCAGGTCCAGCTACTCTGCCCTACAAGATACTGAAATAGTCAGTTGACATAAACTTGTATTTTGAAATTCAAGGTATGTTGTATAGTTTACTGAATGTCACTCCCTGATATATTTTATGGGACTGGAGTGGAGATTGTGAGGAAGATGGGCCAAGAAAGTCACTTCAGTTCAGTCACTCAGTCTTGTCAGACTCTTTGCGACCCATGAACTGCAACAAGCCAGGCTTCCTTATCCATCACCAACTCCCGGAGCTTGCTCAAACTCATGTCCATCAAGCTGGTGATGCCATCCAACCACCTCATCCTTTTTCATCCCCTCATCTTTCTGCCTTCAATCTTTCCCAGCATCAGGGTCTTTTCCAGTGAGTCAGCTCTTCGCATCAGGTGGCCAAAGTATTGGAGCTTCAGTTTTAGCATCACTCCTTCCAATGAATATTCAGGACTGATTTCCTTTAGGATTGACTGGTTGAATCTCCTTGCTGTCCAGGGGACTCTCAAGGGTCTTCTCCAACACCACAGTTCAAAAGCATCAATTTGGCACTCAGCCTTCTATATGTTCTGACTCTCACATTCATACGTGACTACTGGAAAAATCACAGCTTTGACTAGACGGACCTTTGTTGGCAAAGTAATGTCTCTGCTTTTTAATATGCTGTCTAGTTTGGTCACAGCTTTTCTTCCAAGAAACAAGCATCTTTTAATTTCATGGCTGCAAATTCTCTTAGGAAGCCCCTGTTCTTCGAGTCTCAGGGGCTGGAGGAGGTATAGTCAGAATAGATATGTCTGCCCTCGTGCCCACCACCATCTTCTGTCCCCATGAGCTCTACCTGCCATGCTCTCAGGCGTTCCATGGTCCTTTGTAGTTTTCGCCCTTAATCTTGTGAAAATTAAGAGAGAAGCATTTTGCCACCCAGTTCTAACAAAGCACCTCCACAGTATAGGGAAACCTAGTTATTTAAAATGCAGCTGTATGTATCCCTTTTCACAATATAGTTCAGAATTCAGCACTTGGTTTGAATGTCTGTGCAACAAATCAGATTTTCATTCTACCAGAGGGCTTCGCCATGTGAAGGAATTTTATATCAACACTCTTTGTAAAATGAATAATCATTTTTCATCCTACATTAAATCAGTGGTTCTCAAACAGGGGTGATGTCCCCCCACTTCCCATGGATATGGCAATGTCTGGAGATACTTCAGGTTGTTATAGGCTGGTGAGAAGCATCTTCAGAGCCGAGTGGACAGAAGCCAGCAGGCCAAGAGGCACAGGCCAGCTCTGCCCACAGGGATTGTCTGGCCAGGATGTCAGTCATGGCCACTTTGAGAAACCTAGTCCTAACTGTGTCTGCTGCTGCTAAGTCACTTCAGTCGTGTCTGACTCTGTGCGACCCCATAGACGGCAGCCCACCAGGATCCCCCGTCCCTGGGATTCTCCAGGCAAGAATACTGGAGTGGGTTGCCATTTCCTTCTCCATAACTTGTTGAATTAAGGAATGCACACCAACTGTTATCAAACAGGACAGGTTTGTCACTTTTCATGTTGAAGTAATAAGCAATTCCACAGGAAGTTTAAAAAGTACAGAAAGAACGTGTACCTGTCTCTCAGACTCTCCAGGAGGATAATGACGCAGCTGCTTATGGGACAACAGTAAGACCAGGAAGCTGACAGTGATGTCATCTACAGGTTTCACCATGTCTCACATGCACTGTGTGGTTCTGTGACATCTCTGCACTTGTATTTGACCACCACAGTCAAAGTGAAGAACTGTTGAGACTTCTCTGGTGGTGCAGTGGCTGGAACTCCACACTCCCAGTGCAGGGGTCCAGGCCTGATCCCTGGTCAGGGAACTAGATCCCATTTGCCACAACTAAGACCCGTCTCAGCCAAATAAAGAAGTAATTTTTTTTTTTTTTGTTCTTTTTTTAGAAAAGGCACACAACTGTTTCATCACCAGGAAGACCTCCCCTGGGACACTGCCGTGTAGCTGCACCATCACACTGTCTGGCTCTGATTTTTATCAGCCTCTATTTTGCAGCTCTGTAATTTTTCATTTCCAGAATGTTATATAAATGAAAGCATATGCTAGGTAACCTTTCCAGATTGGCTCTTTGAAAGGGCAGGAGTACTTTTAAAAATAAGAAACGAATATTATGTCAGACACTTGACCTGAATTTTCCCATTAAAATTTCACATTGGCTCCCTGTATCAATTAGGAATTGTATTTGACTCTGAGTCATGAAAGAGCAGAAAATACTGGCTTATAAAATTAAGGAGCTTTTTTATGTGGTGAAAAATGTGGAGATAGATTTTCAAGATTAAGTTGTCTTCATATAATTTCTGGGTTCTTTTTGGCATTTTATCTGCTCTCCTAGTAGTTGACTGTCTGACCTGTACAAGAGAGAGCTGCCGTCTCAGCCACGTTCTCTCGGAAGGAAGAAGGGAGACAGAATGGGACAGTCTTGCCCCTGAGGCTTCTAAGAAGCCTCACCCAATTCCACTTACATGTCTAACAAAGATTTGTTACCTGGACACCCCCAGTGGAGACAGGTCCTTGGAAACATGTGTTGACACTCCAAAGAAGAGCAAGGATGGGTAATTAAGAGAAAGCAAGATAGATGGTGTTATGTAGGCAACTAGAGTTGTCTACCACAAACCTATACACCAATTTTACATGTAAAGGAACTGAGTATTAGACAGGTTGACATTGAAGGCAACCCAGTTAATAAAGGGTAATTTGGCTTTGAAGTCAGGTCTGAGTGATCCCAAACCCACAGTTTCAGTCACTCTGCTTTCTGTAGGTCTCGTGGGCTCCCCACTGAGATGAAGGTGAGATTAGGAAACCGGAGAACAATGGATCTGTAGTAGTCTGGCTCTTCCGAGAGACAGAACCAGTAGGGTGCATGTGTGTGAGTGAGAGCTGAGATTTATTATAGCAGCTGGCCCACACGATTATGGAAACTAGGAACTGTTGCTGTCTGTAACCCAGGAGAGCCAGTGAGGAAGGCCAGGAGACCAGCATCCTGTCTCAAGCTGGCAGGAAGAGCAAATTCAACCTCCTCGCACCTTTTTGTTCCACTTGGTCCCTCAGCAAGTTGGACGGTGCCTCCGCATTGGGGAGGGAAATCTGCTTTTCTCAGTCTTCCTATTCAAATGCCAGGAACACCCTCACAGACACACCCAGGAATACAGTCTGAACGGGCACTGGGCCTCCAGTGGGCCAGTCAAGGTGAAAGGTAAAATTGCCCACCACAGTGCCACCCTCTCGTGCCAGAAAACTGACCTTGTCAGAGATACCTGGGAGCCTCTTCCTCACAAAGGAGAACACAATGCAAGAGGCACCAAAAGAGGAGAATGTGAGTTAATCTCCAGGGTCCACCTGGATGATATCAAACACACATGGGCACAGAATTCACTTCTCAGGGCAAGGATAATTTGCCTCCTTACGTCTTTTCTGTTTCCTTTTAGGTGAGGCTGGTCTAGACCAGGGGTCCCCAACCTCTGGGATCTAATGCCTGATGATATGAGGTGGAGCTCATACAATAATAATAGAAATAAAATACACAAAAATGTAATACTCTTGAATCACCCCCCACCCCCGCTCAGTCATACCCCCATCCCAATCTATGGAAAAATTGTCTTCCACAAAACTGATCCCTGGTTCCCAAAAGAGTGGGGACCACTGGGCTAGACCTACTATGAACTCCAAAACCTTCTTACTGACCAGTGAATAGTCTGTGATGTCTATGAAGGTAGGCGTTCGCAGTCCCTCTGACTCTGTCTGCATCAAGCAGAAGATATAAAATATTGATGGGAAGTTACTATGGGAGAATTAAGTCTATTATCTATAAGATAACATATTACCTTAGAATGAATGCAAGACAGTGATTCATCAGTGGCATTCCTGGGCCTTTACTGTTCGTAGGAGTTTTGTTTGACTGTTTTATGTCTGACACTTAGTCCAGATAGCAAATTCTACAGAATAACCAATCTACAACAATATATTTGCTGTATATAAACTGTGTAGGAAGTTTAACCACTTATAATTTAAAATATACTTACCTTTGGAGAGGGCTTTATTTCTCCCAACTCACACAAAAGGGATTTGAATTGTCCATTTACACAAAAATTATTCTCCAAATATTTTCCCTCTCTGAAAGAATATGTCTTTTTATATTTGTTTTTCCTATGATAGCTTTATGTTATAAGACAAATTGTATTCTATAGAGAATTTAGGAAGGGAAAACTATTTATTCTTATGACTGATAGAGAAATGTCAAAAATCCTGCCTGGGGCTATTATCTATAAACACAAGTTAAATACCGCCTTGCTGCTTCCAGTGTCTGAGTGAGAGCACAGGTAATTTCTTTAACCTGAATTGATGACTCAGCATTTTGATCTGTCTTTGAAGCTAGGCATATCCAGGTTACTAATAGTTTGATCTGGAGTAAGTTATTTAAGCTGTACAATGTGTTTGCACAACTAAAGAGATGGGCTGCTTCTACCATTTTGAAAGAGCTGTTGCCAAGTTTATAACAATGTATGTGAGGCGACCGGGGTGTGCCCCGTGTGTTCTGTCATGGAAACCCAGATGATGACATTCCCTAATGGAGGCTTTGTGACCTGGGGCACAGTCCCTGCATTAGCTTTGTGGTGAGCAGCCAAGTGCTCCATTAGAAATTCTCACAGTGCCCTGTTCCCATTCATTTCCTCTTAAGAAGTGCTTTACAACATATAGATGTTAAAATCTGTACAGGTCTTAGGAAACTGAGTAAATAGAGCAGCATTTAATTCCATCGATCGTTGTTGTGATAAGAGTGACAGTGTGTCAGGAAAGAGGCTTTGAAGGTACAATAAGCACCTCAGTGACAGGCTTCCTCCTCTGTTGCCTGAAGTGTCAAAGGCTTCCACCAGGATTTTCAGAGTAAAATCAATGCCGTGATACAGTGCTTCTTATCATAGAGGATGGCCTGCTACGTCCCGCTACCAGTTATATAGCTCAGCTTGCAGATTTTTGTGAACTCAGGGCCCGAGATATCACCATGATTACCTTGAAATTAAACCCACTGTAGAATCATGATCCTTACTCAGCTTCCCAGAGTGCTTTTGAAATGCTGCCCTTCTCAGTGAAAATGCTAATTCCCTCTCACCTGGCCTGCTGCTGGGAGAGTTCCTAGTCCAAATGCTGTTCAGGCTCTCAGCTCACAGCAACACCATCTTGCCCAGAGAAGGTCAGGCTCTGGGTGGTTTCTGACTGGCACAGTCCCAGACAGACCAGAAAATGCTGCTGTTAATGCTACAGGATCCAAGACTCGCTGTGAATAGCTTGTGATGTATACACAAATAATGCAGTAAATTGGGGCTTAAAATGAGATACTCACCATCAATGAGACACTACAGCATGGCCTGTAGAATGGCCAGAATCCAGAATCCTAATCCTACTGTCAGGGGAGTGTAATCTCCTTGGTTCTATCTCACCTCAAAAAAGATTTGAAGTGATGGACGTTAAAGCCCTTGGCGTGTGACAGCTCTCAGACAGATTGTATTATAGTTCTCAGATAGATCAATTTTATTTAGAAAATAAAGGAAAATACTTCCTTGAGGCATGAGGGAATGCCGACCCAAAAGACGTGAAGAGAGAGAGCGAGCGCGTGCATGCGGGAGAGAGAGAGAGCGCCCCGGCCCTTTGGCTCCTCTTTTTATATGTTTTTTCCTCCCCTTGGGCCTGCCCTGTGTAAACTGGGCTAGCCAGGAGTGCCGTTTATTCTACCCGACGTCCTCACTCCGGTCCTCGGACCTTCCTTTGTTCTATTTTTGGGGGTTTTTCCCTTTTTTTGTCTTTTAGCCACCGCCATGCTGGACTCCTTTTTCCTATTCTAACTACCTAACACTACCAAATGCCAGTGAGGATGTAGAGCAAAGGGACCCTCATTCATTGCTGGTGGGACTGCAAAACCACACAGTCATTTTGAAAGATAGTTGGGAAGTTTCTTATAAAACTGAATATTCTATACACTTTCTGTACAGTCCAGGAATACTTGTTGGTATTTACCAAAAGGAGTTGAGAATTTATGTCCACACACAAACCTGCACACAAATGTTTAAAGCAGCTGTATTCATTGTTGCCAAAACTTGGAAGCAACCAAAATGCCCTCTGTGGGTGAATGGATAAGTAAATTGTGGTACATTCAGACAAGGAAATAGTCTGCACTGAAAAGAAACGAGCAAAAAGGGAGAAAAAAGAAATGAGACATTAAGCCATGAGAAGCCACAAAGGAAAATTAAATGCATAATACTAAGCTTAAAAAACCGATCTGAAAAGGCTATATACTATATGATTCTAACTATGTGACTTTCAGGGAAAGTAGTATAGAGACAATATAAAAATGAGTGGTCTTCAGGGGTTGGGGGATGGAGGCAATAACAGGTGGAGCATAGAGGATTTTAAGGGCAATGACACTACTCTGTTTGATACCATCGTGTTGAATATATGTCACTATATGTTTGTCCAAACCCATAGGCTGTGCAAGACCAAGAGGGAAACTTAAACTACGGACTCTTGGTGATGATGACATGTCCATGTAGGTTCATCAGTCATAATAAATGTTCCATCTGGTGGAGATGTTAATAATGGGAGAGGCTGTGCCTGTATGGGGACAGGAGGTGTTTGGGAGATTACTATATTGACCACTGTAAAGAGAATAAGGTCCTAAACAGTAAGTAAATGAAAACAGGGACTATTGCATAATACACAGACACTATATGAAAATCAGACATCAGTATCTATAAGTAAAGTTGTGTTAGAAAACAAACAACAAAGAGATATTCTTTCTAGTTAGCTTCTAACAGTCTGCAGAGCATGAGCCAAGCAGAAACATTCATAGGTTGGATTAGAAGTAAAAGCATGGCTGATATTTACACAATGTCATTTCCCTGGGGCACACAGTGAGTACACAGCCATATAATTTTAGGAACATTTTTACATTAAACAATACTGAGTTGACTCTTTTTTTTAACTCTATCAAAAATGGTTTATAAACACAATAATTTTTATTTAACTATAGTTAAGATATAACATTGTGTTCGATTGTGGTATACAGCTTCATATTTCTTTATATTATAGGTTATTACAAGATATTGAATGCAGTTCCCTTTGTTAGATAGGAAATCCTTTTTGTTTATTAAGTATCATAATATTGAAATAAAAATGAGGTTGTCAAAGTTAAGCAAACTAATAGCATACCTTGAGAAGTCTCTAAACACGGGTGATTTGGTTTTCACCTTAGAAATCACATGTCTTGAATGTGCCTATGTGTCTGTGTGTTTTGTGTACTACACTGCCTTTCTGAGCTCCCTTCCACAACTGGGCAATCTGGACTATAAGGGGCTTACTCTCTCTGAGGCTTAAGTTCTATAACTAGGTTGGAAGCACGTGGATTTCTAATCAAAACATCTCTTCCAAAATTCTGTGTCCCGTACTCTGAGTGAGAATGGAATGTTACAACAGGATAGAATAATTTGGGTAAAGCAAAAATAATTATTGTTGTTGTTCATTGAGATGATAGGATGGCATCACTGACTTGATGGACAAGAGTTTGGGCAAACTCCAGGAAATAGTGAAGAACAGGGAAGCCTGGTGTGTTGTAGTCCTTGGGGTCACAAAGAGTTGGACATGACTTAGTGACTGAACAATAACAACTTTTGTCAGCAAAGTGATGTCTTTTCTTTTTAATATGCTGTCTAGGTTTGATATACCTTTTTTTTTTTCCCAAGGAGCAAACATCTTTTAATCTCATGTCTGCAACCACCATTACAGTGATTTTAGAGCCCAAGAAATTAAAATCTGTCACTGTTTTCACTTTTCCCCCATCTATTTGCCATGATGTGATGGGACCAGATGCCATGATCTTAGTTTTTTGAATGTTGATTTTTAAGCCAACTTTTTCACTCTCCCTCTTCATCAAGAGGCTCTTTAGTTCTTCTTCACTTTCTGCCATTAGAGTGGTATCATCTGCATATCTGAGGTTGTTGACATTTCTCCCAGTAATCTTGATTCCACCTTGTGCTTCCTCTAGCCCAGCATTTCTCATGATGTACTCTACATGTAAGTTAAATAAGCAGGGTGACAACATACAGACTTAACATACTCCTTCCCCAATTTGAACCAGTCTGTTGTTCCATGTCCGTTTCTAACTTTTGCTTCTCATCCTGCGTACGGGTTTCTCAGAAGACAGGTAAGGTATTCCCTTCTCTTTAAGAATTTTCCACAGTTTGTTGTGATCCACACAATCAAAGGTTTTAGCATACTCAAGGAAGCAGAAGTAGATGTTTTCTGGAATTCCCTTGCTTTTTCTGTAATTCAATGGATGTTGGCAATTTGATCTCTAGTTTCTTTGCCTTTTCTAAATCAAGCTTATATATCTGGAAGCTCTCAGTTCATATACTGCTAAAGCCTAGCTTGAAGGATTTTGAACATTACCTTGCTAGCATGTGAAAGGAGTGCAATTGTAGCATAGTCTGAATATTCTTTGGCATTGCCTTTCTTTGTGATTGGAATGAAAATTGACCTTTTCCAGGTCTGTGGCCATTGCTGAGTTTTCCAAATTTGCTGGCATATTGAGTTCAGCACGTTCACAGCATCATCTTTTGGGATTTGAAATAACTTAGCTGGAATTCCATCACCTCCACTAGCTTTGTTCGTAATGATGCTATCTAAGGCCCACTTGACATCATACCCCAGGATGTCTGGCTCTAGGTGAGTGACCACACCGTAGTGGTTCTCTGGGTCATTAGGACCTTTTTTATATAGTTCTTCTGTATATTCTTGCCACTTCTTCTTAATATCTTCTGCTTCTTAGTATCTTCTGTTAGGGCCTTGACATTTCCATTTGTTATTTTGCCCATCTTTGCATGAAATGTTCCCTTGGTATCTCCAATTTTCTTGAAGAGATCTCTAGTCTTTCCAATTGTATTGTTTTCCTCTATTTCTTTGCATTGTTCACTTAAGACGGCTTTCTTATCTCCCCTTGCTATTTTCTGGAAGTCTGCATTCAGATAGGTATATCTTTCCCTTTCTCCTTTGCCTTTCACTTCTCCTCTTTTCTCAGCTGTTTGTAAGACCTCCTCAGACAACCACTTTGCCTTCTTGCGTGTCTTTTTCTTGGGGATGTTACCACAGTTATTGCAGAGTTTATTGTAGATATGTAACCACACTGTGGCCTCCTTATAGCAAAAGGGTTATGAGTGAAGACATTGAGTTGGATAGATGTGGCATTTTCAAATTTGCAGCACCTCTGACTACAAATACCAAAGCACACAATGTGTTTAGATGCCTGAATCTTTGTCCTCTCTAAGACATGTAATTTATTTCTTAGAAGATGGTCTTCTAAGTTAAGTCTTCTAACTTAAGAAGTTAAAACAGAAAACACTACTAAGTTAGTTTGAATATTTGGAAGCATTAATGTAATTATTTACTTGAGAGAAGAGGTCATCACTTATGTACTGTATTGCTAATAGTTGTGTGTGTGTGTGTGTGTGTGTGTGTGTGTGTGTGTTATTCATTTCACCACTCAAGAACTAACTAGGGCATCTATGCCTTCAACTCAATTCAGATGCTAAGCAAAATAAAGTTAATTTTAAATCTACCTACACACTTATCTGAACCATGTAGCTTAGGTTCTTATGCAACACAGAAATTTAACTAACCCTACGTATCTAAGCTTCAAATGTTGTTTGTGTTTACCACTTTTCAGGAAGAGCTCCTACTTTCCTATCATTATCAAGGTCACGGATAACAGTCTCTGAAGACTAGTCACATGACTTTGAAAGATATAATAAAATATCATTAAAATATTGGAATAGAGTTGCTCAACTTCCCTTTCTGCTATTTTTGTGACAATAAACTGGATGAAAAACTTTGAAATTTAACACTGTTTTCTTCTATCCTTTCAACATTTTCCTCTTTCAATGTACTTTCATAGGACTATAGATTTTATTTTTCAGTAAATTAGATGGATGTTGTAAAAACTTCTAAAAATTCTGCTAGCAGCATTAATATATAACAAATATAATTAAGATTTGGTCTTACTTATAGGAAGATAAGCTCTTCTCAGGATAAGCATACATGCTCTGTTGCCAAATCATGTCTGACTCTTTGTGACCCCCATGGTCTATAACACACCAGGCTCCTCTGTCCATGGGATTTCCAAGACAGGAATACTGGGATGGGTTGCCCTTTCCTCCTCCTGGGGCTTTCCAGGTGGCACTAGTAGTAAAGAACCCGCCTGCCAATGAAGGAGACATAATAGATGCAGGTTCGATTCCTGGGTTGGGAAAATCCCCTGGAGGAGGGCATAGCAACTCACTTTAGTATTCTTGCCCAGAGGGTCACCACGGACAGAGGAGCCTAGCTGGCTACAATCTATAGGGTCAAGAAAGGTCAGACATGACTGAAGGGACTTGGCACGCATCCTCCAGGGGATCTTCCCAACCCAAGGATCAAACCCATGTCTCCTGTATCTCCTGCATTGGCAGGTGGGTTCTTTATCACTGAGCCACCTGGGAAGTCCTCTTAGGATAAGACATTACCATAATTTAGGACAATTCTATGCTACAGTCCATGGGGTCACAAAGAGTCAGACATGACTGAGCACACAAACATACTTGCAAGACTTAGAACAGAAACGCATTGAACAGAGTTACTACTTACTGAGCAGCTACTGTGTGCTAGTTGTCTTATGTTCCACATTTCTTCTTTGTTAAAAATCCTACAACACTTCACAGATGAGGAACTTGTAAAGATTAGAGATCTTTTCATCATTCTTTTAGCTCTGCCTAACTTTAATACATAAATATCAAAGTAGAATTGTGCCATTCTGGGTTACATGTCAGCCGTGTGTTACGTGGATAAGGAGTGATGAAGTCCATTGCTCTTGTCCAAGCATAGAATAACTGGGCAACTAAAAAATAAAATGATTAAAGATAACTCGCATAGGAAGTGTGGTCAAGAAATGCCTATACTTCTCAGAAGGATACTATAAGTCATGCTTACCTGTAGTTGAATGATTTTGCTTCTGATTTGCATTTTTGGACTGTTGCTTTTAAATGCTTGTGTGCCTTGCTCATCCTGTAGCTATGAAATGGTCACAGAAGGTATCTTAAGTATTCTGAACTTTCTTTACACCCTGAGTATTAACCCCTCATACTCTGGGTGGATTTAAACATATTTGAAAATAAAGCAAGTGGGTTATAGCCAGTTTTAGAGACAAAAGCAAATGCATGGAGATTAAAGCTACAGAGAATATTTAAGTGGAAATAAAAAAAAATAAAAGATTGAACAAGTTTGTTTGTCCTTGATGATCAGCTCCTCTGCCAGAAATAAGGATACTCAAGATCTGAAGAAATTTCGGAAGATTTGGGGGTATTTTTGAAGAGGTTGAATAAGGAAACATATCTACTAGAGGCAGTCATAAGCATCAAATTCTCATTCTTTCCAATAAGTACATAAAAATAGCAAGCAGGACAAGCTGTCATTGAATGAGAAGACACAGCTATTTTTTAAGGAAAACCCATTACTGATAAAGCATAGCTTCCATATGCAGAGAAAAAAAAGTGTTGATGATTTTTCCCATCAGAGATAATTAATCATAGTGTTTAAAATTAAGAAATGGTCATCTTGTTAAACATATATGCTTTTATTATTAATTTTAAGTCACCCAAATATTTGCACAGGAGACAGTAAAGCACAAAAGTCAATTCTCTAATTTTGGTTTGTAAAGGATTTTTTAAATGTTGCAATAAAAACAAAGGTTAGCTTGCCAATAGTTTAAAAGGAGATAGTTTATGTTCCAATTTTAAAATGCCATATTCTCAGTTTGAAACAGGAAAAATATGAGGAAATTCACTAATGATTCTTTTATGTGTTTTATGGATTCCTTTTAAGTACTACAGTTGTATTGTCACTAGCAGAACTGGAGATCTAAATGATATTTCTCAGGTTGACTTATAGAATGTGCATGGTGTCTGCTGCTGCTACAGCTGCTGCTAAGTCGTTCAGTCGTGTCCGACTCTGTGCAACCCCATAGACGTCAGCCTACCAGGCTCCCCTATCCTTGGGATTCTCCAGGCAAGAACACTGGAGTGGGTTGCCATTTCCTTCTCCAATGCATGAAAGTGAAAAATGAAAGTGAAGTCGCTCAGTTGTGTCCAACTCCTACTGACCTATCTAGAATGTGCATGGTGTCTAGTCTCCTCTAATAAGTAATTCCAGCAAACAGAATGCAAAATGAAGTGCTCAGTTCCCTAGTCCTGGCTGGAGTTTGAAAAAAGCAGCAGCAACTTATTTAAACTGTTCTATGGGGCATGGTTTGGAGAAGGCAATGGCACCCCACTCCAGTACTGTCTCCTGGAAAATCCCATGGACAGGGTAGCCTGGTAGGCTGCAATCCATGGGGTCACTAGGAGTCGGACACGACTGAGTGACTTCACTTTCATGCATTGGAAAAGGAAATGGCAACCCACTCCAGTGTTCTTGCTTGAAGAATCCCAGGGACGGGGGAGCCTGGTGGGCTGCCATCTATGGGGTCACACAGAGTTGGACACGACTGAAGCGACTTAGCAGCAGCAGCATGGGGCATAGTTAGTTGTTTCTCATTTGTTTCTTTTCTATCTTCCTTTCATTTTTGACATCCTACATTAACTCCAAATTCTGAGTTGTTTTGAAATGTTGTACTATTGCCTTCTAATTGACTCTTACGTGGAATAGTGCATTTTACTTGATGGAAATCATTAATCCTTACCTTTCAGTCATTTTTCAGTGTTCTTACTTGAATCTACTGATGACATTTAATAAAGACAATATTATTTCTACATGCTGTCAGAAAAAAAATCATATACACTTGCGTATCTTCTATCTACAATCCAATAGCATTTGAAATGTCTAAAATTAAATAGTCATTTTCTACATGTTGCTAATCTACAGCTCCATAGTTTAAGCTCCAGAATTTGCAACTATCCTCAGCTGCTGGCTAAATTAAATAATTATATTTTATATGATTTTCTTTTATTTAAAAGGAATACACACACACACACACACACACACACACACACATTCATTTAGGAAAATTGGAAGAGTGCAAAAAAGTAGAAAAAAAAGAGAATCAATCATTGGTCCATAATCCATTGATAGCCATGCAGCATTTTGGTCTATTTTTATACCAGAATTCCCTCTACATCAGCGTTTCTGGGTTCTAAGAAACTGCATTTTTAATAATATCACTAATTAATAATCACACAGAAGTTATTGATGTGGGTGGTCTATGGATTGTGTTTTGAGAAACATGCTACAAGATAATTTAAACTTCATGGATTCTGGAGAGAGAGAGTGAACATTTTCAATAAAAGAACAGTTCAAATTTGTTTAGAGAACAAAATTATAATGGACTGTTAAGGATGTATATGATGGATAATTTGAATGAAAGGAGAGTGAGCAATTACCAGACTGTTGATAAAGCCCAGCCCAAGAGCAAGGCACACGTTTGAATTAGAGCTAACTGAAATCTATTGAATGTGTAGTATGCATCACATACTATTTTAGGTGTTCTATGCATGTTCATTTCTTTCTTCCCTACAACAATCCTATTGTGATATTATTCTGCATGTCATGTAGATAAGGAAAGGGAAACATACATAACTGACTTTACTTACATAAATCATACAGCTTAGTAAACTACAAAACCAAAATTCAAGGCCAGAGGAGGTTCAGGACCTCTTCTGACCACCAGTGAGCCTGTTCCTACGTCATTTACAATCCCTAGAAAGCATATTTTGGGAGAACCCCAGTAAATTTACCATTCATCTATGACCACAGAAATAAGCTTTTTTGTTCTTAATTAGTCCATTTTTGTATGGGTAGCTATAGGCCAAACAATGTGTAAGCATTGTTCAAAATATTTTCTGAAATAAATATACAGATGTGGGATGTTTAAGTAGATTTGAAATGTAGTAAATTTTCTCTGCATGTTTGGTAGCTAGAACAAATTGTTGCCCAAGTTTTGCCATAGAATAAAATGTCAGAAAGAATCTTCTAGTATCAAAATCAAAAGCAGCCTTTATTCTACTAATTGACAAAAGTGACATGACAAGAACCATTCTTTTGTTTTGTTTTAGTAAAACTGAGAAGTTCAACCACTGGTGAAATCTTATGAATTTAATGAATAAAATCTAATTTATGAATAAGTAGTTTACTAGCTAGCAGTTCTTAGGGATGGAGTAGGTGAGCATGAGTATGTCCATAAAATAAACCATTCTTACCTTTAATGAATAAATCCATATAAAAAAATAAAAATTTCTAGAATCCTCAGGCATGCTGGAATGTTACAGATATTTGTGAGTATAATTTTTTCCCCTTATTCTGAAGGGCATCAACTTGGTTTTGCTTTGCACAACTTTAGAGCTGTTTTGGTTTATGCTAATGTGAGGCCATCAACCTTTGACTAGCTTTACAGTCTAAAGTTAAACCCTGTATATATGTGATAGTCCCAGGTTGTTTAGGTTAAATAGTATACCTGGGAAAGATAAGTGTATTGATTCAGCAAATATTTATGCACATACAGCGCTGAACCCAGTAGTTAAAAAAAGATAAGCAAAATGACTCCTGTTTTCTTAGATTTTTCATTCTAATTGGAAAGACAGAAAATGAGCAGATAGATGAATACATACATACATACATGGATACATAGATGGATACATGGATACACAGATACATAGATACATAGATAGATGGATACACAGATACATAGGTAAATACATAGACAGATGATGATTGATAGGTAGAAAAGAAAACAGATGTGAAGAGACTTGGAGGGGAAGAATACTAGGTAATAAGCATGACTGCTAGTGAACAGTGTAAGGATGGTATTCACAGGGTCAAAAAAGACCCTTGAGAAAAAATACTCAAATTGGATCCCTGTAGTAGGGGCAGCCACACCCAGGACTCAAGAGAGAACTTTCCAGGAAGAGGCAAACTATGTACAGTCCAGGAGCAAAGAGAGAACAATTAGACACAAAAGACCTAAAGGAGGGGAAATCCTGTCTTTTATATCAAGGTACAAATTTGCGATCAAATAATAGATCACTCTTAAAAGTCATAGTTTGAAGTATTAATTCATATTCATCATTAGCTATTTCTACCTGACTTTTTTTTTTCTTGATGGAAATTTGTATATTTCTAGAGTTTTCCTTCCAGGACAGGAGATATTTATAGACATAACTGAAGATGAATTAAAAATGAGTGAATGAACCGTGTAAAATGTCTGTGTAAACCATCGCTTTGTAGGGCTTGATTGAAGCAGGACTAAGGCCATCCATTCCCCTCATCCCATACATTGAAAGTGTCAGTATTTTCCTGTTTTGCACCTTATTCTCTTAACACACGTGTCAATCCCTCTACCTCCTGTTTACTTCGTAAATCCCAAGCTCTCAAGCTTCCTTTCCTTCATGAAACAGAAGTGGGTGACCATGATATGGAGGCATTTAAATAGCCTCACCAAAGCATATGTTGCTACCATCCATAATAGATAACTATAACAGTAGAACCTAGTCCACTACTGTTCAGGTGGCAACATCTCCCTACAAGCTTGACATGAGGTTGGGTGGCTGCCTCATTTACCCCTTTTTACAAATTGGCCAACTCTGGCCCTCAGGCCTGAATGGATTCACATTGCTTCACTGCAGGCTGTTACAGAAGTCAAGACAGAGTCAGGGTGTCAAAATGCTGATGGGAACCTCTAAGTCATGTGATTCTTTAGTTAGTCTTTTTTTTTTTTTCCCGTTTTCTTTCTTGCTGGACCATGGACATTTATAAATTGGCCCATGAGAAAGACAAAAATTTAAATGAAACCATCCTTAGATGCTGGGCTTCATAAGCAATGTTGATATTGGTTTGCAGCAGCTCCCAATTTCTACACCTGTTTCAAATTAGACTGCTAAAGTAATATATTCAGACAAACACTGCAGTTTGAAGAGTAGATTTTTTTAAAATAAATTATAATGCCTGCATCACTATTGAGCCACCTTGGGAAGCCACCTCTGGCATCTGGGGCTCAATCCTGGAAGTAATAGGTTGCCTGATTCTTTGTCTAACTCTGTTACTCAATATGTAGAAATAAATGTACATGTCTTTATTTTTATCAGCTCAACCCTTTCCTTTCTATATAACATCATTTATTTTTCTTAATTAGTTACTTTATTTTGGCAATGTGCTCCCATTGCCCTTTTTGACACACTGACTCTGTCTTGACTTCCAAGTCTTTGTTGCTAAGTACGGGCTCTCTCTAGTTGCAGCCAACGGGGGCTGCTCCCTAGTTGTGTGTGGGCGTCTCACTGTAGTGGCTTCTCATTGCAGAACATGGGCTCTAGAGCGTGTGGACTCAGTAGCTGTGGTGAACAGGCTTTGTTGCCCTGCAGCATATGGGATCTTAGTTCCTGGACCAAGGATCAAACCTGTGTCTCCTGCATTAGCCAACAGATTCTTAACCACTCTTTATATATGGAATTCTTTATAGATGGAATTTAGAAAGATGGTAATGATAACCCTATATGCGAGACAGCAAAAGAGACACAGATGTATAGAACAGATTGTTGGACTCTGTGGGAGAAGGCGAGGGTGCGATGATTTGAGAGAATAGCATTGAAACATGTATATTATCATATGTGAAACAGATCACCAGTCCAGGTTCGATGCATGAGACAGGGTGCTCAGGGCTGCTGCACTAGGGTGACCCTGAGGGATGGGATGGGGAGGGAGGTGGGAGGGGGTCTCAGGATGGGGAACACATGTACACCCATGACTGATTCATGTCAATGGATGTCAAAAACCACCACAATATTGTAAAGTAATTGGCCTCCAATTAAAATAAATATATTTTAAAAAGAGGACTTTAAAAAATATTCTTTAGCTAATACTTTTCATAGTTAAGTAAAATACCATTTAGATAACTATTTAAAATTAATTCTGTTCTTTGAAGTATCTTTCAGCCAAGTTGGAGGTAAGTAGTGTGTTAGTAAAATACCAGAAACATTTAAGAAAAAATATTTTCTTTTCCTTCCTACACAAAATAACCTCTTCACTAAATAAACATGCTAAAAAATACATTATTTTTTTCTTTTTATCTGGGACTCATAATCTTGATCCATCATCTCTAGGGTTTTATTTGTCAGAGATAAACAAAACTAACTTTGGCATTTCTTGAAATTCTTCTGTGTTACTCTATGGAACTCTTAGATTTCTTGAATACTTCTATGAGATGATATATTCCTATTTTGCTTTATTTTGTTTAAGCAGGGCCATAATGTACCATTTTTTTAGATTTTCATCAGTACCCAGCTATAAAAAATGTGCCTTCTGTTATTTTTCTAGTTATTGATTTTGCCCCTTCATTCCAGTTATTTTTCATAAACTCCCATATTTTCTGCCTTTATCTATGGATCTGTATGTTTCTCTTGCAATCCTTTCATCTTTTAGTCCTTCAAATTTCCAGCTAAGTTATTCCACATATTCTGCGTTGATAGATTTTAACATTCTGTAAATGTTAATTCTGCATTTTACCACATCTAATAACCCTCTGATTTATTCTATAGCAGTTATTGTATTGTGACTCTCAAATTCCCAGTCTCTCATGTTTAATAACTATGCTGCCTTCTTTCATCCATCTGGGAATACATTTCAATAATCTCCCAAACACTGCTTGTTGTTCTCTGGTTGCTTCATTTCCGGAATTAATGAAATTCTTGCAGAGATCTCACTAGTTTGTTCTCTTATTTTACTCAGTAAACTGTTTTAACATGCATCCATCACTGCTTTGGAGTTTGTTTAGTCTCCCAGGTGAGCTGGTTAGTCTTTGTTGCACTGTAAGTATACTCTGTCTCTGACAGTTTTATTGACATTTTGATGATTTTTGCTTGAGGATTTTCTTTACAATATTAGTCCCTGTCATCTTCATCCAACACCCAATTCACTTCTTTTTCTGAAATGTTGTGGATCTGACTTTAATTCTTGAGAATCCATAGTATTGTGTCTAAGTATTTTTCCAAGACAAGCTTCTTAGGAGAAGCACAATTCTACTGAAATGAAAAGGGAGGTGTGTAGTTGGAAACATTTGTCTAGAAATAAAATGACACAGGATTCCTTTTTTGGAAAAAATTGGTATTAGGAATTGCTAAGCCAGAATGAAGAAAGCCAGGGTTTTCCTTGGTTATAAAGACTTGTGAGGTTTGAAATAATACAATCCCTCAAGTTGGTGGCAGAATGTGGCCTGGCTTGGTGGAAGTGAGGAGTTTCCTAGGATAGAAGCCAATGAAGGTGGTGATGATACAGCTATTGCTAATCCAGTGCCTTCTGTACCACTGCACGATGCACACACGTGGCTGCATCCTACTTTTAATCCTCAGCACCCAGATCCTCGGGAGGCCTGACATCAGGGATGAAGGTCCCCGTAGGTGCATCACAGAGAGAGTGAAAGTAACTTATTTCCAGTTACTGCTGACAGAAGGGAATTGACAGAGGATGGCTTTCAGGGTGTGTTTTGTTTTTGTTTATGTGCTAATTTGCTTCAGTCATGTTTGACTCTGCGACCACCATGGCTCCTCTGTCCATGAAATTCAAGGCAGGAATTCTGGAGGGAGTTGCTGCTTATTTACTCCGGGGGTCTTCCTGACCCAGAGATCAGAACTGGCTCTCTCGCATTGCAGGCAGGGATGTAGTCTTTACCATCTGAGCAACCAGGGAAGCGCTGGCCTTTAGGCTGGAAATCAGCAAAGTTCTAGAGGACAGAACCACGTGGGAGATTCCGGGATCCATATGCCTTGCCCCTTGTGTTCTTGTGATGGGATGATATGACCAGACAGCTGTGGATGGAGAAATTGCATGTTGTCCTGACTGTTTGAGTGTTTCTCTTTTCTGCCTTTGGTTCCCTGGTTAATTTGACTCTTGGTAGCACAGGTTAATCGGGGAAGGCAATGGCACCCCACTCCAGTACTCTTGCCTGGAAAATCCCATGGACAGAGGAGCCTGGTAGGCTGCAGTTCATGGGGTCGCTAAGAGACGGGCACGACTGAGCGACTTCACTTTCACTTTTCACTTCCATGCATTGGAGAAGGAAATGGCAACCCACTCCAGTGTTCTTGCCTGGAGAATCCCAGGGACGGGGGAGCCTAGTGGGCTGCCGTCAATGGGGTTGCACAGAGTCGGACACGACTGAAGCGACTTAGCAGCAGCAGCAGCAGCAGCACAGGTTAATAATATTGCAGCTACATTTGAAATAATTATAATGTGCTCAGTCATGTCTGATTGTTTGCTGCCCATAGACTGTAGCCCTCCAGGTTCCTCTGTCCATGGAATTTCTCTGGCAAGAATACTGGAGTGGGTTGCCAGTTCCTGCTCCGGGGGAATCTTCCCAACCCAGAGATGAAACCCACGTCTCTTGCATCTCCTGAACTTGCAGGCAGATTCTTTACCACTAGTACTGCCATATTATTATATGTCTCTTTTTATTAACAGTGCATTGAACTCTAATTTTAAATGGACATTTAGTGCTTGTATGTGGGGCTAAATATAAAGCAAGGCTATCCTAGAAAAAATTTTTTTTTTCCTAAATTGTTTCTTTCAAAGCACTTTTCCTTCTAGGTTGCAACCAAATCTTGGTAATTTCATACTACATATCATTGACCACTACCATGTGTAATTTGCAGATATGAAACATTTTATGTACTTTTTTGTGGGAAACACCAGTGTGCATTTACCCAGGCCCTGTGATGCATGCATTTGGACAGGACTGTCTCTTTATAATTAGTTAATACTTTTTCAATTTTCCTATGCTTGGTCTTCAGTACCCCAGGCTAAAAACCTTAAAATTGGTTAGCAATTATTTCATAATTTTTAGTTCCTAAGAAAGTATGAATTTCCCTTGAAAATGTGAAATAAATTGCTTTTGGCAAGCACGTTAGTAATTTCCAGATATAGGGTTATGTTCTTTTGGAGGAAATTCATAGTTTGAAAAGTCTTTCTTCTGCAAAATGATTTGAAGTTGAACGGATCAGATCATTAAGCCTTCTTTTTATCAGTTTACTTCCCCTTCTCCTTTATCATTCCTTACCTTGTTGATTTCAACCCTACAGCATTCATTAAGGTGATTATGAGTTAGCTTCTTCCAAGATGTAGGGACTTTTTGCTTACTTATTTTGTGCTGTTGTACATCTCAGAAAATTGTAAAATCATTCTCTTATTCTGTATCTCTTCCTATCGTCACAATTTCTGGCAGAAACATGTCATTCTAAAAAGTTTAAATATAGTTTAAAGAGGACACTGAAACCAAAGGCACATAAAAAATAAAACTTTTGATGAGGAAGCCTAGTGATTTGTGTGTGTGTGTGTGTGCTTGAGTGTGTGTGTACGAAGCTAAAGCAAACATTTGGAACTAAACGCCACTGAATCATTCACACTTTAAAACATCAGGCAGCACTATTTACAACAGCCAAAACACAAACACAACCTAAGTGTCCATAGATGGATGAGTGAAGAAAATGTGGTGTGTCCGTGTGTGTATATGTGTGTGTGCTGCTAGTGGCTCAGCAGTAATGAATCTGCCTGCAATGCGGGAGACATGGGTTCAGTCCATGGATTGACAAGATCTCCTGGAGAAGGAAATGACAATCCACTCCACTATTCTTGCCTTGGAAATTCCATGGACAGGAGAGCTTGGCAGGCTACACCGCGTGGGGTCACAAGAATCGGATTCAGCTGAGCCACTAAACCACCGCCACCATATATACATGCATGCAATGGAATATTAAGCCGTACACAGAAAGGAAATGCTACATGATCTCATGTACACGTGAAATCTAAAAAAATTCACAGGAGGTGGTCCTAAGATGGTGGAGGAATACGACGGGGAGACCACTCTCTCCCCCACAAATTCATCAAAAGAACATTCAAACACTGACTAAATTCCACAAAACAACTTCTGAATGCCAGCAGAGGACATCAGGCAACCGGAAAAGCAGCCCATTGTCTTCAAAAGGAGATAGGAAAAAATATAAAAGATAAAAAGAGAGACAAAAGAGGTAGGGATGGAGATCCATCCCGGGAAGGGAGTCTTAAAAAAGAGAGGTTTCCAAACACCAGGAAACACTCTCACTGCCAAGTCTGTGGTGAGCCTTGGAACCTCAGAGGGCAACAAAACTGGGAGGAAAAATAAATAAATAATTAAAACCCACAGATTATGTGCCCAACGGTAACTCCCAGCGGAGAAGCAGGGCAGATGCCCGCATTTCCCACTAGCAAGCAGGGGCTGGACAGGGAGGTGTGGGCTGCATTGCTTAGAGTAAGGACCAAGCCTGAATGCCCCGAGGGCAGTCTGAAGGAACTAACTTGAGACAGCAAAGCAGACTGTGGGATAGCTACCCCACGAAAAAGCGAAAAGCCCTAACCTAAGACACCGCCAGACCCACTCACAGAACAAAGGACTGACTAGAGCTAGCCGGCTGCAGACTGGCCCATCCCCCACCGGAGACAGGCAGGCAAGGGCAGCCAGAGCCAGAAGGAGGCAATCACAGCCCCAGAAAGGCAGTATCTACCAAACAGCAAACAGGCTTCATTGCTAACCAAGACTCCTTAGGGTTCTGGACGGTCGACATCCACCTGAGAAGGTGCACTGGTTGTACACCTAGAAAACAGAGCGGCAGGGATGGGGGAGATGATAAGTCGCAGCGACAGCGCTCGCCAAACACCTGGTCACACAAGCCGCTCGGACCTGGCAAGGGCACAAAACTCAAGCCCAACCGAGCCTGCTCCTCTGAACACTACCCGAGTGCCTGAACCTGAGGGGCTTATACCTGGGAGGTGCATGCAGCCCAGGGCTGGCCTCAGACAGTTGCTGGCAGAGCAACCTAGAGCCTGAGGAGTGTGGGCAGGGAGGGCACATGTGCTGTGAGCGGGGACAAACCCAGTGTGGCTGAGACACTGTGAGCACACACCAGTGTTATTTGTCGGCAGCGTCCCTCCCTCCCCACAGCACGACTGAACAAGTGAGCCTTAAAAAAGTGTCCACCACCGCCCCCCTTGTGTCAGGGCGAAAATCAGACACTGAAGAGACCAGCAAACAGAAGCTAAAACAGAGGGAACCACCTTGAAAGTGACAGATAGAGAAGTCTTGAGGCTACTGTAAGAATAAGACTGAAAACCAGAGGCAGGAGGCTTATGTCTAAATCCTGAGAACACCAGAGAACTCCTGACTCCAGGGAACATTCATCGATAGGAGCTCATCAAACACCTCCACACCTACACTGAAACCAAGCACCACCCAAGGGCCAACAAGTTCCAGAGCAAGACATACCATGCAAATTCTCCACCAACACAGGAACACAGCCCTGAGCTTCAATATACTGTTTGCCCAAAGTCACTCCAAACCCATTGACATCTCATAACTCATTACTGGACACTTCATTGCACTCCAGAGAGAAGAAATCCAGCTCCACCCAACAGAACACTGACACAAGCTTCCCTAACCAGGAAACCTTGACAATCTACCCATCCAACCCCATCCACAGCAAGGAAACTCCACAATAAAGAGAACTCCACAAACTGCCAGAATACGGAAAGGCCACCCCAAACACAGCAATATAAGCAAGATGAAGAGGCAGAGAAACACCCAGCAGGTAAAGGAACAGGATAAATGCCCACCAACCCAAACAAAAGGGGAAGAGATAGGGAATCTACCTGGTAAAGAATTCCAAATAATGATAGTGAAAATGATCCAAAATCTTGAAAACAAAATGGAGTTACAGATAAATAGCCTGGAGAAAAGGATTGAGAAGATGCAAGGTTTAACAAGGACCTAGAAGAAATAAAAAAGAGTCAATATATAATGAATAATGCAATAAATGAGATCAAAAACAGTCTGGAGGGAACCAATAGCTGAATAACGGAGGCAGAAGATAGGATGAGTGAGGTAGAAGATAGAATGGTAGAAATTAATGAAACAGAGAGGGAAAAAAAAAAAAAACGAATTAAAAGAAATGAGGACAATCTCAGAGACCTTCGGGACAATGTCAAATGCTCCAACATCCGAATCACAGGAGTCTCAGAAGAAGAAGACAAAAAGAAAGACCATGAGAAAATACTTGAGGAGATAATAGTTGAAAGCTCCCCTAAAATGGGGAAGGAAATAATCACCCAAGTCCAAGAAACCCAGAGAGTCCCAAACAGGATAAACCCAAGGTGAAATACCCAAAGACACATATTAATCAAATTAACAAAGATCAAACACAAAGAACAAATATTAAAAGCAGCAAGGGAAAAACAACAAATAACACACAAAGGGATTCCCATAAGGATAACAGCTGATCTTTCAATAGAAAGTCTTCAGGCCAGGAGGGAATGGCAGGACATACTTAAAGTGATGAAAGAAAATAACGTACAGCCCAGATTACTGTATCCAGCAAGGATCTCATTCAAATATGAAGGCGAAATCGAAAGTTTTACAGACAAGCAAAAGCTGAGAGAATTCAGCACCATCAAACCAGCTCTCCAACAAATGCTAAAGGATCTTCTCTAGACAGGAAGCCCAGAAAGGGTGTATAAACTCAAACCCAAAACAATAAAGTAAATGGCAACAGGATCATACTTATCAATAATTACCTTAAATGTAAATGGGTTTAATGCCCCAACCAAAAGACAAAGTGTTGAATGGATACAAAAACAAGACCCGTATATATGTTGTCTACAAGAGACCCACCTCGAAACAAGGGACACATACAGACTGAAAGTGAAGGGCTGGAAAAAGATATTCCATGCAAATAGAGACCAAAAGAAAGCAGGAGTAGCAATACTCATATCAGATAAAATAGACTTTAAAACAAAGGCTGTGAAAAGAGACAAAGAAGGACACTACACAATGATCAAAGGATCAATCCAAGAAGAAGAAACAACAATTATAAATATATATGCACCAATATAGGAGCACCACATGTAAGACAAATGCTAACAAGTATGAAAGGGGAAATTAACAATAACACAATAATAGTGGGAGACTTTAATACCCCACTCACACCTATGGATAGTTCAGCTAAACAGAAAATTAACAAGGAAACACAAACTTTAAATGATACAATAGACCAGTTAGACCTAATTGATATCTATAGGACATTTCACCCCAAAACAATGAATTTCACCTTTTTCTCAAGTGCACACAGAACCTTCTCCAGGAGAGATCACATCCTGGGCCATAAATCTAGCCTTAGTAAATTCAAAAAAATTGAAATCATTCCAAGCATATTTTCTGACCACAATCCAGTAAGATTAGATCACAATTACAGGAAAAACTATTAAAAATTCCAACATATGGATGCTGAACAACACACTGCTGAATAAAGAACAAATTATACGAAAAAATCAAAAAAGAAATCAAAATATGGATAGAAATGAATGAAAATGAAAACACAACAACCCAAAACCTGTGGGACACTGTAAAAGCAGTGCTAAGGGGAAGGTTCATACCAATACAGACATACCTCAAGAAACAAGAAAAACGTCAAATAAATAACCTAACTCTATACCTAAAACAACTAGAAAAAGAAGAAATGAAGAACCCCAGGGTTAGTAGAAGGAAAGAAATCTTAAAAATTAGAGCAGAAATAAATGCAAAAGAAACAAAAGAGACCATAGCAAAAATCAACAAACTGAAAAGCTGATTCTTTGAGAGGATAAATAAAATTGACAAACCACTAGCCAGACTCATCAAGAAACAAAGGGAGAAAAATCAATAAAATTAGAAATGAAAATGGAGAGATCACAACAGACAACACAGAAATACAAAGGATCATAAGAGACTACTATCAACAATTATATGCCAATAAAATGGACAACTTGGAAGAAATGGACAAATTCTTAGAAAAGTACAACTTTCCAAAACTGAACCAGGAAGAAATAGAAAATCTTAACAGACCCATCACAAGCAAGGAAATTGAAACTGTAATCAGAAATCTTCCAGCAAACAAAAGCCCAGGTCCAGACGGCTTAGAGCTGAAATCTACCAAAAATTTAGAGAAGAGCTAACACCTATCCTACTCAAACTCTTCCAGAAAATTTCAGAGGAAGGTAAACTTCCAAACTCATTCTATGAGGCCACCATCACCCTAATACCAAAACCTGACAAAGATGCCACATGAAAAAAGAAAACTACAGGCCAATATCACTGATGAACATAGATGCAAAAATCCTCAACAAAATTCTGGCAATCAGAATCCAACAACACATTAAAAAGATCATACATCATGATCCCAGGGATGCAAGGATTCTTCAATATCTGCAAATCAATCAATGTAATACACCACATTAACAAATTGTAAAACAAAAGCCATATGATTATCTCAATAGATGCAGAGAAAGCCTTTGACAAAATTCAACATCCATTTATGATAAAAATCCTCCAGAAAGCAGGAATAAAAGGAACATACCTCAATATAATAAAAGCTATATATGACAAACCCACAGCAAACATTATCCTCAATGGTGAAAAAAGGAAAGCATTTCCCCTAAAGTCAGGAACAAAAGAAGGGTGCCCACTCTCCCTGCTACTATTCAACATAGTTTTGGAAGTTTTGGCCACAGCAATCAGAACAGAAAAAGAAATAAAAGGAATCCAAATTAGAAAAGAAGTAAAACTCACTGTTTGCAGATGACATGATCCTCTACATGGAAAACCCTAAAGACCACCAGAAAATTACTAGAGCTAATCAATATAGTAAATATATATTTGCTATAAATCAATATAGTAAATATAATCAATATAGTAAATATAGTGAATATTGGCAGGATATAAAATCAACACACAGAAATCCCTTGCATTTCTATACACTAATAATGAGAAAATAGAAAGAGAAATTAAGGAAACAATTCCATTCACCATTGCAACGAAAAGAATAAAATACTTAGGAGTATATCTACCTAAGGAAACAAAAGACCTATATATAAAAAACTATAAAATACTGGTGAAAGAAATAAAAGAGGACACTAATAGATGGAGAAATATACCATGCATGGGAAGAATCAATATAGTGAAAATGAATATAGTACCCAAAGCAATCTATAGATTCAATGCAATCCCTATCAAGCTACCAATGGTATTTTTCACAGAGCTAGAACAAATAATTTCACAATTTGTATGGAAATACAAAAAACCTCAAATAGCCAAAGCGATCTTGAGAAAGAAGAATGGAACTGGAGGCATCAACCTACCTGACTTCAGGCTCTACTACAAAATCACAGTCATCAAGACAGTATGGTACTGGCACAAAGACAGAAATATATATCAATGGAACAAAATAGAAATCCCAGAGATAAATCTACACACATATGGATACCTTATCTTTGACAAAGGAGGCAAGAATATACAATAGAGAAAAGACGATCTCTTTAACAAGTGGTGCTGGGAAAACTGGTCAACCACTTGTAAAAGAATTAAACTAGAACACTTTCCAACACCATACACAAAAACAAACTCAAAATGGATTAAAGATCTAAATGTAAGACCAGAAACTATAAAACTCTTAGAGAACATAGGCAAAACACTCTCCGACATAAATCACAGCAGGATCCTCCATGACCCACCTCCCAGAATATTGAAAATAAAAGCAAAAATAAACAAATGGGACCTAATTAAAATTAAAAGCTTCTGCACAACAAAGGAAACTCTAAGCAAGGTGAAAAGACACCCTTCAGAATGGGAGAAAATAATAGCAAATGAAGCAATGGACAAAGAATTAATCTCAGAAATATACAAGCAACTCCTGCAGCTCAATTCCAGAAAAATAAACGATCCAATAAAAAAATGGGCCAAAGAACTAAACAGAAATTTCTCCAAATAAAACATACAGATGGCTAACAAACACATGAAAAGATGCTCAACATCATTATCAGAGAAATGCAAATCAAAACCACAATGAGGTACCATTTCACGCCAGTCAGAATGGCTGCAATCCAAAAGTCTACAAGCAATAAATGCTGGAGAGGGTGTGGAGAAAAGGGAACCCTCTTACACTGTTGGTGGGAATGAAAACTAGTACAGCCACTATGGAAAACAGCATGGAGATTCCTTAAAAAAGTATAAATAGAACTGCCATCAGTTCAGTTCAGTCACACAGTCGTGTCCGACTCTTTGCAAGCCCATGAATTGCAGCACGCCAGGCCTCCCTGTCCATCACCAACTCCCGGAGTTCACTCAAACTCATGTGCATCGAGTTGGTGATGCCATCCAGCCATCTCATCCTCTGTCATCACCTTCTCCTCCTGCCCCCAATCCCTCCCAAAATCAGAGTCTTTTCCAGTGAGTCAACTCTTCGCTTCAGGTGGCCAAAGTATTGGAGTTTCAGCTTTAGCATCATTCCTTCCAAAGAACACCCAGGGCTGATCTCCTTTAGAATGGACTGGTTGGATCTCCTTGCAGTCCAAGGGACTCTCAAGAATCTTCTCCAACACCACAGTTCAAAAAACATCAATTCTTCAGTGCTCAGCTTTCTTCACAGTCCAACTCTCACATCCATACATGACCAGTGGAAAAACCAGGGCCTTGCCTAGATGGACCTTTGTTGGCAAAGTAATGTCTCTGCTTTTGAATATGCTATCTAGGTTGGTCATAACTTCCCTTCCAAGGAGCAAGCGTCTTTCAATTTCAATTTCATGGATGCAGTCACCATCTGCAGTGATTTTGGAGCCCCCAAAAAACAAAGTCTGATGCTGTTTCCACTGTTTCCCCATCTATTTCCCATGAAGTGATGGGACCAGATGCCATGATCTCAGTTTTCTGAATGTTGAGCTTTAAGCCAACTTTTTTACTCTTTCCACTTTCACTTTCATCAAGAGGCTTTTGAGTTCCTCTTCACTTTCTGCCATAAGGGTGGTGTCATCTGCATGTTCTGAGGTTATTGATATTTCTCCCTGCAATCTTGATCCCAGCTTGTGCTTCTTCCAGACCAGCATTTCTCATGATGTACTCTACATATAAGTTAAATAGGCAGGGTGACAATATACAGTCTTGATGTACTCCTTTTCCTATTTGGAACCAGTCTGTTGTTCCATGTCCAGTTCTAACTGTTGCTTCATGACCTGCATATAGGTTTCTCAAGAGGCAGGTCAGGTTGTCTGGTATTCTCATCTCTTTCAGAATTTTCCACAGTTTATTGTGATCCACACAGTCAAAGGCTTTGGCATAGTCAATAAAGCAGAAATAGATGTTTTTCTGGAACTCTCTTGCTTTTTCCATGATCCAGTGGATGTTGGCAATTTGATCTCTGTTTCCTCTTCCTTTTCTAAAACCAGCTTGAACTGCCATACAACCCAGCAATCCCACTTCTAGGCACACACACCAAGGAAACCAGAATTGAAAGAGACACGTGTACCCCAATGTTCATCGCAGCACTGTTTGTAATAGCTAGGACATGGAAGCAACCTAGATGTCTGTCAGCAAATGAATGGATAAGAAAATAATGGAGTATTACTCAGCCATTAAAAAGAATACATTGAATCATTTCTAATGAGGTGGATTAATCTGGAGCCTATTATACAGAGTGAAGTAAGCCAGAAAGAATAACACCAGTACAGTATACTAATGCATATATATGGGATTTAGAAAGATGGTAACAATAACTCTGTATGTGAGACAGCAAAAGAGACACAGATGTATAGAACAGTCTTTTGGACTCTGTGGGAGAGGGCGAGGGTGGGATGATTTGGGAGAATGGCATTGAAATATGTATATTATCATATGTGAAACGAATCGCCAGTCCAGGTCCGATGCATGATACAGGATGCTCAGGGCTGGTGCACTGGGATGACCCAGAGGGATGATATGGGGAGGGAAGTGGGAGGGGGGTTCCGTATGGGGAACATGTGTACACCCATGGTGGATTCATGTTAATGTATGGCAAAACCAATACAATATTGTAAAGTAATTAGCCTCCAATTAAATAAATGTAAAAAAAATTCATAGAAGCAGAGTCGAACCGTGGTGACTAGGAATGTGGAGGTGGGGATAAATCTGGAGATCTTATGGGCAGCATGGTGGCTGTAAACGATAACACTGTATTGGTCATTGGACATACGCTAAGAGAATGGATTTAAGGTGCTTTTACTTTACATGCAAGTGATGACTAAGTAAGGAGACAGGTTTATTAGCCTGACTATAGTAGTGGTCATGTACTATATGTGTGGACATCAAATCCTCATGCTATACTCCTTAAATACACAAAAATTTTGTTTACAAAAATGAATTCTCTTAATCACATCACTCATCACCGACTGAGAAATGACAGCAACTTTCATTCCAGATGTATATTTTGTTTTGCTCCCAGATAAATTTATAGAATGCCATATTTTATAACAAACTAGGGCAGTGGCGACCCACTCTAGTACTCTTGACTGGAGAATCCCATAGGTGCAGGACCCTGGTAGGCTGCAGTGCATGGGGTTGCAAAGAGTTGGACACAACTGAGCAACTTCACTTTCACTTTTCACTTTCATGCATTGGAGAAGGAAATGGCAACCCACTCCAGTGTTCTTGTCTGGAGAATCCCAGGGACGGTGGAGCCTAGTGGGCTGCCATCTACGGGGTCACACAGAGTCAGACAACACTGAAGCGACTTGGCAGCAGCAACAGCAGCAATGGCATAAAGATTGTCCTTTGACTCTCAGTAGAGGCTTATTGTTAAGACTAAACCCTGACAAAAACGTCTCCAACACCCTTTGCTTTGGCTTGAAAGAATTAAAGAATGATCCTTTTTACACCCAAAATAAAAACACATTTATGTGGTGAGACCCCCATCTGTGACATTAAAAATCAGCCAAGCATGACCCTCAGGCTTGAATGGATTATCATTGTTTCACTGCAGGCTGTTAGACAAGTCAACACAGAATCAGTGTGTCAAAAAGGGTAATGGGAATCTCCAGGATGTGTGACTCTTCAATCATTTTATTCTATCTTGTTAGACCATGGACATTTATAAATCAGCCCATGGAAAGACAAAAAATGAAGTAAAACCATCCTTGGTTGCTGGGCTTCATAAACAACAGCCATCAATCCCTACACCTGTGTCAAATTAGATTGCTAAAATAATGTATTCAGACAAACATTGCAATTTGAAAGAGTAGATTTTTTAAATAAATTATAATGGCTATACAACTAATTTTAGTAAGAATTTCAAATAGCAAAATTAATGCATCCCATATTAGCATTGCTCAGGAAAGCACCTGGTTAGAGCCTGCTCAGAAAAGCAACATCAAATTGGATAGTAGTCCAAAGTCTGCCTTCCTCCCTGGTGCCACTTAGACCTTTCTTTCAGGTTTAATAAACAAGCATTTGATATTTTGTACAAGATTCCAGAGTTTCAGAGTTACTGTTAAATAAATCTCATCAAAGTGTATTTACACTGTTAATGGCTTCTGTATTTGCCATTCTCTCTCACTCTCTTCAGTTAGCTATGTACCTCATTTGTTACTCTATCTACCTGCCTACCTACCTACGTCTATCTGTCTACCATCTCTATCATCTATCCATCTATCTCTTCATGTATTTCTACTGCCATCATCTCCATTTACTGATCTCTTTTACCTATCTATTCATCTCTCTCTTTCATCAGTGATATCTTCCTCCTTTCCTTTTTATCTGTTACAGATTATCTAGTGTCTCTATCTATCTATCTATCATATAGTTCCATTATCAATCTATTTCTCCTTGTCACCCAGGGCTCTAGCCTAACTTTTTGATACCCCAGACACTCTTCCCCCTTAATCACAATTTTGGTCAACAAAGCAAGCATTACTTTTATCAGGAGAAAAGGATATGTGCTCTACTGAAAGACGTGCATAGTGTTATATCACATCCACGCATCAGACGCAACCTGGTCTTGTCTAGATGATGTTGAGCACCCAAAGTGTTCTTTATTTTAAAAAAGACAAGGCTTTGCAAGGTAAATGTATAGGACAATTTTCCAGCCTCAGAAGGCCTTTTTCATATGTAAATATGAGTAATTACATGAAATCTGTGGACATCACACTGAAAATGTTTATTTTTTGGTGTTCCAGTTATCCTCTAAATAGATCTCATTAACTGCAGTCTCCATTTATTTTGCTTATACTGACTTAACCTTTGGTGATTCTGAACACTATAAATATGAGAATAAATACTTAATAGGCTTAACATATAATATGGGTTGATTTCATTTTTAAACCTGATAATATCTCTGGAGTGATAGAAATTTTGAGTTCCATAGAATCCTATAATCAGGGGCTCTCAAATATATATAATCATTATTTTTAAAAGCAACTTGATATTATTTGAAATAACAATGGCATTATGGAACAAAATTAATTCTCCAACTGGATATATGCAGTATGCAAGGTCCCAGGGAGTTCCCATTATGCTAAGTAATTCTGTCTTGTGTTTGATTCAGGTCATCAAGCTTGCCTTTGAGGAGTTTGAGCTAGAAAGAGGCTATGACACCCTAACCGTGGGCGACGCTGGAAAAGTAGGGGACACCAGGACCGTCTTGTATGTGTGAGTACATCTTCCCTTGTTTTTTTTCTTTCCTGGGTGGGGAGGTGTCTGTGCAGACACGGGTGTGGACTGGAGATGCTGGTCAGACTTTCCATTCCCAATCAGAAGTTTAATAGATGCCACATGTGGCTACATTAGTGGTGTCAAACCCTGATTTATGTGAGAATTAACTCATCATTATGTTCTATTAATATCTCTGTCCATGTTTTTCTATTTATTTCAAATCATTAAGAATATGGCAAAAATTTAGAATATATTGGAAAGCAGAAAGTAGAGGTGATAAGTTTCTCAACTCAGCTCCTCCCTGTCAATCTCCCTCCACTTATTCTATTATCCATGTTTGGGGAAGTACAAATATTTTCTACAGTGAGGCCATGTGTCTTCCAAAGCCTTGCATTCTCTAGAGCTGCATAGTAACTGTAGCAGAGATGGTGGGGAGAAGAGTGGGGCTAACACCCTGCATGTCTATGGTCCTCCTCCCAACCCAGAGTCCTGGGGCATTCAGAAGCAGCCCTGCCAGGTACAGCAGCAGAGTCCCTGCACTCGCTCCTCTGCAGCTGGACTCACAGAGGGGTCTGCACTCACAGAGGGGTTTGCACCCTTCACCCTGGATGCTCTCAGCCTCTTGCAGATTCAGGGCCATGAGGTGAGTCTGGTTAGTTTTTAGCAGACTTGTTCTTTCAGAATTAAAGCCGTGACCCCGGGGGCATCTTGACTCAGTATCTTCAGCACAGCAGGAAATGTTTCAACAGCCCCTTCCTCTGCGTTTGCAACCTACACACACAGCTTCCTGCGGGGACTCTGGAGACACCTAAACCAGAAATTGCTTTCACGAATGAAAGTCATTCTGGACTGGCAACTCGTTTCATACATGATATTTTACATGTTTCAATGCCATTCTCCCAAATTCGATGCAGGATACTGGATGCTTGGGGCTGGTGCACTGGGACGACCTAGAGGGATGGAATGGGGAGGGAGGAGGGAGGAGGGTTCAAGATGGGGAACACATGTATACCTGTGGTGGATTCATTTTGATATTTGGCAAAACTAATACAATTATGTAAAGTTTAAAAATAAAATAAATTAAAAAAAAAAAAGAAAGTCATTCTGCAGGATTTTCACCTTTTTTCTCTTAATCTGCTTATTCACAGCTGAGGTTTTCTGTTTATTTGAGAGAAAGCTTACCCCTGATAGCTTCAGCTGGGAAACAATGACAATAGTGGAATAGTAGTGGCTGTAATGCCCACTTATTCTCTTATTTACTAGTTATTTATGAGGTAATTCATGTTGTAAAAAAAAGTTCTGCAGCCAAATATCTGTCCATACCTTTAAAATTAATGGGCCTGAACGCTGATGGCTCTGGGGACATTCTCTTCCCCTTTGTTGTATCTTGGACGTACTTTCCTGTCAGTATGTAACTTTATCTCATGTTTTGTAACTACTACTAATAACAACTAAAATCATGTTTCATGTTACTGGCCCATGGCCTATGATTATGATTATAATAATAACAGTAGTAATCTCATGGCATTTATTGAGAACATCTTGTGTGCCATGCACTGTGCTAATATATTTATCTTCTTTGGCCTTCACCTTAATCCTATAAGTTAGGGGTTAATACTGTCTTCATCATACAAATGATGAAACCAAGGCTTAGATTTACCCCAATTTGCAAACCTGGTGTCTGCTCCAGCAGGTGTTCAGACTTAGTGATCCTGACCATGTCTGTACTCCTTATCATTGATAACCTTTGGCTTTTCCCCTTCCCTCCCATAATTTCCCCTTCCTGAGCAGCTATGCAACACACTACTTTGTACATATAGTCATACTGTTTCATGTGCCTTCAGGAAAAACTCTATATACATTTTCTTCCACCACAGTATATGAAGGTCCTTATTTCCTCACACTCTTAACAAGTAGTTTATTTTTTTGCTCAATGACCAGCCCCACATTGCATTCATTTATAAAAATTGGATTTCTGCAGGATAAGGCCTGGACATCTATATGTCTGCAGTCTGCCATGTTGATGGCGGGCACACAGCCGGGCATGGGTCTGGAGAGGCACTTGTGGACACCAAGTCAGTGCATAACGATGGGGCCAGGGTGCCAGAGATGGAGTTTCCAGCCCAAGCTTTGCTCTTAACCATCTGTGACCCGCTCTGTACCTGTGTCTTCATGGCTATAAAATATGTATAATAAACGTTTCCTGCCTGTGGTAAGGAGCAAAATGAAATAATGCCTGTGAACACACTGGAGAGCAAAGAAATACAATCCACACACGAGATAGCTTTATTATTACCATAGCGTCTAATTTAAGAAGGGGTGTCATTAAAACAAATGAGAAAAGTTTTCAACCAAATGCAAAATATAAAATATAAATGTGGCCAAGTGGTGCTGTATAAAGTCCCTTAGGTCGCCATTAAAGATCGGTGGCCGTGCACCCATTGTTTTCGATGCTATTTGTTGTTAGGAGAGCAACAGCAAGCTATGTGTTACGTTGACATAAGTGTTATTAGAACCTCCTCCCAATAGCTCAAATCTATAAATGAAAAACTAAATAGTCAACTGAATCAAAGTGAGATGCCCTTTGGGAAACATAATGTAACAAAGATCAGTTGGGCATTTAATCATTTGTAGTAGAGAAAGGCAAAGCCACTGACGTATTTCTTCGGTATACACAATTACAGAAAAAGAATGAATGGGAGAATCACAGCTGGTGTCTTCAGATAAACTGGTAATGTTAGGGGATACATCAAAAAATATTTTTGAGCACTAATATGTCAGACCTGACATACAGGATTCCTGCCATAGAGTTTAAAATCTAATTGGAAATGGCAGTGATGCTCAGATGGTTATATACCAGAAAGTATATTGAATCACTGAATCTCCTAATACATATTTCAAATAAAATTTAGGTTAAGAACTTTTTCTTATGGGTGTCTGATGTATACTATGTTGGGCTCAATATTTTATACATTCCCATTTTTCGGGGGGTTGAGGAATTCTATTCAGATCTTAATTTTAAGGAGAAATTCAGAAAGTGAGAGAGCCTAACTGGCTCTTCCTAAATATAGTTTTCAAAAGCCTAATTTCTGTTAATGGCTTTTTATTTTTTCAAGTTTCTTGGCCCAAAAGGAGAAAAACTGAATATAAGGGGAACTCTTTCAATAGCGGACTCTTCCCAAGAGATGGATGCATTTATTCAGGTTCCTTTTACAGAATGACTGACTTCAAATTAACTCACTAAGCAAATCTCTCTTGAGACGTCTTCAACAATACATAATAACTTTCTCAAATATAATTTGCAGAAGAACTGTATCCAGAGACATGGTTCTTCAAGACTTTCCTCTGGCCTTTGCAGTTACTAGCAGCCAGTGCCTGGGAAATGGCATTCATTTCAGGATGTTCTGAGGATTATAGACATAGATGACAGGTTGTAAGTGCCCATCTGTCTAGGGGAGGATAGTTAGTATCAGGGAAATCTGTGAGCAAGCAGTTTGTCTCTGCCTGACTACTCGTCACTACTCATCTATTAACCCATAAGGAGACTTTGTTCCTGTTCAGTCCCTAAGTCCTGTCTGACTCTTTGCAACCCCATGCACTGCAGCATGCCAGGCTTCCCTGTCCTTCACCATCTCCCAGAGCTTGCTCAAACTCATGTCCATGGAGTTGGTGATGCCATCCAGCCATCTCATCCTCTGTCATCCCCTTTTCCTCCTGCCCTCAGTCTTTCCAAGTATCAGGGTCTTTTCCAGTGAGTCAGGTCTTCACATCAGGTGGCCAAAGGATTGGAGCTTCAACTTCAGCATCTGTCCTTCCAATGAAGATTTAGGGTTGATTTCCCTTAGGATTGACTGGTTTGATCTCCTTGCAGTCCAAAGAACTCTAAAAGGAGTTTTCTCCAGCATCACAATTCTAAAGAATCAATTCTTGGGTGCTAAGCCTTTTTTTCAGTCTTACCTGTGTACATGACTACTGGAAAAACCATAGATTTGCCTTTGTCAGCAAAGTGATGTCTTTGTTTTTTAATACCCTATCTAGGTTTGTCATACTTTCCCTTCCAAAGAGCAATCATCTTTTAATTTCATAACTAGTGGTCATTTTCTGTAGTGATTTTGGAGCCTAAGAAAATAAAATCTGTCACTGTTTCCACTTTTCCCCCATCTATTTGCCATGAAGTGATTGGACCAGATGCCATTAGTTTTTTGAATATTGAGTTTCAAGTCAACTTTTTAATTTGCCTCTTCCACCCTCATCAAGAAGCTCTTTAGTTCCTCTTCACTTTCTGCCACTAGAATGGTATCATCTGTATATCTGAGATTGTTGGTATTCCTCCTGGCAATCTTGATCCCAGCTTGAGGTTCATCCAGCCCAGCATATCACATGATGTCCTTTGCATGTAAGTTAAATAAACAGGGTGACAATATACAGCCTTGAAGTTCTCTATTCCCAATTTTGAACTGGTCTGTTGTTTCATATCTGGTCTAACTATTGCTTCTTGTCCTGCATACAGGTTTCTCAGAAGGTAGGTCAGGTGGTCTGACATTCCCATGTCTTCAATAATTTTCCACAGTTTGTTGTGATCTACACAGTCAAAGGTTTAGCCTAGTCAGTGAAGCAGAAGTAGATATCTTCCTGGAATTCCCTTGCTTTGTCTATGATCCAATAAATGTTGACAATTTGGTCTCTCATTCTTCTGCCTTTTCTAAATCCAGCTTGCACATCTGGAAGTTCTCAATCCAGGTACTGCTAAAGCCCAGCTTAAAAGATTTTGAGCATTACCTTGCTAGCATGTGAAATGAGCATAATTTTATGGTAATTTGAACATTCTTTGGCATTGCCTTTCTTTAGCTTGGAATGAAAACTGACCTTTTTCAGTCCTATGGCCACTGCTGAGTTTTCCAAATTTGCTGACATATTGAGTGCATCACTTTAAAACTCCATCTTTTAGGATTTGTATTAGCTCAGCTATAATTCCATCACATCCACTAGCTTTATTCATTGTAATAAGGCCCATTTGACTTCACACTCCAGGATGTCTGGCTCTAGGTGAGTGACCACACAATTGTGGTTATCTGGGTCATTGAGACTTTTGTATAGTTTTCTGTGTTTTCTTGCCACCTCTTCTTAATCTCTTCTGCTTCTATTAGATCCATACCACTTCTGTCCTTTATCATGCCTATTCTTACATGAAATGTTCCAATTTTTCTTGAAGGGATTTCTAGTCTTCCCCACTCTATTGTTTGTTGTTTCTTGTGGCTGCTTCATACTCTGTTCTTACATTGGTTTTTGTTCCTAGAAGCAACTCCATCTCTCATGTGACTGTAACAACTTACCTCTCCTGTTGTCTGTAGGTGCTGGGTGAAGGGGCAAGATTCACTTTTTTATTAAAAGACTTCAAAACAGCTATAACAAAGCAGACACTGAAAACTGATGTGTGTGTCTATGTATCTTTGGACATTATTATAGAAGTCAGTCACAGTACATCTCCATGCTTTGGAGAAAAGCCTGAGCAATTTATGTTAAGAGTAAGCACATAACAAATCGCCAGTCCAGGTTTGATGCAGGATACAGGATGCTCAGGGCTGGTTCACTGGGATGGTTCACCCCCCAGAGGGATGGTATGGGGAGAGAGGTGGGGGGGGGTTCAGGATGGGGAACACATGTACACCCGTGGCAGATTCATGTTGATGTATGGCAAAACCAATACAATATTGTAAAGTAATTAGCCTCCAATTAAAATAAATAAATTTATATTAAAAAAAGAGTAAGCACATAAAGGTAGCTACCTAAATTCTCTCTAGGCAAAACCCTATATAGGATAAGAAGTACACTCCTTAGATTCTTAGAACTCTGGAACCTCATGATCAAAGCTTTTTCTTCATATAGTCTTTCTTATAATGGTATTGACTTTGAGCATGGATTTGTACAGGATTGCAGATCAGACTCAAATCCTAAACGCTCTATTCTTCATGTGGATTCCATCCATTGCTAGTTTTCCTTCCTCCATCTCTTATGGGGAATCTTTCTTCCTTGAGTTCTTAGAGAAGTATTTGTTGAAATTCAGATATTGTGGGACACAGAGGTGGGTAAAAGTAGGCTTTGGTGGGCATGGGGAGGTGGTCTGCAGGTGGAGAAGTTCAGAGACTTTCCAACCTTCAACACCACCCCGAGGAGAGTCAGAGAACCTACGTTCTCTGTTTCAACAGCCCTATCAGTGGGGAGGTGGCCGGACCCCTGGACATCTATATTTTAGGTTTGGGATTTTACCTGTTCTGGGGTGTCTGGGAGAGCAAGCTGACCTGGGCCTTTAGGGGCCATGTCTCTGGGGAACCTTCCCATGGAGGAGGAGAAGCCATCGGCCCCAAGGAAACACAGCCCAATGGCAGTGCCTGTGGGAGACGGAGCAAAGCCTGTCCCAGCTCATTTGGGGTCCAGACTCGGGGTCCAGCCTGAGTCCTGTCCCAGCTGTTCGGACAGCTACAGCATTGACTCACTGCAGCAGTTTTCTCTAAGAAGCTGGAGATGCATGCCCTCCTTGCTGCACTGTTGTCCTGCAGAACTAAGGATCTCTTCGCCAGGATTCATCGGTCAGCTCTAAAACCCAGGAGCTGCTGCTATTGATACTTAGCCTGCACGACAGCCCACACTCCACAGCAAGAGGAACCACTTCAGTGAGAAGCCCACACTGCAACTGGACAGTAGCCCCCATAGCAAAGAAGCCCCAGCACTGCTAAAAGGAAATAAATAAAGAGTAAAAGAAGACAAATAAACAAACACGAGGGGATGCACCTCAAGGGCAGCAAGCATGGCTCCCCATCTCGTGCTGACTTTGCAACCCAAAAGCACTCAAGTGCAAAATGAAACAGCTAATGAAAAATTGTTTGAGAAAGGCTAAAAGTATGAAGCGAAGAGAAGATGTTATTATATTGTTGTAGTTATTATCTCTGCCTTAAAGTAATGAATTATGTGGTGCTCAGAACTGCCTTTGGATGTGAAATTTACTAACAGGAAGAAGAAAGAGATCTGGACTGTCATTCACTGAATCTGTCTGGACCCTCAGTCTCGTGACCAAGAAATTCTATACCCTGGCATCCAGGGTTGTTAGGAAATCCACTGACACACCCAGGGGTGTTGATAAGCAATGAGTCACTTCTCTCTGGCTGTTTTCAAGATTTTGGTCTTCATCTTTGGTTTTCAAAAGTTTAATTAAATGTGTCTTAACGTGGATTCATTTGAGTTTATCCTGTTTGAGGTTCACTTGGTTTCTTAGAACTGTAGGTTATATGTTTCCCCAGATTTGGGGCACTTCCAGCAATTGTTGCTTTAATTTCTCTTTCAGTCCCGCTCTCTTTTCTCTCCTTGTGGGACTGGAATGATGAGACACTGGACCTTTGGGTTTTGTCCACAGGTTGCTAGTGTTCTGTTCACTTTGCTTCCACTCTGTCTCCTCTGTGGAGTCAGTGAAGGGGATCCTGCCATCCTTTTTCAAGTTCTCGTGTCAGCGTGCATCTCCATTCTGTCTACTATAAGCCCGTCCAGCTATTTTTATTTTATTGTCTATTATTATATTTTTCACTACTGTATTTTTCACTCCTATAATTTCCAGTTGGGTCTTTTTAATAACTTCTGTTTCTTTGCTGGAATATTCTGTCTTTCATTTGATTGCAGAGAGTTTGTAAATGATTGAAGCATTTACACCATGGCTGCTTTAAAATCCTTGTCAGGTAATTTCAACACCTGATTCATTTCAGGTGATGCCTGTTGTTTGTCTTTTCTCATTCAAGTTGTGGTTTTCTCGGCTCTTAATGTGATGAGCAGACCCTGGCTGTTTCGTCTATCGTGTTGTGACCTCTTATTTCAGCAGGCAGTCTCCCTGGTTAGACTTAACATGCAGCTCTTGGCCAACATGTGCAGGCTGGGTTCCGGGGATGGGCTCATTATCAGGGCCTGTAAGGCAGCGGCCCCCAGCCTTTTTTGGCCCCAGGTTTTTGTGGAAGACAAGTTTTCCATGGACCAGGATGGGGGACATTTTGGGGATGACTCTACTGCATTGCATTTATTTCCCACTTTATTTTGTCGTCATTACATGAACTCCACCCCAGATCAGCAGGCCTTAGGCCTCGGAGGCTGAGGACCCCGGCTCTATGGCATTGCCCTGCTCCACTTGGATGGCTTGTGCCTGTGGAGCTCACTCTAGTCTCTGCCCCCTCCTCCAGCTCATGCCTTGTCCCCCCCACCTCCATCTCCCATTTCTGGGAGGGGAGGGGAGTCTCAGTCTCAGATTTGCAGAGACAGAATCTTCCTGGGTCGGGCCACTGGTGTGGTGGTCTCTCTCACAGGTTTTCCTGCCTCTGTGTCTTTCCTCAGAAAAGAGAGCCCAGGCGCTTGGGGAGGGGGAGGCTGGCCCTGGATACCTGTGGTTACCAGGCCCTTCACCATCCCCCACACAGGTGGTGCTGGTCCGCCTGACATCACGAGAGGGACACCAGCTGCATCCTCGGAGGGTGGAGCTTGCCTGTGCAAGAGTCAAAGTCAACGAAAAGCTTGCTCTAATTTCACCTTGGTGCCAGTGGGGAGATTTTAACAACTTCAGCATATATACTGTCAATCCCCAGGTTTAACTTCACAAATAATAGTAATCTGAATATCTATTCTATAAGACCATAGCCTAAAATGACTTTCTAAAGTCAACTTGACGTAAAAGCCAGAATCCTGCCATTCTCCCACTCCCAGCCTCTGTTCTACTGTTGGACTGGGCTCAGTCACTCAGTCATGTCCAATTCTTTGCGGCCCCAGGCACTGTAGCCCGCCAGGCTCCTATGTCCATGGGATTATCTCAGCAAGAATACTGGAGTCATTGACATTTCCTCTTCCTGTTCTGGTATATATCATGTAAATAGACACATTACCTGTAGGTCTCCTGTGTGAGGAGCTAGTGGGATGCTGTGAGTTGGAGAACCTGGAACTCTGATCAGGGCTGCCTTCAGGCGGATTTGCCCTCAGGATCTGATCAGAAAGGCTCTTAATGATGTGCCACCTGTCCATTCTAAAAGAAATCAGTCCTGAATATCCATTGGAAGGATTGATGCTGAAGCTGAGACTCCAGTACTTTGGCTACCTAATGCAAAAAACTGATTTATTTGAAAGACCCTGATGTGGGGAAAGATTGAAGGCGGGAGGAGAAGGGGACGACAGAGGATGAGATGGTTGGATGGCATCACTGACTCAATGAACATGAGTTTGAGTAAACTCCGGGAGTTGGTGATGGACAGGTAGGCCTGCTGTGCTGCAGTCAATGGGGTCACAAAGAGTCAAAAACGACTGAGTGACTGAACTGAACTGAACTGGACTGAACCTCAGAGTACAAATGTATGGTTCCAAGACCTGAGTTACATCCCCTCTTCCTCGTTTGTTTAATGATGATGTCAACTTGTGATACACTCTGCCTCCTTTTCTGAGGATTTGCATCAGGCCATCTCTGACTCTCCATGAAGGCATTTTACTCCATCCCGGAGGGAGGGAGGTTCTTGTCAGATGCTATGTAGACCATGCACTGTGTCTTAGCTTCTCCCCATTTATCTCTGGCACACATTGTATCAACCCAATCAAGGCAAACAGTCAACTACAATGTATATTTTAAATCGCTCTGTATTTCCTATACTTTATCCAGATCTTCTGAAATTTATTGATGTTAAAAAACTGCAAAAGCCTCAAAACAGGTTTTGAAGTTTTTAGGCCAGGTTGCAAAAGTTTTTAGGCCAGGTTGTAACTTGTAATGTTTACTTGTAAAGGTTCCCCACAACCCTTTCCTTTCAGGTACCTGGCAGTACGTTGCAGGTGTGATGTGTTCCAGGTGTTACTTTGCTTCATGTTTTGATTCATGTTTTGATAGCTTTGTGGCATGCTCAGAGTTTTGTTTTGTTTTGTAATTTTTATTATTTTTTATTTAGTTAGTGTTGGCTGCGCTGGGTTCCCGTTGCTGCGCACAAGCTTTCTCTGGTTTCTGCAGGCTGGGGCTCCTCTCTAGTTGTGGTGTGTGGGCTTCTCTTTGTAGCAGCTTCTCTTGTTGTGGAGCACAGGCTCTAGGTGCGTGGGCTCAGTAGTTGCAGTACCTGGGCTTAGTTGCCCTGCAGCTACAAAATCTTCCCCGACCAGGGATTGAACCCATGTCTCCTAGACCTCAGGGAAGTTAGCTCAGATTTATTGTTTTAATCTCTAGGTTTGAGCAAATTATTTCTTTAATGAATATACAGTAGAATAGACTTTTTTGGAGTACAGATCTATACATATAAATAAACCAGCAAAGTCAGGATACAAAAGGGGTTTGTCACTTCTCAACACTGTGCTGTCTCTCTGCAGTCACACCTTCTCCCACCTTACACCTTGACCCCCTGATCTGTTCTCCCTCATTAAACTTTGTCTTCTTGAGAATATCACATAAATACAATTACACGCTATGTGTTCTTTGAGACTGCAAGTGGGGATGTGAAATGGTACAGCCATTCTGGAAAACACGTTGGCAGTTTCATATAGTTAAATACTTATTTATCATATAATCCTGCAATCCCACTCCTAGGTGGGATTTATCATAAAGAAATAAAATTTGCCATGCATGAATAGAGTTAACTCTATTCCTAATTGACAAATTGTAAACAACATAAGTGTCCTTGGATAGGTAAGTAAATAAATATACCTTAGTCATACAAGGAAGTTCTATTCATCAGTATCAAGAAACAAACTACAAATTCCACATGACATGGGAATTGTATGGTGCGCTGCTGAGTGAACAGAGAAGGCAATGGCACTCCACTCCAGTACTGTTGGCTGGAAAATCCCATGGATGGAGGAGCCTGGTGGGCTGCAATCCATGGGGTCTCTAAGAGTTGGACACGACTGAGTGACTTCACTTTCACTTTTCACTTTCATGCATTGGAGAAGGAAATGGCAACCCACTCCAGTGTTCTTTCCTGGAGAATCCCAGGGACGGGGGAGCCTGGTCAGCTACCATCTATGGGATCGCACAGAGTCTGACACAACTGAAGTGACTTAGCAGCAGCAGCAGCATACTGTTTTCATCTGCTGGAAAGGAATTGTAGTTTCCTTTCCAGAAAACATATTTCATGTGTTAATATATGAGGGTAGAAATGTTGACTCTTTCAACTTGGGCCAAAAAGACCTGTTCAGAAATGAGACGACTTTCATATACACTGTAATATTAGCAGCAAACAAAGCATCGTGAAATTATTGCCACATGGGTTAATTGACTCATTGTAGCTGCATGGACTGTAGGCTATCAGCCTCCTCTGTCTGTGGAATTATCCAGGCAAGAATACTGGAATGGGTAGCTATTCCCTTCTCCAAGGGATCTTTCCGACCCAGGGATTGAACCTGGGTCTCCTGCCTTGCAGGCAGATTCTTTACCATCTGAGCCACCAGAGAAGTCCTTTATTGTCTCATGAGAATGTTACTCACTCAGCTGTGTCCAATTCTTTGCAACTTATGGATTGTAGTCCGCCAGGGCCCAGGTTTCTCTGGCCATGGAATTCTCCAGGCAAGAATGCTGCAGTGGGTCATCATTCCCTTTTCCAGGGGATCTTCCCGACCCAGGGATGGAACCCAGGTCTCCCACGTTGCAGACATATTGTTTACCATCTGAACCATCAGTGAAGCTAAAAGAACAATGACTCCTTTTCATGTGAAAGAATTTAGCCGTTCTCTTGATAGCGGTGCACCCTGGTTGTAGGAAAGGAACAAACACACAATCAGAAGTCATTTTCTTCCTTTTGGGTTAATGATTCAATATGCTGGGACTGATATTCAAAGAAACTTCTGGTTTCTCTGACTTAAGTCTTTCAGGTCAGTACTGATCCTGTTGCACAGGGGCATGTCAGACTACTGAGGTCACCATGGCTCCACCAGGGCTGAACTCTATCAAGGAGACAAGAAAAGTTTAGTTCTAAAAGACCCCTCTAAGATAATTTCATACAATCATTTCCCGGATGAAGAAACTGACATAGATGTAAGATAATGTAGCTAAAATCACAGGGTAAATTAAAGGCACAGCTTCAGCAGAACCTCAGATGCCAAGTCCTTGGTATGCCAAGATCAAATGAAGATTTAAATCATTAGTGGGAGATATTCCTATGAAATTTAAATATGAAGATATTTAATAAATTTTAATAGGGATTCATTTATATATTTTTCATGTATGCAGTTATTTAAAGCAATGGTGCATTTTATGTGCAAGAGTCTGGGGGTTAAAAAGGTCAGGTGACATAAACTTGCACTCAAAGTTTAGAATTTGGAAGGAGAAAGAGGAAGTATTAATAGATGCCTGTGATACATTTGTGAAGTGTCTGCAGTGTACTATTCTACAATGACCTGGAGAAGGAAAAAAAAAAAAAAATACCTGCCTCACCTAAGGGAGTTAACAAATGTGAAGTGAGACTCTTCAAAGTCTATAAGAACTCCTGGTTCCTATCCAGGGAGCATAGGCACTCTGGGCAGTGATTTCAATATTTACCAAAATCCTGGAGGCCTAGAAGTGCTGATATTTTTAGAGAATTGTTAAAAATACCAATATGACTGGAGCAACAGGTTAAGAATTCCGAGATGGAAGGAAAGGGTGGTCGACAGCCAGACATCTCCAATATGATGGCTTTTTTCCCAAAAGACAATTTTAATATAGTTTCCTAATAAAGAAGTTGAATATCCTGGTGGTTAGTTAGAATAATCTTATTTTTAAGTTTAATTAAATTATATATATATATATATAATGTATATATATACATTATATATACTAGAAGGTCAATTTTGGATAAAATAAAGCTGTTTTAAAGAAAAGTTATAGCTTATGTGTTGTGATGGCTGTTAAAGTATTTTACCAAAGCTAGCATTTATTTTACTTTTCAATTATAAATTGCTTAAAGAAAAAAAAAAATCCTGTTTTCAACAAACAGTTGCAGAGGGTAATAATATTTGCTTCTTTATTTTAAACATATATTTCTGTCGGTACTAGCAAACTAAAATACTTCTGGGGGAGAAAAAGAGGAATAAAAAGGGAAGTACTTTGTTTTAAATAATTAGAAAATAATTTTGTAAAATTAAAAAAAAAACATAAAATACTTTCTGAATGGTTAAGTAATTGGCAAATGTGCTAAATAATTAATTTAAAATTAAATGATTGTACCAAGCCATTTACAATAATTTTCATAAACACAGCAATCACTTAAGTATCAGCATTAAATTCTAAAACTAAAGTAATTCACATCATCTTAATTTAATTTTGATTGAAGGAACTTTGTAGTATAGCAGTGTACAGGCTTATTTAGTTTTATATGCATCTGCAGACCAACATAAAACTGCATTAAAATGAAGTCCAGTATAGAAATAAAATAAATTCAAAGTATTTGCACTCAGATATTTCTAAAGTAATTAATTTGGCATTATACATCTTTTCAATGTGTGAAAATTTTCTACAAGATAATTGCATTTTAAGACACTTAAAATTAAATCAAGTGTCAGGGCCGGGGGGTGGAAGTGGACCAGAACCATGAGGATAACTTAGGAGGCTACTTCAATGATGTTGACAGGAGATACTCAGACTTAGAAGATAGAGACAGAAAGCAGAAAATGGTGAAAGGAATGTGGAAGAGGTGAAATTCATGTGACTCGTTGATGCCATGTGTAGATATATAAACTTGTCGTCTCTGAATTGTGGCAGAAGAGGGGGTAAGCAGTGAGAAATCAGCAACCTTGAAAAGAAGCCTGAAGTCCTTCCAAAGACTGACTGAATCAAGGTGGTTACTCTCACTGCCAGAAGAAAATTAAATTTTCCGAGGAAGAAGATAAAAGCACAGCTTCTACAATGGCTTATTACCAAGTCTAGCATTCAATCAAAGTGTCTGGAAATAGCCTCCAATGATCCAAAACCAAGAGACAGACAATAAAAGAAGAAAAGGACATCTAAATAGTACAGTTGTCACCAAGGGACTCTGATAATTAATTGTGTTTTATATATGTCAGAATATAAATAAAATGATCAATAATTTTCCAGAAATCTGGAATTCATAACAACAAATCAAATGGAGGTATTAAGAATTTTAAAATACAACATCTGAAATAAAGAACTCAATAGATATGGCCTGAACTGGAAGGTTGAATAGTAGAAAATATTCAACCTAAGGCAGAAGAAAATGTACAGAAGATACATGTGTAATTGAAATTGAAGCAGAGAAAGAGAAAATGGGACATAACTAATATTGAAAACATTATCATAAAGAATTTTCCAATGTTAACAACAGGCATCAGGATAAAGCCTCAAGAAATTCTAGAAGACATTTGGCACAATACAAGAGAAACCTCAGCCTGGCACATTATAATAAATTTGCTGAAAAACAGGGGGAAATCTTACAGATAGCATAAGCAATGAAGTTTTATTCTCAAAGGGGCAAATATAAGATTGATAGGAGTATTCTCAATATAAATAAAAGAAGTAAAAAGACAACAGAATGGTATCTTTGTAGTTTTGGGGGAAAGAAACAAGCTGTTAAAGAGACAGTAAAAACATTAGCTAATCAAAAAAGCAAGAACACCAGAAATATGAGCTTTCATTTACTAGTAATTATATTCTAAATAAAAGTCTAAAATCTCTGGATAAGAATAATGTAAATGAAATAAAAATTGAGAAAATATGAAACAAATATTTGACGCTTGTAAGAGACAAATGTAAGATGTTTATGTACATAGAATAATTGAAAGCAAAAGGCTAGACAAATATACTTTCTGGAAGGACTGGACAACAGAAGGAAGAATCGTTTAGCTTTCTAAGTCAGAGCAGACTTTAATGCCAAACATCCGTGCTCGCTGCCATGTTTGGTATGTTACATGTGAATAAAATCTATGCACAGGGAAGGGAAAAAAACTCTGTCTTCAAACAAGCACATAGAGCAGCATGTACGGGTGAATCTTCAGAAAGAAGCACCTGTTCCGCGCCTGCCCATCTCTCGCTGAAACCCTTCTCTCGTCCATGTGACCCTGAGGACCTGTGCGTATAATAACCGTTGCCCATCTTCCTCTGAAGAGCCGAGCTCTTGAGAAGGCAGTGCTGACCCCCATGGTGTGATCCACGGGGCGGACCAGGCGCTCCTACCCCCAAAACAACTTTGCTGACAGCGGAGCTTCCTCTCTGCAGACGTTGGTTTGGGCTGAATTGACTTTTTCTTTCTTACACTTGTTCCCTTTCCGCGTGCTTTTCCGTCCGCATGTTGACTTTAGTCAATGAATTTAGTGTTTCCTCTCACTGGCTGATGGCGGCCGCTGTGTGACTGTTTTGTTAACACACGATGAATGCTTCACTGAAACTTCTGTTCGCTATGACCTGGGCGTTAAGACGCAGAAGGGACCTTCAGTGCATTTGCCAATTCTGTCAGCTGTGTGTGCTGTTCTCCTGGTCAGTATTCTTCTAACGTGTGGTCACCTTTGAGTTCCTCTGTGTGTGTGTGTGTCCCCTAGCTTTGTTTACAGCCAGTTTATTTTCAGAGCAAAACTAAGAGGGAGGTACAGAGCTTTCCACACCACCACTGTCTGTGGACATGCACAGCCCCCTACCCCCACCATTATTAAGATCCCACACGAAGTGCTGCATTTTTTTTTTTTTTTTTTTTTACCAAAGATGAGCCTCTGTGGGCACATCATCATCACCCAACTTCATGGTTTACATTAGGATTCACTCTCAATGCTGAAGCCTGTGGGTTTGGACAAATGTACAGTGACGTGTAGCCATCTTTACAATATCCATCATGTATCTGTAATATATTCATTATTGCAGTATCATGAAGAGTAGCTTTACTACCCAAAAAAATCCCCATGCTGAACCTGTTCATCCCTCCCACTTCCCACCCCCTGGCAACGACTGAATTTTTTTTTTAACTGTCTTCATAGTTTTGCCTTTTCCAGAAAGTCCTAGAGTTGGACTCCTACTGTATGCAGCCTTTTTAGATGGGTTTTTGTCACTTAGTTAGTGTGTTCATGTTTCCTCCCTGTCATTCCATGGCTTGGTATTTATCTTTAGTGCTCAAGAAGAGTCCATCCTCAGGTATAATTTTTAAGGCATTTTGTGGTAAAGGTACATAAAAATTCCAGACTGTGCAAGCCACGCATTGTGTGAATGAACAGAATTTTCTTGGCTTAGACAGGCTTCCATGTTCATGGTGTGATGTTGTCCCTCATCCAGCAGGAAGGGACTTCTGTCCACCACAGAGGGTGACCAAACCTGCCAGTTTGTCCAGTGCTGCCCCCATTTGAGCATGGACAATTCTGCACCCAGAGACTTGTACAGGAAGCAGTGATCAAAACCATTACCAAGAAAAAGAAATGCAAAAGGCAAAGTGGTTGTCTGAGGAGGGCTTACTAATAGCTGAGAAAAGAAGAGAAGAGAAAGGCAAAGGAGAAAAGGAAAGATACACCCATTTGAATGCAGAGTTCCAAAGAGTAGCAAGAAGAAATAAGAAAGCCTTCCTAAGTGAACAATGCAGAGAAATAGAGGAAAACAATAAAATGGGAAAGACTAGAGATCTCTTCAACAAAATTAGAGATACCAAGGGAACATTTCATGCAAAGATGGGCACAATAAAGACAGAAATGGTATGGAGCTAACAGAAGCAGACAATATTAAGAAGAGGTGGTAAGAATATACAGAAGGCCTCTACAAAAGAGATCTTAATGACCCACATAACCACAATAGTGTGATCACTCACCTAGAGCCAGACATCCTGGAATGTGAAATCAAGTGTGCCTTAGGAAGCATTACTATGAACAAAGCTAGTGGAGGTGAGGAATTCCAGCTGAGTTATTTCAAATTCTTAAAAGATGATGCTGTTAATGTACTGTAGCCAATATGCCAGCAAATTTGGAAAACTCAGCAGTGGCCACAGGACTGGAAAAGGTCAGTTTTCATTGTAATCCCAAAGAAAGCCAATGAAAAAGAATGTTCAAACTACTGCACAATTGCACTTATCTCACACGCTAGCAAAGTAATGCTCACAATTTTCCAAGTCAGGCCTCAACAGTACGTGAACCGAGAACTTCTAGATGTTCAAGCTAGATTTAGAAAAGGCAGAGGAACCAGCAATCAAATTGCCAACATTCCCTGGATCATAGAAAAAGCAAAAGAATTTCAGGAAAACATCTACTTCTGATTCCTTGACTGTGTAAAGCCTTTGACTGTGTGGATCACAACAAACTGGAAAATTCTTCAAGAGATGGGAATACCGAACCACCTGACCTGTTTCCTGAGAAACCTGTGTGCAGGTCAAGAAGCAACAGTTAGACTGGACATGTGGCAACAGACTGGTTCCAAATTGAGAAAGGAGTACATCAAGGCTGTATATTGTCACCCTGCTTATTTAACTTATATGCAGATTATGTGTGTATGTGTGTGCTTTGTCACTCAGTCATGTCCGACTCTTTGCAGAGTATATCACATGAAATGCTGGGCTGGATGAAGCACAAGCTGGAATCAAGATTGCCAGGAGAAATAACAATAACCTCACATATGCAGAGTGACACCCCCCATGTGGCAGAAAGTGAAGAGGAGCTAAAGAACCTCTTGATAAAAGTGAAAGAGGAGAGTGAAAAAACTGCCCTAAAACTCAACATTTAAAAAATTAAGATCATGGCAACTGGGCCCATCACTTCAAGGCAAATGGATGGAGAAACAATGGAAACAGTAACAGACTTTATTTTCTTAGGCTCCAAAATCACTGCAGATGGTGACTGCAGCCATGAAATTAAAAGACATTTGTCTCTTGGAAGAAAAGCTATGACTCACCTAGACAGCATGTTAAAAAGCCAACATTACTTTGCCAACAAAGGTCCATATAGTAAAAGTTATGGTTTTTACAGTAGTCATGTACGGATGTGAGAGTTGGATCATAAAGAAGGCTGAGCACTGAAGAACTGATGCTTTCAAACTGTCGTGTTGAAGAAGACTCTTAAGAGTCCCTTGGACTGCAAGGAGATCAGACCAGTCAATCTTAAAGGAAATCAATCCTGAATATTCATTGGAAGGACTGATGCTGGAGCTGAAACTCCAATACTTTGACCACTTGATGTGAAGAGCTGACTCATTGGAAAGACCCTGATGCTGGGACAGATTGAAAGCAGAAGAAGGGGATGACAGAGGATAAGATGGTTAGATAGCATCATCGACTCAATGGACATGAGTTAGAGTCAACTCTGGGAGATGTTAGACAGGGAGGCCTGGTGTGCTGCAGTCCATGGGGTCACAAAGAGTCAGACACAACTGAACAACTAAACAACAGTAAAAGAAACTTTCAGTGCCAGACACACAGTAGTGTCAGTCACCATATGTCGACTTTTAAAGTCAAAGATACAAATTTTCAGTTATAATATAGAATCATTACTGTAAAAGGTCAGTGATATTGTGATTATGAATATAAATTACAAATGGCTATAGATTCTTTGAAGGAGGGTCTTATATGTATATGGCTTGCCTGTTTAAGTAGAAGGACACCCCACCCAGCCCCATCAAGGTAAAAGTGGAGCTATTTGGTACATTAAACCATGGTTTTGGCGTTTCTTGTCTCTGCAGACTCACTGGATCCAGTGTTCCCGACCTCATCGTGAGTATGAGCAACCAGATGTGGCTGCACCTACAGTCTGATGACAGCATAGCCTCGCCTGGATTTAAAGCCGTTTACCAAGGTAAGATCCGAACACATAAAGCCCCCTTTCTCGCAGAGGGCCACGGTCGTTCTCTACGTTTCAGATATAAATGAAAGTGATAAGTGAGAACAATGTTTAAAAATAGGGACTTATTTGCAACTTCCTTAGTTATAGTTGTATTTAGAGCTCTTTTTAGCAAGCAGGAAATGTTTGAGAGCTTGGCTGGCCATTATGGTGGCAAAATGGAGAGTGACATTAAGAATCACGTGCAAGCAATGGAATTGTCCGTACTTGTAGATCTTGGCATTTTCTCTCTTCCTGGGAGGAAGCTGTCATGGTTGTAACTAAGGGGAACATTTAGAACAGAGTATGGATTTCAACAGCATTGATTCAACGAAGCTTATTATATGCATCCTCATGTACAAATGTGTGGGTTTTTTAATGGAACACAGGGAGATCTTGACAGAGTTGGGGAGACTCTACTAACAACCTTGCTTTGAGAGTTATGACTGCTTGCTCTGAAGAAAAGAAGGTTCCTTTGGGGAAGCTGGCTTCATCCCTGAGTTGTGGGATGCTGAGAGTTGCTGTAGTGAAGTAGCTACTGTGCAGGTGACCCGGGGCCTGCGCTCTGGGTGCTGCCTGTGTAAACTGTCTCACTGTTCCACCTACATTGTCTCATGTGGATGTCCTAGGGAACACGTCTGTAGTTCTGTGCCTGCGTCAGATCCTAGGCGGGGCGCGTGGCACCTGTTCTGCGGAGCGTGGACTCTGCGTCTGTGGTGCAGCAGCTGCAGCAGTGGAGGCACGCGGGTCCTCGAGAGCGTGGGCTTCCGTAGTCTGCGGCTCGAGGCTTAGGTCCTCCACACCATGTGGGATCTTAGTTCTCCGAGCAGGCCTCTGCATTGCAAAGGGCATTCTTAACCCCTGGGCCCCCAGGGAAGTCCCAGAAACACAACTTTTGTCTGCGGCATATTGATAGCTATCTTTCAAAACTTTTTTTTTTAATTTTGAAAAATTTCAAAATGTAAACAGAAGTAGAAAGAATAATATAATGCACCTGAGGTGACCTACATTTTCATGGTTTTGCAAGACCCTCAGATATTCAGCTGTTGACTTAAGTATTGGCTGGAGGTGCAAGACACAGCTACCAAACTCAAGTGCCCGTCTATATTGTCAGCCTCAGCTCAGCCCTGCTTTTTCTCAAGTGTCCTACAACATCTTCTGGGAAATCAGTGATATTTCCTTCTGTTAGACATTCACAAACAGTTCTAGACTCACAGGAAAATCTTTATCCAATGACAATATCTTTAAAAACTAAATTATCTCTTCCTTATTCCCACCAAAAACAGAAGAAACAAAACAAAAATCCTTTCTCACTGCCACAGTTCAAAAAACAAAATCAGCAAGCTGCCTTCCAATTTCAGGTTCTCAGAGGTTTAGTCCACGTAACTCCCTTCTCATGCACTTTGGTTCTAAAGGTGACAATGTGGCAGCCAGCCAGCCCTCAGCATGTGTCTTGGGGCATCCCAGGATCTATGGGTCGGCTCTTTATTGCTAGAAATGGTAAAGAACTGAGAGTGAGACAAATTAGAAGGGGATCCAAGACCAGAAGAGGAAGAGCAGAAATGATCTTCATTATATTCCAACCTCAAGGCATAGCTATCGGGAAGCACATCTGTTTTAACTGGCAAAAAGATACACACGCTTGGGGCTGGTGCACTGGGACGACCCAGAGGGATGGAATGGGGAGGGAGGAGGGAGGAGGGTTCAGGATGGGGAACACATGTGTACCTGTGGCGGATTCATTTTGATATTTGGCAAATCTAATACAGTTATGTAAAGTTTAAAAATAAAATAAAATTAAAAAAAAAAAAAAAAAAAGATACACACAGGAACTCACAGACCATTCAACTGTAGAGCCTTCCTTTCATGTTCTCTGTATCAGTAATTACATCGTTTTAACTCAAGAAATAAACATTTAAGAAGGCTCATGGGCATATTAAATTCTTCCTTTGCGTTTATGCAAAATCAAAGCAGTGATGGATGTACTGCTTGTATCTTCAGCTTAGATCCTTCGTGTATTTGACAAAGAAATGAAATGTGTCCCCAGAAATGATGTGGTGACCTTACTAATATCAATAATGTTTTATAAATTATTATATAAAACAACTTATTTATAAAACTTAAAATATATATCTAAGCTGCTGTTTACATATACTGTGAGTGAGTGAGTGAAAGTCACTCAGTCGTGTCCAACTCGACACAACCCCATGGGACTGTAGCCCACCAAGCTTCTCTGTCAATGGGATTTTCCAGGCAAGAATACTGGAGTGGGTTCAATTCCCTTTTCCAGGGGATTATTAAGACCCAGAGGTCAAACCTGGATCTCCTGCATTGCAGGCAGATTCTTTACCATCTAACCACCAGGGAAGCCCTTGAATATACTGACGTATTTCGAAAACCATGACTGATTTGAAGTCGTTTTCAGTAAGTTTGAAAAGAACCCGTTCTCATCTTGAATTCAAGTTATAGTCATGAGAAGCCTTTTCAGGATTGTTTTATACTCTCCTGCAAATACCTTGGCACTGATAGTTGATCAAAATTACCAGGAAATTGCATCTTAAACATACAATTTTTACTGACACCGAAAAGATCTACTATTTGAAGGAAACCACTTATTATAAACCATAATCTAAGAAAATGTAAGTATTCAGAATAAAACATTGTCCCACATAACTATTTAAATTTTAAAAACTTTAGATATTTTCCATAAGTTTCAAAATCCAAAGAAGTAACAAATTTTAAAGAACTGTAATAAAGTAGAAATAGTGGTTATTTTATTTGGATTATTTTACTGTTAGGGGACCCGTATAAAGAAAGAATTTGTAAGTTATTTTCAGAAAAAAATAGAAAATTGGCATGGGGGAGATTCAATTGTGAATATTGAAGACTTTTGCATCTATTAGCAGTTTTGTTTCAGTATTGCTAATTATCTATATGTACATTTTCTTTGAATTCTTCTTTGATACAGTTTTTTAAGCATCTTACTGGCTCCATTGATAACAGAGTTCATTGAAAAAAATTTTTTAATTTTATTTTTAATTTTTTTAAAATATAAATTTATTTATTTATTTTAATTGGAGATTAATTACTTTACAATATTGTATTGGTTTTGCCATACATCAACATGAATCCACCACAGGTGTACACATGTTCCCCATCCCAAACCCCCCTCCCACCTCCCTCCGCGTACCATCCCTCTGGGTCGTCCCAGTGCACCAGCCCCAAGCATCCAGTATCGTGCATCAAACCTGGACTGGCGACTCGTTCCCTATATGATATTATACATGTTTCAATGCCATTCTCCCAAATTATCCCACCCTCTCCCTCTCCCACAGAGTCCAAAAGACTGTTCTATACATCTGTGTCTCTTTTGCCGTCTCGCATACAGGGTTATCGTTACCATCTTTCTAAATTCCATATATATGCATTAGTATACTGTATTGGTGTTTTTCTTTCTGGCTTACTTCACTCTGTATAATAGGCTCCAGTTTCATCCACCTCATTAGAACTGATTCAAATGTATTCTGTTTAATGGCTGAGTAATACTCCATTATGTATATGTACCACAGCTTTCTTATCCATTCATCTGCTGATGGACATCTAGGTTGCTTCCATGTCCTGGCTATTATAAATCGTGCTGCGATGAACATTGGGGTACACGTGTCTCTTTCAATTCTGGTTTCCTCGGTGTGTATGCCCAGCAGTGGGATTGATGGGTCATAAGGCAGTTCTATTTCCAGTTTTTTAAGGAATCTCCACACTTTTCTCCATAGTGGGTGTACTAGTTTGCATTCCCACCAACAGTGTAAGAGGGTTCCCTTTTCTCCACAACCTCTCCAGCACTTATTGTTTGTAGACTTTTTGATAGCAGCCATTCTGACTGGCATGAGATGGTACCTCATTGTGGTTTTGATTTGCATTTCTCTGATAATGAGTGATGTTGAGCATCTTTTCATGTGTTTGTTAGCCATCTGTATGTCTTCTTTGGAGAAATGTCTATTTAGTTCTTTGGCCCACTTTTTGATTGGGTCGTGTATTTTTCTGGAATTGAGCTGCAGGAGTTGCTTGTATATTTTTGAGATTAGTTGTTTGTCAGTTGCTTCATTTGCTTTTATTTTCTCCCACTCTGAAGGCTGTCTTTTCACCTTGCTTAGAGTTTCCTTTGTTGTGCAGAAGCTTTTAATTTTAATTAGGTCCCATTTGTTTATTTTTGCATTTATTTCCAATATTCAGGGAGGTGGGTCATAGAGGATCCTGCTGTGATGTATGTTGGAGAGTGTTTTGCCTATGTTCTCCTCTAGGAGTTTTATAGTTTCTGGTCTTATGTTTTGATCTTTAATACATTTTGAGTTTATTGAAATCTTTGACAAGATAAATGTATGCATACATATGTGTAAATGACAAATAACAATCTAGAGAGCTGGGAGTTTGTTTTATTGCATTTTATTTTGTGAATTTGAGCAAAGAAGCAGTGTGCTCTTGTCTTCCAAGTGCTTACTGTTGGGTATTCAGCAGCTGAAAAAAAGCAGCTAGTACTTATTGTTCAAGAAGCCAAAGGGGCAGGTAATTAAAAGCATTTCCCAATGTCAAAACCATAAAATCGGTGGGTGAGGGTGTCTTGAGCCCAACAGTGAAGGCAGCATAGCAGGGCTACACCCTTGCCACGTGAGATGAAGGAGAGTGACCATGCTGAAAAGTCCTGTGGTAACTAGAGGCCCCTACAGGAGTGTCCTTATCCACACAGAGTGAAGATTCCTCCTTGCTGGAAGCATGGCTGTGAGGGAGACGTCCTGACTCTTTTTAATGAGAAATGCTCCCAAAGGGTATTTGCAGCCTGTATGAAGGTGACAGCTAGAATGAACAGAAGATTGCTAAAGACTTCCTGACATTTGGGGATTTAGAATTGACCTTTAATTGAACTTCTACGTGACTGCATTATTTAAGAAAGTGTGCCAAGGTAGAATCCTTTCCACCTGACCTGTGCTTGCTCCTGCTTCTGGTAGAATCTAAACACATCTGTCAAATACCAGACACTCCCCAACAGCAAGTGACTGTGAATTACACCCAACAGTTCTAAGGCATGTGCCTTAAAGACTAGGATAAAGACTTGAGAGAGGAGCATCATCCCCAAATTGAGGATCTTTGAACATTAACGAATATAAGTGTTCTCAATTATAAATGAATATTCCTCCAGGCATCATGATTCAGTTTGATGACCATACAGCATAAGTTAGAATCACATTCAATCCTAATTAGTACTCTGCTAACAGCCCCGATAGCCGGTTAATAGCTACAGCCTCAGCTGTGGTGAAAAAGTGGATGGCTATCAGTCCTCGTGAGAGAGCCAGTCCAAGGCCACTTATTATTTTTTGACAGAGCAATATTCCATAGTTTATAAGATAATTAAAACAGAGAGATAAGGTAAGATTTGAGGATTTTAAAAATTGAGAGAATATCATATATCAAAAGAAAGGCATCATATAGAGAAGATCATACTAAGTGAAGTAAGCCAGATAGAGAAAGACAAATTTTATATGATATCACTTATGCATGGAATCTAAAAAAAAATAAAAGATACAAATAAACTTATTTACAAAAAAAAAAAGTAGATTCATAGAAAACACACTTGTGGTTACCAAAGGAGAAAGGGGATAGAACAGATAAATTAGGAGTTTGGGATTAACATGTATATGTACTAGTATGCTACTAAATCACTTCAGTCGTGTCCAACTCTGTGCGATCCCCATAGATGGCAGCCCCCAGGCTTCCCCGTCCCTGGGATTCTCCAGGCAAGAACACTGGAGTGGGTTGCCATTGCCTTCTCCAATGCATGAAAGTGAAAAGTGAAAGCGAAGTCGCTCAGTCGTGTCCGACCCTCAGCAACCCCATGGACTGCAGCCTTCCAGGCTCCTCTGTCCATGGGATTTTCCAGGCAAGAGTACTGGAGTGGGGTGCCACTGCCTTCTCTGATATACTAGTACCAGTATATATTGACATAAAATAGATAACCAACAAGCATCTGCTTATGTATATATTTATATATATGCACATATATATAAACTACATATATATATGTATAGTCAGTTTATGCTCACTGTGCTGTACACCTAAAGTAACATGACATTATGTCAACTATGCTTCAGTTAAAAATAAAGTAGAATCAACAACTTAATTAATCCTTGAAACTATTATTTCCAGAGTGCTATATCAAGCTATAAATTGGCAATAAAATAAAAACTTTTTTTTAATAAAAGCATTTTGTACAGGTGATCATCAAATATATGGTGGTGATTTAATCACTAAGTTGTGTCTGACTCTTGTGACCCCAGGGACTGTAGCCTGCCAGGTTCCTCTGTCCATGGGATTTCCCAGGCAAGAGTATTGGAGTGGGTTGCCATTTCCTTCTCCAATCAAATATATAAATAATCACATTATTTGACTGAAAATGTAGTTGTCTATTATATGATCAGAAAATAGATACCACTAATCCTTACATGTGTTTCACTTTCTAGGTTTTAACAGTACATGTAAGTAACATTTGTTGTAATGGTTCAGGATGTAGGCTCTGAAGCCAGACTACCCAGGCCCTCACTCTGTCACTCAGCTGTGCAACTTAGAGTGAGCTGTCTAACCTCCTGTGTGTCACATTCCTCTTTTTAAAAATACAAGGGAGAAAATAATAATGATACTAGTTTCCCTGGGCTTCCCATGTGGCTCAGTGGTAGAGTCCGCCCGCCAAGCAGGAGACTAGTTCTGGATCCCTGGGTCAGAAAGATTCCCTGGAGAAGGAAATGACAACCCACTCCAGTATTCTTGCCTGGAGAATCCCATGGACAGAGACACTTGATGGTATGTAATCCATGGAGTTGAAGTTGGACAAGACTGAGTGACTGAACATGACTGAACACATGTGCGCGTGCACACACACACACACACACACACATCTGTGTATATAAGTGTGTGTATATGGAGAGAGAGAATATTCTGATAATTAAGAAAAGTATTGGCAAAATATTATGCAAAGTTTAAAAAGCAGTAACTCTTTAGGGAGGTATTTCAGGTGTCTGAGAAGGCAAGCTAAGAGAGGTGAGATTTGTTGTTTAAAAATTTTTTGTATATGAAAATATTTAGTTCAAAGTAATCAATTAAAAAACCAAAAAGGAAAAAATATGGTATAAATAATTATAATACAGCTGTGCAAGCAGCATTACCCATCCATTATACTACAAAACTTATTATGTATATATAATATATAACTAATTTTCAAGAAAATTTTTCAAGAAAATTAGAGATACCAAAGGAACATTTCATGCAAACTTGGGCACAATTACGGGCAGAAATGTTATGGACCTAACAGAAGCAGAAGATATTAAGAAGAGGTGGCAAGAATACACAGAAGAACTATACAGAAAAGGTCTTCATGACCCAGATAACCATGATGGTGTGATCACTCACCTAGAGCCAGACATCCTGGAATGTGAAGTCAATTGGGCCTTAGAAAGCATCACTACAAAGCTAGTGGAGGTTATGGAATTCCAGTTGAGCTATTTCAAATCCTAAAAGATGATGCTGTGAAAGTGTTGCTCTCAATATGCCAGCAAATTTGGAAAACTCAGCAGTGGCCACAGGACTGGAAAAAGTCAGTTTTTATTCCAACCCCAGGGAAAGGAAATGCCAAAGAATGCTCAAACTACTGCACAATTGCACTCACCTCACACGCTAGTAGAGTAATTCTCAAAATTCTCCAAGCCAGGTTTCAACAGTACATGAACCGTGAACTTCCAGATGTTCAAGCTGGATTTAGAAAAGGCAGAGGAACCAGAGATCAAATTGCCAACATCCATTGGATCATCGAAAAACCATAAGAGTTCCAGAAAAACATCTACTTCTGCTTTATTGACTATGCCAAAGCCTTTGGCTGGATCACAATAAACTGTGGAAAATTCTTCAAGAGATGGAAATACCAGACCACCTGACCTGCCTCCTGAGAAATATGTATGCAGATCAAAAAGCAACAGTTAGAACTGGACATGGAAACAGAGTGGTTCCAAATAGGGAAAGAAGTATGTCAAAGCTGTATATTGTTATCCTGCTTATTTAACTTCTATGCAGAATACATCATAAGAAACACTGGGCTGGAAGAAGCACAAGCTGGAATCAAGATTGCCAGGAGAAATATCAAAAACCTCAGATAACACCACCCTTATGACAGAAAGTGAAGAACTAAAGAGCCTTTTGATGAAAGTGAGAGAGGAGAGTGAAAAAGTTGGCTTAAAACTCAACATTTGGAAAACTAAGATCATGGCATCTGGTCCCATCACTTCATGGCAAATAGATGGGGAAATAATGAAAACAGTAAGAGACTTTATTTTGGGAGGCTCCAAAATCACTGCCGATGGTGACTGCAGCCATGAAATTAAAAGACGCTTGCTCCTTGGAAGAAAAGCTATGAGCAACCTAGACAGCATATTAAAAAGCAGAGACTTTTCTTTGCCAACAAAAGTCTACCTAGTCAAAGCTATGGTTTTCAAGTAGTCATGTATGGATGTGAGAGCTGGACTATAAAGAAAGCTGAGCACCAAAGAATAGATGCTTTCAAACTGTGGTGTTGGAGAAGACTCTTGAGAGTCCCTTGGACTTCAGGGAGATCCTACCAGTCTATCCTAAAGGAAATCAGTCCTGAATATTCATTGGAAGGACTGATGCTGAAGCTGAAACTCCAACACTTTAGCCACCTGATCCAAAGAACTGACTCATTGTAAAAGACCCTGATGCTGGGGAAGATTGAAGGCAGGAGGAGAAGGGGCCAACAGAGGATGAGATGGTTGGATGGCATCACCGACTCAATGGACATGAGTTTAAGCAAGCTTCAGGAGTTGGTATTGGACTGGGAAGACAGGCGTGCTGCAGTCCATGGGGTCACAAAGAGTCGGACTTGACTGAGCAGCTGAACTGAACTGAATATATAATCATTATATATTATATAATTTTGTATAATTTATACAAATATAATTCATAAATACATAAATCATACATAATTCATATATGTAATTCACAGTGAAAGTCACTCATTGGTGTCCAACTCTTTGAGACCCCAAGGAATTCTCCAGGCCAGAATACTTAGAGTGGGTCGATGTTGCCTTCCCCAGGGAATTCACATATATGTATAGTTAATATATATGGGCTACCCTGGTGGCTGAGATAGTAAAAAATCTGCCTGCACTGCAGGTGACCTGGATTTTATCCCTGAGTTGGGTAGATCCTCTGGAGAAGGGAATGGCTACCCACTCCAGTATTCTTTCCTGAAGAATCCCATGCACAGAGGAACCTGGAGAGCTATAGTCCATGGGGTCGCAAAGAATCAGACATGACTGAGTGACTAATGATAATTCTAATACATACATATATATATATATATATATATGGAAAGTTAACTGGCTTAGTGCATAGTTTTTCTACTTTATATTTCAAAATTTCTATCATAAATTACAAAGGTAAATGCTGAGTATAAATAATTTTGTAAATCAATGTTAAATTTCATTTCATAATACAGAAGAATTTTTGTCAAAATATAATAATGAAATAGAGTTTGACATTTAATACATTTAAAACAGCATACTTCGTATGCTACAGCAGATCATTTTTATTCACTAGAGGAGAAAGGAAAACAAAATATCAGTTCAGGGGTGGGCTTCCCACGACCACAGTCTCTCCAGCACTGAGGAAGGTGGACAGGAAACAAGCAAAGTACCTGCATATTTGTTCAAACAGTCCTGAGTTCCCAGTGCTGGCAGCCCTGTATTTTTATGGCTTCACTGTCTCCAGTTAAGCGGGTTAATTCTGTATCATTTTTTTGTCACAAAAATAATGTTTGGTTAGAGTTCATTACACATGTTGATGAACTGATTTCCACAAATCATGTTTTATGTAATTTTCCATAGCTATTTGAATTTTAGCAGGGGGTAAATGAAAGGAAATGTCCCCTGTGATGTGCCGCTGTGTGGTAAAACAAGACCTATTTGAGGCTTGTTTCGGCTATTTTAGAATTGTTTCTGTGAAAATAGAGCTCACTGTTGCTGTTTCAGAGACAGAGCTATGTCCCAGGCCCTGTGGACACATTGCTGAGGGGTGAAGATTTGTGTCGGCACCTCGGTCTGTACCCCATAATCCCAGGGGTCTGTGATGAGTTTACCAGAAAGGAACATGACCTAGTTCAGAGAGCTGTTGTCTGCACCATTCCTGGTGAACAGAATTGCTGCTACAGAACCAGGGTTGTCCAAGCTTTGAGCAGTTGCGCTGTGACTCTTGTGATGGCTGGTCCCAGAGCAGCCACACGCTCCAGCAGACATTGTTCTGGGTGTGTCTGTAGGGGTGTTTATGGGTGAAGTCAGCATTTGAATTGGTGGACTGAGTAAAGCAGGTCACCCTCCCCAGTGTGGATGGGCCTCATCAAATCAGATAAAGGTCTAAATCAAAGGACAGGCTGAAGGAAGAAAAGCTGCTCCCTCTGTCCATCTGTCTTTGAACTGGGACACTGGCATCTCTTGCCTTTGGACCCTGATTTGGACTGGGACTTACATCATTGGCTCTCTTGGGTCTGGACACTTCAGTTGCTGTAAACATATAAGCTGATTCCTTATAATAAATTCATTTTGATAGTAAATGGATAGACAGATATAGAGTTGGAGCTGGATATGGACATAGCGATGGAGATAAAGATAGAAATATCCTGTTGGTTCTGTTTCTCTGAAGAACCCTGATCAACACACTCACTCTACTTGAATGATTGGGTTCACTCTGACTGATAAGACAGACCCTTTGTAGCCCCTTGTGTGAGTAATCACACATTTCAAAGGGACCCAAGTAGGTGTAGAGGTGCAGTGTGTGACCACTGAACAGAGGAGAGCCTGCTGGTCCATATGTAACGTTAGCCCGTGGCCCTGGCCTTGTAGCCTGAAGCTGATACTCAGACAAGGTCAGGCAGGATTGTGCCTGTGAGGCTAAGAGTGATGCCTAAACCCTAAACACAAGGTTGTTGTTGTTCAGTCAGCAAGTTGTGTCTGACTCTCTGCGACCCCTTGGACTGCAACACTCCAGGCTTCTCTGTCCTTCACTATCTCTGTGACTTTGCTCAAACTCGTGTCCATTGAGTCGGTGATGCGGACCAATCGTGTCATCTCCTGTTGCCCCCTTCTTCTCCTGCCTTCAATCCTTCCCAGCATCAGGGTCTTTTCTAATGAGTTGGCTTTTTATGTCAGGTGGCCAAAGTAATAGCGATTAGGCTCCAGCACCAGTCCTTCCAGTGACTATTCAGGCTTGATTTCCTTTAGGACAGACTGGTACGATCTCCCTGCAGTCCAAGGGACTCTCAAGAGTCTTTTCCAGCAGCACAGTTTAAAAGCATCAGTTCTTCGGTGCTCAGCCTTCTCTATGGTTCAACTAAAAATTGTGTTTTAATTTTGTGCAAAATCCAAGATGAACCCATCAAGGGTTTATGATGTGTGTTACCCTTGTCCACAATAGATATGGTCTCATACCTAATGTGTATTTTAAAATGTTTTCAAGGACCTGATTTAAATCCATGACGAATTACCCTTTGTGCTGAATGCTGACTGAGCCAGACTTGTTTGGAAACGTGTACTGGGGGGACTCTCTGAGATACCTTCAAGGAGGAGATGGAGGCAGAGAAGGAGCCGCTGAATCGGTCACAGGTCCATGTGGAATGCTGGCTTATCCTAGGGACGCCCTCCAGAGCTTTCCCAAACTGAAGAGAGCAGGCAGGACTGGTACCATTAACCATGGATGCAGTGCCCCCAGGGAGCAGACACAACCCTGTTTGATGTGATTCCCAGGCAGGGATGCAGCTGTGAGTTCCAGTGGCCTTGGCCACTGTGGTGCCCAAGGTTCACCACCCCAGAAACGCTCACTACTCCTCCCCTGGGAAAAAGCTCTCCAGGATTCTAATGGGCCTCATTTCCTAGAAAAATGCACAATACGTACTCAAGGCCACCTTCCTCTCCTGCCCATTCTAGATTCCCTTATTTTCTGCTTTCCCCTCTGCTGGTCCGGTGGCTGTCATGTCAGGGGGACCTGGACCCAGTTCCCTGAAGGTTCTCAGCTCCCAGCTCCACGCTTCTCTCTGCTGCTGCTGCTGCTAAGTCACTTCAGTTGTGTCTGACTCTGTGTGACCCCATAGACGGCAGCCCACCAGGCTCTTCTGTCCCTGGAATTCTCCAGGCAAGAACACTGGAGTGGGTTGCCATTTCCTTCTCCAATGCATGAAAGTGAAAATTGAAAGTGAAGTCGCTCAGTTGTTTGACTCTTGGCGACCCCATGGACTGCAGCCCACCAGGTTCCTCCTTCCATGGGATTTTCCAGGCTAGAGTATTGGACTGGGTTGTCATTGCCTTCTCCATGCCTCTCTCTAGCATTGTCCATTTTTGTCATCCCCAAGCAAGGAGTGCAGGGATTCCCCGTGGCACCTCTAACAGCCGCAGCCACAGAGGTCCCCTGCTGTTCTCACTGAGCAGAGTATCTCTGCCTCTTTCCCTTGCGGCTGGGGGGAGTTTATCATGGATGCTCTGTGCACACATTCCTCGTCCACAGTGAACCGCCTTCCTCCTAGCAGTCATTTTGCTGTCTGTCCCGTGGGTTGGAGCTCTGCAGTGCATGGATCTTCTGATGCCACATGAACCCCGAGCCTCTGGACCAGGTGGAAGGCATGTAGCTTCTCCCTAAATAAGTGCAGGAAATGGGGGATGTCCAAAGTGGTAGCCAGTGCATGGACTGTTTAGATCATTTTAGTATCATGTAGGACACTTGCCCCTTGTTAATAGTTTTAGGCACATGCTAGCTTTTTTTTTTTTTTTTAAGAATTTAATTTAGGCTTTTAAGGGTTTATGGAATTCTAGCCCAGTGGCAGAGAAGGCAACAGACAGCAAAGGATCTTTCTGGTTGCTGGTTCTGATACAAACTCAATCTGTCCATGTGTCCACGCCTCACTCTCCCATGCTTGATCACACTTGCTGGTGCTGCTCTGATCCAGATTCAGTCTGTCCCCATGTCCACACCTCACTCTCCTGTGCTTGAGTCGCTTTCTGGTCACTTGCCTCCATGGCACCCACTTCCTAACTGCTGGGGCCCTTGACTGTGACCCGCCAGCTTCCTTTCCCTGGATCATCCGTGAATTCCAAGAGCCCTGCGTCCACATTTTGGTCAACCCCCCAATGCCAGAGGGACCATCTCCCCACGTGTCTGTGGTTAGGCCTTCTGTTGGTGTCTTCTGCTTCTCGCCCTGCCTGTGGATTCAGGCCCGCCGAGCTCTTGGTGAGGCGAGTGCAAGACGGCGGGGTGTGTAAACATCTGCAGGTCTGTGATGCTGGTGCTGCATGGCAAGGGCCTTCCTGGGAGAGGGAGCAGCTGTGAGGCTCCTGGAACCCCAGGACCAGTGCCAGGAGATAGACAGGGCTCACTCCTGTCTGCTGGACCCTGTGACCAGCCTCAGCCGTGAGGTCAGTCCCTCAGTGACCGCTCCTCTGCTCTGTGCCATGGCCACGCCTGTCCCTCACACGTCGCCCCCTTTCCCATTTCAGTACTTGTGCGATTCCCTCCACAAGGGGTCCCTGACCTGTGTCTCCACCTGGGAACATCAGGGCCCATCTCTAGTGAAAGGAGGCTTCTCTCAGTAGGAGTCCTTCCAGTGTTTCCATCAGCTCTCATCTCCCTTTTACCCAAGATGACATTTTTAATTATTAGTCCTTGAGAAGAGAGACCCATTTGATTCAGCTTTCTGTCTCCAGGCTACCCCAGAGTACACAGTGTCCTCATAGGGAGCTAATAACTGTGATTGACAAAATAGCATCATTTCGGGTTTGGAGAACTCACCCTCCCACCAGCAATTACTTAGCTTCAGCCAGGTTCTGAGCCCGGTTCGCAGTGTTGAACCTTGGCTCTTCTGGGAACTTGAATTTTAGAATTGAGAGAAGGTAATTTTAGGTAATGATGCAAATGAGGAAAAAGGAACAAAGTGGATACCTTATACAAATATAAGAAAATAACAAAGTAGAGTGTGAAATACACTGTATTTCTAACTCAGAAAATTATTTGATACATTCATGTTTGTTTTATTAACTTGATCATATAACTGTGCAAATGAGTTGAAAACAGGCATTACCTACTTTTTAGTTGCTTTTTTAAAATATTTTACTCTATTGAATATACTTGCAATGTTTAAATTCTTGGTTGTCATATTCTTGGGCTTCCCTTGTGGCTCAGTGGTAAAGAATCCATCTGCAATGCAGGAGACCTGGGTTCGGTCCCTGGGTCAAAAAGATCCTTGGAGAAGGGAATGGCAACCCACTCCAGTATTCTTGCCTGGAGAATTCCATGGACAGAGGAGCCTGGTGGGCTGCAGTCCATGGGTCACCAAGAGTCAGACACAACTGAGAGACTAAGCACACACTTACACACACACATACATACACACATATTCTTGCTGGGCTACTTTTCATTTGTTAGTTTTCATTTTTTATTATTACAGAAGAATTCATGCATAAGTGGGTATTTGGGAAATAGTTTTGAACATTTACTATGACTCTTTGTGACCCCATGGACTATACTGTCCATGGAATTCTCCAGGCCTGAATACTGGAGTGGGTAGCCTTTTCCTTCTCCACAGGATCTTCCCAACCCAGAATCAAACCCAGGTCTCCCACTGGGAGGTGGGATTCTTTACCAGCTGAGCCCCACTCAAGTATACTGGAGTGGGTAGCCTATCCCTTTTCCAGCAGATCTTCCTGACCCAGGAATCAAACTGGGGTCTCCTGCATTGTAGGCAGATTCTTTACCAACTGAGCTATGAGGGAACCCCATTTACTATGTTAATATATGTAAACATTGAATGTGTTAATATATTGCATACATAAAGTATATGTAAAGTTTATATATGTTTATATATATGCAATAACTGAAAATGTTGAGACTAATTTAAACTATTCTTTGCTAGGAATAAGTAGTGATTCATTGACTTTTTCTAGTAGGTATTTTTTTCTCCAAGAATATGAGTTAAAGAGCGACTGGGTTTATATTGAGCATGTAAATGGACTTCTCAATCACAGGCTCACTAGACAGTTGGTGTTGAGCAATTTGACAAGGGTCAACAATCATTTTGCATAGGGCTATTGAGAGTTGCAGAGTTTTATTGGTCAGTTTTGAACTATGCAGTATTTTTATGTGTAAGCTGAAAACAGGTTCTAAGAGAAATTCTTATGGTTCATAGAAACAACTCCATGGACATGTGCTGCTTCTAAAAATACTAGTTGCCTCCTTTATGTTGTTAATTCTAGACGTTTAACTACCAAAAGCAAAAACTCACTGTAAGACATTATTTGATAGACAGCAAGAGCCATATAAAGATATTAGGATAGAGTGAATGTAGAGAAGGAAAACTGTGATCCTATCACAGCTTTACCTTTGCAAATCTCCCATGGAGAAGATGTATCTGTTATCTGACAGATGAACAGTGGAGTAATGTGTGTGAAAACCAATGTAGCAAGATTAGAAAAATGGTATCTCAGCCAAAAGAGCTCTCATTTCAACATTATTAGAAACCTCTTCATCAGAGGGCTCTCTTTAATATTACCAAGATTACTAGTAGAGGTGAATATAAAAATTAAATCTATATGATAGCTCCTGGGTATGAATTTTCTCAGAGCTGTTGTTGATTAAATTAAAAAATTGTTTAGGTCTACATTATAATAGAGAAGTTATGTTTAAAAAGAAAAACATATTGATAACCTGGTTAGATACTGAAATTTAAACCATTTAATAGCCCAGCATATTAATAATTGAGTGTTTGAGGCTCAAATCACCTGGTTATATGTGTTTGCTGTTTTATTCAGGTAGATTCCAAACGCACCCAACCCAACTTCAGTTGTTTTACCTATAGACTGATAATATTAACATGGCTCAGCCGGTAAAGAATTTGCCTGCAATGCAGGAGACACAGGAGACTCGGGTTCAATCCCTGGGTCAGGAAGATTCCCTTAAGAAGTAAATGGCAACCCACTCCAGTATTCTCGCCTGAAAAATCCTATGGACAGAGGAGCCCACCAGGCTATAATCCATGGGGTCACATAGAGTTGGACACAACTGAGTGACTGGCACACACACACACACACACAGGAGTATTAACATGGGCCATTATTAACAAAAAAATAAAAACAAACACATGACAACAAACTTCCTACTAGGATAGTGTCGCGATCAAGATAATTCCTCATTCTGCCTTGGAGAGAGGATCACCACTGAAGTCAGACGGACCTGAATTGAGGTCTTGGCACTTGCCGCCTGATGGCTGTGTGTCTTTGGGTGAGTTGCTCTACCTCTCTGAGCCTAGATTCTCCCATCCATCAGTGAGGAATACTTCCACCAGCCTGGCTGGGGTGGTTGTGACCATTTGAGAAGATGCATATAAGATACCTGGCAAGTGGTAATGGCCATGGTGGTTTCTAACAACTTTTTGAAACAGGTAATTCATGTATAAATTGAGATAAGTCTCAGCTTGATGAGTGAATTTCAGAATTTACTCTTCTTCCTTGAGAAAAATTGACTGTGTGACCTGCACTCGCAGTGGTCTCTAGATGTACCCTCTTTCCCATCTGGACTGGCCGTGGGCTCAGACTGTCTGGGGCCCCTAATCTTCTTCCTCACTTGCTGTATGTCTTGGGGCAAATTAGTTAACCTCTCTGAGTCTGAAGTGTCTTTATCCCAAGATGGGAAGTGATAGTACTTATCTCTTTAGACACTTAATCATCATCACTTGAAATACCATATAAAATGGCAAATACGTACTGTGTTTTTTTAAGTAATTCCTCATTCTTTTGTTGGAAGGGTTTGTGTTCTTAAGGCAAGGCCCTGGCTTTGAGAACTGTGTTCAATCAGAAGCACAGCTTACTCCAAAATTGTCCTTTTTCCTGAGTTCCACTTCATGAGTGAATTATAAATACTGTCTCCTTTATGTAAAGTGGAATCAGCTGCTTATTAAATTTGTTGTTTTGTAGTCACTAAGTCATGCCTGAGTCTTTGTGACCCCATGGACTGTAGCCCACCAGGCTCCTCTGTCCATGGTGAGGATTCTCCAGGCAAGAATACTGGAGTGGGTTGATATGCCCTCTCGCAGGGGATCTTCCCAACCCAGGGATCAAACCCAGGTCTCCCACTTTGCAGGTGGATTCTTTAATGGCTAAGCCCCTGGGAAGCCCAATCGAATATTTAATACATCGCATTGGAGAGGCTGGAAGAGCAGGTGGTGCAGCACATGAAAGGTTCTTGCAGAAATTTGACATTTAAAGTCTGGGTTTAGGGCCCTTGGATGCAGCTACATCCCAGTATCCCTACTTAACATTGATCCTCATGGACTGTTTTACTCTCAAAGTAACTGAGTTGGGGCATCCTGGAAATTGTCCAGGTATTAGGGCTTGCTGAGACCATCAGGGCAGACTTGCCTTGGAGACAGTTCCCAACTGTGTCTCCATGTTAGGAGAAGGACATGGTGTGAGTGGTATTTACCAGGGAGAAAAGAGGGTGAGGGGTGACTGAAACCAGCAGGGGAGCTGCAGGCGATGAGGTGAGCTCTCTAGGTAGAATGCAGTTCTGTGTATTTTTCTAGCCACTTGCTGTCTCCCTGCTTCTCTGATGTCCAGAGGGTTTGACAGAGGGTTTGATGGTCCAGGTTTGATTCCTGAAACACTTGGGTTTTAGAGTCAGATACAATGGGATCCACTTTAGATCCTTTGTTCTTCAATTTCCCACAAGCTGTTTTACTTATCGTTCTTTTTTTTTTTTTTCCACATTCCTGCTTCCTTAAGAATTTCAATGACCTTAAAAAGTCTGTTTTGGAGTCCTTGGTGGAATTACTAAGTTGTGTTGATTTGAAAATGGCTCTTGAATTGCACGACTGGTTTAGAAGTTAGCAGTGGATCTTCTCTCTGTATGTGCTGTATTGTTTAATCCTCACACACTGGTTCACATTTCTAAGTCAAGAGGGTCCTTTCGTCACAGAAGGTTCTTTATGATTCAACTCAAATGCATTTTCATTTAGATATATTTCTTAACCTGGCAGCAAATATAGCTCCACGTTTTTCAGCTTTTCTGTTGGAAATTTGGAGTGAGCAGAAAGGTTAGTGCAAAGTGAGACTGTTGAAGAGAAAAACTAGCTGAGAGGCCAGTCCAACCAGTACTTGGGCCAGAAAGGTCTGAAAACATGGCAGGACCACAGATGGGGTCAGGCTAGTTCAGTGGACAGAGCTGCAGCCAAGAGACCTGAATCTTGCTTAAATCTGCTTATGTTTCCCTGGCCTTTAAGAGCCTCATCTCTGATGAAAGATAGAACAGGACATCTGCAGGCTTTTCTTCCAGCTTGGAAAAAGATATCAATCAGCAATTCTACCAGTATTTGGTTTCTATGGGAAACTGACTGCAGGAATGATTAGCAAGACAAATGAGATGTGATTGTTACCTCTGTTAATGATGACCCTCCAACTGGGAACATTTCAATACAAAGGTGAAAGTAAGGAGGGAAAGGAGCTGGGTTTTCAGTATAGTAGAGGAAAATTTGGACTTCTCAGGTGGCTCAGCAGTAAAGAATTCTCTGCCTGCCAATGCAGGAGACTCTAGTTCAATCCCTTGGTCAGGAAGATCCCCTGGAGAAGGAAATTGCAACCCACTCCAGTATTCTTGCCTGGAAAATCTCATGGACAGAGGAGCCTGATGGGCTACAGCCCATGGGGTCGCAAAGAGGCAGACACAACTTAGCGACTAAATAACAACAAAGAGAACAATTCAATAATGCCTATAATAAAACTGGGCCAAAATATATAGCAAGGGAGTTTGTGATGAGGCATGTCAGAGGCCCCTCGATGCTGCGCAGTCCCTACATTTTATCATGGAATAGGAGGACTGGTTTGTAACCATCCACTCAGGCAAGAAGGCATCATTTTGAAGGATCAGGATTAGGTCACGATGGAGGTTGAACATGAAGCCTAGTGGGTAGTGGAAGGCTGAGCCATATGGTCTCACTGAGCTGCAACATATATGGAGGAAAATGAAAACAATCTGTAAATCAGATGCTTTTCTAAATGTCATATCCTCACAGCAAAGGAGGGTTAGGCTCCAGACCACTTCTCAGAGCTGATTCCCCGTGTTTCTGGCCGCCAGACTCCTCCTCTCACTGAGAAGGGCTCCTAGTGGCCACCCCGGTCCTGCACCAGGATGACGGGGTTTCTTAAAGTTCTCAATATTAAAGATAATTTGAAACGTGACAGCTTAAAATATGATTTGCTCTGTACTCACACAAATCCTTTTGTTTATTCTCTGCTATAGATAGAAGTATGATAAAAAAAAAAGAAAAATTGCCCCTCCCCAGCCCTTTATATGCTTAGGTATTGAAGAACCTTGGGATGGTATGTGACTTATTTTAACTTTCCTCTAAAAATATTCAGAGTTATACCATTTCAATGCAGATAATTTAAAAATTAATTTGTTTGCCTGATTTCGTCAGCAATCCCAAAGTCTGATTGCATTATGATTTCTTCCAGCACTGCCTAGGCTGTGTAGACCCTGAGTGTTGGGAGGGGGAGAGGTGAGGAGAAAGCCCCCACGACTGTTACTTGTCCCTTTTCAGTTGAAGGAAACTCTTCCGGTCTCCTCCTAACCTGCCTTTGATTTCTGTTTACACACACTTGTCCAAGTTTTCTGTGATTTGCTCTCACCCCAGTCCCTGTATTTTCCCTTTGAGATAGGCAGTTTATTAACGTTCAAAAAGGATCTTCTTTTGGCATAAAGGTATGCTTGAATGATCTTTCCAAAACACATGGACATTTGAGAAAGTCATCCATAAAGCTGCATTTTATAAAAATGTGACTCAGGAAGTTGGTATTTACCACCTGAAGCATCTACCTGTAATCGCCAAACCACCCTCTTTGCTGAGGGTTTGCAGCTGGGCTCTGCAGGGGAAAGGTGCTGCAGGCACCAAGGTCCTGACCAACTTCTGGTCCTCTGTCCCTCCAGACTCACCATCACTCCATAGGTGGTCCTACTTAGAACCCGTGGACTTAGAGCATCTGCTGTGAACCATCCCTCTCCTTCATACCTTCCCTGTGAGATCTGCAGCAACCCCTAAGCCATCCTCTTTATCTTTTCCTCTTTGGTTTATTACATTTTTTTTTTTAAACTGGGACTCAGCTATTCATCTTCAGTGCTAAAATTAACATTTTTATTTCATGGAAATATTTAATTCTATTGAAATTGTGTCATGAGGAAAAAAGAATGCTGCTATTCTTCACTATTTTGTGTTTGATAGGCAGAGAGTTCCTTTTGTACATCATTTTCTCTCTTCTGAGGAGATCCTTTCATCTTTTTATCACTGCCTGTGGTTCTTTGATCATTTCTATTGCTCTTTTGATGTTTTCTAAATCCTTTGAGTAATGAGGGACTCAAAATACAACAGATGATGTAATCCAGCATTTTACCTTTAAGAATATTCTACCTGAGAATGAGTTCACATTTCATCAGTTTTTTTTTTTTTTAATTCTTTAACTCTTTTACTAACAAGTCATTAATGTGCGGACAGCGGGCTATTTCCTTTTTTCCTCCACCTCAATTAGTGCTGTAATTTTTCCATGTGTTCTTAAAGTTAGAAGAAAGATCATAACTAGCTAGAATTCAAAATTAATAACTTAAGCACAAGTAACATAGATTTATATTTCTACAAGTTCTATCTTATAGATATTAGAATTCCAGAGTCAAGATTATTTCATCACAGGGATTTTTTTTACATTTTAAGTAAAACAATTTCAAAAGTTGCATATCTTCCTATTTCTTTTCTTCAAAACTTTTTACAATATATATATTTTTCTAATTAGATTTCCTAAGCAGCTTTCCCCTTTGTCTACACAGCATGAAACCTTCACTGGAACACTGTTTACATGTGTATTTTAAGCTATGACTACCAGCATTTTGCTTTTTGTTTCAGGGATGGCTATGAGCTAATCACTAATCATCTGAACATCAGTTTGATTATCTGTGAAGTGGGGATAATCATAACTGGGTTTTGTCTGGATAAATTGCATAAATAGGTATGCAAGCTCATTAAAGTCTATAAAAGGGCCCTCAGTTGGAAGCTGTAATTACAATGTGTGTTTTGCAAACAGCCTAGATGAATAAACAGTTTACCTGAAGGGGTATTTTCTGGAAAGGAAAAGAAAACTAATTTTATAATAGCATGTGCACTATCATTTATAAGTGTTTCTGATTTCAAGTAGGCTCTCTTTTTTCAATGATTTAATAATGCTGTAAAAACGCACTCACAATTTTCTCCCCCTCTTCTTTGTTGTTCTCCTCCCTAAGGCTATGACTGTTTCCTTCCTTGAAATCAATTTCATTACAACAAACTTTTCAAAGTAGGTTCTTGGTCTGTATCAACTTTACCATTATCTTTTCAAACTGTTCACTTTCTTGTCAAAAATGCAATTATCAATCCAGGCCAGGGACAGCGTTTTTGACTTTCCATTACATTTCTTGTTCCCACTGGTGTGCTCAGAACTAGAAGTGATTTCACTGTTTCCTCCTCGTATAACCTCCTTTAGAGTCAGAGTGACAGATCTAAACTTTATGCTTTTTCTTTTCCTGTAAGATACCCTGTTGAATTATACTCTTTTGTTCAAGGATACAATCCCTCAGTTGCTTTTGGTGTTATTTTTTTTGTCTTTCCTTAAAATTGTATCCTTTCCTATTTCCATTGTTTTGCTCTTATTCCAGCAGATTTTATTAAAATAAATCCGAAGCCCTCCCTTGCTGCATGACCTTGTCTCTCCCATCCTCAACATTTGCAATGTATTTCCACCCAGGTTATTGCAACTGTCTCCCTACTGATATGCTTTTCTCCAGGTTTCTCTTCTATGGTCTGTGATGAACAGATTCACCGTCCTTGTTTCATGAAGTCTCTGCTCTATAAAAAGAAAGAAAGAAAAATGTGTGTAGAAAAAGCTATAAACACTGAAGCTGCAGAGAATCAGCTGCTTCTTTGAATTATGTGTTTAAGTTACTCTCTGTGGTACCTGACTTCCTCTTTCTGGGATATTTCTGTGACATTGTTACTGAACTAAAGTTGGGCCATCTCACCTGCAACCCAGTAAAGCGGGTCTAGTGACTCCAGGTTGTGATGAAGGAAAGTATGGCTGAGCAGGGAGAATGGGCAGTTCATGATCAAAAGACCCTCAGGGAAGGTTGTTTGTTTGTTTGTTTAATTGGAAGAAAATTACTTTACATTGTTATGTTGTTTCCTGCTATACAATGCAAATGAGCCACAATTATACATGCATCCCTTTCCTCCTGAGTCTCCCTCCCCTCCCCCCCCCCACCCATCTAGGTCATCACAGGGCACCAGGCTGGGCTCCCCGTGTTATGCAGCAACTTCTCACCAGCTCTCTGTTTTACACAAGGGTGTGTATATATGTCAGTGCTACTTTCTCCATTCATCCCACTCTTTCATTCCCCCACTGTGTCCACAAGTCCCTTCTCTATATCTCTATTCCTTCCCCGCAAATAGGTTCATCAATGCTATCTTTCTGAATTCCATATATATATGCATTAATATACTACATTTGTTTTTCTCTTTCTGACTTAACTCTGTATAACAGGCTCTAGGTTCATCCACCTCACTAGAACTGACTCAAATTCATTCTTATGGCTGAGTAATATTCCACGGTATATATGTACCACATCTTCCCTGTGCATTTATCTGCCTATGGACATCTGGGTTGCTTCCATGTCCTGGAAGTTGCAAATAGTTCTGCTATAAGCAGCTCATGCAGCTAAGTATCAGAAAAATAAACAGCCCAAGCAAAACATGGGCAGAAGACATAAACAAACACTTCTCCAAAGAAAACATTCAGATGGCCAATAAGCACATGAAAAGATGCTCACTATCACTAATTATTAGGAAGGGTTTTAAGGACAGAGAGAAGGAGAAGGCCACAGGACGCGTGATCAACTTGTGCACAATTCTCTGGCTGGTTGGTGGGTGGTATTTCTGGAGGTAGCATCATCAACCTTCTGCCTCCAACTGATGTGGAGTCCACATGCTTTTGGTTACCAAATTCTATCTGACAGGAGTCTACTTTCTGTAAAAGCAGTTTAGGAATGTGCCTCACACACTGTTATCTGTGTCCTTCAGGAGGGAACTGTAGCTTCTGTGACTCTGCTATGTAGCTCATCTGTTGTTTAAATTGTTACTCTCCTGGTCCATCTGCTATTCTTTGTTGCTACATGTTTATAGTATTTTAGTCATTAACTCTTGAGCCAACATTTCGAGACTCAGGGGAGGCCTGGAAGACTAGAGCAAAAGCCTTTTACTTCAAAAGACAGAGACACAGGGGCTCATATCTGGTTTTAAAATTGACATCCTTACAGGTGCCACATAGGGTTTTTCTGCAAGGATAATGCATCTAGGCACATATTATTCATGTTCATGGGCCTCTCACAGAAAGAATACTGGAGTAATTTGCCATTCCCTCCTCCAGTGGGCCAAGTTTTGTCAGAACTTCCACTATGACCTATCCATCTTAGGTGGGCCTGCATAGCATGGTTCATAGCTTCATTGAGTTACACAAGACCCTTCACCATGACAAGGCTGTGATACTCATGGGAAGGACTGGTGCTGAAGCTGAAGCTCCAATACTTTGGCCACCTGGTGTGAAGAGTCGACTCATGGGAAAAGACCCTGATTCTGGGAAGGACTGAGGGAAGGAGGGGAAGGAGGAGACAGTGAGATGGTTGGATGGTGTCACCTACTCAATGGATACGAATTAGAGCAAACTCAGGGAGATAATGAAGGACAGGGAGGCCTGGCATGCTCCATTCCATGAGGTCTCAAAGAGTTGGACACAACTTAGCAACTGAACACACATATGCACATATGACAATCCCCATAATTAAACAGGTACTCAGCACTCTTACTTTAGGGCCATTAAAAAAGTCACTTGCGTGCTCAGTTGCTCAGTCGTGTCCAACTCTTTACAACATCATGGACTGAAGTCCTCCAGACCCCTCTGTCTGTGGGATTTCCCTGCAAGAACACTGGAGTGGGTTGCCATTCCCTTCTCTGGGGGTCTTCCCCACCCAGGGATCGATGAAGACAATAGGGTACGTAGACAAAGTCATCAGAAATGTTTAAATCTAAGAGTTCTAAATTATGCAAAAAATAAAATGAATCATTTTAGAGCCGTAATTTTCAATCAGGGGGAATTTTACTAACATCCTCCCCTTTGGTAATGTGGGAGGACTTTTTTTTGTTTGTTTTTTATATATTCACAAATGGAGGAAAGAAGGTGCTAGTGGTACCCAGCAAGCAGAGGCCAGGAAGGCTGCAAAATATCATTTCAAGCAGAGAACAGTCCCTCCCTTCACACTACAAAGAAAGACCCAACTCAAAGGTTGAAGGTGCCCGGCTGAGCATGGGAGGACCAGCAGAAGCAAGCGTTCGCCCAGTCTCACCACTCAAACATCACCACCCGCCACTCAGACCCCACACTTCTCTCTATAGACCTTCCTCCATTAATGCACAGAACAAGGAAAGACAGAATCAAATACTTCTGAGGGCTTGCAGCCCTTATTCAGTGAGAAGGTCTAGTCAATACACATCACAGGCCGTGCCTCCTAATGGGAAATCACACCATGAGATGCGTCTTGCCGAAAAACCTCAAACCTTTATCTGACCCAGCATCTATAGTCTGCTACCAGTTTTCAGCAATTTTCATAAATATGTTATCGCAAAGTACATACTGTGACAATCTCTACAAGACACTCTCTGACCCTTTTTCTTCTAAAAATAAATTTCTAAAGTAAAGACAGACAGGGGACATATCAATTAAAATACTCACAGGATACACCAACTAATCATGATCACAGAACAATGAATACCTGATAATAATTTTCATACTTACAGCACCTGACAATGATAGAGGGGAAATATACATGTTTCTACCTATCTAGGGTCATGTTTGTCTGCATCTCACTGTTGGATGGAGTTGTGATTTCTTTCAGCTTCCCAGGTGACTCAGAGGTAAGAATCTACCTGCCAATGCAGGAGATGTATATATATACACATACATATACACACACCATTTACAGCCACTGAAAACAATAAGATACTCAGGTGAAAATCAACCAAACATGAATAGGACTCATGTGCTGGAAACCACACAATGCTGTTGAAAGCAAGCAAAAATCAAAATAAATGGAGAGATATCACATTCGAGAATTAGAAGACTCAGACTGAAGATGCCAATTGTCCCAAAATGGATACACAGATTTTCCACAGTTGCTATCAAAATCTCAGCAAGGTTTTTTTTGGTAGATCTAGGCAAGATTATTCTAAAATTTATACAAAAATACAAAGGAAATAGAATAGCTTAGTTTTAAAAAAAGAATAAAACAGGAGAAACAGCCCACCTAGTTTGAAGACGGTGTAAAGCTACCGTAATGAAGACCCTGTGGTGTTGGTGGAAGGGTATATACATAAACCAGCGAAATCTAATGGAAAGCCCATAAATAGATCCACAAACAGAGCCCCGCACCCCTTGGATTTTGACAAACATGCAAAAGCAGTTCAGTGGATGAAGAACAATCCTTTCAAGAAATGGCATTCGAGCAATTAGACATAAGACCACAGAAAGAACCTCAACCTGTGTCTCATGCCTTACATGAGAATTAACTCCAAGTGGATAAAGAGTTAAATATAAAATGTAAAGCTAAAAAAAATTTGTAAAGCTATAAAACTATCAGAAAAAAATTGTAGTGTTTTTTTTGTTTTTTTGTTTTTTTTTTTTACGATTTGGGACTAAGGATAAATAATTTTCATGGAGGAACAGCTGCTGTTATCCTGCCTTTTACTGGGATTTCTTTGAGCCAGGCTTTAGAATGTGCTACGTTGTCCCATGGGACTAAACGCTTGTTAACCCTCGTTACAAATTATGTGTGCTCAGTTGCTCTGACTCTTTTGAGGCCTCATGGGCTGTAGTCCCCCAGGATCCTCTGTCCATGGGATTTTCCAGGCAAGAATCCAGCAATAAAACCCAAGGAGGGTCATCATGCCCTCCTCCAGGGGATCTTTCTAACCCAGGGATCGAACCCACATCTCCAGGGTTGCAGGTGGATTCTTCACCACTGTGCCACCTTACTAATTGTGCAGCCTATCTAATTCTGCCCTAGGAAAAGTCAAAACTGTATACATTGTCAAATATGTTTTCTGTGAAAGGACACTCTACCTCCCGGATAAAATTTCCTGAGTTAAGACCAGCAGTGGACACGATGAGCTGACACAGGATGATGGGCTCTGTCACCTGGGATGTTTATCTTGTCTTCAGTAAATGATGGTATTAGACAAGGATAGTCAAACAAAATGAGCAACAGATAGGATTTTTGTGAGTTTCCCCCTTGAACAATATGATGATAAATTCATACAATAACATTTGATTTCTTTCCCTCCCTACCAGGAGGATCAAGCAAAGCAAATGAGTTTGCCCTTCAGTTTTTGAAGCTTTTTGATGCATGACAACCTAAAGTACAGTGATAAGAATTAAGCTCCACACTTTAAATGAACAATAAGCCAGTTTTTCAAGCTGTCTCCTTTAGTCTCCCTTCTGATTTTTTTTTTCCCTTCTCATTTTTAGTTTCACATTATTTTTTTAGAGGCACAATGCAAAAAGTGGCTAATAAAATAAAAACAGGCATAACCTCTGATTTTCCACCTATAATCACCCCTCATTCTACCATATGAGCATACTGGAAAGATTCTAAAGCCACTGACAGTGTTTCTCTTGGTAAGAAAAGGAAACACCTTTTAAACTTATTCCTAAAAATGTTTGCTGTCAATGTATTGAAAAAAAAAACTTATACTCAGAAACCATTTCTAATGCACCATATGTGTAGAACTATACACAGGGCACACCTTCTTCTTTGCTTTGAAAAATATAAAGTCCATGCTGCTATAACTGTATGATTATCAACAATAAAATGAGTATAAGACATAGAAAAGTAAAAAAAGAAAAAGAAAAGAACATGAAACAACCACATAGCTAAAACCACTAAACAGAATGAACTTAGCTAGTTAATTTTACTACTATTCACTGAGTATCTGGTTTGTGCCAGGCACTGTCTTGGCTGATATAGAAACCACAAGTGGGCAGGCGAGCAGGGATTTTACCTTCTGATCAATCAGGAGGGTAGGGGTGCCCCTCCCTACTTTGACCAATGTTCGGCTTTGTGTCTAGGGCCTTTCTGCCATGTTAATAATAATGAATTTATTTTACATGCTAATAATAGTAACACATAGCATGCTTCATCACTCCTGAGACATCTTTTTTTTTTTTTTTTTTTTTCACATTTTAGCATCTCTGATTTGGGATATGTCTTACAGTCACTAATAAGAGGATCTCATGTCACTTTTTCATTTTCGTTTTCAGTGTTTGCCTGAAATAAGAATGCATCTTATAAGCAAGGGTGTCTGAGGCTTGCTGTTTTACCAGGTTGTGGTGAGGCCAGTGGGGGAATTGTTGTGGGTGATGCACAGGTCTGGGCATTTCACGACTTTGGAGAGGAGAATGAGGCTGTCTCTTTGGAGAGCAGAGCTGTGTGAGTGAGGACAGGCCCTGTGTATATCTGGGGTTCCCTCCAGAAAGAAGGACTGGCCAGAGTGAGGCTGCAGAGCAGGACGGTGTGGGTGGGTCTGCTGAACGTCTGGAGGACCAGGGTGAGCTCTGGGAGAGAGTCTTGGGGGATGAGCTCCACTGAGTCAGGCAGGAGCGAGGTCAGGAAGGCTACAGAGGGGAGCTAAGACATTTAAGGAACCAAGTGTCCAGGGAACGAATAGAAGATGAGAGCACATTTGTCTGCAAGACGTTAAGTTAGTTATTTTATTTGGTAGCCAGATAAGGGCACCTGACCAGGGGCGAAGGGGATACAGGTAGCAAAGCTCAGTGTGTGTGCTCAGTGACACAGTCATGACCTTTGCAACCCCACAGACCATAGCCCGCCAGGCTCCTCTGTCCATGGGATTCTCCAGGCAAGAACACTGGAGTGGGTTGCCATTTCCTTCTCCAGGGGATCCTGCATTGGAAGGCGGGTTCTTTATCACTCCGCCATCTGTGAAGCACCCCACCACCCCAGAAAAGCTCAGTGACCAAAACAAACAATTATATGAAAAATGTATATGGATGAAAGCTGTTGTTTTCCTCATTATTTTAGGCTTAGAGAAATGATATAATCCAAACTATAAATGTTCACCACGCAGAAAGACACATTTGTACTTCATATTCAAGGAAGAAAAAAATGTTGAGATGTCTATGCCACAATGCAGTGAAATTGCAATTCAGATGTCAGGGAATACTGTTTTCTTTAATATAGGCTTATTTGGAGTAAGCAATATTGAAATAACTAGATCTCTTTCTAAACACTTTAAAGAAATTGAACAGAACAATCATCAACTCATCTTGATATTTAATTTTGCCATTAAGTATATGAACTTCTACAAGTAATTAGATGAATTTTGCATTAGGGATTATATCGACCTGAAAATGAAATGAAGCCTTTAAAAAACCCTGTTTAATCATGCCCTATAGATGTAACATTCTAAAAATATATTGCTCATGAACTGGAAAGGCTCTGAGGAATATTTCCTATCATGATTTTGTCTTAAAATTTACCACTAAAACCCTCAAAGGCATTCTTAAATATTTCTAAGGAAACTCTGCAAACATCTGCATGTCCTTCAGGCCTCAGATCCTGACATCAGTGTTCTCCTAGGGCCTCAGGTTCCTTGGTTCATGGAAAACACTCGATGTTCTGCTACCTGAAGGGCAGTAATTTAGATCTCCAGGGGGAATGTTTTCCCAGGGAATACTTATATCTCCAGGAGGAATGTTTTCCCAGGGAACATGTTGATCTCCAGCGGGAATGTTTTCTTAGGGAATACTTAAATCTCCAGGGGGAATGTTTAGCCAGGGAATATATATAGATCTCCAGGGGAACACACAGGGAGTGTTCATAGTTAATGTAACCAGAAAAGAGAGGGTGAAGAAATTCTCAGTCCAAGAGGGACCAACTGAGCAACACTAGGAGCCCTCTCTCTCTCTTTTTTCCTGGGGAATTGGACCGTGAAGAATTTGCACTCATCTCTTTTTGAGTGGAAGACTTAAAAGCCAGTGCAAACTTGGATTTTGCTTCAGATCAGAGGAAAAGAAAAGCAGGGAGGCAGACATTGTGTCATTGCTACTGAAACAAGAAAACCTTAAAAGCACTGATGCTACATGACCGGGTGGAAGGTTGGCGGAAGAAGAGGATGCCGTCAGCGTGGGATCAGGGCGCCCATGCTTAGCTTTGTAAGACAGTAATTAGCTGCTCAACTGGAGTTCCCATGGAGGACGCAGGGGACTGGAGCTAATTATGTAAGAGAAAGATCTGGAGAAATGAAGCCAGGAGGAAACCGCCCACACCACATGCCACCACTACAAACAGAAAAGAAAATCTTCAATTTGGAACAAAGAGAAAATTAAGGAAACATGTTGTTTACTTAATTCCCGACTTGAAAAGCAGAAGCAATTCTCGTGGGAAATGGTGGCAGGAAAAATGTTGTACAATAGCAGGCCCTATGGAGGAAACCAAAATAAAGCTAAAAGGAGGGAAAACAGAAAAACAATGAGGAAGAATTTTGAAGAAATAGAAAAGCAACTGCATCATTATATCAAAAGTCATCAAATTAAGTTTCTTCATTTCTTTCATTGTCTCTTTAAAGTTATATCATATTTTATCAAAATGACTCCTAACCTTCTAAACTTACAAATAAAATGTATTTTTTAGATTACTATTTTTTTAAAAAAATTACTACTGTAGCATTTTTAAATAAACCTAATTTTTTAGTCATTGTTTTCTCACATCTTAAAATAAATCTTAGCAGCCATATGCTTTAGGAAGAGGCTGACAGCTATCCCTTCTTTACCGATAATGTAGATTCGTCAATGATTAACTTGATATGCTCTGTGTGTATGTATGTATTTAGTCGTTATACTGAGAAAGAAATCAAAGCAGATTTATTTCACATAAGCAGTGTAGAATACTCATAGAATTCCATTTTGAAATGATTACTAACCTCCAGTAATAAAGAAGTAGTGATGGTCTTTCTAAAGATTTCCATTCATGTATCTGTGCCAAAGAACCCAGCAATCACTCTCTACAAAAGTGAATTCCAGTGCTGTAGATATGTTTTCATTTTTTGACAGTTCTTAAGAATCAACTCTTAACTAGTTTGTTCTTATAACCATCTATATTCAATTTGCATACATTCTCCACCCCAAATAGTATATTTAAAATTTCTCTGGAGGAGAGTTCCATTTTTTCACATTCCTAGTCAGCCTTCTCCCTGTGTCTCTTCACTGCCACAATATCTATAATAAAAACGAATAAAAGCACCACCAAGCAATCTAATAAGTCAGCTTTCTGGTGATTTATTGATTGGTAGCTACCAGTTGGATGCTGAAACTCCTTTTTAGGCCATGTGGACCTGCTACAACTTTTAGAATAGGCAACTGTAAGAATTAAACAGAAAAAGGAATTCATCTAAAGAGTTTTGACATAATCACATTAAAGTATCTGGTAGCATGAAGCATCTATTTACATATGAGAAATGATTACATAACAATGTGCAATACAATAGCTAACAGCTCCAAAACAACAGTGGGTATTTTATCTCTCTCTGTAGGCCCACTTAGCACCAATCTGCTGGGAAAAGCCAGTTATATGCTACGAAAAATTATTTTTCCAATATTATAGATAAACAGGAAGAAACTCTGGAAAAGTCATTGAACATGTTATTGTGCACAGAGGAAAAATAAAGTGAGAGATGCAGTGTGCTTTATCTTAATTTCAGCGGCCTCTGGGTATCATTCCACCTGAAACACAAAGGGAGAAACCCAGTAAGCAAGTCTGGACAGTAGTTTCATGATGGGAATGAAGTAAGTAAAATAAAAAGAGGAGAAAGTTCACGTAAAATGCACTTTAACCCTCCTGCTTCCCAGGTGGCTCTAGTGGTAAAGAACATGCCTGCCAATGCAGGTGATGCAGAGACTCGTGTTTGATCCCTGGGTGGGGAAGAGCCCCTGGAGAAGGAAAGGACAACCCACTCCAGCATTCTTGCCTGGAGAATCCCACGGACAGAGGAGCCTGACAGGCTACAGTCCATGGGGTTGCACAGAGTCAGACACAACTGAAACGACTGAGCTCTCACACACAGACACTGTGGAGGGAGACTTGCCCAGCTTAAAATAGACATGGGATTGGAGTGGGGCAGAGAGGAGGTAAGAGGAATACAGATTAAATAAGATCTTTAAAAAGGTCTTCCCTAGTGGCACAGTGGTAGAGAGTCTGCCTGCCAATGCAGGAGATTCAAGAGATGTGGTTCCGATCCTTGGGTTAGGAAGATCCCCTGGAGGAGGCAATGGCAACCCACTCCAGTTTTACTGCCTAAAAACTTTCATGGGCAGAGGAACTTGGGGGCTTTAGCCCATGGGACTGCAAAGAGTCAGACAGGACTAAGCACCTGAGCCAGTATTCTTGTCTGGGAAATTCCATGGAGAGGAGCCTGGTGGGTTTCAGTCAATGGGATGGCAGAGTTGGACATGACAGAGCACATACAAGCTCTTTAAAACTCAGAGTGTTAGCCTGACTTCCAGATAAAGGCAGATGTGATTTGCTGATAAAATTACCGGACATGTAGAGGACTAGAGGGTTTCCCTGGTGGTCCAGTGGCTAAGACTTCACACTCCCAATGCAGGGGGCCTCAGTTCGATCGCTGGTCAAGGAACTAGATCCCACATGCTACAACTAAGGTTCAAAGGCCTCAACTAAAAGACCCTGCATGCTGCAACTAAGACCTGCCACAGCCAAATAAATAAATAAATGAAAAAAGAAACTGACCAGTGGGAGCATGGAGTGGGAAATCCTGTGTCTCCATGGTTACTGCTTTTCTGTAGGGCAGAGAATGGTCATCAGGATCCCACTGAGTTAGCAGCAGCCCAGATATTACATCTGTCAATAAATATGGAAACTGAGGGTACTGATTTTTACCTGTTATAGCAAACTGTGGGATTATGAAATGCCTAGAACCCCTCTGTTCCGTGAAGAGGGAGCTCCTTTCAACACCACTCCAGCACATTTATCAGTTCTCACCTGGATCATCAAGTCCAAAAGCCTCAAAACTACTTCCCAGGACCCGTCAACAGCAGCTTGAGAGTTAAGAGTTCCAGTAGTGCAGCCAGAAAATATTGAATTCAAGCCTTATCTTCAACATTTATGACCGAGACGGTTCAGTGTTTGCAGTGTTATGTAATTTTCTTCCAGTTTCAGTTCTTTTATCTGTAAAATGAGACAAGTGATAGAATCTATCGCATGTATTTGCAAAAGCATTGGGAACTGTTACAAAGATGACAGAAACTGCATAAACAGTATCCCCATGATAAATATTAAGTAGTTAGTATCTACTAGCCATTGTGCTCAGCATTGAAAAGTAATATGCAAAAAGCAGACACATCCTCTTGTCTCACGGTGGTTACAAACTAGTTTGAAATTTATATAGCATGTGTTAAGTAATTTATATGGTCCTCGGCACATGGTAGGCAGCTACTAAATATTATTTGTTGTTATTAACACTAGTTAATAATAATGTTATAACATTGTCCTTATACCAGATATTTCTAAATCTCCATGGAAGATGTATCATGGAGGAAATATGAGAAATGTGTGTGTGTGTATATATTCTTTACCATCTGTATGCATATATGTATGCATAGATATTTTGTTTATGTGTACATATATTTGGGCTTCCCCAGTGGCTCAGCGGTAAAGAATCTGTCTGTAATGCAGGACCTGGAGGATATGTGGGTTTGATCCCTGGGTGAGGAAGATCCCCTGGAGAAGGGAATGGTTACCCACTCCAGTATTCTTGCCTGGAGAATCCCATGGACAGAGGAGCCTGGAGGGTACAGTCCATAACATCACAAAAAGTCAGACACGACTGAAGTTACTTAGTGTGCACGTAGCACATATATATTTAATAATTAGATTTTATATCAAAATTTCCCTTTATAATTCAAGTTTAAATATATATGTACACATACACACAGATAGCAACTGGATACAAATACAGACAAATAGTCAGTGTCCAGCAGCCCTGGAGTGGTTCAGTGCACAGCCTATGAGACCAGACACAGCAGCTCTGGCTGTGAGCATGGAGGCTTTGGGGCAGTGGACCTGGGGGAGCTTTTGGTAACTGATAGTTAAGATAAAAATTATAAACCAGCAAGGGCTAAGAGTTTAGAAGCAAAGTTCCTCTGACTGTTGTCTCATTTGAAAGCATGAATGTTGCAAAGAGGCAAAAAGTGTAAAAACAGGTACAAAGTTTTTTATTAGACACACAGCACTAGTGGGAGAGCACACAGAGACGCTGTGCAGTTAAGACAGAAGCAAGGCAGAGACACACATCCGAGAGAAAGGGTGCGGGCGTCCCCCCAGCAAGGAGGAGCCCAGGAAAGAGCTGATCCAGATCGCTGGCGTAGGGCGGTTCTTCGGGTTTTCTCTGGCCAATCATCTTGCTTCGCCTGGCCCTGAATCTGTATTTGGTTTATCTCAGGGTCCTCCCCTGTGTGGGTATATCTCTTAGCCAAGATAGCGTCCAGAGCCAGGGTCTCTAGGAAGAAGAACGTACTGTGGTCTGGCAGCCCCTCCCTTCTCTTTCCTCTGAGCAGCCTCTCGGCACTGGCATAGTCAGGAGGGTTTCCTTGACCTGGAGAATGAGAAATGCATGTTCTCTTTATCTCCTATCCAAACAGGACTCAATTCCTCCTGGCTCTTGCCCTTATCCTAATCTTGGAATGTCCACAGGGCCCAGATTCCAGCTGCTCAGCCTGGGGCCTTTCTATCTCCTGCCTCATCCCCACGTGGTTTTAGTATTTGCATTCCCACAAGCGATTCATGAGGGTTTCAGTGGTTTTTTGTTGTTGTTTTCCTTCTTGTCAATGTCGATGTGGTCAGTCTTTTATTGTGTAGTCTTTCTGCTGAGTCTGTATGAAAACATATTCTTCCCCACCATTTGAAGCTGGGACAAACCTAGATAGTATATTAGCAAGTAGAGACATCATTTTGCCGACAAAGGTCCGTCTAGTCAAAGCTACTGGTTTTTCCAGTAGTCATGTACAGATGTGAGAGGTATACCATAAAGAAGGCTGAGTGCTGAGGAATTGATGCTTTTGAATTTTGGAGTTGGAGAAGACTCTTGAGAGTCCCTTGGACAGCAAGGGGATCAAACCAGTCAATCCTAAATCAGTCCTGAATATTCTTTGGAAGGACTGATGCTGAAGCTATGATCCTTTGGCCACCTGATATGAAAAGGCGACTCATTGGAAAAGACCCTGATGCTGGGAAAGATTGACTGTGGGAGGAGAAGGGGACGACAGAGGATGAGATGGTTGGATGGCATCACCGACTCAAGGAACATGAGTTTGAGTAAGCTCCGGGAGATGGTGAAGGACAGGGAAGGCTGGCAGGCTGCAGTCCGTGGGGTCACAGAGTCAGACATGACTGAGGAACTGAACAACAAAAACTTCCTTTGGGAACCTCCTCTCTGTATACACATTTTGGAGGGATGTTTCAGATTTTTTGCATTGTTTGCTTTCTGAAGTACAGCTTGTCGGAATCTTTGCTGCAGTCTGGACATTCGCAGGAGCTCCAGGAGCTGTGCTTCCCAATGCTTCTCTGGGAGGCTCCTCCCTGTGGAAATTCCGTCAGAAAGTGGTTCTAACTGCAGTGCTGTTTCTTTGTTCCCCTTAAATGCTGATTAAAGATTCAGTGTACATAGTATGAATGTTGCTTTTAAGCCCCCAAACAGTCTAGCAGAAATTGTTTGGGACTTTTAAAACATATGTAATATTTTACACTTACTGTTAAATGTCAGGCACTGGGAGAATAATACCTATTTTCTCATGGAGTTCAAGGGTAAGAAATGGTTGAGGCCATTACCAGATGGTGCAATTTGAAAAAGAGGCTAGATTCTTGACTGAATTAACTTTAATTTCACTTCAAGGTGTTAAAACCTTTTTACCTTTTTACTTCAGCTCCCTCCAAGGGCACTTGCCAGCCCTGGGGTTTGCCAACTTAGCTCATCTGCAGAGGATAACATCATACCCTGATAGCAATTGATTCGACATGCAAACACCTCCTCTGTTTGAGGCAATTGGTCTCTTGGAGAGAGTTTCGAAAAAGCTCTTGTTCTATTTCTGAATTTGATTAAAATAGCTTATTAGTCGGTTGAGTAAATTAAATACTTGCCTTTACATTTTCATGGAATTTGGAGAAAACCCAATAAAAGAGATCGATGTAGTTCACAGAAGTTTTATGACCACCACTATTTTGCAGGACCTGTTATGAATATTAGATTTGCAGAGTCTGGCCTCATAATTCCATATCTAATGGATCTGAAACATGAATATCTTCTCATAAATAGTATTGATGGAAGAAGGCTCCCATGGAGTATAAAATAATCTCCATATTCAAGAGTCAATTAGTACTAAGTCGTTTCTTTTCCTTTCATTTTTTTTATTAAACATTTCCACCCCTTGACTACAGAAGTCTTCCTGTTAAATCTTTCAAAAGTATATCTGCAGGAATTTTTGAATAGTTCAATATTATTCACAACACTTAATTTTTATGATTGCTTCTAATTATTACTAAATGGAGGATGGTTATTTTGACTTTTAATAAAGGGAGACTTTCTGTCTTCATTTTCAAGTCCTCAACCTGTGCTTCCATCCAGTTTCATCTGTGACATTTTATGATTTGGAATGAAGTAGAGGGGCCTGGAAAATCCCATGGACAGAGAAGCCTGGTAGGTTGCAATCCATGGGGTTGCTGGGAGTTGGACATAACTGAGCGACTTCACTTTCACTTTTCACTTTCATGCATTGGAGAAGGCAATGGCACCCCACTCCAGTACTCTTGCCTGAAAAATCCCATGGATGGAGGAGCCTGGTAGGCTGAAGTCCATGGGGTTGCTAAGAGTTGGACATGACCGAGCGACTTCAATTTCACTTTTCACTTTCATTCACTGGAGAAGGAAATGGCAACCCACTCCAGTGTTCTTGCCTGGAGAATCCTAGGGATGGGGGAGCCTGGTGGACTGCTGTCTCTGGGGTCGCACAGAGTTGGACACGACTGAAGCAACTTAGCAGCAGCAGCAGCAGCAGCAGAGGGGCCTTATATTTTCAAAGCACAATAAAGACCAAGCACGTTTTACATCCAGCAGTGTTTTCAGAGGTAACATAACCAAGCACACAGCAGTAACGCAGCTTTGTACCAACTACCAAGGGTCAGGCCCCGTTTACGTGACCTGCACAGCTGAGTGCAGGCAGCTGAGTTAGCAGTGTCTACTGTGTAAAAAGGAATGTAAGTGGACTTCCCTGGCAGCCCAGTGGGTAGGACTCCACGCTTCCACTGCAGATGCACCTGTTGACAAGTTCAGTCCCGCCTGCCACAGGGCACGGCACCTCCCGCCCCCCCCCCCCAAAAATGTAAGTTTATACACTTTTTTTTTTTAAAGCTGATTAGAATGTCTCACTTTGAGACAGACAGAAGGAAAAAAAAAAACAACATGTTTTTGCCTTGTGTCATCATCTGTCTGTTGTTTAATAAGAAGGCACTTCAAGTGATGTAAAAGGAGATGTAGGAATTGCCTGGAAGAGTCCACATGGACTCTGGCCAGTTTAACTTTCCATTGATTGACTGGAAAAGTGACCATTCTTGTTAAAGAAAAAGTTAGAGCAGTCAAGAGATGTTCTCAAATGTTTGGGAGTCTGCTCTTATTCCTGTGATTTCAATCTACATAACAGAATAGTTTCTCATATTAAAAAAGATATTAACGCATATCTGTGGAATCTGGAAAAATGGTACAGAGGAAATTTTTGCAGGGCAGGAATAGAGAAGCAGACATAGAGAATGGATGTGCAGACTTGGGGTTGGGGGAGGTGGGATGAATTGGAAACTTGTGATGTAGAGAACGGATGTGTGGACTTGGGGTTGGGGGAGGTGGGGATGAATTGGATACTTGTGATGTACATATATACACTTACTGTTGATCAGTTGCTAAGTCGTGTCTGACTCTTTGTTACTCTATGGACTGCAGCACACCAGACTTCCCTCTCCATCACCATCTCCTGGAGTTTGCTCAGATTCATGTCCTTTAAGCCAGTGATTCCATCCAACCATCTCATCCTCTGTCATCCCCCTGCTCTTCCTGCCCTCAAATTTTCCCAGCATCAGGGTCTTTTCCAATGAGTTGGCTCTTTGCATCAGGTGGCCAAAGTATTGGAACTTAAGCTTTAGCATCAGTCCTTCCAATGAATATTTAGGATTGATTTCCTTTAAGATTGACTGGTTTGATCTCCCTGCTGTCCAAGGAATTCAAAGGTCTTCTCCAGCATCACAGTTCTAAAGCATCAATTTATCAGTGTTCAGCCTTCTTTACGGTCCAGTTCTTACATCCATACATGACCGTGGGAAAAACCATAGCTTTGACTAGATGGACCTTTGTTGGCAAAGTGTCTCTGCTTTTTAACACACTACCTAGGTTTATCATAGCTTTTCTTCCAAGGAGTAAGCATCTTTTAATTTCGTAGCTTCAGTCACCATCTGCAGTGATTTTGGAGCCCAAGAAAATAAACTTTGTCACTGTTTCCACTGTTGCCCCATCTATTTCCCATGAAGTGATGGGACGGGATGCCATGATCTTTGTTTTTTGAATGTTGAGTTTTAAGCTAGCCTTCCACTCTCTTCTTTTACCCTCATCAAGAGGCTCTTTAGTTCCTCTTCAATTTCTGCTGTTAGAGTGGTGTCATCTGCCTATCTGAGGCTATTGATATTTCTCCCAGCAATCTTGATTCCAGCTTGTGCTTCATCCAGCCCAGCATTTCACATGATGTACTCTGCATATAAGCTAAATAAGCAGGGTGATAATATACAGCCTTGACATACTCCTTTGTGAATTTTGATCCAGTCCATTTTTCCTGCTTCTTGACCTGCATACAGGTTTCTCAGGAGGTGGGTCAGGTGGTCTGCTATTCCTATCTCTAAGAATGTTCCACTGTTTGTTATGATCCACACAGCCAAAGGCTTTAGTGTAGTCAATGAAGCAGAAGTAGATTTTTTTTTTAATTCCCTTGCTTTTTCAATAATCCAACGGACATTGGGAATTTGATCTCTGGTTCCTCTGCCCTTTCTAAATCCAGCTTGTACATCTGGAATTTCTTGGTTCACATACTACTGAAGCCTAGCTTGAAGGATTTTGAGCATTTCGCCTTGCTAGCACATGAAATGAGTACAATTGTATGATAGTTTGAAAATTCTTTGGCATTGCCCTTCTTTGGGATTGGAATGAAAACTGATCTTTTCCAGGCCTGCGGCCACTGCTGCATTTTCCAAATTTGTGGCATATTGAGTGCAGCACTTTCACAGCATCATCTTTTAAGATTTGAAATAGCTCAACTGGAATTCCATCACCTCCACTAGCTTTGTTCATAGAAATGCTTCCTAATGCCCACTCGACTTCACACTCCAGGCTGTCTGGCTCTAGGTGAGTGCCATCATAGTTATCCTGGTCATTAAGATCATTTGTAGAATAGAGAGCTAGTGAAAAGCTTCTGTACAGTACAGGGAGCTCAGCTCAGTGCTCTGTGATGACCAAGAAGGGTGGGATGGGTGGGGGGATGGGAGGAGAAACTCCAGAGGGAGGGGATATATGTATACATATAGCTGATCCACTTTGTTTTATAGCAGAAACTAACATAACATTGTAGAACAACTATACCCCAATTAAAAAAAATGATGTTGAAGGAATCATTTAAGTGTTGTGACTTATGGGATGGAATTCTTGGGAGCAGTGTGGACCTCACAGAGAATAAAATTCTGGGCACAGTAGAGGCATCAATTTTCTAGAAGCAGCAAATGCCATGCCCTGACATTTGCTCTTATTTAATGGAAACTGTTGGGTCTTCCCAAGTGGTGAAATGATAAAGAAACTGCCTGCCAATGCAGGAGATAAAGGAGATGCAAGTTTAATCCCTGGGCTGAGAAGATCCCCTGGAGTAGGAAATTGTAACTCACTCCAGTGTTCTTGCCAGGAGAATCTCATGGACAGAGGAGCCTGGCAGGCTACAGTCCTTGGGGTCGCAGAGTCATACGTGACTGGGCATGCATACACAGTGGAAACTGTGAGAGTCAGGAAAATATAAATTTAGAAAATGTTGGCAATTATTTAATTTTAACTACATGCTTTGGTTCTTTATTTTTTCCCCCAAATTATTAAAGATATTTTCATAGCAGTTCCAGTTGACTATTTCTTATCCTATAGAGTTCCAAGTGTGAGATTCATAGTGACTCAGTTTTACTTGAGATAAAATTCCTTTTATTCTAAGAGCCCAGCACAATGTAGGTTCCATAAGTCAGCGCTGTTTGTCTCTAGATAGGAATCTTCTGGGTTTTCTTGGGCCACTTTAGTATTAATAGGTGATGGTGATTCAGACTCATTGTCACAAGTGCACGGATGCAAGTCTTACCTGGGCTACATGTGCATCTTCTAGACAGAAAGAGAGCCACTGAGTGCAGTTTCTCTTCAGTGTCGTGAGAGCAGAAGCAACAGAGGAGTGGAAGCTCGCTGTTCCCCTGAAGGACAGGACACTGTCCACACTTAACAGTAAGCACCACCAAAGTCTTCTCAGCTCAGGCAGTTCTACTCTTGTGACTGTCAGGGCAGTGCAGTTATTAACTGAAGTCCACACTTCATTTATCAGCTTCCCAGGTGGCTCAGTGGTAAAGAACCTGCCTGCCAATAAAGGAAACGCAGGAGACGTGAGTTCCATCCCTGAGTCAGGAAGATGCCCTGGAGGAGGAAATGGCAACCTACTTCAGTACTTTTGCCTGGAAAATTCCATGGACACAGAAGCCTGCTGGGCTACAATCCATGGGGTTGTAAACAGCTGGACATGACTGACCACGCACACTTAATGCTTAACACTTCAGGTTTCCCAAGTTTTTACCTGACATCCTCTTTCTGTTCCAGGATCTCATTCAAAACCCAGGGTTACGTTTACGCAACATGCCTCCTTGGACTGTGACCCCTGCTCAGACCTTCTTTGTTTCTGATGACCTTGCTGGTTTTGTGGTGCCCCCACTGGTCCCAGTGACCTGGGTACATGTTTCTCTTGCGCTCATGCAGCAGAATCAGGAGAAGGCAGGATCCCGTGGTGGTGCTGACTGCCAGGCCAGCCCTCTGCGCTGAGACAGGCAGCACTGCTGGATCTCAACCGTCAGCTCAGAGTCAGCTTTGAAGTCTCAAATCAGGTTACTAGGTCTTCCGGGAGAGCGGAGGATTTGGCCATGTAAATGTGGCTCTCCCAGAGTTGCTGATCTGTATCTTGAATAAAGTCATTGTTTTCCCAACAAGTGTTCTCTGAGGCCCCTGTCTTAGCTTTCTGGACAGCACCACAAAGACAGTTTTCACCTTCAATGACACATAGAAATGATTTGGGCAGTGCTGACCCTGAGTTTGGAGACGGATGCTTCCATAGCCTCTACGAGCCAAGGGGAAGGGCTGGCACAGCTCCTGTCTGTGGTTACATGTCTCCTGGATTTCTAGGGTCCTGTAATTTGGGATGGGAGCACCAAGGGGAAAAAGCAAAACCGAGCAGCATCATTCTTGACTCAGCTTAGCTGTCAACAGCACCTTTGAGAGCATCTCACTTTTGTTTTAGTCAAATCACATTTTCGTGAAATGCAAGTACAGTATTTTATGCACACAACAGATTTTCCCCTGAACAGCATAATTAAGCATGATTACACTCGATTTTAACAAGCACAGGGCACTTTTAATAGCAATCTGCTATTTTCTGAGATTATGTTATTGATCGTGATGGAGAGGGATACTTGTGGGAAACTCCAGGTCATTCCAGGTGCCTGATTATGCTGCGTCCACACAGATTCCTGAAACTCAGGGAGCGTATCCCTGCCCACCAGTGGGGAGAAGCCCACACCATCTGCAAAGGGCATGGTTGGTTGGTGGCCATTCACAGGCTGCAGTGTTGTTGTCTAAAGATGATGGAAGGAATTTAGTTGTTTTAGAGAGATCTGGGTCAAATCCTCAGAAAAATGAGACTCCAATGCAACAGCAGGTACCATATGGATGCTTGCACAAGAAAATCTATTTCAACTAACTCTTTCCGCAGCCAGAACAAGGAGCGTTTACTGATCTTGGACACACTTTCATCAGATTAGTAACACCCACCACACAATAGTAAAGTGGTAGCAATAGATTGTTGTTGTTATTGTTGTTTAGTCGCTAAATCCTGTCTGACTCTTTGCCACCCCATGGGCTCTAGCCCTCCAGGCTCCCTGGTCCATGGGATTCTCCAGGCAAGAATACTGGAATGGGTTGCCATTTCCTCCGCCAGGACATCTTCCCAACCCAGGGAGTGAACCCATGTCTCCTACATTGGCAGGTGGATTCTTTACCACTGAGCCACCAGGGAAGCCCATAGCTATAGATTATCTATTATCTATTCTGGTTTTGTTTTCTTAAAACCCCCAATTCAGGTTAGAGATGACAGTCAAGAAGCAAATGAGAAAAAGAATAGGCTTACAAGCTCTGCAGAGCTGCTTTAATCACAAGTGTCAAAGTGTAATCTTCTGTGTTATACATATGTGTAGTCTATAAAAGGTTTGGTCTGAGCTTGTCAGAGGCCATTTTTAGGGCTAAGAAAAAGTATCATATCCAACCCAAATTTTTATTTGGCAAAATATTATTTCATCAGACTACTACCATGAAAACATATTCAAACAAAATAGATGCACTTTATCAGTACAGAAAATGTTGCTTTCATTTTCCATCTATTATATATTTTTTAGCTTGCCAAGATCTCAGCCTAGGACAAGGGTTAAGACATGATTGGACTTCATTAAATTCTCCAGAGTATAGTAAAGGTCTTTTTATAAACACAGTTTTTACTTGTTCATAAAATACACCATTATCATTTTAATAAAATGTTTTGTCTTTTCAGGTTAAAAAAAAAAATACAGTTTTCCTAGACCCATCTGTCCCACCTAGAATCATAGGTGAATCAGGAGTTAGATAAAAGTTTCATGAAAGGGTCAGTGCATCAAACATGTGATGGTAGCAAACATAGGTTCTAAATGCATGCTGCTACTGCTAAGTCGCTTCAGTCGTGTCCGACTCTGTGTGACCCCATAGATGGCAGCCCACTAGGCTCCTCTGTCCCTGGGATTCTCCAGGCAAGAATACTGCAGTGGGTTGCCATTTCCTTCTCCAATGCATGAGAGTGAAAAGTGAAAATGAAGTCGCTCAGTCATGCCCGACCCTTAGCGACCCCATGGACTGCAGCCGACATGGGATTTTCCAGACAAGAGTACTGGAGTGGGTTGCCATTGCCTTCTCCATATATAAATAGAAAGCTCTGTGGCATTCATTAGAACTCATCTTGAGGAGCATGTACTGTGTGTGGGTCACTTGGCTAGGTACAGGGAATCTAAATGTCAATAAAATAGACCATGTGAGAGTTTACAGTAAGTCACAGAAGATAAATACAACTCCCAGAGAAGAGACAAGTGAGGGCTGAGCCTGTGATCAAGTCTAATCCCAGAGTAAGTGCAATGGAAATTAGAATATCAACAGTGGATTGAGTGGATCAGGCTAAAGACAAGAGGAATGTTTAGAGCAGGCGTGAGGCTGAAAGGAGGGGGTACTGTCAGGGACTAAAGGAAGTTGCAGCCTGGGTTGTGATCACAGAAGGGAGAGGGTTGGCCGTGAAAGTTGACCCAGGGAGGCGGCAATGCTGGCTTTCTAAATCAGGCACAAGCCTTTGGGTTGAGATTGAAGGGGTTCACCAGGGGTATTTCATGACATCTGGGGGTTAGAAAGATTATTTTGGCTTTGGCATCAAAAGTGGAAGAAGGAGGCACGATGGGGAGCGGAGAATAATTCAAATGACAACAGTGATGACCAAAGATGGTTGACTATGAATGGGGAAACCCTGAACCCAGGAGGCAATGCAAAAGACGTTGGAAATCAGCTAAAACTACACACACATTTGTGTGTGGTGTGTCTTGGTGTGTCTTTAGGAGGATGGTGACAATAACCATAAATGAACTGCATCAGTTCTTTGGGATTGTCCTAAAACAGTCTTTTTAGTAAAAATTATTAACCATGGGAGAGTCAAGATTAATAGGTTCATATATTTGTTGCTAAGTTCTACATCAAATATTTCAGGATGTCATAAAAATATAAAACTGGAAAGGAATGCCAGCAATTATCTCATCCCACCCCCTTTTGTTTATTAATAAGATGAAATAATGTGATTTAAGTTTTAGAGCTTATTGGTGCCAAAAATGAAGTGAGAATCTTCATCAGTAAAAACAGTATTCAAAAGTGGTTATAGTATTTCCTTTATTCCAAAACTGTGGAAGAATATACTTTTTAATTATTCATCTTGATCTTTGAGAAATATGAAGCAATGTGGGGAAATGTGGAAGGAAACAGCATTAGTGATATTTGTGAGAAATAAACTGAACTTTAGGAGTGCTTATTATAAATGTTTTGAGCATACTGTACTGTTGATAATGACAATGAGAAAATTATAATAATATGACCTTCTCCTAACTAACCCTCTCAATATGAAATCTCATCCCAAAGTGAATTCTTTCAAAGTTATGAAAATAGCAGGCTTCTGACTGAAGGTGGAGGAATAGTATTTCTCTGCTCATCATTTCCTCTCTGAACCTAAGTAGCAAGTAGAATAAGAAACATGCAGTAAAATGGGGAGTTATGTCATCTTTTATGGATCCAGAGGGTATCTATCACCGGAAAGAGCAGTGTAAGTTCAGGATGGAAGCATTCAGTGACCAGGAGGACCAGGTCAGGGGGATCAGCAGGAAGGTGTGGGGCTCTGTGTTTCTCTCCAGTGGAGTTTGCAAGGTTGGCCCTCAGTTTCCTCTGGGGATTGGTTCCAGGACTCCTCCACCTTGAGGTGGTCAACCTTTGAGGATGCTCGAGTCTATGATATGAAATAGCATAGCATTTACATATAGCACACATCCCCACATCCTTCTGCATACTTACCTCTTGATTACCTGTAATTCTGCCTAGTAGTTGCTGAAGTGCAGCAAATTCAAGCTTTGATTTTGGGAGCTTTCCAGAATTTTTCTGCTGAATGTTTTTGATCTGTGGATCAATGAACGTTGGTGAAAGTGTTACAAATGTCAGACCAAATGCAGGCCCCTTTTGCCCAACTTAAGCACCAGCACGTCTCCTCACATTTTCTTTTAGCAAATTCCCACAGCCAGGAGAAGCTTCCTTCTTGAGAGATGAGAGAGTTTAAGACTGAGCGGGGGCCTCCGCAGAGAAGAGGGAAGCAGAGGTGCTGAGGCGAGCAGAGCGCTGGCACCTGGCCTGGTCACCTGCGTGGTCCTGTCGAAGGCCTGGCCAGCCATCCATGAACTCTGATGCTCTAGAAACTTGGTTCTCACTCTCTTGTGTGCTCACTACTGTTCTTTCAGGTCCCCCGACACCAGCTGTTCCCACCCCAAGACTTCACACCAGTCTCCTTATCATCTTTCTTCATCAGTCTTCTTGTCCTCCTGTAACCAGAAAATTTATAGAATAAAAATAAACCAGTTTCCGAATAATTTTATACTACTAAAATTAGAGAATACATTTTTCCCTTTGGACTTCCTAAAGTTAATATCTTGCTAAAATGCAACCAATATTCTCAACAGCATTTTAAAGAAATATTTTTCAGCAACCTGGAGCAATAGACTCTGCCATTTAACAACTCTCAGTGTATGCCAGTAGCATGATTCTGAAGTTTATATCAGTGATAAGAAGTATGTCACGAGAACAAGAAAGTGGCCCAACCCTGACCTAATGAAAGACATACCTGTTCTAGAAGAATAAACTGCATGGATATAGCTTCATGCACTTATCCATAAATAGAGTATCTTAATTTAAGTTGTATTAGTTTGCTGGAGCAGGCTTAACAATGTACCACAGACTGGATGGGGCTGAAACACAGCAATTTCTTTGCTCACATTCCCAAGATCCAAGTGCTTAGTGGATTGGATTTCTTCTGAGACCTGACATCTTGGCTTGTACATGACTGTCATCTGGCTGTGTCCTCACAGTCTTTCCTGTGTGTGCAAATCCCTGGCGTCTCTTCTCTGTATAAGAATATCAGTCATGTTGGATTGGAGCCCAGTCGTTACAACCCCCTTTTAAACTCAGTTACTTCCCCAAAGGCCCTGTCTCCAGGTAGAGCCATCCTGGGGCTTAGCATTTCAAGGTAGGAATTAGGAGGAGACAAAATTCTGTCCCTAGCATCTCTGAAGAATAGTTGATTAGCAGTTAATTCAATATTGTATGCCCAGATAAGCCCTTGCTATGCAGATATGCTGTGTTGCCAAATTAGGACAGAGCCATATGCTTGGATAAAATGACATTACCGTATAAGATGAAATGCTTAACAAGAACACAGGCCTGGGTAGAGGCAATGCCAGCTCTTTAGAGGTGACCTAATGAAGTACTGTGGGCCAAGCCAAGATGCTTTTCCAGAAGCAATTTTGGGCTCGCTCTAATGCACAGATAATTGGATAATCAAGTGCCCAAATGTTGAGCCTAATTGTAGAGCAAAGTTGACAAAATTAGCCTAGAAAAAATGTTTACATTATGCACAGCTAAATGCCCATTTCAATCCAGAAACCGTCTTTGTGAAGTAGGCACAAGATAACTGTCTTAGCAGATACAGTAAACCCAAAATGTTTATCTTTAGTTTTCTGTAGTAAATGTTATTTAGTAACACTGTGCACTGGTAGAGAAAGTCAACATACAATCTCTGTCTTAGTAAAGCAGGTACAGGATAGTCATCTTTAAGTGCTGTGACTTCCTAGCTGTGAGAAGAACTGGCTGTAAAACACACTTGGAGGAAACTGAGTTTATGTTCTCAGACTGTTAACTAAAAGCGTGTGAAATGCTATCAGAAATGATAGCTTCATTTTGGTACAGTTAATATCTCCTTAGGAAAACAAGAACTAACAGAGCAGATAATTTATTAACTGGCTCCCTGGTTTCTAAAGTTAAAATCCACTTTTTTTTTTTTTTTCTTTTCTTCATTGTGTACCTCTCTCTCTTCTTTCTGGCGGGCCATTCAAATGTGCTTCCGGCCATGATAACGCACATCCACTGGGAGTCAGCAAGTTGAAGATTCCCTGTAAATTGTCAACTAGTCCAGCAGCAGATGCCTTGCATGGCAGAATAAAGATTCTGCTGTGATCTTGACGGCAGAATTCAGAAAGAATAAAGAAATCGTGAAATGGCTTTGGTTCATGATACTCTCAGGCATTCTTTTAGTTTTTTACCTAATCTGTTGCTTTGTTGCTTTTTTACTTCTCTGAAAGTTGTTCTAATAATACGTTTTCTCTAAAACAGCATTCCCTTTTATTTATCTTTATTTAACTCCCGACTTATTCCCAAAAGAATTTACAGAAACGGATTTGTACTTTTTTCCTCCTGAACACTGAATATAAACTAACAAGATATTTAAACACTGTACCAGCTAACACTGCCAAACATATTGAAAATGATTTTATGTTTGAGAGGGGATTTCGTTTCCATTGACATGGTATTTTTGGCAGGCGTCACATTCAATTTCTAATTTTGCTAGCATCTCGTGGCAGATGCTAGCATGATGGGTTATGCAAATGCCACTTTAGAAGACACTATTTTCCTTTTACTTCCTACATGAGAGAGTCTAGGAAGTGCTAATATTATATTTACAGGATTCTTCAGAGGTAGGAATGGTTAGGTGACCAGCAAGACACAAAGAGATATAACAGAAATGACTAGATAAGGCCTCTGGAAAAGTATTTTTTTCTTCTTCTTTTTAAAGAAAGAACTCCACTAGCTGTCCTTGTGGGGGACTGTGACTCTCTGCTTTCTTCCTACCTTCACACCCGCAGCCACTTTGTGCCATGAGACTGCAACCCTTAAGATGTTGACCAGCATGTTCAGGGTGATGGAAAACAGCAATGAAGAGCCTGGGTTCTTACTGATCTGACCATGGGCCTGTCTTGCACTCCTACATCCATTATTCTTGTTATTTCAGGAAAATAAAATACTCATTAATGTAAGCCAATTTTCCTTGAACTTTTTGATTACTAGCATTTGGGTTACCATATAAAACACAATTCACACTTTTTAGTGACAGTTTTACTATGTGCTGTGAAAAAAGAAGCTTAGCTTGTAATGTCACTTAGCTATTTCTGCACTTGTGTAATGTATTGGTAAAAAGATGGGAGAATAAATGGAAACAGTGACAGACTTTATTTTCTTGGGCTACAAAATCACTGTGGACAGTGACTGCAGCCATGAAATTAAAAGATGTTTGCCCCTTGGAAAAAGAGCTGTCGCAAACCTAGACAGCATATAAAAAGCAGGGACATCACTTTGCCAACAAAGGTCTACATAGTCAAAGCTATGGTTCATCAAGAAATACTAGAATTTGTGATTTGTAGAGGTGAGGATCCTTGGGCAACTGTGATGTGCAGGTGAGTTTGGGAACCACTGATGGAGCCAGAGGCAGAGGTCCAGGCAGAAGGCGGGTCTGTTTGCTTCAGCTGGAATCAGGTGTGTAACTTTCTCTACAAATGTTATGGTTAAGGTCTCTACTCAAAGCTTCTGCCCAATGGGAAAGATAATAATAATACAGAGCACCTCCAAAACTCTCAGATCTTGCGTTCTGTTATACTAATGCCCTAAGGACCAACTTCAGCTGGTTTCTAAAGTTGAAGGGCTTCTTCCTGTCCCTTTTAACTTGTTTCCTCCTGAAGTCAGGGGTCCAGTAATGCTGGGTCCTCATTAAGAGGATAGAAATTAACGTGGAAAAGAAGTAGAAGGGTCCTGAGAAGATCCCCTCATTAAGGAACAGAGGGTGGGTAGCAGCCACTGACCTCTGGCCAGTTGCTTGGCTTGTCCCTGAGTCAGACGCCCCCCCCCACACACACCCCCCGCCACCTCCGAAATGCTGCCCTTGGCTGAGTTGCTCTGGACCCAGTCTAGCTACCTTGTGACCAGAACTCTTGGAACTCTAATTCAAGCCTTTTCTACATGACTTGCAGAATAAGTGCTGTGGGCTGGACAGAAGTAGTTAAAAGTTCAGGGCCTCTTTTTCCTTTGACGGTTTATCTTCATTTTAAGGGCATTCCTTTTCATACTGTTCATGGGGTTCTCAAGGCAAGAATACTGAAGTGGTTTGCTATTCCCTTCTCCAGTGGACCACATTCTGTCAAATCTCTCCACCATTACCCACCCGTCTTGGGTTGCCCCACGGGCATGGCTTAGTTTCATTGAGTTAGACAAGGCTGTGGTCCTAGTGTGAGTAGATTGACTAGTTTTCTGTGAGTATGGTTTCAGTGTGTTTGCCCTCTGATGCCCTCTTGCAACACCTACCGTCTTACTTGGGTTTCTCTTACCTTGGGCGTGGGGTATCTCTTCACGGCTGCTCCAGCAAAGTGCAGCCATTGCTCCTTACCTTGGACGAGGGGTATCTCCTCACCACCGCCCTTTCTGACCTTCAACATGGGATAGCTCCTCTAGGCCCTCCTGCGCCCGCGCAGCCACGGCTCCTTGGACCTGGGGTTGGTCCTCCCAGCCACCGCCCGACCTCGGTCGTGTGGTTGCTCCTCCCTGCCGCCGCCCTTGGCCTCGGGCTTAGGGGCATGGGGTATCTCCTCCCAGCCGCAGCCCCTGACCTCGGACGCTGGGTATCTCCCCTTGGCCGCCCCCCCTGACCTCGGACGTGGGGTAGCTCCTCTTGGCCGCTGCCCTTCGGGCATGGGGTCCTCCCAGCTTCTGCCCCTGACCTCGGACATGGGGTGGCTCCTCTCGGCTGCGCTGTGGCACACCATGGCGCAGCCACCTGCACTATGGCGCACCCGTCGCATGCGGATCGCAGCTGGAGTTCGTCAAGGCTGTATATTGTCACCCTGTTTATTTAACTTATATGCAGAGTACATCATGAGAAACGCTGGACTGGAAGAAACACAAACTGGAATCAAGATTGTCGGGAGAAATATCAATAACCTCAGATATACAGATGACACCACCCTTATGGCAGAAAGTGAAGAGGAACTCAAAAGCCTCTTGATGAAAGTGAAAGTGTAGAGTGAAAAAGTTGGCTTAAAGCTCAATATTCAGAAAACAAAGAGCATGGCGTCCAGTCCCACCACTTCATGGGAAATAGATGGGGAAAGAGTGGAAACAGTGTCAGACTTTATTTTTCTGGGCTCCAAAATCACTACAGATGGTGACTGCAGCCATGAAATTAAAAGACGCTTACTCCTTGGAAGGAAGGTTATGACCAACCTAGATAGCATATTCAAAAGCAGAGACATTACTTTGCCAACAAAGGTTCGTCTAGTTAAGGCTATGGTTTTTCCTGTGGTCATGTATGGATGTGAGAGTTGGACTGTGAAGAAGACTGAGCGCCGAAGAATTGATGCTTTTGAACTGTGGTGTTGGAGAAGACTCTTGAGAGTCCCTTGGACTGCAAGGAGATCCAACCAGTCCATTCTGAAGGAGATCAGCCCTGGGATTTCTTTAGAAGGAATGATGCTAAAGCTGAAACTCATGTTCTTTGGCCACCTCATGTGAAGAGTTGACTCATTGGAAAAGACTCTGATGCTGGGAGGAATTGGGGGCAAGAGGAGAAGGGGATGCCAGAGGATGAGATGGCTGTATGGCATCACTGACTCGATGGACATGAGTCTGAGTGAACTCCAGGAGTTGGTGATGGACAGGGAGGCCTGGTGTGCTGCGATTCATGGGGTTGCAAAGAGTTGGACATGACTGAGTGACTGATCTGATCTGATCTGATGTTTAATATTGACTTCTGAATATCTTTGATGAGACAGATGTCTCACAAAATGCCCTGTGATGGTTACTTGGCACAGTCTATTCAGATTACTATACTATGGACTTCTTGAAGGGGGTAACTCATCCCTGGTTCTAGCACCCTAGCACGTAGGGCATGCTCCACAATTTAAAACATCAAAGCATATGATATCAACAATCCTACTTGCAGGGCAGCAAAGGAGACACAGACATAAAGAATAGACTTTTGGACTCAGTGGGAGAAGGAGAGGGTGGGATGATTTGAGAGAATAGCATTGAAATGATACATTACTATATGTAAAATAGATAACCATTGCGAGTTTGATGCATGAAGCAGGACACCCAAAGCTGGTGCTCTGGGGCAACCCAGAGCGATGAGGTGGGAGGGATAGGATGGAGGTGGGAGGGGGATTCGGGATGGAGGGGACATATGTATACCTATCGCCAGTTCATACTAATGTATGGCAAAAACTGTAACAATTTTGCAGTTATCCTCCAATTAAATAATTTTTTTTTAAAAAGCGTCAAATCAAATAATGAAGTATTCTTGGTTATTAAGTGAAAGATCTGTCAATCAAACCTAGATTCTTAGCCAATCTGATAGCCTTTTCTATAAACCATGCTGCCTGCATATGCATATATATATATATATATATGCATCGATAGAAAGTCAATCTTCATGATCATTCAGGATTGCTATTCTTAGCAGGAAAGAGGCTAAAATCAATGGAACTGATAACCCTAAGGAAAGTCTTATCTCACAGTGGCATTTAGGTGTCCTCTCCAATCTTCATTATGAGACGATGTTTCACAACAATTTAGGGGAGAGATTGATAGTTTATCTGGTTTCTGTAGCTCTTACAGCATGATTGTAATAAAACACAATGAACGAATGAAATCCACATAAAAATCCAGAGACCGTGCATCACCTGGCCCTGGCCAGCTCAGTGTTATGTGTCCTCATCTCTCCCTTCACCACCACGGTCACCTGTGGCCACCTTGCTCTTCCTCACCCTGCCAGGGGCATCACTCACCCAGCCCTGCAGGTTACTCCTGCTCACCGCAGGTGGGACCATCTCCACCCTTACACCTTTCAAGTGTGTCCTCCCACTTCAAGTCTCTGCCAACACATTCAGCTTCCAGAAACCTTCTCTGACTGTCCCACCAGAAAAGACCCTCGGACTACTCTACTTTCCATCACTCAAACCAGAGTTATTCCTCTTACCTGCTTTCTCTTTCTCAGCACATTTATCCCTGTCTGGCTTACTTTAGGCTGTTTGTGTATTTTCTGCCAACTGCCCTAAGCTATACTCTCCACAAGACCAGTTGCTTGGTCTGCTCACTTGTTGGTTAGACCTGTAGTTTAAACAGTGAATGTTGCTCAGAAGAATCTACCACAGGCTAAGCAGTTAGGCGAGAGATGGTAACTCTTTACAGAGGAAAAAAAAAGGGTGGGGGCACAGGCTGTGTTATAGCCAAAAACTACCTAAGCTGAGAAGATGTCTCAGTTCCTTTTAAGTAATAACAAAGCACCAAGTGTCCAGTTTGTTCAGGGCACCATTTAACTATCAGTAAGTCCAGGGAAGATAAGCCTTATCATTCTGGAAAAAGTAACAGAGTAATGAAGTAGAAAGACAGGTCCACATCCAAATAGGACCAGATAAGACTTGTTCTTAAACCTCTACAGGAAAGCTACCTGTAACCCCAGGGTAGGGAGCAACAGTACTCCAGATTATGGGGCTCTGAAGAGACTAGCCAAGAGGGACATTATAGAAAGAGAGAGGGTGGTGTCTTTGATGGGAGGACAGTGTAGAGGCTCAGGACACCTCTGCTGTTGGAAGGAGAGAGTCCTTGACAGGGTGGGAGGCACTGAGGTTGACACAGTGGTTTCCAGTGTGTGGAAATGCACCTGCTTGACATGAGTGGTCTCTGAGAGACACAGACACCTGTCAGGTGGGTCCGCTGCAGGTGCGCTCCTGTGGATGGGTTTGGAGAAGACAGGGCAGTTCCCTTGAGTGTGGAGGAGGAGATGAAGAAGTAGAGTCAGAAACAGGAAGGTCCCGCTATGTGGACAAGTCACCAAGCCAGGATACTTAGCTGTGCAGAGCCGTCCGGGGGAACTTGGTTATTCCTTAAAGCAGCATTCATTCATCTGCACCTCTTCTATCATGTGTTAGGGTCAAAGCAGGTGCAAAGATGGCACTAAATGTGAACAATAACATTTATCAGTTGGTGGGCAGCCTTACAGGGAAGCTGTGCACTAATCATGTGGTAAATATCAGAGAGCAGCCATGACATTTCAGATTAAGGATTGGCTTTAACTGAGTGACTTGTAGATCAGTAATTGTCAAGTGGATATGGCTCAGCTTAATGATTTTAATGTCCTTTCTCAGAAGTGTGACTGATAAGTCTTTGTTATAGCAGACTCAATTTCAGTTTCAATATTTTGGTTTACATGTCAGTGAATACTGATAGGCCAGGAAAAGGAGGGTTCTGATACATTAAAAAATTAGTGAATCCCTTAGGGAGTTTGGGACAGACATATACACTTAGCTATATTTAAAATAGATAACCAACAAGCATCTACTGTATAGCACAGGGAACTCTGCTCAACGTTGTGTGGCAGCTTGGATGGGAGGGATGTTTGGGGGAGAATGGACATATGCATGTGTATGGCTGAGTCTCTTCACTGTCCACCTGACACTATGACAACATTGTTAATCAGCTGCACTCTGATATAAAGTAAAAATAAAAGTCTAAAGAAAATTAGTGAATCTAATTACTCATTTATTATATAAACATTTATGGGTATAGTACGAACTACCAAAAATAAAATGTATTAGAGGTGAGCATTAAATATGTAATGTCAATGTAGTGTAAATGTTTAGATCAGTTATAAAATTAGTATTCAAAAGTTATACTTCGTAACATTTAGAAATATTAATCAACATGAAAAATATTGAAATAACATTATTGTGTACTTTTAAAAATCACTGTCAAAGAAAAACATATCAATGGGAGTGCCATTGAGTCCCCAGTAGACTTGTTTACCAATGTCCCCAACTGCTAAAAAGGCAGCATCTGAGAAGGAGAGAGGAAATAATTGCAACCTAGTATTTCCCTTAGACTCCTCTTTATCAGATCCCATTTCTAGAGTGATCATTTGGAAGAGATATTTGACTGGCTTCTTTTCCCCTCTGGGGGCTTCAGTGTTTTCATTAACAACAGTCTATGGTTTCTAGGAAAGCATGAACACAGCAGGATCATCTTTGACATCTGACATTTTGTTCCATATAGAAGGAGGCTTGATGCGGTTACTGTATCGATGTCAGCCCAGTCTTATTCTTCCTTTACTTGTTTGTACTGGTTCAGACAATATGTGACATAGATGCACTCTCAAGTGAAGGCAGTTTGACCTCCAAGGGACATTTCTGAATCTGCATGGATTCTGTCACAGTTACTTGGGGCTTAAGTGATACAGTATGCAGGGGTCAAGAATACAAAATGCCCAAAAATGCTCCCCAAGCGAAGTTTCATATTCTGTGGCTGATGAGTGGGTCCAGCTCTTCCATGCAGACTTACTGATAGTGGATGTTACTAGTCCAATGCTAGTCCCTGGACTTGGCATCACAAGTCCCTGCCAAACTCTTAAAAAAGGACTCACCAGACCCAGGTTCTGCTCCGGGCGAGCCCTGGCCTTATGTCTGAGTCAGGGGATACCAGTATCTTCGGTGGAGATGAAGCGCCACTAGACACTCTAAACCCTCAACATGGGAAGCAGAAAGACCTTCCAGTGTGTACACACAGTGTGTCTACAACCAGTTTATTTCCATGTACTCTGCAAAGTCAGGAGTTTCCAGGCTCAGTTAATGTAGAAAGCAGTATTCCCACAAATGCTGTTAATTCATTTCACTATAAAAAGTTATGAGCTTTAGCATCACAAAGGCAAAAAGAAGCATCTAGAAGTCTAAGGTTTGCTAATAATCATAGTGATAGCTCATATTACGGGCCCTATATGCCAGGTCTTATGTGAATTATACAGTTTAACTCTCACAGCCGCCCTGTGAGGTAGAAAGTAGTAAACTGAGGAAGTGAAAATGGAGACTTTTCAAGACTAAATTCTATCAGGTGGCCCAGCAGAGCCCAGGAATTTCCAAACCAAGTCTGGTGTTCTGATTCCTGACCTCAGAGCTGAGTCCTTGGCCAGAACCCTGGGCTCCTGGTCCCTATTCCACTGACAGGTCCCATCAAATGGAAGCTCTTGTATCAGCTGCTTGTATATTTTGGAAATTAATCTTTTATCAGTTGTTTCATTTGCTATTATTTTTCCCCATTCTGAGGGCTGTCTTTTTCCTTGTTTGTAGTTTCCTTTGCTGTGCAAAAACTTTTAAGTTTAATTTGGTTCCACTTATTTATTTCCAGTACTGAGGGAGGTGGGTCATAGAGGATCATGCTTTGATGTATGTCATTGAGTGTTCTGCTTATGTTTTCTTCTGAGAGTTTTATAGTTTCTGCTCTTACATTTATATCTCTAATCCATTGTGAGTTTATCTTTGTGTATGGTGTTAGGAAGTGTTCTACTTTCATTCTTTTACATGGAGCTGTCCAGTTTTCCCAGCAGCACTTATTGAAGAGACTATCTTTGCCCCATTGTATATTCTTGCCTCCCTTGTCAAAAATAAGGTATCCATAGGTATGTGGGTTTATCTCTGGACTTTCAATCTTGTTACATTGGTCTATATTTCTGTGTTGTGTGTGTGTGTGTGTGTGTGCGCACGCCAGTATCATACTGCCTTGATAACTATAACTTTGTAGTATAGTCTGAAGTGATGAAGATTGATTACTCCAGATCAATTCTTTCACAAGCGTGCTTTGTCTATTTGGGATCTTTTGTGTTTCCATGTGAATTGTGAGAGCTTTTGTTCTAGTTCTGTGAAAAATGTCATTGGTAATTTGATAGTGATTGTACTGAATCTGTAGATTACATTTAGTAGAATAGTAATTTTCACAAAATTTATTCTTCCAACCCAGGAACATAGAATACCTCTCCATCTATTTACAGATCAATACAGAAAAACAAACAACCCAATTAAAAAGTGGGAAAATGACCTAAACAGACATTTCTCCAAACAAGACATACAGATGGCTAATAGACACATTAAAAGATGCTCAATATTGCTCATTATTAGAGAACTGCAAATCAAAACTACAATATCACCTTATACTGGTCAGAATGGCCATCATCAAAAAATCTGCAAACAATAAATTCTGGAGAGGGTGTGGAGAAAAGGGAACACTCTTGCACTGTTGGTAGAAATGTAAATTAGTACAGCTACTATGAAGAACACTGTGGATATTCCTTTAAAAAGATAGGAATAAAACTGCCATATGACCCGGCCACCCCACTACTATGTGTATACCCTGAGGAAACAAAAATTGAAAAAGATACAGATGTTAATTGCAGCTCTGTTTACAGCAACTAGGACATGGAAGCAACCTAGAAATCCATCAACAGATAATGGATAAAGAAGCTGTGGTACATATATACAATGGAATATTACTCAGTCATAAAAAGGAATTTGAATCATTTGAGTTAGTCCTAATGAGGTGGATGAACCTAGAGCCTATTATACAGAGTGAAGTAAGTTAGAAAGAGAAAAACAAATACTGTATACTAATGCACATATGTGGAATCTAGAAAGATGGTACTGACGAACCTATTTGCAGAGCAGCAGTGGAGACACAGATGTAGAGAACAAACTTATGGACTTGGCTTGGGGGAGGAAGGAAGGAGAAAGTGGGCTGTGTACAGAGAGTAACATGGAAAAATACATTACCATATGTAAAATAGATAGCCGATGGGAATTTGCTGTATGACTCAACGAACTCAAACTGGGTCTCTGTAACAACCTAGAGGGGTGGGATGGGGAAGGAGATGGGAGGGGGGTTCAAGTGGGAGGGGACATAGGTAAATCTATGGCTGATTCAACATCAAATCTATGTTGATGTTTGGTAGAAACCAACTCAATACTATAAAGCAATTATCTTTCAATGAAAAATGAATAAATTTAAAAAAATAAGGTATTTTCTGTTATAAACCACCAATCCAAATTGCCTTCAGTCAACGAAATTTGGTTCAAGGTAATCCAAGCATTAAATTCAAGTAGATCCATTCCTGCCTTTGTTCAGCTCAGGTTCATCCACTTGTACTCCAAGGCTGGTCCTTAAGGAAGAGTGTCCTCCAAGGCTTTCGTGGCCTGCATTGCATCCAGGAACATTTTAGCTCCCATTTAACTGATACTATTTAGGCCGTCCGGAGAAGGCGATGGCACCCCACTCCAGTACTCTTGCCTGGAAAAATCCCATGGATGGAGGAGCCTGGTGGGCTGCAGTCCATAGGGTCGCGAAGAGTCAGACACGACTGAGCGGCTTCACTTTCACTTTCATGCATTGGAGAAAGAAATGGCAACCCACTCCAGTGTTCTTGCCTGGAGAATCCCAGGGATGGGGGAGCCCGGTGGCCTGCCATCTATGGGGTCACACAGAGTCGGACACGACTGAAGCGACTTAGCAGCAGCAGCATTTAGGCCGTCTTTTTAATCTGATGGCCTGAGCCATCAGGACAGCATGATGAACTTGTTTGCACGAAGTGCCTGGTTTGGTTTAGTTTTGTGTTTCTTGTGCTAATTTGCTTCAAAAACAGATGGGCTGATATCCTACATGTTGAAGTTTCACCACCATTATATTACCAGCTGATTTCACCTCTCTGATACTCCTGAACACTCAGAAGTAGAGTTTCTTCTCTGGAGGAGAATAAGCCAGCTTTGGATTGATCTCTGAGCTTGGACAGGTTCCCCACCAGGCAGAAATGTACCTGAAAACCACCCAGAAATTCAGCTGAGTCACTTCCACAGACTTTCCAAACACTGAGACATCATCAGAAAGCATTTATGTTGCTACATCTGAATGTGCTGTTGCTCACAGCAAGACGACAAAGTGCAAACACATGAAGAATTCAGGAAGGACCCTGGACTGAGAGATGCATCTGTGAGCCAAGCACAGAGAAACCTCCCTGAGTTGTGGAAACTTATACTTCTTCTGCCTCCACTCCCAGCCCGGCAGAGGGTCTTCAGAACTTGTAATCGGATCATGTTGTGTATCATCTGAAAACCCTACAAAATCTTCCCACGGAAACCCCCTAGGCAGCTCTGGCCGAGCCCCTCCCTTCCTCTGCAGACCACCCCTTCCCCAGCATCCTCCTGCAGGTCCGGGCACCCTGGCCCATGTCTCCTTCATTATCTCACAAATTGTTACCGGTTCCCTCTATGTAATGTCAGCCCTGCGCGTGTGGGAATTTTGTCTTGTTTGTCCACTAACCTCTTTACCTAGAACAGAACCTGACGCATTGTTGGCCCTCAAGAAATATTTTTGTATGAATCAATGAACAAACATATTTCAGTTAATACATCCTGTATCATTAACATTTGTGACAGAGCAAAGTTGAAGTGTGTGTATAATTTGGTGCATTTGTATCCACATGTCATTACAATCATGTGCTAATGAAAAGAGCCTTGATTCCACATATTTTCTTTTCATCTGAAGACCATGAATATATTCATTTTGTTTCCTAAATGAGTTTTAACACCAATTTAAGGCAAAGAATATTCAAATGGATATATTGATTTAAATATTCAGTAGGGAATGAACCATCTTACTTGTGTGGTTTACATTAAAAAATACATCAATTAAAACAAAATCGATGTTTACATTTTAATGGCAGCAGTTATGGACAGCATGAAGAAAAGGTGTAGACCAGGAAGAACCATATATTAATCTTAACATTTGCATGGTCAACACATCTGTGTAGCTTTGTGTTTCCTTTGAAAGAAAAGTTAAACATTTTTCTCTAAAATTTGAAGTATATATTTTTTTCTGGCTTCTGCTAAATAAATATTAGATGAATTGAAACTGTTTATGGAAACAATGCAAAAGTCAACCACTGTTCACTTTCTAAGCTGTTGAAAACGTTCACCATGTTTTCTCAATGGTCCGCTCATCTGTCCTCCTTTCAGAAATTGAGAAGGGGGGCTGTGGGGACCCGGGCATCCCAGCCTACGGGAAGCGGACCGGCAGCAGCTTCCTCCATGGAGACACACTCACGTTCGAATGCCAGGCGGCCTTTGAGCTGGTGGGGGAGCGAGTCATCACGTGTCAGCAGAACAACCAGTGGTCTGGCAACAAGCCCAGCTGTGTATGTGAGTACTCTCCTGGCGGGGTCTGTTCCAAGCTGCCCTGGGGGTTGGGAGAGGAGCAGGGGATGCCCTGAGAGGGGGCGCAGCATTGACCAGAAGCACTCAGGGCTCCTCGAATGCAGCTCTTCTTTCTCCACTGACTTAAAACCAGTCAGTGATGTTCTTGCTACCAGATGGATACACTGTCGATGAGAGCTTTCCATGAGCAAGGTCCACAGAGCATCACATCCATCCAGAGGGGCTAATGCCAGCTCTGTCAGCCATCCGTCGACAGGGCCTGGGGTCTTTGCAACCCAATAATGTCCTGTGACGGCTTCCCTCAGTAGACTTCCCTGAGCTGTACAGTAGGTTCTCATTAGTTATCTATTGTATACATGGTATCAGTAGTGTGTGGGACTCCCCAAGTGGCTGAGTGGTAAAGAATCCCCCTGCCAGTGCAGGAGATGCAAGAGATGCAGGTTCCATCCCTGGGTTGGGAAGATCCCCTGGAGAAGGAAATGGCAACCCACTCCAGTATTCTTACCTGGAGAATCCCATGAACAGAGGAGCCTGGTGGGCTACAGTCCACAGGGTTGCAGAGCGGAACATGACTGAGCACACAACACATGATATCCTGCCACTGAAAACACAATTGTGAGCTTGAAGTGATGTCACTGCATTTCAATGGAAGAATTGCTTGCTTCCTCCTGTTTTTTGTCCTGTTTTTAGTTTATTTTTTTAAGGTTCTCATTAGTTGTTTATCTTATATATAATGTCAATAGGGTATATATGTCAACCCCAATCTCCCAATTCATCCAACTCCCTCTTCCAGCTTTGGTGTCAATGTTTGTTCTCTGTGTCTGCGTCTCTGTTTCTGCTTTGTAAATAAGATTGTCTGTACCAAGTTTTTTCAGATTCCACATGTGTCAATATACAGTATTTGTTTTTCTCTTTCTGACTTATGTCACTCTGTATAATGGTCTCTAGGTACCTTGTAAGTGATTTAACAAGTAGAAAAGAAGGACTACATAGCAGATTGAAAAACAGATTTTTTTTATAACTAAGTATAGCAATAACCTGGCAACATATAGAAATAATGTAAAATAATAAGCAAATCCACACCCTAGAAATAAGTCCAATAGATGCTCCCTCCCAAAGAATATGTATATAGACATATATAAAACATATATCTTACTGATTTCTCAGTACACATTAAGTAAATATTCCAAGAGACTTTTATATTATCCACCAGGATTTGGTCTGATTTTCCAAGTTGTTCTTTAATCATTGTTATCCTGTTAATGACTTAAAAAGTAATTTCAAAAAATGTGCTTTAAGGCACATGCAAAATGTAAAATGAAAAATAGGGAACTGATTAGAATCAACCTTGTTTTCTGGAAATTGTCCCTATGAAACCGGCATAATTTTTCATATTAATATTTGCTCTTCTGAAGGCAGAAAGTTATAACAAGAAATCTTAATATTTGCCACAAGTTTCAGAAACTTGACAGGGTTATTTTTGAATCAAGGGTACACTTGATTATGTATAGGCTGTGGTTGTTCTGTATGTTGAACTTAATCTGTTCACAACCCACAACAATCCCTGCTCAGAGAACTGAGATTCCCATATATGTTGAGGCCAAATAACATAAAAACAGAAGCTGGATTGTAACAAATTCAGTAGATACTCTCAAAATTAAAAAAAAAAAAAATGAAAAAGAAAAAGTTGAACCATCCTAGTTAACTGCTGGTATAGACTTCCTTCCCAGGTCCTTAGCACATAGCCAGATCTTCAGATGTGGACAAAACTGTTTGAAACTATTATTATCTGTGTGTCTTCACAGTTTCCTGTTTCTTCAACTTTACGGCATCATCAGGAATTATCCTCTCACCGAATTACCCAGAAGAGTACGGTAACAACATGAACTGCGTCTGGCTGATCATCTCTGAGCCGGGCAGCAGAATTCACCTCATCTTTAATGACTTTGACGTGGAGCCTCAGTTTGACTTCCTCGCAGTCAAAGATGACGGGATTTCAGACATAACTGTGCTGGGCACGTTCTCAGGCAACGAGGTGCCGTCCCAGCTGGCCAGCAGCGGGCACATCGTCCGTCTGGAGTTCCAGTCGGATCACTCCACCACCGGCCGAGGCTTCAACATCACCTACACCAGTAAGTGCATCCACACCCACCCCATGTCCAGGGTCTCTGCTGGCTCTACTCTGGGGTTTTATAGTCACAGTTCACAAAATTATAAAACATTATCCTAAGAACCTAAAAAAATACCCCACTCTGTTGTGGTGTCTTGGTCACTCACCCCTATAGTGAGGACTGGTTGCTCATATACTTCTCTCTCTCTGGTTTTCCTTCCATCCATCCATCCATCCACCCCTGTATCCTCCATGCAATAGAATAGAGTAGTGAAAAGCATTGAGGTATTTGGAGTCAGGAGTCATGGATTATATATAACACCTGCTAAATGTATGGACTGGGTCTTCTCAGGTGACCTAGTAGTAAAAAATCTGCTTGCAGTGTGGGTGACCCAATTTTGATTCCTGGGTTGGCAAGATCCCCTGGAGAAGGGAATGGCTACTTACTCCAATATTCTTGCCTGGAAAATCCCATGGACAGAGTAGCCGGGCAGACTACAGTCCAATGAGTTGCAAAAAGTTGGACACAACTGAGCAACTAAACAACAACTCGTATGTACTTAGTGAATTTTGATAATACAGCTAACTTTTCTTTGCTACAGACTCCTCATTTGATCATAGCTTATATTGAAGACCATCTGCTTAAATTGTACTGCTGAGGGCATAAAGTAAGATAATAATATTAAATAGGAGTTATAAGCTAAAATGTACTGACTGCCTCCTTCTCTTAGGTGATCTGCTTAGGATTTGACAGAAATTGTTTCATTTAACATTGTAGCAACTCTGGACTATAAGCTTCATCTTCCTCATTATGTAAATAAAGACAACTAGGCTCCGATAGTGGAGAAGGCAATGGCAACCCACTCCAGTACTCTTGCCTGGAAAATCCCATGGACGGAGGAGCCTGGAAGGCTGCAGTCCATGGGGTCATAAAGAGTCGGACATGACTGAGCGACTTCACTTTCACTTTTCACTTTCATGCATTGGAGAAGGAAATGGCAACCCACTCCAGTGTTCTTGCCTGGAGAATCCCAGGGACGGAGGAGCCTGGTGGGCTGCCGTCTATGGGGTCACACAGAGTAGGACATGTCTGAAGTGACTTTGCAGCCGCAGCAGCAGACTCTAATAGGGGCTTCCCAGATGACTCAGCAGTAAAGAATCTGTCTCCAATGCAGCAGACACAGGAGACTAGAGTTCAATCTCTGGATTGAGAAGGTCCCCTGGAGAAGGAAGCAGCAACCCACTCCAGAATTCTTTGCCTAGAAAACTCCATGGACAGAGGAGATTGGCGGGCTACATAAGGAAAAGGCAAAAGGATAAGGGGGTGGCAGAGAATGAGATGGTTAGATGGCATCACCAACTCAATGGACATGAATTTGAGCAAACTCTGGAAGACAGTGGAAGACAGAGGAGCCTGGAGGGCTGCAGTCCATGGGGCTGCAGAGAGTCAGGCACAACTTAGCAAATGAACCACAAAAAGGCTCGGATGACCAGAGTAATCTTCCCAGGGATGGGTAGTAAGCACATGAGCTGGGATGCTAACCTAGATGTGCCAGAACCAAAATCCTTTTCTGTCACCTATGTATCTCATCTCCATTTTTCTTAGTGAAAAGGTGCCTTCCAATTTTGGGAAGCTGTGTGGATGATAATGAGGTCTATCTACCCATCTCTCTCCTTCTGTCTCTCTAGGTATCAATATTCTGTTTATTGAATGTATTTATCTATCTCTGAAAAATAGCTAAAACTGCTTTATAAGTGGTTCTGCTTTCTTTTTTAATACTCAAGATTAATATTCAAGTGTTTGTTTTTTTTTCCTCCGATTTTTTTTTTTTTTTTTTCTTTTCAGCATTTGGTCAAAATGAGTGTCATGATCCTGGCATCCCCATAAACGGACGGCGTTTTGGTGACAGGTTCCTGCTGGGAAGCTCGGTCTCTTTCCACTGTGATGATGGCTTTGTCAAAACCCAGGGCTCAGAGTCCATCACCTGCATCCTTCAGGATGGGAACGTGGTCTGGAGCTCCACCGTCCCCCGCTGTGAAGGTGTGGGCCCCTCCCGTCTGCCTCTTACCTTCCTCCGAAAGGGGGCGTCTGACAGAAAACAAATGAGCAAACAGACAACACTGGTTCCCTAAGGCTGCCACAGCCGAGTACCACCAAGTAGTGACTTTGTCAGCAGGAGTTAGCGTCTCATGGTCCTGGAGGCAGGAAGTCCAAGGTCCAGGTGTCAGCAGGGCAGGCTCTGAGGGGGGAGATGTTCCAGGCCCCTCTCCTGGCTTCTGGGGCTTTGCTTGTCTTGGCTTGTAGAAGCAGCATCCACACATTCTCCCTGTGAGAATGTGTCTCTGTCCCAAGTCCCCTCCTTCTAAGGACACCCATCATATTGGACTAGGGCCTGCTCGAATGCCCTCGTCTTGACTAACCGCGTCTGCAGTAACTTTTCTTCCAAATATGGTCTCATTTTAAGATGCTGGGATTAGGAATCCAAAGTATTATCTGGGGGGAGTGTAATTAATCCTCTGCAAACAGCATCATTTTTAGTTGACTGTTTTGTTGCCCTTGGTGTAACTGACATATATACAGCCTAACTAATTTTCTTCTTGACATTTCACTCTAGTTACCTGTGTAGGAAAACCAAAGGGGAAAGAATTGAGAAGGGTATTACTTTTAATGTATATTCAGGCAGGGGAATATTTACTTATGATATATACTCAAACCCCTCTTATCAGAATTGCCCGTGCATAATGAGCTAAGAAAGCTTAATAAAAGTATCGCTCATAAATACCAAGGAAATGAAGATCTTTTTAAAGAGTACAAATTTTAGAGCAGCTTTAGATTCACAGCAAAATTGAAGGGAAGGTACAGAGATGTCCTGCCCTCTTATATGCACAGCCTCCCCCATCAGCAGGGTCCTCGATCAGGTGGTGCATTTGTTATAACTGATGAACCTACAGGGATGAGTCGTCATCACTCAGAGTCCACAGCTCACTCTCGTGATTGTCCATTTGCTGGGCTTGGGCCAATGTATATCACAGTGTATCCACCACCGTGGTGACCTACAGGGTATTGTAACTGTCCTAAAATCCCCCAGCTCCACTCATCCACCCCCACCCCGCCCCATGCTTACTCACCAGTGTTGGGAGCAGGGTTATGCTTCCCCACCTTGCCCTGTCCCCAGCCCTGCCTCCAGAGTCATTTCTCATTGTTTCAAGGACCAGCATTATCTTCAGTCATCATTGGCTGACCCTCCTAAATTTACAGAAAGATGTTCTCATTTCTGCAGTTTCACAAATTGTTAAGACAATTTGGTGGACTATCAGCACCACTGCAGGGTGAACACTTGATCAGCTGAAGAGCAAGAAACCCACAGTAGGAGTTTCCTTTTTGTTTATTTTTTACTGCTTTTTCAAATTATGAGTTTTTTTTAAATAGTTTAAATTTTATTAGTGTTAATAACTGAATAGGTCATTATCCTTTATAAATCAGTAATCTTAGAATCAGGATTCTAAAATAAATGGTATGAATACTGGGGCAGGACTTCTTACTGCTTGAGGAAGTGTATTGCTACTAACTTTGAGGTGTGACTTATTTTATGAGAAAGAATCTCAAAACAAGCAATACTCTCTAATCTCTGTTCTCTCTGCCACATTCTTGCTGTGGGTGTGCTCACCTGCAGTAGGTGGTGTGAAGATGGGTCTAAGCTTCAGGGCCAGCATGTTCCTTTGCAGTCAAGGGAATAAAGGGGCATCAGTCAGCAGTGGTGAGAAATCCCATAGAGTCAAACAAAAGGAGACAGTATCACTTTAAATGTGAGTGGCAGTTCTCTCCTTGTTTGGAAGGGAACTTCTGATGAAGTTCAAGGCAAACCCCAGGGATGGGTTGTTAACAACAATAGCAAAGCCCCTAAACACAGACGACTGTGTGAGTGCTTAGTTACTTAGTCATGTCCGACTCTCTGAGACCCCATGGACTGTAGCCCACCAGGCTCCTCTGTCCTTGGGATTTCCCAGGCAAGGATACTAGAATGGGTTGCCATTTCCTGCTCCAGAGGACCTTCCCAACCCAGGGATCTAACCCATTGGCAGGAGGATTCTTTACTATTAGTGCCAGCTGGGAATCCCAAACACAGACTGGTTAATGGTGAAAGAGATTGTTAAAGTTTACTTGTACTGAGAAACTCAGTTGCTGACAGAAAGATATTTCTGTCTTTGTTTTACACCTAACCAGCTTTTATTCTTCTGTTCAATTCAGTGTCATTAAAAAACACAAGTTACCTTGAGTGAAAAATGACTGTACAAGAGTACATCTCTATGGCAACAACTTTTAAAGTTCAAAGAAAATTGGAGATTTCCTGGCAAAATATAAATTACCCAAAGTGATCCAATGAAAAGTGCAAAATGTGAATAAAAAAGTACTATAAAAGAGATTTGAAAGAAAAAGAATTTAGTAAATTATATGTGGCAAATTACTTTAATAAAATGAACATAGCTTGAAGTGAATCAACACATACACATATTTTAAAATATGCACACTCTGCGGAATATTTTGATTGTAGATGCCAGGTAATTAAGTCTGTCAGCAGACTCTTGTTGACATGAATACACGTAAGATATGAGTATTGGTGGTATCCCTGCCTTGTGACTCTGTTGTGATGATTGAACGTGATAATTCCTGGGAGGTGTTTGGCACTGACCACTCTCTCAGACTGTGCCATTACTACCATGTTTAGGTGAAAAGAACTTTGCTGAAGGCTGATGATAAATGCCCAGGTGTGAAATATACGTGCTCTGATTTCAATATTCTCAGTTTACTTGGAAATAACTGGTGGCTCAGATGGTAAAGAATCCATTGTTAATGCAGGAGACCTGAGTTTGATCCCTGGGTTGGGAAGATCCCCTGAAGTAGGGAATGGCAGCCCACCCCAGTATTCTTGCCTGGAGAATCCCATTAACAGAGGAGCCTAGCAGGCTACAGTCCATGGGATCACAGAGTCGGACATGACTGAGCCACTAACAAACTTTCAACCTTTGCTTGAATACTAGAAACCATCAAGTCTATGAACTCAGGAATGAATCCCTGCTGTTTTTGAGGTGTTGCTATGGTACATAATTTGACCTTCTGACCCCTGCATCATTTTTCAGCACCATGTGGAGGACATCTGACAGCTTCAAGTGGAGTGATTTTGCCCCCAGGATGGCCAGGGTATTACAAAGATTCCTTAAATTGTGAATGGATAATTGAAGCAAAACCAGGACACTCTATCAAAATCACTTTTGATAGGTAAGAAAAAACTTTGCTTTCCTTAATTTGGACCTGATGACCCATGAATACCCAGCATTTTTATTTAAATGGATCTTAAGTCTTTAGAAAGATGACAGTTTTCCACCTTTGGTTCCCCTAAAGGAGTTCATTTAGAACAGGTGTTTGCTCAGTAAGTTCTGTTCTTCTCTGTTTTGTCCTCTAAGCCCACAGTTAAGGCACCTCTGCAGACGTGCTTGAGGGTGTGGTGGCCCCAGACAGCATTCCCAGTGTTCACAGTCGCTGGCCCTTGTGTCCAGTTCTGTACTTGGGACCTGAGGGTGGAATAAATTCTGCTTGGTGTTTTATTGCAAATGGAGCCCTTTGACCCTTAGGGGTTTGCAGAGCACAAAAGAATAGCTCTGTGGCTTTCGAAGTGGCTCTGGGAAACTGAAACGTGGTCTGGGTTGCAGAGTTGATAGCAGACTGCACGCAACAGATTTCTTGCCTTTTAATTAGCCATGAGTGGTTCCGTCACTGGAGTGCTGCTCGGCTTGGCTGTTGGATAATGCATTTGATAATCTAAAAAAGAAGAAGCATGCTATTTGAATTCTCCATGATAAAACATTGTCCAGATTGTCTCAACCATTGATTTTAAAATCAAGAACCTAAAAATGCTATAGAATGGACCCAAATGCTTTAAAATCCAAGGAAGCATCTTTGTTTAGTGTTTCAAGGTTAATATCTGAGCAAACTGAGCTCTCTCCAGCAATGAGCTTCCTAAGCAGACTGAGTTTAGGGTTCTAGTATTCAGAATATTACAATGTCTCAAGACAGATATACCTTATGACATTATTTTCTACACTAATTTCCTAATACTCAATGATAGCATCCATAAAGGAGAGGTTTTTAGCAGGAATTGTATTATCACTTAGTAACTGTTTATATTTGAAGTTATTATTGGCATTATTATATCTGATGGGATAATTACGACTTCAGTAGGATAATCTCTCAGAAGAAAAGAAAAAAAATGGTCTATGTATTCCTTATATTGGAGAATGGATTCTGGCATATAATCTTAGTCAATGGAAAAAAAGAACTTTATAAATATTAAATAAATTGAACAGTTTAAATAAATTGTATAGTTTCTTACTATAATTTTTTATACTTTCTAGTATTGAGAGGGGGAAAAAGCAGACACACACCCTGATTTCCAGCAACACATCACATTTAACTCATTTAGTAAAAGTTGTAATTTCACATTCTGGTTTGGCACAATTTATTAATGTTCCATTTTCAGTTGCTGAAAAGAAAATACTCATAATTTTTCTCAATCTTGTCTTTTCTATATTATTGGACTGTGGTATTTGCTAAATTCCAGTATTTTGGATATTTTTAGACACTTGTGATTTTTTTTTACCCTGTACTTTGCACACAGTCTTCTAAAGATTACTTGCATAGTGCTTAGGTTTATAACTTGAGCTGTGGGCTGGCATCCTAATAAAGAGCGTGTTTATACAAACAGTTTTAAATTCCACACTGAGGGTATTGTTATGCAGTGTGTGCTGGGTTGCCAGATGATGGAAATCATTTACATTTCTCTTTCTGAAGTTGCCCTGGAGATCATCCAGCTGCTGAGGTTTGCCCTCTTATCTGTCCTGGCTGTCTCTCAAGATGAAAGTTGTGAAAACTTCAGGGCAGATACTGCACATGAGATTTATCCCATGCTCATCTAGGCTTCTTGAATGTAAACTCGGATAAACTGTGAAGCCAAAGACACTTTAGAGAACATTTTTAATAGTAAAATGCAAAGCTGCCCTCTCTCCCCACCCCCAAATGCCTGGCCTCTGACCATATTCTGACCTAGCCACATGCTACACCAATTGGTTGAATTCCTCTTTGAGGAAGATGAAGGGTCAGGGACCATTCTAAGTTAGTTGCACGAATATATTATTATTATGCATTCACACAAAGAAAGGGCTTCTCAGATGGCGCTGGTGGTAAAGAACTGGTCTGCCAGTGCAGGAGACACCAGAGACATGGGCTCCATCCCTGAGCTGGGAAGATCCCCTGGAGGAGGGTGAGGAACCCAGTCCAATATTCTTGCCTGGAGAATCCCATGGCAGAGGTGCGTGGTGGACTACAGTCCATAGGGTCGCAAAGAGTCAGACAGGACTGAGTAACTATACACAAACACACACAAGGAAAAGTGTGTGATTTAATGATCACACACAGGGTCCTTTGATTTCATCTTTTTTCATTGCTTTGTGCTAGGGGCCTAAGATGGCCACTCTGTCCCTTCTTTTTCCTCCCTGCCAGCACCATGCAATGCCCACCCCAGGGTCCATGGCACAGGCTTCCCCCAAATTCCCTGATCACTGAGTGTATCAGAGGCTCCTGCAGTGAGCTGCTCCCTGGGGACCACGCCAGACCCTTTGAAAGCCGGTTAGCTCAGACGGGCCCATTTACACAATTATCTCAGGGTCTGGAATGGCACCTCCGCTGTATCTGAGAGCACCCAAGTGGCTGCAGCTGTGTATGAGCATAACACCAGACCAGGTTCTCTGGAGGCATAAGTCCTTCCAGGAAGGGACATCAGGCACTTCTTGGCAGCTGTTCTAACTTTCTCAAATCACTGAGGTAGCATTTGCTTCCTGAAGCCCAGTGTCCTTCCACCGTCACACCGGAGCCAGTGCAGATTTACTGATCCCCAGGTTGACCATATTCTTCTACTTTTCTGTCTATTCATTCTATTATTTTTGAGAGCTTGATATTGAAACTCCAACTAAAAATCTTAATTTATCAGCTTAATAAAACAAGTATAATATATAGTGGAACTATTATATATGTGATGTTATTCTGTGTTTTCCAAGTCTCCAAGTATGTTATCATACTTTCATAATTAAAAACATTAATAAAAGAAAAAAGAGAGTTACTGCAGCTTTAAAAGGCACAGGGTTCTTTATTCCAGGAAAAGTATTTAAAGTAGCGTCATATTTGATTTACCTCTTTCCTTTAGGAGATCATGTCACTTCAATATGCTCATTTTAAGAAATCTGTAATCATGTTATACTGGGGATCATGAAAAAACAGTTTGAAAATGCATCTTGGTTGACTTTCACTGATTGTTGATTCTCTATCTACTGGCTCACAGTATTTGTATTTTAAAGCTGAATGACTCCCCCCCCACCACCACATTTGTGATATTACTGGACAGAGTATTCAGTCATGGGGAGGGCTGTGGGAGTGAACAGAAGTTAGTAATGACGTTAGATACCACATGTGCCAGAGTCTAAGAGTGCATGTGTATCTGGATCTATTTACTTCTCTTGCTGTACCTGGGTTTTCACTCAGTGAATAAAGACACAGGATGCCTGTAAGTTAGCTCTGCCCTGCATTTCTCTTCTCACTGGACACATTTGCCCGCAGATTCCAAACAGAAGTCAACTACGACACTCTGGAGGTCAGAGATGGGTCGGCCAGCTCATCCCCACTGATCGGGGAGTACCACGGCACACAGGCACCGCAATTCCTCATCAGCACGGGAAACTTCATGTACCTTCTGTTCAGCACAGACAATAGCCGGTCCAGCGTGGGATTCCTGATTCGCTATGAGAGTAAGTGGTCCCCATGTCAGGGCCCTGCCCTATTGCTGGGTGGAACTCAGCACATGAGGTCTCGCTGAGTCACGTGGCAGGAGACTTGCTGGTTCCCACTTCTTTCCACACTGCACTGCACAATCCCCAGGACTTTCTCTGTGAAGGACAGAACGCCTTGGTGATTTTTAATTCACAACTCAAAAAGAAGACACAGTGATTTATTATAAAATAAGATAATAAAATCATTAAAACAATGAAATACATTCATTTACTTCAGAATGTAATATACTAATAAATTTCTCTATTATAAAGTATACCTACTGGCCAAATGAGGTACACAAAATATCACTAAAATTATGCATCCTAAGCAATATTTTTTGCTAGAAAAATGGTTAGGGCAGTCCTGGTACTTATTTGTGATTATGTATATGCCCATTTCACCAGGTAGAGAGCGTGGAACTAAGAGAGAAGGAGAGAAAGCCCAGCTGAACTGTCACTAAATGACAAAAAGCTGCTATCAGTAATATCAACTACTATCAAAAACATTTAAGAACAATGATTATAAATATTTAAACACAATTGCTAAACTATCACAATGCAGTGTGTTCTGTAAAGTAACCCCAGTTTCCTTCCTGTTGTGGTTTTCATCCATCCATCCAAGTTTGGCTCTTCACTTTAGCTTCTCACATCCTGTCCTTCTGAAGTGGAGTGGAGTGGGACTGAGCTTGGGATGTTTTTCTGATGCTAGTCAGCACTTCCCTTCTCTGAAAAATCTTCACATCCAGAATAGGATGAAAAAGATGAATGGGAGCAGGTCAGTATGGAATCCAGTGCAGGAATACATGCTTGCTTTCTTCTTCTTCTTTTTTTTTTTTTAACAATGTTTTAGAGTCTTTCCTAAAATACATTAAATGAACTTTTAATGTGTAAAAGCACAGGTAATTTTATAAATGTATGAAAGGGCCATATCTCACTTGCTGAATTTTTAGTCTTTTTTTCTTTCCTTGCCTTCCTTTCCTGACATATTACACTTCTACTCATGTTAATCTTTCCCAATCTTCACTCCAAAGAAAAGTGATGACTTAAAGGACATTAAAAAGTAATGAAATGCAAAAGGTTCTCCTTCTTAAAATATACTTCAAGTTTTAAAAAAAAATGTAAATTTGATATAAGTGCTATATATATGAAGCATATCTAATAATTACTAAATGAAGCTTTAAAGTATAAAAACACATGTAATTTTATAAATGTATGAAAGGTCCATATCTCACTTGCTGAATTTTTAATCTTTTTTCTTTTCTTGCCTTCCTTTCCTGACATCACCCACTGCTACTCATGTTAATCTTGCCCAAACCCTTTCTAATAACTAAAATTAAAAACTTGTGCACATTTTTCTGTTTGACAGTCTCATCTATATAATTATATGCAAACATATATATGCAAATAAACATGTAAGGTTATATGTACGTTTTGACTAATATGAAATTATATTGTATTCATATTCTGATAATAAGAAATTGTTAGTGGTTTAAAGAATAATTTTATATTTAATTAAAATTATTATATAAGCTTCATATATATATAATTTATTATATTTTTTTAATACTTGAGGAGATAACAGTTGAAAACTTCCCTAAAATGGAAAAGGAAATAATCACCCAAGTCCAAGAAACCCAGAGAGTTCCAAACAAGATAAACCCAAGGCGAAACACCCCAAGACACATATTAATCAAATTAACAAAGATCAAACATAAAGAACAAATATTAAAAGCAGCAAGGGAAAAACAACAAATAACACACAAGGGGATTCCCATAAGGATAACAGCTGATTTTTTTCAATAGAAAGTCTTCAGGCCAGGAGGGAATGGCAGGACATACTTAATAAAGTGATGAAAGAAAATAACATACAGCCCAGATTTCTGTACCCAGCAAGGATCTCATTCAAATGTGAAGGAGAAATCAAAAGCTTTACAGACAAGCAAAAGCTGAGAGAATTCAGCACCACCAAACCAGCTCTCCAACAAATGCTAAAGGATCTTCTCTAGACAGGAAATGCAGAAAGGCTGTATAAATTTGAACCCAAAACAATAAAGTAAATGGCAACAGGATCATACTTATCAATAATTACCTTAAATGTAAATGGGTTGAATGCCCCAACCAAAAGACAAAGACTGGCTGAATGGATACCAAAGTAAGACCCCTATATATGTCATCTACAAGAGACCCACCTCGAAACAAGGGACACATACAGACTGAAAATGAAGGTCTGGAAAAAGATATTCCACACAAATAGAGACCAAAAGAAAGCAGCAGTAGCAATACTCATATCAGATAAAATAGACTTTAAAACAAAGGCTGTGAAAAGAGACAAAGAAAGACACTACATAATGATCAAAGGATCAATCCAAGAAGAAGATATAACAATTATAAATATATATGCACCAATATAGGAGCACCACATGTAAGACAAATGCTAACAAGTATGAAAGGGGAAATTAACAATAACACAATAATAGTGGAAGACTTTAATACCCCACTCACACCTATAGATAGATCAACTAAACAGAAAATTAACAAGGAAACACAAACTTTAAAAGATACAATAGACCAGTTAGACCTAATTAATATTTATAGGACATTTCACCCCAAAACAATGAATTTCACCTTTTTCTCAAGTGCACACGGAACCTTCTCCAGGATAGATCACATCCTGGGCCATAAATCTAGCCTTGGTAAATGTAAAAAATTTGAAATCATTCCAAGCATCTTTTCTGACCACAGCGAAGTAAGATTAGATCTCAATTACAGGAGAAAAACTATTAAAAATATAAACATTGGAGGCTGAACAACACGCTGCTGAATAACCAACAAATCACAGAAGAAATCAAAATATTCATAAAAATGAATGAAAATGAAAACACAACAACCCAAAACCTGTTGGACGCTGTAAAAGCAGTGCTAAGGGGAAGGATCATAGCAACACAGGCATATCTCAAGAAACAAGAAAAAAAAAAGTCAAGTAAATAACCTAACTCTATACCTAAAGTGGAGAAGGCAATTGCACCCCACTCCAGTACTCTTGCCTTGAAAATCCCATGGACGGAGGAGCCTGGTAAGCTGCAGTCCATGGGGTCGTGAAGAGTCGGACATGACTGAGCGACTTCCCTTTCACTTTTCACTTTCATGCATTGGAGAAGGAAATGGCAACCCACTCCAGTGTTCTTGCCTGGAGAATCCCAGGGACGGAGGAGCCTGGTGGGCTGCCGTCTATGGGGTCACACAGAGTCGGACACGACTGCAGCGATTTAGCAGCAGCAGCAGCATACCTAAAGCAACTAGAAAAGGAAGAAATGAAGAACCCCAGGGTTAGTAGAAGAAAAGAAATCTTAAAAATTAGGGGAGAAAGAAATGCAAAAGAAACAAAAGAGACCACAGCAAAAATCAACAAAGCCAAAAGGTGGTTCTTTGAGAGGATAAATAAAATTGACAAATGACTAGCCAGACTCATCAAGAAACAAAGGGAGAAAAATCAAATCAATAAAATTAGAAATGAAAATGGAGAGATCACAATAGACAACACAGAAATACAAAGGATCATAAGAGACTACTATCAGCAATTATATGCCAATAAAATGGACAACTTGGAAGAAATGGACAAATTCTTAGAAAAGTACAACTTTCCAAAACTGAACCAGGAAGAAATAGAAGATCTTAACAGACCCATCACAAGCAAGGAAATTGAAACCGTAATCAGAAATCTTCCAGCAAACAAAAGCCCAGGTCCAGACAGCTTCACAGCTGAATTCTACCAAAAATTTAAAGAAGAGCTAACACTTATCCTACTCAAACTCTTCCAGAAAATTTCAGAGGAAGGTAAACTTCCAAACTCATTCTATGAGGCCACCATCACCCTAATACTGAAACCAGACAAAGATGCCACAAAAAAAGAAAACTACAGGCCAGTATTAGATGCAAAAATCCTTAACAAAATTCTAGCAATCAGAATCCAACAATACATTAAAAAGATCATACATCATGACCAAGTAGGCTTTATCCCAGGGATGCAAGGATTCTTCAATATTCTCAAATCAATCAATGTAATACACCACATTAACAAATTGAAAAATAAAAGCCATATGATTATCTCAATAGATGCAGAGAAAGCCTTTGACAAAATTCAACATCCATTTATGACGAAAACCCTCCAGAAAGCAGGAATAGAAGAACATACCTCAATATAATAAAAGCTATATCTGACAAGCCCACAGCAAACATTATCTTCAATGGTGAAAAATTAAAAGCATTTCCCCTAAAGTCAGGAACAAGACAAGACTCTCACCACTACTATTCAACATAGTTTTGGAAGTTTTGTCCACAGTTATCAGAGCAGAAAAAGAAACAAAAGGAATCCAGATTGGAAAAGAAGAAGTAAAACTCTCACTGTTTGCACATGAGACTGTTGTAACATGATCCTCTACATAGAAAACCCTAAAGACTCCACCAGAAAATTACTAGAACTAATCAATGAATATAGTAAACTGGCAGGATATAAAATCAACACACAGAAATTCCTTGCATTCCTATACACTAATAATTAGAAAATATAAAAAGAAATTAAGGAAACAATTCCATTCACCATTGCAACGAAAAGAATAAAATACTTAGGAATATATCTACCTAAAGAAACAAAAGACCTATATATAGAAAACTATAAAACACTGGTGAAAGAAATCAAAGAGGACAGTAATAGATGGAGAAATATACCGTGTTCATGGATTGGAAGAATGAATATAGTGAAAATGAGTATACTCCCCAAAGCAGTCTATAGATTCAATGCAATCCCTATCAAGCTACCAACAGTATTTTTCAGAGAACTAGAAAAATAATTTCACTATTTGTATGGAAATACAAAAAACCTCAAATAGCCAAAGTAATCTTAAGAAAGAAGAATGGGACTGGAGGAATCAACCTGCCTGACTTCAGGCTCTACTACAAAGCCACAGTCATCAAGACAGTATGGTACTGGCACAAAGACAGAAACATAGATCAATGGAACAAAATAGAAAGCCCGGAGATAAATCCACATACTATGGACACCTTACCTTTGACAAAGGAGGTGAGAATATACAATAAAAAAAAAAAGACAATCTCTTTAACAAGTGGGGCTGGGAAAACTGGTCAACCACTTATAAAAGAATGACACTAGAACACTTTCTAACACCATACACAAAAATAAACTCAAAATGGATTAAAGATCTAAACGCAAGACCAGAAACTATAAAACTCCTAGAGGAGAACATAGGCAAAACACTCTCCGACATAAATCACAGCAGGATCCTCTATGACCCACCTCCCAGAATATTGGAAATAAAAGCAAAAATAAAAAAATGGGATCTAATTAAAATTAAAAGCTTCTGCACAACAAAGGAAACTATAAGCAAGGTGAAAAGACAGCCTTCAGAATGGGAGCAATAATAGCAAATAAGCAATGGACAAATAATCTCAAAAATATATGAGCAACTCCTGCAGCTCAATTCCAGAAAAATAAATGACCCAATGAAAAAATGGGCCAAAGCACTAAACAGACATTTCTCCAAAGAAGACATACAGATGGCTAACAAACACATGAAAAGATGCTCAACATCACTCATTATCAGAGAAATGCAAATCAAAACCACAATGAGGTACCATCTCATGCCAGTCAGAATGGCTGCTATCAAAAAGTCTACAAACAATAAGTGCTGGAGAGGTTGTGGAGAAAAGGGAACCCTCTTACACTGTTGGTGGGAATGCAAACTAGTACACCCACTATGGAGAACAGTGTGGAGATTCCTTAAAAACCTGGAAATAGAACTGCCCTTTGACCCAGTAATCCCACTGCTGGGCATACACACCGAAGAAACCAGAATTGAAAGAGACACATGTACCCCAGTGTTCATCGCAGCACTGTTTATAATAGCCAGGACATGGAAGCAACCTAGATGTCCATCAGCAGATGAATGGATAAGAAAGCTGTGGTACATATACACGATGGAGTATTACTCAGCCATTAAACAGAATACATTTGAATCAGTTCTAATGAGGTGGATGAAACTGGAGCCGATTATACAAAGTGAAGTAATCCAGAAATAAAAACACCAATACAGTATACTAATGCATATATTTGGAATTTAGAAAGATGGTAACAATAACCCTGTATGCAAGACAGCAAAAGAGACACAGATGTATAGAATAGTCTTTTGGACTCTGTGGGAGAGGGAGAGGGTGGAATGATTTGGGAGAATGGCATTGAAACAGGTATAATATCATATAAGAAACAAATCGCCAGTCCAGGTTCGATGCATGATACTGGATGCTTGGGGCTGGTGCATTGGGATGGCCCAGAGGGATGGTATGAGGAGGGAGGAGGGAGGGGGGTTCAGGATGGGGAACACGTGTATACCTGTGGCAGATTCATGTTGATGTATGGCAAAACAATACAATAGTGTAAAGTAATTAGCCTCTAATTAAAATAAATAAATTTAAATTCAAAATTAAAAAAATAAAATAAAAGGAAAAAAGAAAAGAGAAGTGAAAGGCAAGGAGAAAAGGAAATATCTACTGATCTGAATGCAGAATTCCCAAGAATAGCAAGGAGAGGTCAGAAATCCTTCCTAATTTATCAGTGCAATGCCTCTATCTAAAAGATAGAGGAAAATGATAGAATGGGAAAGATTAGAGATATTTTCAAGAAAATTAGAGATACCAAGGGAACATTTCATGCAAAGATGGGCACAATAAAAGACAGAAATGGTATGGAGCTAACAGAAGCAGAAGATATTAGGAGGAGGTGACAAGAATACAAAGAAGAACTATGCACAAAATATCTTCATGACCCAGATAACCACATTGTGTGATCAGTCACCTAGAGCCAGACTTCCTGGAATGTGAAGTCAACTGGGCCTTAGGAAGCATCATTGCAAAGGTAGTGGAGGTGATGGAATTCCAGCATGAAAGTGAAAGTCGCTCAGTTTTGTCAAACTTTCTGTGACCCCATGGACTGTATATTCCATGGAATTCTCCAGGCTATAACACTGGAAGGGGTAACCTTTCCCTTCTCCAGGGGATCATCCCAACCCAGGGATTGAACCCAGGTCTCCTACATTGCAGGTGGATTCTTCATCAGCTGAGCCACAAGGGAAGCCCAAGAATACTGGAGTGGGTAGCCTAGCCCTTCTCCAGTGGATCTTCCCAACCCAGGAATTGAACTGGGGTCACCTGGGTTCCAGGCAGATTCTTTACCAACTGCACTATCAGGGAAGCCCTGGAATTCAAGCTGAGGTATCTCAAATCCTAAAAGATGATGCTGTTAAAGTGATGCACTCAATGTAGCAGCAAATTTGGAAACTCAGCAGTGGCCACAGGACTGGAAAGGGTCAGTTTTCATTTCAATCCCAAAGAAAGGCAATGCCAAAGAAAGTTCAAACTACCACACAATTGCACTTGTTTCACAGGCTAGCTAAGTAACGCTCAAAATTCTCCAAGCTAGATTTCAACAGTATGTGAACTGAGAGCTTCCAGATGTTCAAGCTGGATTTAGAAAAGGCAGAGGAACCAGAGATCAAATTGCCAACATCTGCTGGATCATCAAAAAAGTAAGAGAGTTCCAGAAGAACATCTACTTCTGCTTTATTGACTATGCCAAAGCCAAAAGACTACACCAAAGACTGTGTGGATCACACCAAAGACTGTGTGGATCACAGCAAACTGTGGAAAATTTTTTTAAAAGATGGGAATACAAGACCACCTTAACTGCCTCCTGAGAAACCTGTATGCAGGTCAAGAAGCAACAATTAGAACCAGACATGGAACAATGGACTGGTCCCAAATTAGGAATGGGGTACATCAAAGTTGTATATTGTCACCTTGCTTATATAACTTATATGCAGAGTACATCAAGTGACAATGCCAGGCTGGATGAAGCACAAGCTGGAATAAGGATTGCTGGGAGAAATATCAATAACCTCAGATATGCAGAATACATGACCCTTATGGCAGAAAGTGATGAAGAACTTAAGAGCCTCTTGATGAAAGCAAAAGATGAGAGTGGAAAAGCTGGCTTAAAACTCAACATTCAAAAAACTAAGCTCATGGCATCCAGTCCCATCACTTTATGGCAAATAGATGAGGAAAAAATGAAACAGTAACATAATTTATTTTCTTGGACTCCAAAATCACTGCAGATGGTGACTGCATCCATGAAATTAAAAGATGCTTACCCATTGCAAGAAAAGCTATGACAAACCTAGACAGCATATTTAAAAACAGAGACATTACTTTACCAACCAAGGTCTGTGTAGTCAAAGCTATGGTTTTTACAGGAGTCGTGTATGGATGTGAGAATTGGGCCATAAAGGAAGCTAAGTGCCAAAGAATTGATGCTTTTGAATAGTGCTGTTGGGAAAGATTCCTGAGAGTCCCTTGGACAATAAGGAGATCAAACCAGTCAACCTTAAAGGAAATCATTCCTGAATATTCACTAGAAGCACTGATGCTGAAGCTCCAATACTTTGACCACCTGATGTGAAGGACTGACACATTGGAAAAGACCCTGATGCTGGGAGAGATTAAAGGCAGGAGGAGAAGGGGATGACAGAGGATGAGATTTTTGTATGGCATCACCGACTCGATGAACATGAGTTTGAGCAAGCCCTGGGTGTTGGTGATGCACAGGGAAGCTTGTCATGCTTTAGTCCATGGGATTAGAAAGAGTCGGACATGAAGAATGACTGAACTTAACTTTTCATCATTGATCAGCTAACATGCATTCTCTCCTCCAATCCCACACATTTTTAGAAAAACTAGTTGGCCTTTGGATGTAGATTTGGGTGAAACTTAGGAGAATGAACAGTTTTAGGTACTGATGAACACTTGGATGTAATTTACTGTCTTCACTCTCTTTTGTGTACCAGTTTGACAGAGATTCTTCATCTGAGGGAATTCTTCTGTTACCCTTCAGCTACAAAATCAATCAGCCAGTATAATGTATCCACTGTGTTCAGGCCATGCTCTGAAAAAGCACTGATGTGTTGTGAAACCTCATAATACTGCCTTAGAAAGTGAGAGCATGTGTGGAAAGTGAAAGTGTGAGTGTAGAAAATAAAAGTGTGTAGAAAGTTGGTAAGCTTGTAGAAAGTGAATGTGTCTGTGTTTGTTTAATGTGGTTGTAAGTTCAGAATGAATGTACATGTGAAAAGTGAAAGTGTGTGTAGAAAGTGAAAATGTGTTTGTGTAGAAAATGAAAGTGTGGGAAGTGAAAGTGTATGAGTGTAGAAAGTGAACATATGTGTTTAGAGAGTGTGTGTGTTTGTTTGAAAAGTAAATTGTGTGTGGAAATTGAATGTGTGTGTGTGTATAAAAAGTGAATGTGTCTGTGTAGAAAGTGAGTGTGTGTGTAGAAATGAATGTGTATATGTGTGTGTAGAAGGTGAATGTGTGTGTGGAAAGTGAGTGTGGTAGTGTGGAAAGTGAAAGTGTATATAGAAAGTGAAAATATGTGGAAAGTGAATCTGTATGTAGAAAGTGAATGTGTGTGCATATATAAGTGAATGTGTCTGAGTGTGGAAAGTGAATGTGTGTGTAGAAAGTGTGGAAAGTGTGTGGAAAGTGAATTTTTGTTGGTGTGGGTGAAGAATGTGAATGTGTGCGTGCAGCAAGTGAATGTGTGTGTGTGTGTGTATAAAGTGCGTGTTTGTAAAAGGTAAATTTGTATATAAAACGAAAGTATGTGTAGAAACTGAATGTGTGTAGAAAGTGAAAATATGTGCGTGGTGAAAGTGTGTGTAGAAAGTGAAACTGTGTACAGAGTGAAAGCGTGTAGAAAGTGAAAGTGCATGGGTGTGGAAGGTGAAAGTGTATGGTTGTAGAAAGTAAAAGTGTGTGTATAGAAAGTGAGTTTGTATGTGTGGAAAGTGTATGTGTCTGTGCATAGAAAGTGACTTTGTGTGTAGAAAGTGAAGGGGAGTGTGTGTGTAGAAATAAATGTGTGTGTTGTTGAAAGTGAATGGGTATGTGTACAATGTGAGTGTGTTGTAGAAAGTGAATGTGTGTAGATGTGAACATCTGTGTAAAATGGGTATGTCTGTGTGATTGTAGAATGAGAATGTTTGTGAGTGTAGAATGTAATTGTGTGTGTGTAAATGTGAATATGTGTGTGTAGAAAGTGGAAGTGTGTAGAAAGTGAGTGGATAGAAAGTGAAGAGTGTGTAGAAAGTGAAAGTGTGTGGACAGTGAATGTGTATGGAAGGTGAAATTGTGTCTTGAAAGGGAATATGTGTGTAGGAAGTGAATCTGTGTATGTGTGAAAGTGTGTGTGTGTGTGTGTAGAATGTGAATGTGTAGAAATGAAACAGTGTGTGGAAAGTGAAAGTGCGTGTGTAGAAAGTGAAAGAGTGTATGCGTAGAAAGTGAATGTTTGTGTGTAGAAACTGATTTTGGATTTAGAAATGAGTGTGTGTGTGTGTGTGTGTGTGTGTGGAAAGTGAAAGTGTGTGTAGTAAGTTAAAGTGTAGAAGTGTAGAAAGTGAAAGTGTGTGTGGAAAGAAAATGTGTAGAAAGCCAACGTTTATAGAAAGGGAATGTGTGTGTGTAGAAAGTGAATGTGTGTTTTCTGTGTAGAAAGTGATTGTGTGTAGATGGTGAATGTGTTTTAAAACTGTATATCTGTGTGAGTGTAAAATGAGAATGTTTGTGAGTGTAGAATGTAATGTGTGTGTGGAAAGTGAATGTGTTTGTGGAAAGTGAAAATGCTTGTGTAAAAATGTGTGTATCTAGAATGTGAATGTGTGTGAAGAAAGTGAATACATGTCTGTTTATGGGAAGTGAATGTGTGTGTAAAAAGTGAATGTGTATGTTTGGAATGTGAAGATATGTGGAGAAAGTGAAAGGGTGTGTAAAAAGAGAAACTGTAGAAAGTGAAAGGGTGTGGAATATGAAACCAAGTGTAGAAAGTGAATGTGTGTAGGTACTGAATGTGTGTGCATAGAAAGTGTGTGTATGTGTGCTGTAGAATGAGAATGTTTGTGACTGTAGAATGTAAAATATATGTTTGTAGAAACTGAAAGTCTGTGTGTAGAAAGTGAATGTTTAAATAGAAAGTGAATATGTGTTTGTAGAATGTGAATATGTATGGGCATAGAAAGTGAAAGTGTGTGTATGGAAAGTGAGTGTGTGGGTGTAGAAAGTGAAAGTGTGTGTGTACAGAAACTGAAAGTATATGTGTGTAGAAATGAATGTATTTGTGTGTATAGAAGGTGAATTTGTGTGTAGAGTGAATGAGTGTGTGTAGAAAGTAAAAGTGTATGTGATAGTAGACTGCCAGGTTCCAGCCCTGGCTGATCCAGGGTATTCGAAGGGGAGACGGCGTCGGCAAGGATCAGGATACAATAGCTTCAATTAGATATTAATTAGAGATATAAACAGTAATAGAATGAGGATAGTTCAATAGGAAAATTCAGTGGAGAAAAGAGGCTGAGTAGCTTGGTTTACGCGAGAGACCAATAAAACTTCAGGACAAGAAGTTTGCACCACTTACGTAGGCCGCAGGCGTCCTTCCGTTCTCCCGAAGGAGAGGAGACACTGAGGCCTCCCCAGTCAGATCTTAGAAGCCCAGGCATAATTAGTAAGCATGGCAGGTTCCACGCTCCAGATGGAGACTCAGCCAGAGTTTGAGAGAGAGAGAGCGACATGGGGAGACCAGTATTTCGAGAAACTGATCCCAATTCTTTATTTTCCATGGTCTACTTTTATACACTGAGATGTTATGCAAAAGTCACGTGGGGTCAGCAGTCCTGACTTTTTATCAAAGTCAGGTGCTTCATACAAATGTATACAGAGGTCTTAGGGGTATTACATCATCTTCTGGCCAGGGGGCCTGCTGACAATTTATGACCCTCCCCTTGTGACAGTGGTCAGTCAACCAGGACACTTATTTCTCCAGGGGTGATTATTCTTAAAACAGATGCCACCCAAATAAAGTTACATTCCTATAGGGTGAGGGTGTAGTGGGTTTTAGTTAAGGAAAGAATTTACTTGGCCTAAGGTCTAACGTGATTTATATCAAAGGTTAATACTTATTTCTTCTATATATTCATTAATGTGTATAAGGGAAGGGGATGTGGAGACTTAGCAACAAACATTGGCTCAACAAATGAAAAACCCTTCACCAATACAATTTCTAATCAGCCCACTATACTTATACTAATAATTTTCTAACTTCTCTAAAGAACCTGTTTTTAGAAGGTTTAAAGCATCTCGTGCCTCTCACGGTTGGGAGGCTGTGAGCAATCACATGTGGCTGGACAAGCCTGTCAGGCAGGCTAGAGAATCTTCAGAGGAGTTTGTAAGTTTGAAACACTCCTGTCACACCCAGGAATTATTATTAACTGGAGCTCTAAGTTAACTCCTTCTCTGAAAGAGGTGGTGGGGGACAGCCCCCCGTAAAGTCAGAGGTGTAGGTGAGAGCACAAAGTAGTAAAGTAGGCAGGCTCTGGTTATGAGGGTAGATGCTCGAGGATTTCCAGGGGGACTCCTGAGGCTCGATCCCGCCTTTGCGTATGTCAAGCCTCCTTCCTCATGACCTTTGCCACAGGCGGAGTGCCTCCCGCCGGCCCCCAACAGTAGACAGTGAAAGTATATGTAGAAAGTGAACAAGTGTGTTGTGTGTAGATAATGAATGTGTGTAGATAGTGAATGTGTGTGTATAGAAAGTCTATGTGTGGATATAGAGTGAGAATGTTTGTATAATGTAAAATATGTGTGTGGAAAGTGAAAGTATGTGTAAAAAGTGAAAGTGTGCCTGTAGAAAGGGAAATTATCTGAGTGTGGGGAGTGAAAGTTTGTGTGTAGAAAGTGGTTATGTTTGTGTAGAAGGTGAATATGTGTGTAAAAAGTGAATATGTGTCTGTGTTGGGAGTGAAGATGTGTGAGTGTAAAACATAAATATGTGTGAGTTTAGAAAGTGCATGTGTGTGTTGGAAGTAAAAATGTGTAAAAAGTGAAAGTGTATCTGTGTAGAAAGTGAAAGTGTGAGTATAGAAAGTGAAAGTGTGTGTAAGAAGTGATTTCTGTTGGTGTAGAATGTGAACATGTATGTAGCAAATGAAACAGTATATGTGTAAGAAGTAAAAAAGTGTGTAGAAAATGCCTGTATGTGCAGAAAGTGAATGTGTGTGTATGTAGAAAGTGAAAGTTTAGGAGTGTTAAATGTGAAAGTGTGTGTAGAAAGTGAATTGTTGTAGAAAGCGAAACTGCATGTGTGGAAAGTGAATATTATCTGTGTGTAGGAAGTGAATGTGTGTTATGTGAATGTGTGAGTTTAAAATGTGAATAAATGTATAGAAAGTGAAAGTGACTATGCATAAACTGAAAGTGTGTTTGTGTGGAAAGTGAAAGTGTGTGTGGAGAATGAAAACGTGAGTGTATAAGGTGAAAGTGTGTGTAGAAAGTGAAGGTGTGTGTGTATAGAAAGTGAATGTGTGAGTGTGTGTGTAAAAACTGAATGTATGTATGTTCAGAAATGAATGTGTATGTGTATGTAGCAGGGGAATGTGTGTGTCGAGTCAATGTGAGTATGTAAAAAGTGAAAGTGTATGTAGAAAGCGAATGAGTGTGTTGTGCCTTGAAAGTGAATGTGTGTAGATAATGAATGTGTGTGTGGGGAATATCTGTGTGTTTAGAAAGTTTATGCCTGTGCTGGTGTGGAACGAGACTGTCAGTGTATTAATGTGAAATGTTTGTGTAGAAAGTGAATGCATCTGTAGAAAGTGAAAGTGTGTCTGTAGAAATTAAAGTTGTGTGGAAAGTGAGTGTCTGAGTGTGGAAAATGAAAGTGTGGCTGTAGAAAGTGAGTGTGTGTTTGCATAGAAAGTAATTGAAAGAGACACGTGTACTCCAGTATTCATCGCAGCACTATTTACAATAGCCAGGACATGGAAGCAACCTAGATGTTCATCAGCCGACGAACAGAAAAGAAAGCTGTGGTACATACACACAATGGAATATTACTCAGCCATTAAAAAGAATGCATTTGAATGAGTTCTAATGAGGTGGATGAAACCAGAGCCTATTATACAGAGTGAAGTAAGTCAGAAAGAAAAACACCAGTACAGTATATTAACACATATATATGGAATTTATAAAGATGATAATGATCATATATGCGAGATAGCAAAAGAGACACAGATGTAAAGAACAGTCTTTTGGACTCTATGGGAGAAGGAGAGGGTGGGATGACTTGACAGAATAGCATTGAAACATGTATATTATCATATGTGAACTAAATCACCAGTCCAGGTTTGATGCATGAGACAGGGCGCTCAGGGCTGGTGCACTGGGCTGACCCTGAGGGATGGGATGGGAAGGGGGTTCAGGATGGGGAGCACATGTACACCCATGGCTGATTCATGTGAATGTATGGGAAAAACCACTACAATATTGTAAAGTAATTAGCCTCCAATTAAAATTAATTAATTAATTTTTTAAAAAGAAAGTGAATGTGTATAGAAAGAGAATATGTGTCTGTGTAGGAAGTGAATGTGTGTAAAAAATGAACATGTGTGGGTTTAGAATGTGCATGTATGTGTAGAAAGTACAAATGTGTAGAAAGTGAAAGTATGTTTGTGTAGAAAGTGAAAGTGTATTTGTGTGGGAAGTATGTGTGTGGAAAGTGAGTTGTGTTTGTGTAGAAAGTGAATGTGTGTTGAAAGTGAGTGTGTACATGTGTAGAAATTGAGTATGTGCATTTGTAGAAGGTGAATGTGTGCATGAAGAAAATGAATGTGTATGTGTAGATAGTAAATGTGTGTGTAAAAGTTAATGTGTGTATAGAAAGTGAATGTGTGTTTGTCAATAGAAAGTGTATTGTGTGTGTGTGTGTGTGTGTGTGTGTGTGTGTGTGGAAACTGTGTGTGTGTCAAATGTGAATGTTTGTGGGTGGAAATTTAATGTGTGTCTTTAGAAAGTGAAAATGCATTACTGTAGAAAGTAAAAGCATGTGTAGAAAGCTAGTATGTGTGTGTAGGAAGTGGATGTGTGTAGAAAGTGAATGTGTGTGTGTGTGTCTAGAAATGACTGTGTATGTGTGCGTAGAAAGTGAATGTAAGTGTGTAGAAAGTGAAAGTGTTTTAGAAAGTGAGTGTGTGTGTGGAAAGTGAAGGTATGTGTGTGTAGAAAGTGAATGCATGTGTGTATAGTGTGTGATTGTGTGTGTATAGAAAGTGAAGGTATGTGTAAAAAGTGAATGTGTGTGCAGAAAGTTAATATGTGTGTAGAAAATGAGAGTGTGTTTGTGTAGAAAGTGAGAGTGTTTCTGTAGAAGTTGAAAGTCTGTAGGAAGTGAAAGCGTAGATTGTGGAAAGTGAGGGTGTGTGTGTAGAAAGTATGTGTGTTTGTGTAGGAAGTGGATGTGTGTGTAAAAAGTGAATATGTGTGAGTTTAGAATGTGAGTGCATGTGTAAAAAGTGAATTTGTGTGTAGAAAGTGAAAATGTATGCAGAAAGTGAGTTGTGTATGTAGAAATTGTGTGTTTACAAAGTGAATGTGTGTAGAAAAGTCAATGTGTGTGTGCATAGAAAGTGATTGTGTGTGTATAAAGTGACTGTGTGTGTTTGTGTAGGAAGTGTGTGTTTGTGTAGAAAGTGAATGCATGTGTAGAAAGTGTGTGTGTAGGAAGTGAATGTGTGTATCTAGAATGTGAATTATGCGAGTGTGTAGAATGTGAATGTGTGTGTAGAAAGTCAATGTCTTTGTGTAGAAAGTGAATGTATGTATAGAAAGTGAATGTGCATATAAAGTGAATGTGCATATAAAGTGAATGTGTGTGTAGAAAATGAGTGTGTAGAAAGTGAATGTGTGTTTAAAAAAGTGAGTGTGTATGTGCTGAAAGTGAAAGTGTGTAGAAAATGAAAGTGTGTGTTTACAAAGTGAATTATATGTGTTTAGAAAATGAATGTGTGGGTAGAAAGCAAATGTGTGTGTTTGTGTAGAAAGTGAATGTGTGCGTAGAAAATGAAACAGTGTGTAGAAAGTGAATGTGTGTATAGGGAGTGTGTGTTTGTGTAGAAAGTGAATGCATATGTAGAAAGTGTGTGTGTGTGTAGAAAGTGAATGTGGGTGTGTGTAGAATGTGTGTGTGTGTAGAAAATGAATGTGTGCATGTATGTGTGCAGAAAGTGAATGTGTGTGTGTGTAGAACATGAATGTGTGTGTGCACACACTGAAAGAGAGGAGCCAGGTGGGTGACAGGTCTTGGGGCACATGATGGCCATCTGCTGTTGGTGTATTTGCAGCTCAGACAGTTATATCCTGTTGCTAAGATGAGAGGCATAGGTTAGTTTGAGGATTTTAGTTAGAATAACTAATTTTTAAGGCAAAAAATCTTGGGAATAATGATGCTATACATATATATATATATATTTATTTTTTATTTTCATTGTTTCACTTATTTTTCCCTTGGAACACTTCACTGCACTAGTCCTTTCTGCTGTCTGTTAACCAGAGAGTAAAGGAGCACAGACTTACAAAGTGCAAAGTTTGTTCATCCTACCAATTCTGAAACCAGATGCAAGTTCTAGGGGTTCCTGTAATGACCCTCAGGTTTGGCAATTCAGCAAAAGGTTTCACTGAAAGCGAGACCTGCTTCTGTTTCTGCAGCTGTAGGATCACATGGTGGTGCTTTAAGGAAACTGCATCACTTATTTATCTAAGAAACTCACTCCTTAGTGGCAATTCGTGTATTTGACTGAATAAGGGAGGGTATATTCATAAGATATGTCACTCAAACTTTGTTAAAATATATATGATGATCAGAAACATCCCAAATATCATTTTAGGAGAGTAAATGATCTGAATACTGGTAATAATTTAAGAGTTTTCATTAATACTTCATCATAATTGCAATATTTTGAATCTTACTGAGAGAGTTATAGCAACAGCAAGTCTTTTTTTTTTTAATAATTTTATCTATTTATTTATTTTTGGCTAGGCTGGGTCTTCATTGCTACTCAGGCTTTCTCTAGTTGCGGCGAGCGGGGGCTGCTCTCTAGTTGCAGTGAGCAGGCTTCTCATTGTGGAATCTCTCTTATTGGAGAGCACAGATTGTAGAGCACTGAGGCTTCAACTGCTGTGGCTCCCAGGCTCTAGGGCTTGGGCTCAGTAGTTGTGGCCATGGGCTTGGCTGTCCTGCAGCATGTGCAATCTTCCCAGATCATGGTTTGAACCCATGTCTCCTGCATTGGCAGGTAGATTCTTTACCACTGAACCACAAAAGAAATCCATAAGTCTATTTTTTTAATCCCTTTGAATTCCTAAACATTGCAATGATATTCTCTTCCCTTACTCCCTTTTTCCTCATCCTTTAAAATGTATTATTCTAAAAATAAAGAGGAATGTTAGAGACAGAGAAAAGAAACTCTTGAAATGATGTGATCATCATTACTTGACTTTATATAGCACTTTATGTTTTAACATCTTTTAGCATAGGCTAATTTTATAGCCATCTTGAAAGTGGCTGACTTAAGTGCAAATTTGAAAAAATAAAATATGGATTTGTGGAATGCAATTTTAGAAAATCAACCTCAGTGCAGTTTTAATTTGCCTGATGTGTGTATGAGCTTGGGTGAATGTATGGAAATATATGAAAGTTGAAGTATGATTGCCAAAATCTACTGGTATATCAAATATAAGAATGAGGAGAGATAAGAGACAGAAAACAGACTTAGACTTTGTTTAGTACAGTTGATTGATTTTCAAAGGAAGACAAATTCAGGGAGGTCAGCAAATTATTCAAGATTTTACTCCCTAGCTACTATCTGGTTATTAATGTAACAGTATACACCTATCTACAGTAAAAGCAAATATTTGAAAATGTATTTGTCTTCACGTGAATGGGTTACTGGATTTACTTCCATAATTTTCCAGGTCTGATCACGTCTAGGAATATTTTGTATGTATTATGGCACAGATACTGACTATTTTTTCTATAACCTAGGAAGGTCTCCATATGATGGTTTTCCCTGTGTGTCCAGGTGTGACTCTGGAGTCTGACTCCTGCCTTGATCCTGGGATCCCCGTGAACGGGCATCGGCACGGCAGTCACTTTGGCATCCGGTCCACAGTGACCTTCAGCTGTGACCCGGGCTACACGCTGAGTGACGACGAGCCCCTGGTCTGTGAGCGGAACCACCAGTGGAACCACGCGCTGCCCAGCTGTGACGGTAGGTGGAGCACAAAGGAGCAGCAAACCAGGAAGACGTGCACAGAAATTATTTAAACAGTTTGGGTGGTGAGCATTTTATGGGGTGGTTCAGGATGTGACTGAAACAGGACTTCTGTTTGAAAGCTCTTAGACCTGACAAACATGGCTGTTTAGTCTTGAAGTTTACCTAGAATCTTCTCCATGAGGTAGAGCTTCTATTTATAGAATGAATTTTCCCACAGCAAGCATATTGTATAAGATCAAGCCCACAGATCAGTAGATGAATGTGACCAGCAACCCAGGAGTCCTGCCTCATCCCAGTCACTGCCTCCACAAAGGCTACAGTTCCCTTGTCCCTAAAGATTCTATGTAGAGGAAGTCATGCAGGATGTCTCTTTGCTATTTGCTGCTTCTTTCACTCAGTCATACACTGTGACATCCAGGGCATGGCATTTAACTGCACCTCCTTCATTCTTGTCATCTGTTTCCCTGTATAAATGTACCACCGCTGTTTATTCCATGATACTTTGTATGAACATTTGAGTTATTTTGAGCTCCTTTTCCTGCTTGTTTGGCTAAGAGTACACCCTCCTCCATGAATAATTTGTTTCTTTCCTCATATTTATATTGGGTAACATACCTTTTTCTTATAGAATAATAAGCCTTGCTTATGCATTTGGGGGCCTCTCTTTTGTTGAATCCATGTATTGTGAATGTTTTCTCTCATGCTGTCTCTGTCCTCCTCCTCTTCTTCTTGGTCTCTTTTTGAAGAATAGCATGTTTTCATTTGAAAATAATCTACTTGTTCAATGCATTCATTTGTGATTGGTGCTTTACAGACAGTGTTTAAGAAGGCTGACTACCCTCAAGTCATAAAGATATTCTGTTGTTTTCTTCTGAAAACCTTTAAAATTTTAAACGAGGTATAATTAAAATACTATAAACTGCCTGTTTGATGTGAAAATTTTACTATGTTCTGAGACACCTATACATGTATGAAACCATCACCATGATTAAGGATGTGTTCATCATCATGAAAGCAAATGCTAGTTTTTTTTAATGTCAAATATATACTTTAAACCCATCTAATATTTTTGTCAGATATGATGTAGAGTCTAGATCCATTTATTAATAAGACTGTACTGTCTCTTCTCTGATGCCTGGTCTGTTTTGTCACACAGGTGTCTATATATGCCTGAGTAATTGCCTTTGTCCTTTTGTTTATCTATTTGTTGTTGTTCATTCACCGAGTCATGTCTGTCTCTTTGAGACCCCATGGACTGTGGCATGCCAGGCTTCCCTGTCCTTTACTATGTCTCAGAATTTGCTCAACTCATGTTCACTGAATCAGTGATGCCAACCAACCATCTTGCCCTCTGTTGCCCCCTTCTCCTCTTGCCTTCATTTTCTGCCAGCATCAGGATCTTTTCCAATAAGTTGGCTCTTTGTATCAGATCACCAAAGTATTGGAGCTTCAGCTTCAGCATCAGTCCTTCCAGTAAATATTCAGGGTTGATTTAATTTACGATTGACTGATTTGATCTCCTTGCAGTCCAAGGAACTCTCAAGAGTCTCCTCCAGCACCAAAATTCAAAAGCATTAATTCTTTAGCACTGAGACTTCTTTATGGTCCAACTCACACATTCATACATGACTACTAGCTTTTCTTCCAAGGAACTTTAGTTTCCTGGCTGTGGTCACCATCTGCAGTGATTTTGTAGCCCAAGAAAAGAAAATTTGCCATTTTTCCACTTTTTCTCCTTTTATTTGCCATCAAGTGATGGGACCAGATGCCATGATCTTAGTTTCACGAATGTTGAGGTTTAAGCCAGCTTTTTCACTCTCCGCTTTCACCTTCATCAAGAGGCTCTTTAGTTCCTCTTCACTTTCTGCTGTTAGGGTGGTATCATCTGCATGTCTAAGATGGTTGATATTTCTCCTGGCAATCTTGATTTAAGCTTGTGATTCATCCAGCCCAGAATTTGCATGGTGAACTTTGCATATAATTTACATAAGCAGGGTAACAATATACAGCCTTGACGTACTTCTTTCCCAACTTTGAAACAGTCTTTTGTTCCATGTCTCATTGTTGCTTATTTTTTAATTTATTTATTTTTAATTGAAGGTTAATTGCTTTACAAAGTTTTGTTGTTTTCTGTCAAACATCAATAAGAATCAACCATAGGAACACCCATGTACACTCTCTCCAAAAACTCCCTCCCACCTCCTTTCCCATCCCACCTTTCTAGAATTTTACAGAGGCCCTATTTGTGTTCCCTGAGTCATAAAACAAATTCCTATTGGCTATCTATTTTACATATGGTAAAGTAAGTTTCCATGTTACTCTCTCCATATATCTCACCCTCTCCCTCCTCCCCTCCCGCCCTGTTTCCATAGGTCTTTTCTTGGTCTTTTTCTCCATTGCTGTGCTGCCGATAAATTCATTAGCACCATCTTTCTAGATTCCATATATATGGGTCAGTATACAATATTTATATTTCTCTCTCTGACTTACTTCACTCTGTATAATAGACTCCAGTTTCATCTACCTCAATAGAATTGACCCAGATGTGTTCCTTTTTATGGCTGAGTAATAGTCTTTGTATATATGTACCACAGCTGTTTTGAGGAGTGTCCATACTGTCTTCCATTGTAGTTGTATCAGTGTACATTCTCACATCAATGCAAGAGGATTCCCTTTTCTCCACACCCTCTCCAGCATTTATTGTTTGTAGATTTTTTGATGATGACCATTCTGACTGGTGTGAGGTAGTATCTTAGTGTAGTTTTGATTTGCATTTCTCTAATAATGAGCAACGTTGAGCATTTTTTCACGTGTTTGTTAACCATCTATATGTCTTCTTTGGAGAAATGTCTGTTCAGGGCTTTTTCCCACTTTTTGATTGGGTTGTTTGTTTTTCTGGTGTTGAGTTGCATGAGCTGCTTGTATATTTTGGAAATTAATTCTTTTTTTTTTTTTTTTTTTTTTTTTTTTAAATTTTATTTTATTTTTAAACTTTACATAACTGTATTAGATTTGCCAAATATCAAAATGAATCCGCCACAGGTATACATGTGTTCCCCATCCTGAACCCTCCTCCCTCCTCCCTCCCCATACCATCCCTCTGGGTCGTCCCAGTGCACCAGCCCCAAGCATCCAGTATCGTGCATCGAACCTGGACTGGCAACTCATTTCATACATGATATTTACATGTTTCAATGCCATTCTCACAAATCTTCCCACCCTCTCCCTCTCCCACAGAGTCCATAAGACTGTTCTATACATCAGTGTCTCTTTTGCTGTCTCGTACACAGGGTTATTGTTACCATCTTTCTAAATTCCATATATATGCGTTAGTATACTGTATTGGTGTTTTTCTTTCTGGCTTACTTCACTCTGTATAATAGGCTCCAGTTTCATCCACCTCATTAGAACTGATTCAAATGTATTCTTTTTAATGGCTGAATAATACTCCATTGTGTATATGTACCACAGCTTTCTTATCCATTCATCTGCTGATGGACATCTAGGTTGCTTCCATGTCCTGGCTATTATAAACAGTGCTGCGATGAACATTGGGGTACTCGTGTCTCTTTCCCTTCTGGTTTTCTCAGTGTGTATGCCCAGCAGTGGGATTGCTGGATCATAAGGCATGTCTATTTCCAGTTTTTTAAGGAATCTCCACACTGTTCTCCATAGTGGCTGCACTAGTTTGCATTCCCACCAACAGTGGAAGAGAGTTCCCTTTTCTCCACACCCTCTCCAGCATTTATTACTTGTAGACTTTTGGATTGCAGCCATTCTGACTGGTGTGAAATGGTACCTCATAGTGGTTTTGATTTGCATTTCTCTGATAATGAGTGATGTTGAGCATCTTTTCATGTGTTTGTTAGCCATCTTTATGTCTTCTTTGGAGAAATTAATTCTTATCAGTTGTTTCCTTTGCGATTATTTTCTCCCATTCTGAGGGTTGTCTTTTCACCTTGTCTATAGCTTCCTTTGCTGTGCAAAAGCTTTTAAGTTTAATTAGATCCCACTTGTTTATTTTTCTTTTATTTCCATTACTATAGGAGGTGAATCATACAGGATCTTGCTTTAATTTATGTCATCAAGTGTTCTGCCTATGTTTTTCTCTAAGAGTTTTATAGTTTCTGGTCTTACATTTAGGTCTTCAATCCATTTTGAATTTATCTTTGTGTATGGATTTAGGAAATATTCTAATTTCATTATTTTACACAGAGCTGTGTAGTTTTTCCAGCACCACTTATTGAAGAGCATACCGGTTTCTCAGAGGACAGATAAGTTGGTTTGGGATTCCCGTCTTTTTAAGAATTTTCCACAATTTGTTGTGATCCACACAGTCAAAGGCTTTAAGCATAATCAGTAAAGCAGTTTATCCATTAAGAAATTTTACTTTTTAATTCTTAGAAAACTTTCTAAAGAAATCTAGAGACAATAAATGAAAACCATTGACATTTCACTATATAAAAATTAAAAGTTGCATTATTTTTTATTTTTAAAATTAATTTATTTATTTTAATTGGGGGCTAATTACTTTACAATATTGTAGTTTTGTTTTTTTTTCCCATACATTGACATGAATCAGCCATGGGTGTACATGTGTCCCCAACCTGTACCCCACCGCAACTCCCTCCCCATCCCATCCCTCAGGGTTGTCCCAGTGCACTGGCTTTGACTGCCCTGTTTCATGCATCAAAAAGTCCCATTAAATTTTTTTAAAGGTAAGAGAAAATGGTCAGATTAGAGAAAATAATTTCACTGTCTGTGTAATATGATTTTAAATGGCTTTGTCCAAAAAACAAATGAAGTAAAATAATCAACACAAATAAACCAATAGATCTGTGAGGGAAACAAACACATTGATGACTTCCAGAAGTGCACAAAGGCCAATAAATGGTGTAAATTAGGCCCATTTTGACCAGGAATCAGGAAACTGCAAGTGAAACACAGTAATTTATCTCCCTTGTTGGATTTGCAAAAAGAAGTGGAAAGTTCATATTATTTGGATTCATTGTGGGATTAGGAATCTGCATGTTCATTCTGCATTATTACTGGGAAATGTAAATAATATAGTTTCTTGGGAGAAAAAAGCAGCTCATAGTGCAATGTGTCTCATGTGTATGAGCACATACAGGTAGGTAACTACAGACACCCTCACAGTGTATGCACAGGAAATGCCTGGAAATGACAACCTAAAATTATAGCTACAATTATAATCTAAAATTATAACTGCAAGGAAAATTTCTTCCCTATTTTGGATGTTAGTAGGCTCTCAGGGAGGGTGAAGAAAGACTTTTTTAGTTCTTCATTTTTATGGTGTTATTTGAAATTTTGTTGCCATGTGTTATTTTTGTATTAGAACTCTAATAATAATAAATAAAATTCATGTCTATGACTACTAGTGTCAGAAAGATATTAGCTACTGTACTAATTAAAAATTTGTAAAACTTGAGTATGACCTAAATACTGTACCAAAATGTTCACTCCTTATTTGGAGTCTTTACTAACAACAATTTTACTAAGTACAGTAAGAGGCTAACCCTTAAAAGACTTCCATGTTATTCACACATAACTGAATATCAATCAATATATTTTATTATATCACCTAATCCAAAATGTGTAAGTTAATCATATGAATAATTTTATTGAAATGTTTACATGGTATACAAATTCATGGCTCTATTGAATGTCATTGTGCAGCTTTAATTATTTCATGGGCTAGAGCTAAAAGTGGAATTTAGAAATGAAGCTTATACAAGCTGCTCTCTTTTATACACTTGCTTTTGAGGTAGGTTGGTTGAGCATCTGCTCCAGTGGGGCTTCTTGAGTTGTTTCAACTGTAGATTTCCCAGTGTGAGCTGGAGAGACTGACAGCATGTGGTCCCCTGATCATGATTCCACCACTGGGCTGTGGTGGAGGATGGTGCTAGTCCAACACAGAAGACAGCCCAGTCATCAGATCAGCTATTTAATAGATTCTCAATCTGGTGAAGAAAACTGACATATAAAAATGAGAGATTTATCCTGACCCACCTGAAACCTGTCATTTTGAATGGACTCTTCTCAAAGGAGAACAATATGCACATGTTATTGTTGACTTGATGTTGGCGACTTGACTTTGTTTAAACGTTTTAGTATCTATCCAAGACTATTTTCCACTTCTACCCAGTCATCCTCATCCTGCAAGACCAGGTTGCACTCCACCTTCACCAGCATTCTTCTGCATTTGCTCCAGGTCACTAGCACTACTAGCTTTTCTGACATCCATTTCTCCCATATTTAGTTCTAAAAGTCTAACTTTAGCACTTATAATCCAGTCAATCAAATGGTATATATTCTTAGTCCATTTGAATTGCTATAACAAAATGCTGCCGATTGTGTGGCTTATAAACTACGGAAGTTATATTTAACTATTTTGGATGATGACTCTCTTTGAGATAAGGGTGCTGCCAGCAAGGCTGAGTTCTTACAGGGCCCTATATTGGGGTGTAGACAGCCGTCTTCCCCCAAGTCATCTCATGGTGGAAAGGATGAGGGAGCACTCTGGGCCCTCTTTTATCAGGGTTCTGATCCCAGGAATGAGACCTCAGCCCTCGTGGGGCTTCTCTGGTGGCTCAATGGTAAAGAATCTGATTGCCAGTGCAGGAGATGTGGTTTTGATTCCTGGGTCGAGAAGATCCCCTGGAGAAGAAAATGGCTACCCACTCCAGTATTCTTGCCTGGGAAATCCCATGGACAGAGAAGCCTGGTGGGCTACAGTCTATGAGATCGCAAAGATTCGGATACAGCTGAGCAACTAAATCAGCACCACAACCACCAGCAGCAGCTCTCATGACTGGATCATATCAGAGGTCGCACCCTTGATACCATCACATCAGACCTTAGGATCTCAACATGAGTTTTGAGGATGCAAGCATTCAGACTGTAGTGTTTATGTATTCACATTTAGTCATTTAATACAGTCTCCCCTAGGAAGTAGCAGTTGAAGAAGAACTCATCTAAAATAGAACCCTGGGATGGGAATCCAGTGCTGAGTAGAATTTCTCAAAATCTAATATGCAAAGAGGCATTCTAGGCAGAGGAAATGAGCAAGCTCACATGAATTGATCAGCGTGGAACTTTCTGCAAATTCCTGGAGGTTCAGTGAAGGAGAGTGAATGGAAAGAGTGGAATGACCAGAAGGAAGTTTTCTAGAAATAGCATGGGCATAGACTGGAAAGGGCCTTGTGTGCTTTGCAAATATCTGAGATGCTATATATTTGTTTTCCATAGGAAATGATCAGGTGCATTAGACTTGTGCATTTTATCTATTATTGTCTCCCAATTTAAATTTATGTAAATTTGGAGTTTAAACTTTCTCAAGAGATTGGTAACATAAACTATTTGCTTATGCTTCCTTGTAACCTATTTCAGATATTAATATATTTATGATAAAAGGTGATTAATAAATCTACACACTTTGGAGATTTTAGAGTTTGATATGAGAGTTTTAGTCTGTCATGGTTGACTGTTTTCATTTAACCTTAAGAATTATTTTTGTTGCCTTTTCCAGTCATAAGCCACCTCTTAAACCCTATGGGTTTTTATTGTGACAAATAATACATCAATAGGATATTTACACTTTCAAAAATTCACAGCTCTCAGAAAGGAAAGAAGAAATCAGAATTAATTATAATATTTTTTATCACCATGAAAAAAGGTAAACTCTTTCAATATCTCTCACACCATATTAATAGCATCGTTGCATTTCATTTTTTTTTTCTATTTATGCTTTAGATACTCAGGTTTTGAAGAAGCAAAGTGAACATTACAATAAGTTGACCCTCTTTTATTTGGTGAAATACAAATGTAAGAAATCTTTGCAAAAGTTTCTACATTTAATAAATATTTTTGTAAACTCTTTGTTCTTTCCACAAGCATTTATTGGAAAACCACTGATTTTATGGGCACACAGTTGGCAAGTTCATAATCTATTAGAATAGAGAGAAGAAAGATTTATTTTTCAATCATCCAATGAAGTAAATGCTCTATTAGACACAGGACAAATGGTTGAGAATACAGAGATAAAAGAACTTGAAAGGCTTGGATGACAGCTTTCGTGATGCATCTTTAATAATGAGGTTGAGAGGAAAGAAAAGTCTGAAAGTGAAGAAACAGTGAGAATCAGGCATACAGTCATAAACGTGGCCGGCAGGGACTGAAGGAGAGAGGTTTGTTTGCTGAGGATGGGTGCTGATCAAAGGCAGTTCAAGGGCCGCTCAGGCTGGTCCTGTGAGCATGGCCCTGATTCCGTGGGTGAGAGGTTTGAGACTATGTGTGCCGTGTTCGAGGTGAAAGCTAGGACAAGGGCAGGGCCACCTCAACTGAACAGCTCCCATTTATCCATGGCTTTTTTTTTTTTTTTTAATTACAGTGTTCTATAGAAGACTTCTTTTGAGGAAAGGATTTCCATATAAATGAATGAATGAACAAAAACAACTTCTGTAGGGCATGGGGAGGCCACAAATAATCTGAAATGAAAAATAACCCCATTAAGTTTTTTTGCTTGAAATAGAACTTTATTAACAATTTAAAGCAAAAAAAAAAAAAAGAGGAAATAATAGAAAAAATAAAGAAACAAATCAGCCAGTATACTGCGTGCTTTCACGTGCTAGTGTCTTCAAGGAAGAAGCAAGCATTAGGAGGCAGGAGGTCAAGTGGACACAAACAAGCTGAAACATATCAGTTACAGAACTTTCCAGAAGTGAGAGGTGACGATGCAGGCAGTGAGGGGAGAGTAGGGACCCACAGGTTTCATTCTGAAATGCTTAGCAGGCAGTTGCTAGCCCAGCTGTGGTTTGAGAAAGGAGTGAAAGTTTTTTGTTTTTGTTTTTTTTTTTAATTGGAATGTAGTTGCTTTACAATGTTGTGTAAGTTTCTGCTGTACAGCAACCGGATTCAGCTATAGGCACACATCTATCCCCTCTCTTTTGTGTTTCCTTCCCGTTTTGGTCACCGGAGAGCACTGAGCAGAGTTCCCTGAGCTGTGCAATAGGTTCACACTAGTTGTCTATTTTATACATGGTATCAATAGTGTACGGGGCTTCCCAAGTGGCTGAGCGGTGAAGAATCTGCCTGCCAGTGCAGGAAATGTGGATTTGATCCCTGGGTCGAGAAGATCTCCTGGAGATGGAAATCGCAACCCACTCCAGTATTCTTGCCTGGGAAATCCCATGGAGAGAGGAGCCTGGTGGGCTACAGTCCATGAGGTCACCAAAGAGTCAGACACTTGACTGAGCATGCCTGCAATAGTGTATATAAGAGTTTAAATTGTGAATCTGAAAGCTGTGAGGTTACAAGTTAGAGCTCGATTCAGTTCAGTCACTCAGTCATGTCTGACCATTTGCCACCCCATGAGCCACAGCATGCCAGGCCTCCCTGTCCATCACCAACTCCCGGAGTTCACCCAAACTCATGTCCATTGAGTTGGTGATGGCATCCAACCATCTCGTCCTCTGTGGGCCCCTTTTCCTCCTGCCCTCAATCTTTCCTAGTATCAGGGTCTTTTCAAATGAGTCAGCTCTTCGTATCAGGTGGCCAAAGTATTGGAGTTTCAGTTTCAGTTAGAGTTGGTGCTGTGGAAATAAATTGTATCTTCCAGGGAGCAAGCAGAATCTGTCACCTTTTCTTCCTCCCCCTCTTCCGCTGTTACCTCCCAGGTGGAAAACGACTAGCACCTGTGATACAGTCTACATGCCTCAACTTGTGCCTTCCTCCAATCTAGGCAGAGTAAGACATTTAAAAATAAAATTAGTGAAGGCAGGTTTCTGGTTCTTTGAAACAATGACTGACTTGTTTGCAAACTTGAATTTCCTGGAAGACTTTGTGCATGGTCTGAGATGAGAGAGAATGTGGGAATGACAGAAGCTGATAACTGAGAATCTGTAAGAGGAGGGTTTTACTTAAAAGACCAGCAGGAACCCAGTGACCTTGTGGTAAATTGGCAGCTACTGGCCTGTCACCGAGCAAACTGTTAACCCTGGGTGAACTGACTGTCTGTCTTGCCTCCATCTGTCCTTCACTTACTCAGTGTTCATCGTCGTGGCCGCATGGCCATCACTTGCCTGCTGTACTCTTGTCACCTCACCTGCCTCTGAGAACCAGTTATGATTCTTGTCCTCAGAATAAATCATGCTTGGCTATCTTTTTATTAATTTATCTGCCTTGCCCACCTGAAAGTAAACTGGAAAAACAGGGACTTGTCTGTATTATTCATAGGAACATCCCAGGTTTTAGTCTTTTTATCTACATCTGCATTCACAGTGTTGATGATCTCATCTTTCTACCCCTTGGTCAGACCTCTCTCATGGGATCCAGACTTGCATATCCAATTACAGCTCCAACCATTCTGCATGGATGTCTAATAAGCATTGCACTTGTGTGTCTAAAACTGAACTGGTTTACTTTCAAAACCTGGTTCTCCCCAAGTCCATTCCCCCTACTCAGCCTTAGAACCTTATAATCATCCTACAATCTTCCTTTCCCTTTATGGCACCCACATCCCATTGACAAGGAAATCCTATCAGCTCTACCTTCAAAACATGATTGGGTTCTGACCACTTCCCGCCATGTCTCTGCTCATGTTCTGTCCAGGGTCTTACCTGTTTTGCTTTCTGCTACCCAACCCCCTCCTCACATAGCAGGCCAGCACCCAAACTAAAAGCCAAGTGGGCCCACTTCATCCTCTGTGCAGGGCCCTTAGGTGGCCATTCATCACACTCAGAGATGGGCCATGGCCTGGATGGGATCCGACCCCATCCAGGGGGTCAGGACTCTACCTTCTGACCCAGGGCCCAGGACTCTCTCCCTTCTCTCCCCACCCTCCCCACCAGATTGCCCCCTACCCCAGCAGACGTTTTTATTTTCTTGGGCTCCAAAATCAGTGTGGAAGGTGACTGTGCTGCTGCTGCTGCTGCTGCTGCTGCTGCTGCTGCTGCTAAGTCACTTCAGTCGTGTCTGACTCTGTGTGACCCCATGGATGGCAGCCTACGAGGCTCCCCCGTCCCTGGGATTCTCCAGGCAAGAACACTGGAGTGGGTTGCCATTTCCTTCTCCAATGCATGAAAGTGAAAAGTGAAAGTGAAGTCGCTCAGTCATGTCTGACTCTCAGCGACCCCATGGACTGCAGCCTACCAGGCTCCTCCATCCATGGGATTTTCCAGGCAAGAGTACTGGAATGGGGTGCCATTGCCTTCTCCAGGAAAGTGACTGTAGCCATAAAATTAAAAGATGATTACTCCTTGGAAGAAAAGCTGTGATAAATCTAGACAGCATATTAAAAAGCAGAGATATCACTTTACCAACAAAGGTCTGTATAATTACGGTTATGGTTTTTCCAGTAGTCATGTATGGATGTGAGAGTTGGACCCTAAAGAAGGCTGAGCATTGAAGAATTGATGCTTTCAAATTGTGGTGCCAGAAAAGACTCCTAAAAGTTCCCTTGGACTGCAAGGAGATCCAGCCAGTCCATCCTAAAGGAAATCAACCCTGAAGATTCAGTGGAAGGACTGATGCTGAAGCTGAAGTGCCAATCCTTTGGCCACCTGATGCAAAGAGCTGACTCATTGGAAAAGACCTTGATGCTGGGAAAGATTGAGGGCAGGAGGAGAAGGGGACAACAGAGGATGAGATGGTTGGATGGCATCACTGACTCAATGGACATGAGTTTTAGCAAACTTCAGGAGATGGTGGAGGACAGGGAAGCTTGGCATGCTGCACTCCGTGGGGTCACAAGGTGCTGGGCGTGACTGAATGACTGAACAACAACCAGCAGCCCACTCCCTACCCTGGCAGCCCACTCTCACTCTGGCCTTCATCCTGCTGGTTTTGTCTTCAACCAAGTTCTTCCCCAGATTATCAAATGCTTCCTTCTTCTGTCTCAAGTCTTTCTTCATAGGCCACCTCCTGAGTCAGGCCTTACCCCCGACCCCATTTATTCTGCCCCAAGCCTGTTTTTCTTTATTTCTGCATTTTCTTCCTTGGCATGTGTCATCTTCCAACATTGTGTATAATCAGTCATTCATATTATATTCTCTCTTCTTCATTTGGAATGTGCACTCTGCCAGAGCAGAGATTTTTGTCTATTTTGCTCATAAATAACAGGTACTCGGTAACTATTTTTTTTAATAAATTAATGTTAAATGCTATGTTAATGTTACCTTTTTCATAATAAAATGAGTCAATGTAACTTTAAGATGTGAAAACTTCAGCCTGTTAAAATGTTCTAGAACTCTTTTCAATAATTTATATTTTGCTGTCTTTTACCTAGATCTCAGTTTGCATATTCAAAGAAATTATCTGTTTCCTTAAAATAACATGCTGAGTGAGCATGATGAGAAATATCACTTTTTCTACAAATGAGCTCATTCTTTTCTGAGTGTTATTTATGAAACAGCTTTTACATGATTCAGGACATTCATGTGACAGTGGACCCTTGAAGAGCACAGGGGTCAAGGGTCCAGAGGACCTGGAGACTGGCTCAGGGCTGAACCTGGTCCCTTGCCCTTCGCCCCAGCTCCCCTGTGCCAGTTTGATTCCTTGTTGGTTCAGCTCTTGCATTCTCAGGAAACCAGATAGGACTTAAGATAGAAAAGAAAAGATAAATATCCACTCTTCAATCGTTTGCAAAATTAAGTTTTATAAAGTTTATTCAAATTTTAAATTATTGATATCTTGCTGTTTCTCTTTTTATTTTTTATTTTTATAATTAATTATAAAATTTTAAAAATTAAAATTTAAAAAACATTTTAAAATTTTAATGTTATAATGTTGTGTTGGGTCCTGCCACACAGCAACATAAATCAGCCACAATTATACATACACCCTGTTCCTCCCTAGCCTCCCCTCTCCCACCCCATCTCTCCAGGTTATCACAGAGTGTCAGATGGGGGTCCCTGTGCAATACAGCAACTTCTCACCCCATGTAAGATGGGTATCTTATGCCTGATAGTGTACATATGCTGATGCTACTTTCTCCAGTCATCCCTCTGTCTCCCTCCCCACTGTGCCCACAAGTCCATTCTCTATGTCTGCGTCTCCATTCCTTCCCTGCAAATAGGTTCATCAATACCATTTTTCTGGATTCTGTATAAATATATACACATTAATATACTATATTTGTTTTTCTTTTTCTGACTTACTTCACTCTGTAGACTCATCCACCTCACCAGAGCTGACTCAAATTTTATGGCAGAGTTGTGCATATGTACTGCATCTTCTTTATCCATTCATCTGTTGATGGACCCTTGTGTATTGTACATAGTGATGCTATGAAAATCTATTCATAGTATCAACAGCTAATGTCTTGGGTATTTAATACATAGGGGACCCTGTAAATTGTGTTCTATGAAGCCACTTGTTATAAACAGCTACCCTAAGAGATGGCTTTTATCATGTGTTCAGTTTTAAGATAAGACAGATGTGCAGGAAGGAGGACGAGCTACTTGCCAAAGACCACAGAGTCAGAAACAGGTCAGCATCTGAACTCATCGCTTTTTGGCATCAAGGTCTGAGCACTGGAACCTCCACAGGACACTGATTCCTAAACATGTCGACTTCCTCCCTCAAGTGATTATGTACAACTTTATTTTCTTTCTTTCAAAAATGAGACTGAGACATATTGTACAAGACATGTGTTGTAGTTAAGGATTTAAATTCAATGAAGTGCTACTGAGAATGCTGGCAGCTCTGCTGCTGCTGCTGCTGAGTCGCTTCAGTCGCATCCGACTCTGTGCGACCCCGTAGACGGCAGGCCCCCAGGCTCCCCCGTCCCTGGGATTCTCCAGGCAAGAACCCTGGAGTGGGGTGCCATTGCCTTCTCCAAAGCATGAAAGTGAAAAGTGAAAGTGAAGTCGCTCAGTCGTGCCCAACTCTTAGCGACCCCATGGACTGCAGCCTACCAGGCTCCTCCGTCCATGGGATTTTCCAGGCAAGAGTACTGGAGTGGGGCGCCATTGCCTTCTCCGGCTGGCAGCTCTAGAGGATTGGAATCAGTAAGATACAGAGATGTAGGTAGAGATGGAGAAATTTATTATAAGAAGTTGACTCACATGATTACAGAGGCTGTGAAGCCTTCAGATCTGTGGTCAGCCAGCTGGAGACCCAGGGGACCCAAGGGTGTGAACTCCAGTCCAGAGGCCAGCAGCCTCAAGACTCAGAAGGAGCTGATGATGCTTCTGTTCAAGACTGAGGATAGGAAGGAAGCTGATGTCCCAGTGTGAAAGCCACCGGGCAAGATGTGTTCCATCTTGCTTACAAGACGCTCAGCCTTTTCGACCTCCTCAGGCCTCCGACCTGTTGGAAGAGGCCCTCCCCCCTCAGGGAAGGGCCACCTGCTGTACTCAGTCCACCTGTTCCAGAGTCACCTCTCCCAAAAGCATCCTCACAGATGCACTCAGAATAAAGTCAGGTCAAAGGGCTGTGCATCCTGTGACACAGTCGAGCAGACGCACAGGCCTCACCATCACAGGAGGGTTCCGCTTCAGCTGGTATAGCCTTCTCTGTGGTGTCTCTCCAGGTTTTGTACTACTTGGGTCTTTGTATATGAACTCACACATTGCAGGCAAAATAAAGTTTTGGTTTTGTTTTGTTTTTTTCCTGGAGATGACCTTAAATATTCTTTTATTCCTTGTGCAAATTAAATGCCACTTTAAAAGTATTTTATTGTAGCAATCATTGTGAAACTTTAATACTAAAATTATATTTCTTATTATTTAAGCCCTCTGTGGAGGATACATCCATGGAAAGAGTGGAACAGTTCTTTCTCCTGGGTTTCCAGATTTTTACCCAAACTCTCTAAACTGTACATGGACCATTGAGGTGTCTCATGGAAAGGGTAAGAATATTACAGATTTCAAAAATATAAAATAATTAACTAGATGTCAACATGGGAACAAAAAATATTGATTTGTGAACAAGTAAGATAACTAATTTGCTCATATATGTTTCAATTACTAAGTGATTTTTAATAAGATTCTAGGAAAAAAATCTAAATTATTGGTACATTCAAGCAAAAGTTGATTCCTTATTTTATTCTCTATTGATCAGATAACTTGAACAACTTTTTGCTTGTGAACATAAGCTTGAAAATCAGGTTCAATGCTAAAGAAAAGAGGCATGCATTATACAACATGTGAATAACACTTAAATAAAAGGAGTAAATAATTATCTAACTTCTCATTTCCATGATAAATCTAAGCCTCATTCTTGTACTTGCCATGTGTTCTAAGTCTGATGAGTATTATTACACATAATGAGTAATTGTATGTTACAGAGAACTTGGCTTTGAAGGAAATTGAAAAAGAAAAAAAGAATAAGCAAGTTATGAGTGACCAGGGTTTTGTAATCATAAAAATAAATATTTTAGTTAAAAAGATCTCTTCATGGTTAATTATATTCATTATGTATAGGAATTCAGACATAATGCTTTGTGAGTATAGCTACTAGGGGATCATATGCCCAAAGGGCCGCATGAAACTAGGTTTTCACAACTCTCTTCCCTCACTTGTGCAAGTTTCTATATTAAACCTCCAAACCTGGTGTTTCTAAAGGACTTGTTTACTATCAATTGGAAAGTGGTCTGGTCCTTGTCTCCTTAGTCACAAATGCTTGCCCTGAGAGGCTGTGCACAGTTCACTGAACCCTGCTGCTGAGTTTAGTTATGTGTTTATGTTGGAACCTGCATCCGTAGCTCTCTGTATATCCCTGTGTCTAATCTGTATCTGTATCTATACCTACATACACCGAAACATTGGGTTTTGCTGTTTATTCCTTCTTCTCTCTTTTATTCCTAAAGCCATCCTCTTTCTACCCATTCTCTGTACTTTTCTTTCAAACTTCATAATTCAGATTGCATTTCAAGATTATATTTTGATTCAAGACTTTGATGCCCAGGAAGAATTCTTTCTGCAGTTATTGATTCTATCAATATCCCCTTACTCCCGTCTCTGCCCTTTCTCTCTCTGTCTCTCTCTCTCTCCATCTGCCTCTCCCTCTCACCAACTCCACCTCTGTCTCCATCGCTGTCTCTCTCTCTCTGTCTCTGTCTCTGACTCTCTGTCACCCTCTCCCATTCTCTCTCTCTCTCTGTCTCCCTCTCACCGTCTCCATTTCTCTCTCTGTCTCTGTCTCTCTCTCTGTCTCTCTCTCCCTCTCACCATCTCTGTCTCTGTCTCTCTCCACCTCTTGCTGTCTCTCTCTCTCTCACTGACTCCATCTCTGTCTCTCTCTGTCTCTCTCTCTCTGGCTCTGTGTCTCTGTCTCTCTCTGTCTCTGTGTCTCTATCTCTCTCTCTGTCTGTCTCTCTGTCTCTATGTGTCTCTCTGTCTCTGTCTCTCTCTGTCTCTCTATGTGTCTCTCTGTCTCTCTCTGTCTCTCTGTCTGTCTCTGTCTCTCTTTCTCTGTCTCTCTGTGTGTGTGTCTCTCTCTCTGTCTCCCCCTCACCGACTCCATCTCTGTCTCTCAGGAGTCCAGATGATCTTCCACACCTTTCATCTGGAGAGTTCCCACGACTACCTGCTGATCACCGAGGACGGGAGCTTCTCGGAGCCGGTGGCCAGGCTCACGGGCTCGGTGCTGCCTCACACCATCAAGGCGGGTTTGTTTGGAAACTTCACAGCCCAGCTTCGGTTTATATCAGACTTTTCCATTTCCTATGAGGGCTTCAACATCACGTTTTCAGGTATGTCGGGATCTTATCTTCCCGGGCAGTAATTGTAGCATTGTGTGAGCACGCACACGTGTGTGTGTGTGTGTGTGTGTGTGTGTGTTTACAGGTAAACAGCGGACCAGTGGGAAGATCTAGTTGGTGTGGAGGAGGAGGTGAGACCAACGAGCAGTTGCCTGGCAGCCCCAAGACATTGTTTGCTGCACACCAACTATAAATTCTCATCCCCCCAAATTTGCTAATATCACTGCCATCTCAGCCTCTTGCCATCACTGCTACCAGAACCTCTGAGGACACTGTCCTTACTGGGGAATGTGCTCAGAATTCACTGTGGTCTCATTGTTTTGTGTCCTGCCTTCCAGGAGACCCAGTACTTGTGAAGAGAGCCACCTTTAGGAGGAAAAAAATGTGACCATGCACAATCGAGGATGAGCTTCTTGTTGACCCTAATGCCATCATGAAAGCAAGAAAACCATACTCCAAAATTAAGAAACATTTTCACCTTTATTATAAAACATAGATAATACTTTATGAGAGGTTTATGTAGAGGTTTATGTCATTTCAGCCATTGTCTGTATGTGTTAGATTGCTAAGAACAGTATTAATATATTTCTTACAGGTGAGAAAAACCAGTACAGACAGTTCACTGGTCAAACACGTGGGGAATAATTTTAATCATGTAAGCAAACAGTGTTCCACAAGCATCAGGGTCAGATGTCCCGCTGGGTCTCAGACGCACCCCAGCCGGCAGAGGCAATCACTGCTCTGAGACGACTGGCTGGTGTAAACAACTATATTAATTTCCATTTGTGTATCTGATGCTTTGGCAAATAAAGTTGTTTCCTACATCACGTTTCATTGCCCAGAGCTAAAGTAGTTTTAATAAGGTGGTGTCTGAGTCCTGTAATTACAAGTAGTTTCTTCTATTTTTATTGTTTCAGTAAATTCCCTAATAACTTGTGATGCAACTCATCAGATTCTCTGCTAAAATATCTGAATATTTATGTTATCTCCTGTTCTGAGGCTAAAAGTCTTTGTAGAAGTATTTCCTCGTTCCTCCTTCACATCAAAACAGTTCCAGTCCAGTATCTTACACATAGTAGGAATTAGTTAAGTTGTCAATAAACACTTACTAAATATCACATGATCATTAAAATATATAAAATGAAATACTGTCTTTTTTAGCTTTATTGAAGTATGATTTTCAAATTGAAATGTTATTTTAAAAAAAAGACTTCTTAGGGATTTTAAGATTCTCTGAATCATTTTATGCTCTCTGTAATTATGACCAATTGTCATTTATCTTAATCTGACTATGTTGATTTTTCCTGTTATTTCACTGAATTAATGGAGCTTTCCAGACAGGCTCAGACTACTTGGTATCATCGAAATTTGCCACAATCAATGGTAATCATGAAATTGGCCGCTTTCTATATCAAAGACTTAAATCTTCCTAACACTAATACCTAAATCTGTCTCTCTGTGTGTTCTCCCGTGGTGGATCTCAATTAGAATCACTGTGAGACTATCACTCCACTCTCTTCCTCCTTTCATCGTGATCCAAAATGAATTTAAGCAGAATACTCCAAAGACAGAAATTGGCAGTGGCGCCAGTCTGTGGATCTGCGCTGTAGATGTTTCTCAGGCATCTGTGTAACCTCTATCCATTCTGCACCATCTCTTTCTTAGTTCCATCACTCCCCACACACAGCTGCAAGTGACACAGCTACCGGGAGCCTCTTGACTCCAGGAGTCAGAGGGCAGGTGTAAAGTTGGCTGCCTCCTTCCATAAACTTCCTCAACAAAAAAGCAAGGGGACAACAGGAACAGCAACACACACGTTCCTGTGTCTTTGTAGCTATTTCGGGCAGTTTTAAAGTATTTTTAAATTTTAAGACCAAAGTGGCAACACTTTTTGAGTGTGTGTAACAATTCATGTGCGCACAACCCATAGAACGCAGTCTCTAAGACTTGCACAAGGAGTCACGTTTGTCTATACTATATCACACATGCACCCTCAGACAGTCAGGCTAAGAACAAAATACACTGAAACCGGGCTGTGAACGATTGCCAGTGACACTAACACAATGGAGTTTATTTTTTATGCCCAAAGAAGTAACAACTTTATTGTGCAAATGAAGCATTTGCCTATCTGAGGATTTTTCAGATATTTGTACCAAATCGGTATGCTCTTATATCTGGATTTTTTTTTTTTTTCCCTTGTTGGTCTGGTTTGTTTCTGTCCTTTTTAGAAAGGTTATTGAAGTGACTTCTTAGGAGGCTCAGTGGGTAAAGAATCTGTCTGCCAATGCAGGAGACACAAGAGACCTGAGTTTGATCCCTGAGTTGTAAAGATCCCCCTGGAGAAGGGAATGTCTATCCGCTCCAGTATTCTTGCCTGGAGAATCCCATCGACAGGAGAGCTTGGTGGGCTACAGTCCATGGGGTCACAAAGAGCAGACACACCTCAGGGCTCCTGCACACACAGACATTAAAGGAGCATTTGTGTTTCCCAGTCAGTGTCCCTGCAGATAATGAGGGGGTATTGGGAGAGAAGAACTCAGTACTCCAGAATGTTTAGGTCAGGCTGTCCACCTTCCCAGATCCACCTGCTCTACCTTGAGCGTCCATTTCTGACCATTCTCTGTGTCCACTTACTATTCCCACCTCCCTTCACCACACCTCCTATGATTCTGCCTTCTGAATACCAGCTTTCTGTGAGTTCACATAATTTCCTGGTCATCCTCTTCAAAAGATGAGAATCTGGGCAGCTCAGTGCCTTTACAGATGTGGTTTCCTCTTCATTCAAAGCCTTTCTTCATCCCTCACCAGGCAAACTCCTCCCTCCAGAGGTCCAGTACTGTCTGTTCTTCTTCCTAGGAAGTCTACCATTCTGTTTTGGTATGACAAATAAATATTTATTGGGTTGAATTAAATGATATTACTTTTCCCCTTTCTGGGCCATATTAAAAATAAGTCAAATTAATGATCATATTTCCAGAGTGACGAGAATAGTTTGAATATGTCAGAGATCCAGAATAGAGTTTCTACCTAAATGAAAAACAAGACAAAGACAATGTGGCAAGCATGGCACTCACATGTTGACCAGTCAATTGGGTGAGGCAAGGGAAAAATGGGGAAAGAGATTTCTTCTTATGAGGTCAGGACACCAGTGATAAAACTTGTGGGTGATGGGAGTAGAAAACGTGGATTTAAATTGAGAAATACTGGGGGAATGATAGTTGAATTTACTATGTTTATTGAGAATACAGAATCCACAGTTAAGAGAGCTGGAAATGGGGAAGGGGAGGCAATTGTTTTCAGAAGAACCAGCACACTTTCCCACCACCTTAGGAGAACCTGCCTTTGGTCTTCCCTTCATCTCAATATCGCTCATTCTTCACCTGTCACTTTAACTTCTTTGAAACTCTTCTGTCATTCAAATCCCTGATGGTGGTCACCATTTGATCCTATCTGACTAAGCACTGGGCATTAGACACTGAAGAAAAAGGCAAGAAGGAGAAAAATGGTCTGAAGGATGGACCTTGAGACCAATGACACTGAAGATGCAACTGTACTGTTATAACTGAGGCTTGAAAGAATCAACACCACAGAATGAGACAAATGTACAGTGTTATTAGCACTGGTATTTTGTACATTTAATCCCCCAGTGCAGCAAAACACCAGACATTAATCTTTTTTTTTCCCTTGATTACTAAATTAGCACCTTCTTCCTGAGTAATTTGCAGAAATTTCCAGCAGTTTCCAGAACATTTTCTATTGCATTTCAATAAAACATGGCTTAAAATTGAAACATAGGCAGGTTACAGTTTTGCTGTTCCATACTGAGGTGTATTTTAGCAGTGGAATTGGTTATGATAAATTTTCCACCAGCAAAACCCTGTGATGTTGCTTTTAGTTTCTGCTCCACGGGGTCTTGTTTATCCAAATCACCTTTAAGAAGAGGACAGTAACTGTCTTCAGCAATTAGATGTGTCACTAGAATAAGTCCATACTGTTAAAGTGACAGTTCTAAATGGATCAGGTTATTATAATGTTATACATCTATTTTTTAAAACATTTATTTATTTGCCTGCACTGGGTCTAGTTGCAGCATGCAAACTCTAGTTGCAGCGTGTGAAGTCTAATTCCCTGGCCAGGGATTGAGCCTGGGCGCCCTGCTTTGGGAGCACAACGTCTCAGCCACTGGACCACCAGGGACGTCCCTACATCTTCCTTTTTAAATACTTTAAGTAAGTAAGTAAGTGAAGTCACTCAGTCGTGTCCGAATCTTTGTGACCCCATGGACTGTAGCCTACCAGGCTCCTCCGTCCATGGGATTCTCCAGTCAAGAATACTGGAATGGTTTGCCATTTCCTTCTCCAGGGGATCTTCCCGACCCAGGGATTGAACCCAGGTCTCCCACATTGCAGACAGACGCTTTAACCTCTGAGCCGCCACCAGGGAAGCCCTTTTAAATACTATAAGTTATTCCATTTGTCATGTGAAAACCTATAGTACAAAGAACAACAATCCATGTGACAGTCACAGCAGAATCTGGGGGAAAAAAAACATGTCTAGTGGTTTACTTTTTAAAAAATAATAGCAGCTTTGGATTCTTGCCTAGTGATGTTTGAGTGTTTACACAGGTTCCCACATATGCTCTGTCCCTTCCTGTCTCAGAGTATGACCTCGAGCCATGTGATGACCCTGGCGTCCCTGCCTTCAGCAGAAGAATCGGCTTTCACTTCGGAGTCGGGGACGCACTGACCTTCTCCTGCTTCCCGGGTTACCGCTTAGAAGGTGCTACCAAGCTCACGTGCCTGGGTGGGGGCCGCCGTGTGTGGAGTGCACCTCTGCCAAGGTGTGTGGGTAGGTGGTCACACGCTTTCATTTCATTCATCCAGGGGACAGGGCGTGGTGCAGTCAGCGCGCAGGGCCCCTGGGCCAGGGAGGGGTGAGGGCCACCCTCTGGGACGGACAGAGGCTCCACTTCCCAGGGCAGGGGGACGGGACCCCCTCTGGGCTGTGGTTACCTCAGTGACAAAGCCAGCCCCTTTCAGCTCTAAAACCTCGAGACTGAATGGGGGTGAAACTGAAGCCTGTGTCAAGCGTAGTAATGAGGAAGAATATATATATAAACATGTACACTGTGTGCCTGGGACAAAAGAAAAAGAAAAAGCTAGAAAGCAGGCTGTATTACTACAACCTCTGACAATTCTGTTGCTTAAAAGCAGTGAGACTCTGCTGGTGACATTTTAAAGTGCTGGTTTTGTTGTTTCTTTACACTCTGATTAGAGGATTGTGCATACTCCTGCAAACTGGGCGTGTTAGCAATTGTAATGCTGGATTAGCTTTCTCCCTGTGTTGTCGAGGAATTCAAGTGGTCATTCTGTAGAGCTGTGTGAATCTTTATCTAGGTATTTGGAACAAGGCACTGTGCTGAGACTGTGGAATCAGGATGCCCATTCCGTGGGGTGTATTTGTTGTTAACCTGATCCTGTGCTGCTGTGAGGAGTTCATCAGAGAATCGATCTGGTGCTCAGAGTTTAAACACGAAAGCTTGGCTGAAGGTCTGGCTAGTCTAGTCATTAGCTCCAGGGGCAGTGTCTTCTGCCTGCCCTCTGCAGTGCTGCTCAGCATGAGAAGGGCTTTCAGTCTGTCCTGCAGAGCTACCAAGCATGACTAATGTCACAGCATTATGGCATCTGTCTAGTTAGGACCCTCAGACCCCTTAACTGTGAGCCTTCTGAGTTCTTGAGGAGCCCCTGGTACCCTCCACACACCTCTTAACAGCTGATACACTAGAGCCTGGTGGGCAAGTTGTGAAACTGAAATTTCATAACCCATAAAAATGATGATTTGTTAACTTAGTAGACCATACTTTTTCCAAAGCACAGAATCTCTTTAATTATTTAGAAATATTATGTGATTCAAAAGTCAATACTGTCTTTTTGAGTTTCAATGTGACATAGACAGTAGGGTAGTGAGGACTTTAATACAAAAAATTAGACAAATGAACATGAAGTGTATCATCTCTGCTTCCTGCCGGGGTGCATATCTGACCTTTGTACGATCTGACTTTCTCCTAAAACAGTAGTTCTCACTTTTTTTTTTAGTTGTGGATTTTATTTGAGAATTGGATGCCAATTTTGAGCATGGCCTAAAGGAAAAAGGAATACTTTCTAAGAAAATTATTTTCTAGATGATCCTAGATGTTCTAAGAGTTGCCTAGAATCCATTTACCACAAATTAGAAATTACTGAACAAGATGGTTAAAATCTGGAGAAAAAACTCCCAACCCAATGAAGTTGAAGATGTATTCCCCATATGTAACATTGTCTATCAATTATAATATTCTATTTGCCTTTATTCTATTTTATCTAGATTCATTCTTCTTATCTGGGGTTTTGCATCATTGCCTTAAGTGTAAAATGAGGAGCAACTGGGGTAACTCTTTGCATGTGTCAAATCCATTCTACAGAAGGGAACACTAAGAGCCTAAGACCTTTGCCCACCAGCACAATTAGCAAGATTCCAACACTAGGCCTTTCACCCCAGCACTGAGACAGCACAGTGGCTTGGGCTGAGGCTGTTCTATATTTTTCCTCTTGTGTTTCACCAGCTGCTCCCCCAAAATTTCCTTCCAGCCCATCTGGCCACAAGAGACCTTTGAATAGCCGTGTTATTGTTCAGTCGATAACTCATGCCCTACTCTTGTGACTGCATGAAACACTACTGCATACCAGGCCTCCCTGTCCTTCACTATCTCCTGGCGTTTGCTCAAAATCACATTCATTGAGTCAATGATGCCATCCAACCATCTCATCCTCTGTCACCCCCTTCTTCTCCTGCCCTCAATCTTTCCCAGCATCAGGGTCTTTTCCAATGATCTGGCTCTTTGCATCAGGTCAGCAAAGTTTTGCAGCTTTAGCTTCAGCATCGGTTCAGTTCAGTTCAGTCTCTCAGTCGTGTCTGACTGTTTGTGACCCTATGGACTGTAGCACGCCAGGCCTCCCTGTCCATCACCAACTCCTGGAGTTTACTCAAACTCATGCCCATTGAGTCAGTGATGCCATCCAACCATCTCATCCTCTGTCATCCCCTTCTCCTCCCACCTTCAATCTTTCCCAGCATCAAGGTCTTCTCCAATGAGGCAGTTCTTTGCATCAGGTGACCAAAGTATTGGAGTTTCAGCTTCAACATCATTCCTTCTAATGAACCTTCAGGACTGATTTCCTTTAGGATTGACTGGTCTGATCTTGCTGTCCAAAGAGACTCTCAAGAATCTTCTCCAGCACCACAGTTTGAAAGCATCAGTTCTTTGGCACTTACCCTTCTTTATGGTTCAACTCTCATATCCATACATGATTACTGGAAAAAACATAGCTTGGACTATGCAAACTTCTGTCAGCAAAGTGATGTCTCTGGTTTTTAATACACTGTCTAGTTTTGGCACAGCTTTTCTTCCAAGGAGTAAGCATCTTTTAATTTCATGGCTTCAGTCATCGTTTACAGTGATATTGGAGCCCAAGAAAATAAAGTCTGTCACTGTTTCTACCTTTTCCCCATATATTTGCCATGAAGTGATGGGACCAGATGCCATGATCTTAGTTTTTTGAATGTTGAGTTTTAAGCCAGCTTTTTCACTCTCCTCTTTCACCTTCATCAAGAGGCTTTTTAGTTCCTCTTCACATTTTGCCTTTAGAAGGGTATTATCTGCATATATGAGGTTTTTGATATTTTTACTGGCTTAATGATTCCAGCTTGTGCTTCTTCTAGCCCAGCATTTCACTTGATACTCTGCATATAAGTTAAATAAGCAGGATGACGATACACAGCCTTGTTGTACTCCTTTCCCAATTTTGAACCAGTCTGTTGTTCCATGTCCAGTTCTAACTATTGCTTCTTGTCCTGCCTGCATACAGGTTTCTCAGGAGGCAGGTAAGGTGGTCTGGTATTCCCATCTCTTTAAGAATTTTCCACAGTTTGTTGTGATCCACACAAAGGCTTTAGCATAGTCAATGAGGCAGATTTTTTTTTAATCCCCTTGATTTTTCTATGATCCAGCAAATGTTGGCAATTTGATATCTGGTTTGTATGCCTTTTCTAAACCCAGTTTGTACATCTGGAAGTTCTAAGTTCATGTACTGCTGAAGCCTATCTTTAAAGGATTTTGAGCATTACCTTGGTAGCATATGAAATGAGTGCAATTGTACAGTAGTTTGAATATTATCTGGCACTGCCTTTCTTTGGAATTGGAGTGAAAACTGATGTTTTCCAGTCCACAGCCACTGCTAAGATTTTCAAATTTGTACACATACTGAGTGCAGCACTTTAACAGCATCATCTTTTAGGACTTGAAATAACTCAGCTGGAATTCCATCAGCTCCACTAACTTTGTTTGTAGTAATACATACTAAGTCTCAATTGTCTTAACATTCCATAATGTCTGATTTTAGGTGAGTGACCACACCATCTTGGTTATCCAGGTCTTTAAGACCTTTTTTGTGTAGTTCTGTGTTTCATTGTCCCCTCTTCTTAATCTCTCCTGCCTCTGTTAGGTCCCTACTATTTCTGTCCTCTACTGTGCCCTTCTTTGAGTGAAATGTTGCCTGGATAGCTGCAGTTTTCTTGCACAGATCTCTAGTCTTTCCCATTCTGTTGTTTCCCTCTACTTCTTCGTGTTGTTCATTTAAAAAGGCTTGCTTATATCTCCTTACTATTCTCTGAAAGTCTGCATTCAGTTGGGTATATCTTTCTCTTTCTCTTTTGCCTTTTGCATCTTCTCTTTTCTCAGCTATTTGTAAGGTCTCCTCAGACAACCATTTTGCCTTCCTACATTTCTTTTACTTTGGGATGGTTTTGGTCACTGCCTCCTGTATAATGTTAGAGACCTCCTTCCATAGTTCTTCAGGCACCCTGTCTACCATATCTAATCCCTTGAATCTATTTGTCACCTCCACTGTATAATCATAAGGCGTTTGATTTAGGTCATACTTGAATGAACTAGTGGTTTTCCCTACTTTCTTCAATTTAAGCCTGAATTTTAAGCAATAAGAAGTTCATGATCTGAGCCACAGTCAATCAGTTCCGGGTCTTGGTTTTGCTGACTGTATAGAACTTCTCCATCTTTGGCTGCAAAGAATAGAGTACATCTGACTAACCATATTTCCAAGGGCAATAAAACCCAGCAGGTGACCCATGTGGCACCTGGGAATTCTCCCCCCTTCCTTTCCCTCATTCTCCACATCCGAATAGTGGTAGTTCTCAAGATTCTGCTTCCCCCAGGGCTCCTCTCTGCCTGGCTTAGAGAAGTCTTCACCTTCACACCCTGAAGATGCCCCTGCCTCCAGGACTGACCTCCGGGGGGCCGCAGCCCCAGAGTGATCTGCCTGAATTCAGAGCCTCCCCACCTGTCTGTTAACAGAAGGTGAGGCAGCCTCCGCGAGGGTCAATGTTATTCACTGGCAGACCCTCTGACTTCCCACCCAGCTCACTCGTGTTCTTGAGCTCAGGCACACACCTACACTCACATACAGACGCACTGCACAAGACACGAAATTGCCTGGTTCTCTTACCTGTCAGCCTCTCTCTTCACCGCTCCTTACAGCGTGCACCCCCTTTTCTGCCAGACTGCCCCTCCTCATTTTGAATGCCCTCCCATGCAGCTCTCTCCGCCCCACTTACTCCCTGGCTGGAGAGGGACCCTCCAGGGTCACCGTCTAAGCCAGTAAGCTTGTCTTCTTATCTCTGTCTCCCCAGCTAGGCTGACCTTTCCTTTACAGTGGGGGCTGCCTTAGCCCAGATCCAGCTCTGGGCCTTATTCAGTAAGTGTTTGTCAAGCAATCGTTATTTCTCTCAGAGGTGCTTATCTTGATCTCACAGTTTCATTCACCGGCATTCTGTGTCTATCTTTCGTCCTTCAAAATCATAGAAAAAAGAATAGCCTATCCCTAGCCAAGAGCTCAGAGAAGGCAATGGCACCCCACTCCAGTACTCTTGCCTGGAAAACCCCATGGATGGAGGAGCCTGGAAGGCGGCAGTCCATGGGTTAGCTGAGGGTTGGACACGACTGAGAGACTTCACTTTCACTTTTCACTATCATGCATTGGAGAAGGAAATGGCAACCCACTCCAGTGTTCTTGCCTGGAGAATCTCAGGGACGGCAGAGCCTGGTGGGCTGCTGTCTATGGGGCCGCACAGAGTCAGACACGACTGAAGCGACTTAGCAGCAGCAGCCAAGAGCTACAGATCCATTCTGAAGATCACACCTGGAGGAAGGCCAAGAGAATTATGAGCACACTGCTTCACCTTTCCCTAATAAACACCTGGTTATAAACAGAACTTTGAGTCAACACCTGGGCTGAGAACTGCCCTGACCTGCACCCCTTATGTGAAGAAGTGTCCCTGTGAGATGAGAGGCACTGTGGGTTTCAGTAGTGTTTAGAGGAGCAAGTCTTCAGCAACAGAATTTGAATCCAGATCAGTGTAAGTAGGTAGATTGCGTGCATGCTCAGTCATTCAATCGTATCTGTCTCTTTGAAATCCTGTGGACTGTAGCCCGGCAGGCTCCTCTGTCCATGGGATTCTCCAGGCAAGGATCCTGGAGTGAGTTGCCATTTCAGCATATATTTTCACCTACTGTGTTACTATCAAATAGTGAATTAATATCCCTGATAAAGTATCTCTTAATATTGAATATTAATACTTACAGATAATATGGTAATGCTCTGGGTGTGGACTTTCAGCTTCCAAAGCTGTGAGAAATACTGATTAAGGTTGTCTTTTAAACCTCTCATCTCTTCTGTTACATCACCCAGAGCTGCAAGACAGCCTGCACAGGTTGATGCTTTTGTACAGAAGAATTAACTGAAAAATCAATTGACTCCTTTCTATTTTTTTCATTTACTTTTATAAGTTTAGTTCCATTACAAAACTCTAAATGACAATTCAATTTTAATTACAGTTTCAGGAGGTTCTTTATAAAAAAAAGAAAAAAAAGAGCCAATGATTCATTTTACGGGAAATTATATTCTTTCATCTTAAAGTCATTTTAAATGGATTATGGAAAGAACTTAAAATTGACACATTTAATTGCTCCAGAAATGGAGATTTGCAATGGATGTCTGAAGTCAAATTCAAAGAATTTCTGAAATTCTGATGACTTGTATTCTTTAAGTTTCTGAGCACCTGCTTTTTCACTGTTTGTCATATTTCACTCACTTATCTCCTATGGGACAGTCTTCAGCTTTAGATCACTTACTCAGTCTTCTTTACACATTCCAGTTCTTTCATTTGAAAATCATGGTGCATCTGTCTTTGTGACTAGGACATTCAATCGGAAATAAACTTAAGTCATTAGCCTGCCTCAAAAACAAGATCCCAGTGCAGACGTTCCTGTTCCATGGCAGGATATTTTGTGGAATGTTAAGATGCTCAATCATGACAGCCTCATGTTCCTACTCTTTTGGAGTCATACATTCATATGTGTTCCTCATGGGTTACTTAACATCTGTAAGCATAATTGATAATAAATATTGTACTTTGACAACATAGTGTTGTTGTAACTAGACCACCTGAGGTTCAAATCCCAACTCTGTCAACCACCCACCCTGCCCCCATGTGATCTGGAGCAGGTTCATTAATCTGCCTGAGTTTCTTCATCTGTAAAATGGACTTAGCATTGATACTGACCTCTTAGAATTGTTTTCTTTATTTAATGATGTAATACTCATAAAAATGCATTCAGTTCAAGTGACTAATAGACCAAAGAAGAATAGATTGCTGTACCTAGACAGGCAAAATCTTATACTTTTTATCAACCCTTTTGTTGTTCAGTCACTGAGTCATGTCCAACTCTTTGCAACTCCTATAGATTGCAGCATACCAGGCTTTCCTGTCCTTCACTATATCCCAGAGCTTGCTCAGACTCACGTCCATTGAGTCAGTGATGCCATCCAACCACATCATCCTTTGTCTTACCCTTCTCCTCCTGCCTTCAGTCTTTCCCAGCATCATAAGTACTTATTTGATCTTCCAGTGTGTTCCTCTAGACTGGGAATTCTAGAATTTGTTAACATGTCCATTTTCATACTATGACTATTTCCTTTAGAATCTCTGGATTCACTGTTTTCTTTTAGTGTGTGTCCTCTTTTCCAAACAGCCATCTATCCGGTCATCTCTGTGCTCCAAGCTCTCCAGGGGTCCTGGTTCCATGACCCCCAGACACTCCCTGCCATTTGGGCCAGTCTGTGTTTGCAGCCAGATCTCCTACGTTCTCCCAAATGTTACCCTGCTTCAGTCACACCCACAAGGCCACTTGTGCTTCTTTCTTAACGTTTTCTCCCCCATTTCCCATAACACCCCCTTTTATGCCCTTTTGGAGGGAAAGGTAAGGGCAGGGGAACCAAGTTCTCCTGTGTTTTCTCCCTGATTCTCTTCCTGGCCCTCGTATGTGGGGACATCCTGAGATTCAAGGGCACAGATCATCTGGAGCTGATCCTGAATCTCCAGCTTTTTCCTTCCATCATCAGGCCAGGGAAGCCCCACTCCTGGTGTAGAGGAGGACTTCAGTTATTGTCAGAGAGAGGCTGGGAAGTCAGAGATTTGTGATTATGAAGACGGTCATGCCTGGGACATTGCCAAAGCTATGTGACCCTCAGGAGGCCCCCCTTAAAGTGAACCCTGCCCCCTTCTCGCCCCCATTATGTGCAGGCATTTTACTTATTTTCAGTTTCCAGCTTGACCATTACTCTTCACACTCAGGCTTGTTTTGTTGGAATTTTAAAAATCGCTGTGCTTATCACATAGTGTGGCTGATAAGTTATTTCATACAGAATCACATGGAGCATTCTTGTCACACAAGCATGCACACACACACACATGCAAACTCAGGGCAATTTTATCTTGTTATGGTTGTTTTGGACACTTAGAGTTTTAGAGGTTAGCCTAACATGCTCACTTTCCTTGGTGAGGAATGGGTGCTGAGCGTCTAGGTGACTTTCTCTGGTGACTAGTCTAGGTGACTTTGGCAGAAAGTTGAGGGCTATATTTGTTTTCATTTTTACTCTGATTTTAAGTTCTTTATGCAAATTTGGATCTAGAGGTGAACTTCCCTCTCCTTTCATCAGGAAAAGGGCAAAAGAATGTATTTTCTGCCATCAAAGGGACTTCTGTCCCAAGACAGTCAGATGGGCTCAGGACTGTGACATGGCAATGGGGGACTCAGTGGTCTGGTCCATGGTGAAAATCCCATTTAAATGCATCCAGGCTAAGGCCACAGAATGCCAGCAGAGGGAACTACGTGGACATCACTGTGGAATCAGCACGTAGGGGTCAGCGGGGATACTTCATGAGGCAGAGCTGGGGCTCAGGCGAGCACCCGGGGGTCATTCAGAGTGCTCAGGCTTACCTGTTTCACCCTAGAACTCTGCAGGATAGGAGGAAGAAGCAGTCTACTATAAGAAACAAGAAAATCTTGAAAATGGGATGAATGGGGATATCTTTCCTGTCCAGTTGGTAAAACAGTGAAAAGAAGCTGTTAGTCTATAAAAGCAATATGTTAACAGCAGACATACATTGAGAGAGAAGAGGGCTGCCATGATTTTAAAGTTTTTATTTATTAAAATCAGTAATTCCACTTTTGAATCCTCTTTCTTTTTTTAATGTCCTGTTTATTTTAGCTGAATGTGGAGCAAGTGTCAAAGGAAATGAAGGAACATTGCTGTCTCCAAATTTCCCGTCCAACTATGATAATAACCATGAGTGTATCTATAAAATTGAAACGGAAGCTGGCAAGGGGATCCATCTCAGAGCACGAAGCTTCCAGCTGTTTGAAGGAGACATTCTGAAGGTAAAAATAATTTTCTTTAATAAAACTCCATCTTTCCTTCACAAGGAATAAATAGGATCTTGATCTAGCTATATCATAGATATAGATATATACCTATATTAACATATCTTTATATATACACATTCTCCCCAATTTGCTTATCCAACTGGTTTGAGACAGTGGTCTCTAGCATTATGTGTATTGAGCTTTAAAATATCTCAGTCTGTAATCCTGGATCTGAAATGCATTCTCTGTATATCTTAGGCATATTTTTTTTAAGATTTTTAAGTATTAGTTTTCTTATACATAGAAAACATGCAATGGTACCTACCTTTTTTGTGATGTTTTGAGGATTAAATTATATGGATACATATTTGTAGCCTTGTGCCTAGTGCACACTAGGAGTTGTATTAGTAAAAACTCACAGGATCCTCAGACCAACCCTTTCTGCAGTCCCTCTTTACTTGTAAACGTGGTCATGACAGAGCATCCTTCAGAGCTGGAAGGATCTTGATGTGACAGTGGAAACAAACCTGACCACTGTCCTGGGACCACCAAGCAGGGTGTATGTGGAGAAGCCACGCCAGGAGGAGGCAGTCTCACACACAAGGCTGAGTTGTGTTCACAGAACTTTGAGGTGTCCGAGGCATGGGGCCAGCCACAAGGGTCATTGCAGTAGGTGATTCTTAGCCTCAGAGCCTCGGGGAGCTGCTCTGGGGTGGGGGTGGGGGGGTTCAGACCTGCACACCACTCACATTCCAGATGGACTCAGGAAAATGGGCAGAGAAATGGATCCAGGGCACCAGGTCTTGCCTTGACCTGAAAAATCTCAGCTCCAACTGCAAATGCCACCAAACTCCTTCTGAAATACTTTCCATATCTCCTGAAACTATGTCAGGAAACTGGGAGCTCCCTGGGTCTAGGGCCTGAGTAGGCACTTGCAGTCCGAGCCTCAGGGAAAGAGACTGGTTTTGAGCAACAAAGATCACACTGGCCACCATCCAGCCTGTCCACAGCTGGTTCCAGGGGGACTGAGCGCCTTGTCCACTGTCACAGCTGGTTTACAAGAAGGACCCATCTCATTCCCTTTCTAAAGTCCTAGGGTACCCACTCATGTGTTCTACACAGACACACACATCATTCCATCTCAGGGCCAGTTAACTTGGTTCACTTGAAGCTGTGAGCATTGAGAAGCCATGCAAAGAGCCTGCTTACAGGGGGACCCTAGTGCCCCCCAAGGGTGCTCTCTGTGTGCGTAGTAGATGAAGAGGATCGCTGGCAGTTTCCACCATGTGCACAGGCCAAGAGAAGCTTCCAGACTCAAGTGTTCCCTTCCTCCAGGTCCACCCTTGACTTCGGTTCTAGGTCATAATTTAGAAGACAGATTTTATTTTAGCTGTTCTTTCATTGTAATGGTCTTTCAAAAAAGCTCATGTTGGCAGTATGAGTCACTGTAATTAAGAAGTGATTTTCAGGTATAAACTAGAATATCCTCAGTGATCTAAAAAAAGTTAAAGTCTAATTGTACAAAACTATTTTCTTTGCTAACCTTTCACTCAAGATGTCAGCAAATTTGGGAAATACAGCAGTGGTCACAGGACTGGAAAACATCAGTTTTCACTCGAATCCAAAAGAAGGGCAATACCAGATAATGTTCAAACTACCATACAACTGCACTCATTTCACATGCTAGCAAGGCTAAGCTCAAAATCCTTCAAGCTGGTCTTCAAAGCATGTGAATCAAGAGCTTCCAGATGTACAAGCTGGATTCAGAAAAGGCAGAGGAAGCAGAGATCAAACTGCCAACATCCACTGGATCAAAGAAAAAGCAAGGGAATTCCAAAAAACATCTACTTCTGCTTCATTGACTCACTAAAGCCTTTGACTGTGGAGCACAACAAACTGTGAAAAGTTCTTAAAGAGATGGAAATATCAGACAACCTTACCTGTGATAGCTTACAGTGAACGGTGTCGGATTTCTGATCTCCAAAAAAGATTTAGCTTTAGGACCAGGGACCAGGCTTGATCACTCAAGAGCTTTTGTGTACCAGAGTTTTATTAAAGTATGTAAAGGAACAGAGAAAGCTTCTGACATAGACCTCAGAAGGGGAACAGAGAGTGCTCCCTCACTAGTCTAAGCAATGGACTTATATACTTTTTAAATTGGTTATTACAATAAATCAAAAGAATGTCTCAAGGTTGTAAAGATCTTACTAGACCTACTCCCATAATTTACATTTAAATATGACAGAATTAGAACTAACAATATAAAGATCTTACCAGAGCCACTCCCATAATATACATTCTAAGATAACAGGATTAGTCTGAAGGTTTTCAAGGAGAAGCTGTCCTCAAGCAGGATACATTGTTGTTATGTAATGCTTAGTATAGAGTTTGAACTGAGTTGTTTGTTGTGTAATCATCAGTTCTCCACTTAAAGAAAATAAAAAAAAAAAAAACTACACACACACATTTTATGGGACTAAGACTAAGGAATGGAAAGGGGGAAAAGCCATTTGTCCTTTCCTCCTCCTTGAGAATTTCAGACCCCTATCTCCTCCTCAGGGACCCCAGATTTCTTATCAACCTGACTAGGAATTGACTCTCTCACCTGTATCCTGAGAAACTTTTATGTAGGTCAAGAAGCAACATTTAGAACCAGACATGGAAAAACAGACTGCTTCAAAATTGAGGAAGGTGTATGACAAGGCTGTCACCCTGCTTATTTAACTTCTATGTAGAATACATCATGCAGAATGATGGGCTGGATGAATCACAAGCTGAAATCAAGATTTCCAAGAGAAATATCAACAGCCTCAGATATGCAGATGATACCACTCTAATGACAGAAAGTGAAGAGGAACTGAAGAGCCACTTGCTGAAGGGGAAAGAGGAGAGTGAAAAAGCTGGCTTAAAACTCAACATTTAAAAAACGAAGATCATGGCACCCATTCCTATCACTTCATGGCAAATAGAAGGGAAAAAGTGGCAACAGTGACAGATATTATTTTCGTGGGCTCCAAAATCACTGCAGACATTGACTGCAGCCACAAAATTAAAAGATGCTTACTCTTTGGAAGGGGAGCTATGACAAACCTAGACAGCATATTCAAAAGCAGAGACCTCACTTTGCCGACAAAGGTCCATATAGTCAAAGGTATGGTTTTTCCAGTAGTCATGTATGGATGTGAGAGTTGGACTATAAAGAAGGCTGAGCACCAAAGAATTGATGCTTTCTAATTGTGGTGCTGGAGAAGATTCTTGAGAGTCCCTTGGACAGCAAGGAGATAAAACCACTCAATCCTAAAGAAACCAATCCTGAATATTCATTTGAAGGATTGATGCTGAAGCTGAAGTTCCAGTACTTTGAAGTTTCAGTACCTGATGTGAAGTCCAACTCATTGGAAAAGACCCTGATATTGGAAAAGATTGAAGGCAAGGGAAGAAGCAGGTAGCAGAGGATGAGATTGTTAGATAGCATCACCAGCTCAATGGGCATGAATTTGAGCAAACTCCATGAGATAGTAAAGGACAGGGAGGCCTGACATGCTGCAGTCCATTGGGTCACAAAGAGTTGGACATAGCAACTGAGCATAACGTAACATACAGCCTTTAAGGCACACTTTTAAGAACAATTAATAATACTTTGGTGTAGGTGACTGATTAGAGACACTGCATTAAATATACACTGATGAGTATTATTGGAATGGAAGACAGCAGATCATGTGCATTTGTGATTGTGTGCTGTTTAAACTTGTTGATTATAATAAAAAATCAGAACAAAATCTTGCTTGCTGCTGCTGCTAAGTTGCTTCAGTCGTGTCTGACTCTGTGCGACCCCATAGACGGCAGCCCACTAGGCTCCTCTGTCCCTGGGATTCTCCAGGCAAGAACACTGGAGTGGGTTGCCATTTCCTTCTCCAATGCATGAAAGTGAAAGTGGAGTCACTCAGTCGTGTCCGACTCTTAGCGACCCCACGGACTGCAGCCTACCAGGCTCCTCCATCCACGGGATTCTCCAGGCAAGAGTACTGGACTGGGGTGCCATTCCCTTCTCCGAAAATCTTGCTTACCACATTGAATCCCAGAAAAACTGTCAATTGTCTGAAGTACCGAGATATTTTGCAATCATATATTTTATTGAACATGCTAATAAAGATCAAAGTGTTAAAAAGTTTCATGTGGGATTATCTTAATTTTAATTAATTTTATTGGCATATAGTTGTGTTCATTTCTACTGTCCAGCAATGTGAATCTGTTATATGTATACATATATCCATTATTGATACTATATTTAAAATAGATAAGGAATGAGAACCTCCTGTATAACTTAGGTAATGCTTTGGTAACCTAAATGGGAAGGAAATCCAAAAAAGGGGATATAGATATAGAGATTATCTTCATTTTTGATCTTAAATGCTGTTTACATTGCCCCATATACATGGTATGATTTATACCATACAAAGGCCACATTTTCTATGTATACACCCTCCCACACATATAAACATGATGTTTCCTTGTTTTGAATGGAAGAATCATGTAAGAGAAGTATATTAATAGTTCTAAGGAGAATGCCATGGTAAAATACGTAGTGGAGAGAGAGGTTAGTTTTCGAAAGAGCTCGGCAGGAGGTAGCACCTGCAGGCCTAGGGCTGGTTTCTGCATTGTCATTCCAGGATTCCTTGTGATGTTTTCTAACCTGTACTCATCTGCTCCCTTGGCTGTTCCACACAGAGCATATGGCGTTGATTATGTGCCAAGCTCTGAGAAGATTTTGTAGTGCAACTAGTTACAGTCCTGCACTAATGTGAGACCCAAGGAGCCTTTTCCTAATGACAGAAAGGGACACTTTGATTCTAGATGCTTGTCGATGAAGAAATACACTGGGAGGTGTTATCTTGAGCTAAAATTGCTCGTTACTAATTTCATTGGAATTAAAAGTCAATGCCTTTGCCTTCCAACACTATTTGGGTTGTTGCTTGTGATACATGTGAAGCATGAATCCAGATTTTCAACTTGTGAGAACTGACAACATAATATCCACACTCGTCAGTTACTTCTTCATTCAGAGATTTTCACTGTCAAGCCCAGTGCTAATTGCTGGTGATGTAGACAGATAAGACAGAATTACTCTTCTGCAGAAGCTTGTAGTTCAGCATGGCAGTGGGTCAGTTTTTGTGATTGTAGAAGAGAGGATCCTGGGCACTATTCGCTGTCTATGTGAGCTATTAAATCTCAGAGAAGCACTCAGACAAGCCAGGATAAGTGGAGGTGACCAGCAAATGATGCTTCAGAGCTTTGAGGACTAAACCTAGGCATGTGTTTATCTGCTTTAATGCCACCTCCTCTCTACAGATTCTTGTGAGTCACAGAGAATTACAGGGCATGTGCGGTAACATAAGACCTTGCTGGAGAGGCCTGGACACTTTATTTTTCAGCCAGAATGCTCTGGATTTAAGTCTTTATAATCTTGGTGTCAGAAATTAAAGCATGTACATTAAGCCAAACAATGATTTGTCCAGTACTAGCTTGATAGTAAAGGGTATTTGATTCTCCTACTCGAGCATGAGTGTATTGAATTAAAGTGCAATCCAGTCGTGAACCATAAAATTAGTTCTTCCAAATGTGTCCTCTCCATTTAGGAGTGTGTGAACCTGTATGTCAGTCTGTCAAGCAGCATTCGTGGTTTTCATGCACATCAGAAGAGTGATGGGAAAGGAAAAGGAAGAGTTAATCTCTTGTGAGGGAACTAGACAGCTCTGGGGGGCTACCAAGCACTGTGATAAGTTTTATTTAGTTAGGATTTTTTCATCGAGAAAAGCTGGATGTTCTCCAGTATGATGTGATATATTTGCATTCTTTCTTCTAAAAAGCCCGCATCCATACATGGTCCCTTGCTATGAATACTCACAATGTTCCAAGAGGCAAGTGGCCGAGCCTCTCCCACTAAGCGTTCCAGTGTTGACCACTTACTGATGGTGTGAGGGCTCAATGCTGAATTCCACTAGAACGTGAACACGTTTTTTCTGGCATTAGGAAGGTTCTGTCCACGCCCTAAGATTGTTTGACACAGTCCCTGCTGGGGCAATGTGGCTGGCACCCCTGTACTCCCAGTGTGGACCTGAGAAGGCACCACTTCATCTCCCTTGGGGCTTCCCTGGTGGCTTATGTAGTAAAGAACCCTCCTGCAGTGCAGGAGACTCAGGCTCAATCTGTGAGTCAGTAGGATCCCCTGGAGGAGGAAATGGCTCCCCACTCCAGTATTCTTGCCTGGAGAATCCCATGGACCGAGGAGCCTGGCGGTGTACAGGTCATGGGGTCGCAAAGAGTCAGATACAACTGAACGACTTATACTTTCACACTTTCCTTTCCCTCACCCATGATGTCTACTCAAAACCAAGCCTGGTCCACTTGCCTTCCAGACACTCAGGGTGTCCACTCAGGCTGTACAACCTCCTAAAAAGACAAGACTCAATCTCGAAGTGCTTCAGAGCAAGACCAGACACCAATTCCCCTGTTAGGGCAAATTCAAAGCTGAAGTCACCGCAGGCCCAGGGATAAGAAAGTGGGACAAAGCTTTGGCACCACACCCTGTAACACATTCCGATGGGAGAGGGGACATCCACAGTGAACCGTGACACATGCTTTCAAACTCTGCACACGGATTGGGAGGGAGGGAATGTGGTAGCCCCTCGAACCGGGAAATGAAGACGCCTAGTGATTCCATTTTACATGAACAGAGAGAACTCAGCATGGTGCAGATAAATGACCTGGGCACGAGTGGAATCTTTTGTCTTTAATGTAAAGATAAAAGTTAGAGAAAAAAGGATGGCGTTGTCCACTCAGCTTTCTATAAATTGTGCAGCTTTTTAAAGAATTGTATAAAATCTTGTGTTTGAAAGTTAGGATTTCTTGTTAAAATTGCTGGCATATGACAGAGCTCAGTGACCAGGGTGCTCGTGCTGTGGGTTCTCCTCAGGTCTATGACGGAAAGGACAGCTCGTCGCGGCCCCTGGGCGCCTTCACTAGGAATGAGCTGGTGGGGCTCATCCTGAACAGCACCTCCAACCACCTGTGGCTGGAGTTCAACTCCAACGGATCAGACACGGACCAGGGCTTTCAGCTCACGTACACCAGTAAGTGCCGAGCAGGTTAACCTTTCACATTACTTTTATTTTCTCAGGATACAGCTGTTACTTCACTAATGTGATACCTTTTAAATATCGATTTTTTTTTCCTGGGCCCCCTCCTGTGTTTTTGGATCGCTGTTTAATTCTGTGAATTGTTGAACAGGCAGTAAATTTAGACACATTACCAGAAGCAGGAGTTTGAAGCATATTTATTTAGGCATATTCATACTCTCTTAATGTGGCTGTACATGAAAAGAAAATGTCATGACATTGAAGAGATATTAGGGTCAAAGTGATTGTGATTTAATGCACCTGACAAAAATTCATAGACATATGTATAAAAGATTTTGAATGGATGATACAATTGATAGTAACTGTCTTTGAATGCCTATGACACATTGATACTTTTCTGTTATATCTATTACATTCTATACATTCTGTAAGATAGATTACATGTGTGCAAAATATAATAAATAATTTATACATATAAATACACAGGTACACACATATGGGTGTGTGTATCTCAACTCTGTTGTAAGCACTTTCTTCTCACAACTAATTTCCTGTGAGAAAACTAAACACAAGTAATTGCAGCATGTGTCCAAGTTATCAGGTAATGAGCCAGTAGAACCAGGATTGGATCTGGAGCTCACAGTTGTTTTTTTGTTTTTGTTTTTGTTTTTGAACTTTTTTTTAAAAAAAGTATAAAGCAATTAGCAATGCTGTGATAGTTTCAGGTGAACAGCAAGAGGATTCACCCATATGTGTGTGTGTGTGTGTGTGTGTGTGTGTCCATTCTCCCCAACACTCCCCTCCCATCCGGGCTGCCACATAGCATTGAGCAGAGTTCCCCGTGCTATACAGTAGGTCCCTGTTGGTTATCCATTTTAAACATAGCACTGTGTACATGTCCATCCCAAAGTCCCAAACTATCCCTTCCCTCCAGCCCTCACCCCTGGCAACAATAAGATTGTTCTCTAAGTCTACGTAGCTCACAGTTTTAAGCAGTGTTCTTGTATCCCCTATTAATATAATTAATATAGGTTAATATGGAAATGACTTTTTTTAAAAGAAAAATAAAGTTTAAAAAGTAGCTATTTGGTATGGGTAACTAAGTAAAATTGAGTAATAAATTAACTAAAATACTTAAAATCTACAAGACAGCCCAATTCTTCACTGATTTGATGATTAAAAATCTTTGTGATACCAAATACTATGACAAAGGAAATTAAAATTTTGGGATTTTGAGCATGAAAGTATGTTAATGATTATCAAGACTGATTCCTTTATTTGACAGATAAGCAAATGAAGGCCTGAAAAAGATAATAACTATCCCAGACACAAAGCTAACCCAGATGCCTTAAAGGAAGATTAATTGCCTCAAATCCCCCTTGGTAGGTGAAATTGCATTTGAAGAATTATAAGCCTCTTGGGAAAAACAGAATTACAGTCTCACGGACATGATGAGAAAGCAAATGTTTCACTTTCATAAAAATAACCATTTAAAAGACTCCATGAAGTGAAACCATATTAGTTTTATTGTATGCAAATAAATTGCTAGCAATTATATTACAAAATAAATGTATGATTATAATTTTTATTTACTAGAATTCTACTTTTCAGAATTTCATGCTCAAAAAAGTTTCAAAGAGTTCTTATCAAGCCAGTTTGCTCTGCTTGCAGATAAAATGTAAACCAGCCTGATCTCTTTTTATTCCTGCTGTGGGTTTTTCATCAAATGCTCATCAAATGTAACTTATTGCTTGTATGTGTCAATACTCACTTCCCAGCTCTTACACTGGTCTTACAGTTTAGAGGAACGTGGGTACTTGAGAAGGAGAATAGTGTGAATACTCTCCAGGTAACTTTCTGAGTTTACTGGAGTTAGGGCAAGCCCCAGGACACCTGGGTTTCCTCCACCTCTTGTATTCTGTTAGCTTCTCTGACAAATTGTGCTTCTTACAATGCTTTGTCAGCGAAGAGCTGAAAACCTTGGTTCACTCTCTTCTGTGCACCTTCACTACTGAATTCTTGGTGCCGCCCTGGCGTGGAGGTTACTAAGCTTCGTAGAAATGTATCATGTTTGATGTGTTATACCACATTATTTCTCAACCCTAGTTACCCCATTCTATTTTCCCTCTAACAATTTCAAAGGAGCGAATTTCTTAAAACAAAACAAAAAAAAAAAAAACTTTGTATTTTATATTAGAGCATAGCTGATTAACAATGCTGTGATAGTTTCAGGTAGAGAGAGAAGGGACTCAGGCACACATATACATATGTCCATTCTCTGTCAAACTCCCCTCCCATCTAGGCTGTCACATAGCATTGAGCAGAGTTCTCTGTGCTCTACAGTAGGTCCTTGTTGCTTATTCATTTGAAACATAGTAGTTTGTACATGTCCATCCCAAACTCCCTAACCATCCCTTCCCCTTATCCTTCCCCCCTGCAACCATAAGTTTGTTCTCTAAGTCTGTCTCTTTTTGTTTTGTAAGTTCATTTGTA